>NC_138576.1:22637395-23837395 GCF_964289735.1 Phaethon aethereus | reverse complement strand
TCCCAGTTTACTTAATTTTCAAAAGTGCAAAGAATTTCACAAATCTCCCTGAAGTCAGCAGGCATCACCAAGTGATTAGTAGTAATGAAAATAACGTTCTGTATTCACCAACGCAATTCAGTATAAGGATAAAAGATGGAAACCAATAGATGACAAAAAGAGAAAAGAAAAGGAAAAAAAAAAAAAGAGCTATCCATGACAGTCTTAGCACGTCTCATTTAACACATGCTGAAACTATCTACTCGTAGTGGTGATTTACAATAACTGACAGCTAAATACATCACTAGTAAAAGAAAAGACATCCAGCATGCTGGTTATTTCTTGGGCTGCTTGTTACATCTCTGTGTTTTTTGCATCTTGGTCAAAACCGATCATGTTTTTCCACAGTTAAGCCCTGGCAGTTTAGCTCTCAATCTTGTCAGAAGCCTTTGCCTGCAGTGTAAACTTGCTCTGATGGAAGAGCAGCCTGAACAGCACGCAGGGAGATAACAAGCAGGATCAGCCAAATAAAAGGTCTCTCCCCACCCCAAGCTGTGGCCTGAAATCCAAACTGCAGCTGAGGCTGCAGAAAACCACCAGTAATACTGAGATCATCTTTTCCAATAATATCGAGGACTCGGGAACATCAGGCATGACAGCTGGGCTCACACTCACATGTTATCTTTAGGAGCTGCAAAACTGGCAAAGTTGTCCCAGCGCTCAGGCAAATACTGCCACACGCTGTGTTCTCCTGAGGTGACCACGGCAAAGACCATCACCCAACTGTAGGGACAACAGACTTTCCTTTTCTTTCAAAACAAGCAGATTCTGTTGTAACTTGCTTACAGGAGCTGAGCCTGGGCCTTCAAGGCTCCTCGCACGGACCTACAGGACTTACAAACGCAAGGCTCTAAAGACACATAAATATTTTAAGTTTCTGAAAAAAAAAAAAATTAGCTTGGTGATTTCACCAGTGGTGACTTTAGAAAGTATTCAATGCAGAAGAAGCTGATTGTTTAAAAAGACAAGAATGACTACAATTGTATGGGGGACTGGAGATTTCAGTAGACTTTGACCGCTGTAAATTGCAGCTCTGCTCTGAAAACCAGAATCATTACAATGGTTTGATTTAACACCGTTACACATTTCAAATGCATTTCAAACTAGCAATTATTTTCCCCCAACACCCAGGCCTGTATACTCACACTTGAAGTGAAGCTGCCAGCTGAACTTCCCTCCTGTGTAGGCTTTCCTAGCAATGAAGGTCTGCAGACTTACTGCTCAAAGCAATCCCATGCGATGATGTTAATTTAACATCGGGATTCTGGCCATACATATCTAGTTTTATTTCCATTAGTGTTTTTGCACAAGCCTAACCGACTGATGGTCAATAAGAAATCCTGTTGATGCACAGGAAAAAAAAGAGTATCCAGCACCCTTCCCTTCCATCTGTTAGTCTGGACATGAGGTACTTCTTTTCATCATTAAAGCCAGTGGTTAATGTGACTTCAAACTGACACATTACTTTAGGAAATGAACCATTAAGACGACTTCTGTATCATTGTTCAGAACGGAACTACATTTTATATCAGACCCCATAAAACTCAATGTTAAAAATTATTTTAAAACTGTTGCTTTCTGTGCACTAATGAAAAACAGAAACATGAGGAGGATTCAACATAGAATCTTTGGGTTGGAAGGGACCTTTAAAGGTCATCTAGTCCAACCCCCCTGCAATGAGCAGGGACATCTTCAACTAGATCAGGTTGCTCAGAGCCCTGTCTAAGCTTACCTGCAATGCTTCCAGGGATGGGGCATCTACCACATCTCTGGGCACCTTCATGGTGAAAAATTTATATCTTATATCCAATGCAAATCTGCCCTCTTTTAGTTTAAAACTATTACCCCTTGTCCTATCGCAACAGGCCCTGCTAAAAAGTCTCTCCCCGTCTTTCTCATAAGCCCCCTTCAAGTACTGAAAGGCTATAATGAGGTCTCCCCGGAGCCTTCTCTTCTCCAGGCTGAACAACCCCAACTCTCTCAGCCTGTCCTTATAGGAGAGGTGTTCCATCCCTCTGATCATTTTGGTGGCCTCCTCTGGACCCTCTCCAACAGGCCCATGTCTTTTCCGTGCTGACGGCTCCAGAGCTGGACTCCAGGTGGGGTCTCACCAGAGTGGTGCAGAGAGGCAGAATCACCTCCCTCAACCTGCTGGCCATGCTGCTTTGGATAAGGTTGGCCTTCTGGGCTATGAGCGCACATTGCTGGCTCATGTCCAGCTTTCATCCACCAGCACCCTCAAGTCCTTCTTCGCAGGGCTGCTCTCGATCCCTTCATGCCCCAGCCTGTACTGATGCCAGGGGTTAGTTACACCAGTACAGGACATCTATCATGGAGATCAGACTCCTGCACTTTGTAAGCTGCAGGTTACTTTGGAGCCTCAAACACACACTTGGAAACCTCAAGACCAATTCAAATTCCCAGCATTTCTGTTTTCATTGAGTGATGAGCTTACATCTGAAAGTGAACGTCATGCTATGTAAACACTATGTTCCTTAGTGCCTCAAAGATTGCAGTATTTTGCGTTCCTGTGATCCTCTTGGACCTTCCATTGCTCCTGGTCTTACACTCAAGGGAACTAATAGATGTGAACTAACAGATGTATTTACAATACGGTATTCTTTAGTAATTATATCACACAAGAAAAGCAGTTGTAATCTCATATAAAAATTCTATTCACCTTAAACTCCTGTTGCTTGGCCATCATCACTGGCATGTGTCTAACAAGGAGAGGATGTCTCTCCTTTTTGATTTGATTCCCATCATCTTCTACACAGAACCAACCTAACAGGTTATCCTCCGCTGAAATGGAAAGAACAAACAACAAACATCCCACAATACTTTAACTGAATAACCACTTACACCTCCCTACAGGAAGATAAAAGAATTCTGTTAGGATTGGTTAATAATGATCAGACTGTTCTTATGCCATATATGCATAAACAACAACGTAAAACTATGAACAAAAATTCACTGTAGTAATTATATAAATATTGATAATGCAAAAAAAAAAAGAACACCTTACACTAGCAAAATGTAAAGGGTGTTCTCTTAATGATCTTGTCAGTAGGTTATTAAAAGAAGAAAAGGCACATCAAACCTCTCCTCAGACTCTGGGAAATCTGTTTCGCAAATAGCATTTCTCTGCCTGAATAAGTGACATCACTACCAACTACTACTTATCACAATTATAAGAATCTTCTACCTGGAATGATGGAGGCATCCATTCTCTTTTCTGCTTTTGTTATTTTGCCTGCCTTCAGTGAGATACCATAAAAGCACTGTCTTTTGAGGATGTGCTGGTGAAACTTGCTTTCTAGCAAGTGCATATCCTCGGTGTTTCTCAATTTAGGCATTCAAAATCCCAGGTGTCTTTGGAAACCTATACGCCCTGTGCAAACACAGGAGACTACTAACATCACAGGACAGCATATTCTTTATTGCTCCCACTGAGATCAGGTTTGTTCCTCCACTGAAGACTACAGATTTATGTTAAAAAAAAAACTCCCCCAAAAACTTCAGTTTTACATACCCAAATATAAAACGACTGCATTATATTAAAACTACACCTATAAATATATTTTGTGCTCAGAAAGCTAAAGAAACGAATCCAACAGCTTTACCGATATTTCCTAGCTAAAATCATTCTGAGCTAAAACTGAGAAACTTGAACCTGAAGTTCAAAGTTTAAAATGTTAGTAAGATCTGAAGAAGTAAATTTATAATGGAATAACTTCCTCACATGGCTGTCCTGTAACGGAGCTCATTCTTGTTGATTTAGCTATAACAATTATTAATGACTACCAGACTTCATTAAAATACTGTAGAAATTATATTCCTTCATCATGCAACCCCCATCCTACCTATAACGTCACTACTTTGTAGTGCTACACACAATCACTACTATTTACTGTATTGCAATTTTAACACCAGATCAATTTTCACACACAAAAAAATCCTAAACAATAAAAATTTTTTAAAAATCCACTGTACATTGAGAGCTATCTTAACCTGATAGGAAATGTAAGTAACTAAGAATTACCAAGGGCTAGTTTAGCCATTTGTAAATTGTTGATCCATGACTGTTTGATGGCAGGAGTAAATGTATTGAACACAGCTGTAAAGAAAGTGGGCCGCCCAGACCTGCAAGACAAAAAAAAGCCACACTCAATGCACTGAGCATGAGATACAGTCAAGGACAGAAGTGTTGAGGCTAACTGTGGAGACGGAAGAGAGGGAAGAGCTACAGATTCCCAAATCCTCCCTGGTACATCTAAGCTTAACACATAAGCGCATTTAGTAAGTTTTGTAATCAAGATTAGTACTGACTTGTCCTGTTTTCCTGGGAGTTGCAGCTGAATTCTACAGCGATCTGCCGCTCTGATTTCATCTTCTTTTTTCAAAATCAGTTTTTGTAAACCTGAGGTCCAGTCATGGGCTACAGATTGGTTTAAGTTCTGAAAAATTAAAAAAGCTAAGGTTCAACGCCAGCCTACTGGCCTATTTCCAACAGGCTAAGTAAGGTGATCTCTGCATATAACAAACAATTCCTGGCACCTGGGCCTCATTTAATTCACATTTTAATCATGGATAATTTAGGCATATTCATAAACACATTTCAAAAATATCTGTAAAAAATTTGCTAACATATTTTATCTGATGATTTAACCTCACACTGCTTGGAGTTTGGTGATACACAAATGACATTCCCCAGCATCTGTCAGACTAAGAAATGTAAATTTGCATCAGGTGTACACACAATCCTTTTACCTCATTTCAGTGAGTAGTTATACAGAACCCACAAATGGTGTTTCTAAAGAATATCTCATGAAAACTACAAATCATACTGCCAATACATTTTTGTTCAAATCTTTGAGCCAAAATGTTTACAAAGCCATCATGAAAGATGTGTGTGGTTGGAATCTGTTTAAGTAGGATGCTGAAAAAATAACCCTCTGCAAGCTGAATGTTCAGTCACAGTGGGTAAAAAAGAACACCTGCATGACATTTAAAGCATCAACAGTAACAAGTATTCATACACAAAAGTACACTAATTTTCCACAGTCGGAATTTTATAAAAATTGAAGTCTTTTTCAGAAATAGAGAAGCATTCCTCAACTAAACTGTTCTAATTATCTCACACATCTCCACCTGGAAAGATTGACTGAATTTTAAGTTTTCAAAACGTAGCTGGCTCTGGCAGTACAGGTAGAAAAGTTTTGTATATATTACTGGGTGAATGTCTTATGGTATCCCTGCTATACATATTCCCAATAATATAGATTTAATTCACCTTCAAATACTTATGAAATTTTGTCCAAAATTACTGTTTTGATAAACTTCCTTCACAATATATATTTTCATAAAATGTTATGTTTTATTTAATGTCCTTGACTCTGAAAGCAAGATATCCCAAGAGAAACTCAGCTTTCATATACATATTCACACACACACACATACCTATTTACAGCCTATGGTGGCAGGTAGGAGTTAAAAATTGTGCCTAAGCATACATAAAGCATATAAAACAAAAGGCAAAAAAGCAATTCTTTTAAGTCTTAAGACTGTGGAGGACTCATTCTGAAATTCGGTGTTAAAGTACTATATCTGTTTGCCAGAATATAAGCTAAATAAAAGGGATGTGAACAAAGCCAAAAGCAAGTTACTTATCAAAATACCTCTGGAAATCCTTTTGTATTTTTGTGATTTGCACCCAGTTTTAAGTACAGCTCCCCCCAAAAGCCAGGATTATAAGTTCAGATGGGCATCAAGAGCTTCCTCCAAACAACCATCCTCCTAATACCTTGTCTAACTACAAGAATCCAGTTTCTTAAGATCAAAATATAATTCTGTTTCCATATAAGCTTATCAGCTACTGAGCAAATGCAGACACTTGTAGTATCCACTTACACTTAAAAACAATAAAGAAAAACAAGATTAGAAAGACAGTTCTAGTCTACAATCTAGTTGTAACGCTAAACAATTAGCAGTAACTGAATTATTAGAGGTAAAAATTATTACACTGTTTACAGAGAGAACTAAAGAATGTCTTGCACAGATCCTAGGGAGAGACAATTATGCTACTTTGCAACAGTAACGTATTTGAAAAATAAATCCAGCTTTGTTTATTACCTGATAGTTTCCTTTAAGGCTGACTATTAATTGACTAATTTGACCAACTACATTCAAGTCATGTAAAAGGTTCTGCAGATCATGGTACAGTTGCCCTGGTCCCATATAGAGCTTGTCTAAAATGAATAAAAACATAAGGTTATATATAACAAAAAGATGTGATTCTCAGTTGAAGGAGGCAAGCATGACAAAGATAATATTAACACATATCGCTTTTCTTAACACTATGAAAATTAAGCTTATCAAAATTGGTGACGGTCTCTCTAGACTGTAAAAACAACTAAAGCACCGAAGTGCAGCTAGGGTCTTCGTTACTTCTGAAAAACAGAGTGGTTTATTTATACATATATCATCGATATTTCACTTTGCTGCTCCAGGTGCTTTCAATGTCCCTGCAGACAGAGAATTGTGAAATGCATCCCAGGAAATTATAGGTGGGAGTATGTTATCATATACTAGCTTTGGATGTACAGGCGTTAACGTAGGCATTTCCTTTTAGCTCACCTTATCATTGCCTTTTATAGTTACCATTAAGATTCAAGTTTGTTCATCTAGTACAACGGAGGGCATTACGTGTAGTTTTAATTAGCACGCACTGGAACTGTGACAAATAGCGAAGCTTCACTGGCCCCAAAATCTCTTGCTGGCATGGAAACTTTGCTTAGCACCAAGCAGCAGGCTTGCTGTTACACCTTAGTTTAAGGTTGCTTTGGGTCACAAAGTAAAAAAAAATTATTTGTAGCCTTCACTATGGTGGTTTAAAACTCAAAATTTGTTTAATCGATCTCAAGACAGTTCTAGATCATGTATCCACATCCTGCAATTTCACTGAACACTTGAAATTTTATTGCAATCGTGGTTAAGTGAAAAAAGAATCTGCACCGAGATCAGCAACAAATCTTAACAGCAGCAGAAACATTTTGCCCTAACCATCAATAAGTACATGTGTTTATAAGACAACACTAACTCAGAAAAATATTCTGATTAATAGGATGAACAGTCTACTTAAATGCACAAAGCTTGCAAAACCCTGCTAATAACACTCTGACTGCTGGGCGTGGTGTCAGGAACAGAACAGCTACACAGCTCTTGTGGAAACAACTCTCTCCCTCTCCCCCAAAAACCCCACCCCGCCTCGCACAGAGTCGGCACGTTTCCCTTTGGCTGAACGGCAGGAACCGGGCTGGACTATCTTCCCCGGAAATCCCTGTAGACCATTTAGCTCACGCAGCGCAGTATCCAAGCTACGGATCCGTCGCCCTTTATCGCAGCTTTGGAAGCTAGTCTGCAGGCGGCAAATCCCCTGGAGCAGAAGGATTGCAACTCCGTGCCGGCGAGAACGTGATCTCAGTCTGGCTACGCGCTGGCTCTGCAGACAGAGCAGGAGCAGGGGCGCGAGCTGTGCCCCCAGGTCTGGCTGCCAGGGCAGGCGGGTGCTGGACACGGCCACCTCCCTTCCCTAATCTGCTACAGGGTCACAACACAACAAACCAAGCACAGAATAGCATAATCCAGAAAAAGCAGGAAAAATAAACATGCACAAGACAATTCTTCTTAAATCATTCCTATATTCTCAGTTATGTATCAGAATAAGCATATTTTCTAAAGACGTTTTCCTATTTGGAGGCATCACCGAGATCGAGGCCACCACTAGATGTTCTTCTGTAACGTAGTTCACTATATCAAGCCAGGAGAGTCCACCTTAAACCTTGAAGAGTATAAAATTTCAGGGCTCAAGGAAAATGTTATGTGTTACTGTATCTTTGAATTCTCACCTTCACTGCAGGAAAATGCAACATAAACCTGACATATCACGTATTCTCATGAAATTTCAAATTATTCTCTTGCCTTTAAATCCAGTAAATTAAATCAATGAAAGGATTTCTGTTTATTGCCTTTGAACACTAAACAGGGGAGTGACCACACTTACTACTATTTACCCAGCCAGAGAATAGATGTGATTTTCACCAACCCTTCTTTGCTTGTTCTGAATGTAAATTAAAAGAACAAAACTAGCCTTTCTTATCCTTAAAAACAAATCAGTCCATAAGAAAAGATCATTACATTTATTGTACACAATGAAAAGAAATGACTGCAAAGTAGACCTAAGAGGAAGAATTTTGAGAGTATGTTTGCAGTTTTGTTTAAAAAAAAATTAAACACTTTTCTGGAACTGCAGACTACATACTTTCATTAAGCTGCATTTTCACTTTCTTCAATCCAAATACTTGAAATATCAACACCTGAAAGTTGTAAATGCTTCTCTCCTTGTATCCCTCTTCTGCTAGCTTACACCTTTTTTTCCTTAGTAACATCTACAATAATTATAATTTGTTAAGCACCAGAATTGCTAGTTCCTAGCCACATCAAATTGTTGATTTTGATGGGACTACTTGCAAAAAGGGAGGTGAGTGTTAATAGAAGCCTGGTGAAATGTACCCAAAAGCTATGACAATGTGTTCGGCACTGTAAAGACACAAATGAAAACATTCTTGCCTCAAATTCCTGTAACAAAAAAGATAACTTCTGCAAAACGAAATTTAGACTGATTAGAAGTAATTGGCAGTTTAGTTGAGTTTTCGGCAGAAGTCCATTCATTTCTGTGTCATTTGTAGGCTCCACTACTAAACAAACTGCTGCACTGAAAAACGTACTACAACTATTTCTGAAATTTATCCTTGTGGGTTTGAACCAAGAGAAAATTTACAACTACCAGGCTGTGAAAAGTTGAAAGTTTGTGAGGATTCCCTTGTATAGGATGGATATTTTCACTCAAGTGAATGACATTATAAGTTTTAAAATCCAGGATCACTCTGTGCAGCTTCATAAAGACAGAATTACCAGACATTTCATTTTATTATTGAAAGCAGGTGGACGCTAACCTGCAACATAAACCAGCAAGCTTTCAAGCAATCCTTAGATGCTGCAGGACTTCAACTGAGGCCATGAAGAGAACTTCAACTACCTACGCAGATGGACATGCCCTGTGCAGCATATACATCCACCATACCCGAAAAGAGCTGTCCTCTACAATCCTCTTCCTAGAGCTTCAAAAGTTCTTACAAATACCCTTGTTCCAGCCTTGGGAATAAGGCATAAATCTTGAATTTCATTCAGTAATTGTCACCTGAGTCTATTTTGTCTGCACCATGCATATTTTATAAGCTTTTAATAAGTCAAGATAAAAAGGATGCAATAAGGGTGTCAAAGCAAATAAACTAACATGGCATCTGAAATCCTGTCACACAGAAAAACCAAACAGAAGTCTTTTTAGGCTCATTCATTAAAAAACACATTCTTAGCGCAGGAAAGGAAGCCAAAAAGCAAATCAATAAATAATTAAAGAGAGCCTGCTGCAATCCTCTGATGTTCTAGGAAAGACAAAGAGCCAAATTAAGAAGAAATTTTAATAGTCAATAAAGGACTAGATCAATAGCCATGGATAATATCATTCTTTAATGGAGGTCCTTAGCGGGCACAAATTGGAACACAGAAAAATAACTGGGCTTCAGAGCAGTGATGATGGACTCATCAGAAGAGAGTTCTCAGAACAGACTGCTTGGTTTGTGTCTGAATAATGAGTTACAAGTTATAGCAACGTCATCTATGAACTGGGTCCTATAGGAGTTACTCACAATGTCTTTTAAAATAGGATTAGCTTCTCCGTGGTGAACAAAATGTTCACTCCCAGTTGATCTGGCTGAGCACTGGCTGATGGAGGGTTTTTCCTGGGTGAAGGAGATTGGGGGGACCACACTAGTCTGTTCATCAGATGCATTTCTCAGTTCACAGCCAAAGACTGGCTGCTTCAGCCCACACGTGTTCCCTGACCATTCAGTCACTGGGTATTTTGGAGTGGGTGTTCACTCTTTCTTCTTTCCGTAAAAAGCACTGAAAAACTCTTGGCTTCACTCCAAAGCAGATACGTGGTTGGTTTCTTTTTGTACTTTGAAATGTTTCACAAATGATAAAGCCATTTCCTTCCCATTTCTAAGCCATTCTTGCTAACGATCAAGCTCCAGAACAACTTATTTTTCCAATGTGAAAGAAACCCTCCATGAGTTTAGAGAAGGTTGTCCTCAGCTCTACACATCCAACATGTAACAGAGGACGGTGTGCCCAGGCGGGAGAGAGGGCAGCGTGCTGTAACCAATACCCACGTATGTGGCTTCAGAGGCAACATTTTTTGCATTCCAACTACAGATCAAGGGTGAAATCTTGGCCACATGTAACTTACCAGGAATTTTTTTCACCAACACCTTTGTTGCTAAGGTTTTACCAGAGGAATTAGTGCCTCCCTGCAACACGCAAGTTTAGTGCCAACAACCAGTAATTCATGCAAAATACCCAATTCCTTGCTCAGCATTATTATGAAACCTATATATTCAAGGTTTAAAAAAACAAAACCACAAAACTACCACTTGCTTTAAGAGGGAGAAAAGGATGTTAAAGTTTAAATTGATTTTTGCTGCTACAGAAAATTGAGGTGGGAAGATTCTGCTTTTTATAAAAATGGCTGCTTAGTCGAGATATATTTGAGTATAATACTAAACACTTCTTATACTTGCTCATTTCCTGCTGTTACTCTCAGAACCACAGCTTCAAATTCACCCGTTTTTCCTGGTTTGAAGTAATTCTTATAACTGAAACAGAAGCAATTTTAGCGCATTTACATCCAGCCATTTTCACAGCCTGCAGGAAACTCCCTGGGTGTGGTTAAAGTCATTTTAACTTGGCTGGGGCAAAATTAGGATTTGGAAAGTTGTGCATAAATATACACATGCAAGAGAAGCGTCTGTGTGCTTGTGCGTGGGCAGAGAGGGGGGAATAACTCCTCACCGTCACGTTTAGAGGATCTCTGTGGTGCTCTGGGATCAGCAAAAAACAGGACGGGAACGCGACTTTGACCGCACTGGAGCTTTTCCCCTTTTGCGCAGCTCTCCTGCGACAAGCGGGCAGCTTTCTCCCCCCATCTGCCTCCTCTCCACCCCACACGGACCCACCGCCGGCAGCAGGACCCACCGCCGGCAGCAGGACCCACCGCCGGCAGCAGGACCCACCGCCGGGGAGCACCACCAGCGGCCGCAGCTCTTCGCCGGCGCAGCCAGCACAGCAGCAGCTGCTTCAGTGGGCGCTGGCAGAGCAGCTGCTCCCTAGGGGTGGCTGTCTATCCGGTTCTTCTCAATTTTCAGTTCTCATGGGCGCCACCAGCACGTTGGGTATTATAATCCTGAGCTGATCACGCCCTGTTCTTCCTCTCAGACAATTACTAAGGGACACATTTATTTACCGTGGTGATTTGTTACTTGTACACATTTTTCGGTAGCTTTTGCTGTGTGCTCCGATTCTCACTTGTGAATTACTAGTGTATCGCAGAATTATGCTACTAAAGGCGAAAAAGAAAGTGTTACAATGCCTAGAGTAGATGCAGTCACCCATAATTTAAATATCTATTCCTGGCTAAGTAAACAAAATGGCTCAGGTGGTCCCTTCCCACACTGAACTCCTGTTTATTCCCCATTAGGAGGATTTTTTCAAGTAAAATCATTACATAAATCCAAATGGCATGCCTCAATGAGTAAAAGCCTCATTCAGCATACTCTCAATATTGCAACTACTCTTGAGAACATTTCTGTATTGTATATCATGTTAAAGTCAAAGACTGTTAATAGATACACTCCTGGGTAGCTCTTTTGCTGCAAAGTAAGTAATCTTGACAAGATCTGCCTTGAGTATGATAATAGTAATGACCTTTTTCCCACATGGTTCAAAACCACAATACATCAATATAAATTGCTTTGGAAAAAGCCGTATTGACATGAAGCGAGAACCGATGCGTCATGGAAGTTCAAGGTCCTTAGAAAGGTTACTTTGCTTCTGACAGACGCAGAGCCCTGAAGTCAGACGAGGTGTTACACTCATGAATGCTCACACGTGAAAACCACAACCAAAACTGAGAAAGGCTATGTTCCTCACTACAGCTCCAGCATTATTGAGGGGTAACACAAAATTAATGACGTTTGAAGAACATGCCAGATTCGAAGACTACTCTGAAATGCTGGTAGATCCCAAATTTGGCTTGCCATTTGCAAGTCTTCGAGGCTGAGCGCATTTGTATTGCTTCCTCCCACTGAGCCATCTGTGTACATCCAGGCAGCATTCTGAAACGTCAAGTGTTATGAAGGGAAGAGATGTGGAAAAGATTCAATCCTCATCTTGAGCATAAAAGTCACCTGGGATGGGGGGAAAAGTTATATATGTGGGAGGTAGCTTTAAAAGTTGCTGTGTCTGAGGAAGGCATAACAAACTGGTACTTGTACAGAATTACACACTCAGTACAAATAATAAAAAAAATAGGCCCCTTCCACAACATTTAAGTCTAAGTTTAAACCTGAGAAGCTTGTACAGTGTTCTGGAAAGCAAAGCATCATGATACCAGATGAATTATTGACCAGTTCATAATAAACTGGACAGATTTCATGAGACTGTTAACATGTTTAGGTTAAACTATGATGGTGGAGCAGTAATATATTTAAAACTACTTAAGTGCAGTCAGAACTGTTCAATTGTTTTGTTTTAAATGTGATTTTGATTGTCCTGGAAATGTTTCACTGTTGTTTTTTTTTTTTTCCAATCAAGTAACAATAGACTGACAGCATCCCACTGCTCAGCTTAAGATGCCCACCTTTAGGAAGGACAAGAATGGAGACCATTTGAGAGACAACGTTATATCTGAAATAAAATAGGTTCCTGTTCTTTGAAGATCTTGAAAATTGATTTAAAGAAGGAAAACCAAAAACCATTAATGAGGCCCAAGATTCAATTACTGCAATTGAAGAATTCTTCCTTTATACTTGGCACTGAATCCTGCTCCTTTGGATACAGTGGCACGCAAAACACATGGGACAAACACCCTACAGCTGCTCTGAGGAAGAAACCTTGTCAAATAGAGGAAAAACATTCGCCCTGAGGTGGTCTAGTGGGACGAATTTTCTCAGTGCAAGTAGAAATGGAGACCTTTATATGGCAGTTTCACGTACAAGCAATCTATTTCAGCAACGGATAAACAGAGCTGGCAAAAAGATTATGAATATTGGGAATAGCAGGAACATTGTCATTCATTTAGCAGTTGATACTGATGCTCACTGTTAAGTATTATTCCCTTTCCCTTTACAAAACCCTCTGCACCAGAACACCTAGCTTTCGCTGGAAGGCTGGTGATGAGGATCCCCTGCTGCACAGAAACCTTCTCTTGCACGGAACTTGACAAATCCAAGCACCAGCTATACACAAGGGAGGCACTTCTGTACCTCTGATCCCTTCTGGCTGGAAATTCCGCACGGGTGTTAAAGCCAGTGACAAAGCAGAGGAGATTTTAGCTGCAGGTGCTGAACTGCAAGCTTCCTGCACGTAGTGTTATGCAAGCAAAGCCCCTGACAGCTCCCCCAGCACCACCCTCCTCCTAGTTCTGTCTTCCCACTTGCTCACTCACGCTGCTCCTGTTTCCATAGACACCTCAGAGAAGCATGCGGGTGGGTTATCTTTTCTCATTTCTCCTTTATGAGAGCATTTTAATAGCCAATTGGAATGTCAGTTAAAAAAAGTAGTCTTGTGAATCCTGGTTTAAGACCTAAGCAAGCCCATAATTTAAAATCCATAGGAGAAAAGCAGACTTTCTGCCTTAACCCTGCTTGTTCTTTCACGCCAAGTCCAACTCATGATCTCCACGGTTGTATGTTCATGAAAAATCTGAGGCACTGCAGCTCAGCTGTAGCTCAGCTGAGATTACACCATACTCTCAGGTCCAAACTACACAAGTATTTGGAGAGCGGCGTCAGTCTCCAGGTTTGGAAATTGAAGCAAATGGGAAGTCAGGAATCATCTCAGAAAACAAGAGCTTATTTGGCAGCTGTCAATGAAAAGCAGAGCAGCTACTCACCACGTAGCTTTACAGCATAACCCTAAATTAGGTTTAGTAACCTAGTGCAGAAAGCAGCAGCACAAACACATACATAGCATTAAGTGATAAGCAATAAAACCCTGCGATTACTGGAACATAAATTATTATTCAGATATGGGGTAATTAAGCTTAATTATCAATAGAGTCAGGACATATCATCAACCAACATGAAGAGCATTATCAGAAACATGAAATGACATTATGCAGTCTAATCATACATTAATCATGTAAGTACCTAAAGGTAATCTTTATGAGCTTAATTATTGAATCTGATAATCTGAGCCTCTCAAACTCTTTAATGTATTTATTCTCACTGTCATGCAAGACAGGGGAGTTCTGCAAGTCCTAATCACAAAGAACCAAGTCCCACATGCCACCCGGTACACACAGAGCAGAAAAAAATCTCCCAAGTCTCAACTCTCACAAAGTATTTTTAACATGCTTCACCTCCCTCTCAGCTATTAATACCTTGCTCTCAACAGGTAATTACATGAATGCTGAGACCTGTCTCGCTATATGCTCGTTATATCAGATCTGAACACCGAAGAAACAGGTTGCAAAAAAAACTACAGTCCGACCACAAAACTGCTTATTCACACAGCTTGAGCAATGCAAAGATAAAATCAACAGCTTGCAACTGCAATTACTGAGTAAGGTATTAAATTCATAGTGTTACACCATTTCTGAGTAAAATTATGCAAGAACACCAAGGAAACGCAAAGCCTCTTTAGAGGGTGAGAAGTAGCTCATACATTAAGTGCATGACTTTAGGATTATATTAAACTCCAGGTAATCCTGACCGCGCAGGGAATTTTAGAGATAAAATGCCATAAATATTTTTCCTGCTGACAGAAGCTGCTGTGCTGTGCCAGAGATGACGAAGGAAGCAAAAGCAGTAGGGAACAGCAGGGAGAAACACAGGATCCCCGATACGCTGACATAGCCAGGCTCCTCAACGTCACGTTAGCCGGGACAACGGTCAGGTGTCTTCCTGGACTACACACAGACTGCAGGTATGGATCAGAGGAACCCCAGTTCCTGGCTCTGTTCCCACAAGGAAGGAAAATCCTAGAAGCAAACAGACTTTAGAGTGAAAGAAAAGAGGTGCCATGGCCCTTTCCTCTCACGGGTCCCAAAAGGGAAGGCTGAGGGCAGCATGGACCTGGAAGCCCCTGCCCTCCTAAGGAGGGAGAGGCGCTGCACAGGACCTCTGGGGTGTGCCTGCATGGACATGAAGGGCAAGAGAGGAACTGGATGTGAGAAGATAAACACTGACATAAACAGGCAGTGAAAGTACATGTGTGAAGCCATTTAAACTACTTCAGGGATCTCAAGACAGGTCTGCCGGTGATGGTAAACTGGCCAAGCTGCCAGAGGTTTTGGAGTTCCCACCAGACCATCTACGACAACTTATGTGGAAATCGTACTGTGATGAGCTTACCTCCCTCTTTTGTACTCACTGGCTTGTAGCTAGGTTTCTACTCATTTTACTACCATGTGTCAAGATGTGGATGAGACCTCTGGCAACACAGACAAAGGTTTATAGGAGGTGCACGTCAAGCCCTATAACACACAAAGAATATGAAAGGCAAAGAGAAGAATCTCATCCTGAGTGGATGAGACAAACATGTAACACCTAATTTATTCTATGTCTAATCCACCAGCCAGAAACATACATCTGCTTAACAAGTGAACTATTTAATGTCACCCAGTTTGCTCAACTGAACAGGCTGTTTGGAGTTAGATTTATTTAAAACCTCTGGTCTTTTGTTCACATGTATCAATGATAGTTTACATTTATGAATATATTACTTCTCCTTTAGCATACAGTACTATTTTCAATAGTTTTAAAATAAAGATTTACATTATTACCTTATACATATTTCATGGATATGAAAGTTAGTTCACCTAACAATTCATGCCACATCATCCTTTTTAAAACCTTATAATCAATGCTAGAGTTGATATGCCACTTTATATTTATACTTGCTTACTCTTTGTCCAGCCTTAAAGTGATGATAAAGCTGACTTTTTTCCCATACTCAAGTCTATATTTCTGATTAGGCAAACCAGCAAAAAAACAGCTATAATGGCAATGGCTATTACAGCAGCGCTATTTCTGGTTTTTGAGAAGAGCTGTCCTTCCACTGAGCAAGACATTGACAGAAACTCAAGTACACACTTTAGCCCATCAGACATCCCTACCTGTTTCCCTGGAAACAGAGACCTACACAAAGTGACTGCATCAAGCACAAGGAAACTCGGAAGAGAGGAATCATGCCTGCACTTCAGCATCGTGTCACTACAACATTTGACAATAAACAAAAAACCACAGAGATCAAAGCCACAGGCAAGTGGAAATGGAGTTCAAACGTATCTCTGGAAGTCTGACCAGGAAAGGAGAGAAGCCATGGTTTAGCAGTGCTGAGGTTTGATCTCAGTTATGAACTGTAAACTTGTGAAACGAGAAATAGCATTAAAACGCAGCCATAGACATAAACATGCTAAATTGTTTTTTCATTTTACTGTTATCTCCTACGCTCATCACTGCATGGTATATAGTACAGATGGGTCTTGCTCATTTTCTCTTTCAACCGTTAACCATATGGCTCAGATTAAATGGTTCTTTGCTTAAGTAATAGTCTATGCTGTGTATGGCTCCTAATGAATGTGACCAGCAGCAGAACACTGCTGACAGGCACTGGTTTCCCACCCAGAAATGGCAGGATGCTTAGCCCTCTCCCTTTGCTTCTACAGAGTCTCTGCTGTCAGGTCTTCTTAAATAAAAACACTGTGAGAAACATTTACAGCTCAACCCTTTCCATTCTTGGGAACGAGAGAACAGACAGCTCGGGGTGGTCGCTGTCGCTGCAGCACTAGAGAGAGATTCATCTTGGCACAGAAACTGCATTTCATGACCCACCAACAGTTTGTGGAAAGTGCTGCAAACTCATAATAATACGTGCCAGTGGTCTAAGAAATTGAAACTCTGGATGGTGCATTTGACTTTTGTTCCTATGTTCCCTTTTAAAGGTCAGTGAAATACATGTATTTTCAGTGATTCTGTGTATAGATGGGTGTTTTGGAAGTGAAGGTCAGCTTCTGATTCTTCTAGAGGGGGACACAGTAAATTTTGGTGAGAGGTTACAAATTTGCCTTTGACCATACTTTTTACATTTTTTGGAAAGACATACTCAAAATACATCATATTAATATGACATATATTTTAAAAAGTTGCATCCATTGCTCTTTCACACATCCTCTTTTTTATCAGAAGAGTACAGGTAGCATTTAACTTTCTTTGTGCCCCTCCTTCCATAAATTCAATCCAACTTCTCACCCTTTTTGACTGAATGAATATAATTTACTAGGATATAGCTATCCAGCAAATCTCCTCAAAAGTCAACAAGAAAAAATAATCTCTAATACACCAAAAACCAAGGAAATAGCCAACAGATAAATCCCTTAAACTAAAGATCATTCAGGACAGCATGTATTAGCAAAAAAGATAACATCAGAACACATGTGTTAATTGTTTTAGATACTTACAGCATCTAAAATAACAAAGGCAAAAAATTCACAAAATAAATAGTTAGCAATAACCTAGTACTTGAGTAGTCGTTGATTACTCTTTCAATTCCTCTATGAGGTAACATGATTATCAAAGGTACCAATTTACCTATGGGCATGTTTAAGTGATCTGTGGCCTCCATTAGACTCTCTCTGGACACATTAGATGTCTGAGGTCCTTTGAGTGTTTAGGGTTCCCACCCAGAGCACAGCATATTTTATAGGTTGGGAAAGTGAGGTACGGACATGGCAAGACTCACTCATGAACACACAAGCAAACCCATGACAGAGCAATTACTAAAATTCAGGAGCCCTTAAACTTGATGTTCCTTTCCCCAGGTCCATAATAAACAGGTTACCTATAGCTATCTTGGAAAAAAACAAAAGAGAAAAAAAAGAAAAGAAAATCAAACCAAACCAAAACCCCAGATGTGAGTGCTGAATCCATTACTTTTGGTAATACACAAACAGAAGATGTGAAATCAATGCATGTATCAACACAGCCATGTGGAAGAACAGAATTCAGTAGTTAACATTACATAAGGAAGATATATAATTAAGGAAAGGGTCTCCTTTTGAGCTTTTCAACTATTTATAACCTAGGGTTATCCCCATATTACATAATACTTTTGCCGAATTCTTTTCGGGTCTCAAATCACAGTTCTTGTTTCTTCCACTTAGTAACCTCATCTACCATTATAGTAGTTTTCATATCTTAATGTAAAAACAAGTCAAATGCTCCCATAACCACCTAAAACACGCTCCAAATACCTCTTACTGAACTCCATTACACAACACAATTCTTCCAGTACAAGTAAATCAAAACCAAGAACATACAACTTCCTGTTCATGCCAAAAATATTCCTCTTTTCCCTATATTAATTCAACTTTTCAGTACTATGAATGTGGCTGTGCTTCTCCACATGGACGAGTTGGGAAGGAGAGGAGAACAACAATAGCCTACCAGAAACAGTACGTGGATTCACTAGGGAAAAACTTTATCGTGCATCTTTCTGCAAATGGTTCTACAGAAGAAAATTAACACATTGGGCCTCTTTGGCACACAGCGTTAAGATAACTACTTCCACAGGAACTGTCCATTTGGGATGCCAGTCTCTCACACTCACAGACTTTCAAGCAGCCAATCCAATGAACATGCTAATTTTTTCCTCAAGACTGAGAATGTGAAGTGTTTTCTGCTTTAAATATTGTTACAGGAAGCAAACACAAGTTACAATTGCACTCCACTAGTAAACAATATTAGAACCATAAAGGACTTTGCCAAACAGTCCAGACTTCAATCCTTCTCCATGTTCATAACTAAAAGAATTCACAGCCTACTTTTGGTGTGCTGGGGAGAACAGCAGGAATAAGGCAAAAGCACGTGAAGGACAGGAGCAGCAGAATACACTTTAGGAAAATTTTCCTGCTTTCCCTGCCACACCCTCAGGCCACACAGTTTCTCCTGCCAAAAAGACAAAAGGCTTAGTAAAAAGACATGAACTTAACAACCCCTAAATGTGTTGCCCTCTAGAATTTAGAGACAAAAGACTGGTATGCAAAGCATCACTGGGTAGAAAACTGCAAATTGATGATTTTGCCAAGTGAAAACCAAGTTCACACAGCTCTTGCCTTCCACCTTAGAAGAATACTAACGCATGCCCTTGATTTATATGTACTCATAAAACCTTTCAACCTTTCAGCAGTTGCATATTACATCCTGTACGGGATGAATTCAAATTCAACCATTAATTTCTCTGTAGCACCCAAAGTAAAGTTTGCATGTTTAAACTCTACTATCCTTTCCTGGAGCACCAGAGAAAGCGGAAAACCAATTACATTTAGCCAGTAATAAACAGTGAGATACACTTATGACAGTTGCCTCCTCATAGAACGCATTTTGGAGAAAAAAGTGCCATGATAAGAGAAATGTAACTAATAACCAGTAATCCTCACATGGACACAACCAAAAGCCATCAAGGATCCTTGCTAATCACAGCAGTAATATATCAACCTTACAGGGGTCATGTACTTAACCTGGTGTGCTGCAGAGACAAACCGACTTTTCTCAGTCCTCCAGAAATGGACAAGGTGACCCCATACTACTTAATGCTTTTACACAGAACAATGATTCTGTATCTCTCTGGTTCCCACAAACAGGAAAGGAGAGCTGAAAATAAGGTCTGAGACATAGTTCTACATCATGGAAGCAGGATTTTGCCCTCAGCATTCCAAATTGTTCTTGATCATTAGATGTTATTAAAACTACATACTATGAGGCCACTGGGATTTTACCACAGCAGTTCCTTGGTATACTTTGAAAACAGAGGGAAACATGACACAATTTTATGATGACTGCGAAGTCATGCAGTTTCAGGCAGGGAATGACAATATTTTGCTGGTAGTGCTTTGTAATTTGTGGTAAGTACCCAATAGTTTCACCAAAGATGCGAACTACCACGATAAAACTTTTCCTCTGCAGGAAAGCAATACTTCCTGAGCTTCTGTAATCTTTAGCAGCCAAGACTGAAACTAAGGGGGCAACTCTACAGAATAACCAACACAATTAGGTGCATATTCTATCTTGTCTATACAGGCCAATTCGGACAAGTCTGCATTCAAACAGCTAGCGCAGACACAGCAGTACATGCAAACAGCAAGGCCATGCTCTTCCTCTTTCATGACTGATTATATTCTGTTTAGTTGGATCATTTGACAAAAATATTTGATTAAAGTTGGAGGAAGATTCGATCAGAGCCTATCAAGAAAACAATTAATTTAGCTCATCTTTCTACCTATTGAGTACCATTTTAACCTGAAGGTTGAGACTACAAATGATGTACAAAGCAATTTCATTTTTTGTGAATAGTGTCACCAAATGTCATGAAACTGAGAAACCTCAAAGCCAAGAGGTTCAAGTAGGTTCTACAGAACTGTTTGGGTGAAGGTTTTTCTTTCTCCCCTCATGCTCCACTTCCCCATCTGGTCATGCTGACAGGCAAGGACTTGGTCTAATCAGCTGTGAAGCTGCTGCACAAAGTCGCAGTAGGAATATTCAACAAGCGGTTCCTCCCACGTTCACCTACGAGAGGGATCCCCAATTCTAAGTAATATGCTCCCTTATATACACTCCTCTTGGGATCATGCACACAGCAGCTGGTAAATGATAATATGAGAGCTATAATCTCATTGTCTAAGTAGTCTATGAATGCTTAAAATGAGTTACAAGAATGAAGTCATCCTTGAAATTGAAACATAAGTACCTATAAACATTTTCTGCGGTTATTTACAAAGGGAGGAGCAAGAACACCTGACAATAACTGTCCTGGAGAATATGGGGGGTATTGCTGCACCTCAGACCATTCTGAAGTATAACATTTATGTCTCCTTACAGCACAAATGTGGGAAAATTCATGTGCAATATTAGATAAATGTAGTGTGAAATAATGCCCAGAGCTAGCCCTGAAGCCCAAGAAATTATAGTACATTAATAGGGATCACAATCTAGATATATGAAATGCACCTAAAAATACAATATTTAGGCAAAATACAGGATATAAAAATAACTCATTATATATGAAAAGCAGGCTACCGAGTAAACTCTTGAAATCCATACACTTCTTGAGCGTAGTTGGCAAGCCTGTAGGAAGGATTAACATGCACAGAAAGAACTTGCAGACTTCGGAGATTGAGGTCATTTTTGGAGAGAGGCTAGGAAGAAATACCTGTTGGCATATCGTTTCAAAAACATTAATTAAAATTGAAGTTTTTTTCTGAAGCACTTGCTACTATGTTTGAAGGGTGGGATACTATAGGCTTGAGAGAAGTAACTTCTACCCTGCAGTAACCACTTGTGCCCAGACTCTTATTCCATGGCAACAGGGTGCCTGGTCATTTTTATTGAAACTTCCTTGCTTTAACAAGGGGATAAAGAACATAGACACGACCAGCTACCATGGGACAGCTGGCACATCACACCCAAACCACCTTTTTCAATGCCCACACACATTCATTCTTTAACACTCTTTATGCATTCATGCATAAAACTAAACCAGAACAAATACAAGTAATTCATGTTGCAAGGCAAGAGACTGACTATCACTTCACAGATTCTCAGTTTCCAAAGAATGAAGTTATATTACTGTTCATGTTACAGAAGTCTTCATGCACAAAATGCTTTCCTTTGTTTTCAGCAGTCCACTGAAATTCAAACATGGATTTTAACCAAAAAAGTCTGTAAAAGTCAGTAACTCCTGTCACTTACTTGGCTTAGAGTTAATGACGACATTTTCAGCAGAGTGCTGGGGTGGAAACCTGCAGTTCTCGCCTTGGCCCTCACTGCTGCCATACTCAATGACTTCCACTTGTCCCAGCGGTACGCTCCACTTCAATAAATACCTCTGGCCAGTTGTCACGGTGCCACTGCTTTCGTAGGAAGAGCTGGAAAATGCACAAGTTATTGCTGTGACAAGCAACTATGTTCCATGACATCCTATTTATTATTTTAGCTTGTAGAATCTGCTGTTTATCAGTCTGAGTACCATGCACAACTTCAAACAAATTCATGCATCACGCTGACTTTTGTGACTGACCTTTCCTGTGAGTGCAAAGAGCAGCTATGCAGGTGCAGATAATCTTGTTTACAAATAGCACAGGACTGCCAACAACAGTCCCTACATTTCTATAACAAAACATAAATGACCGTCTTTTAAGATCAACGTGCATTTTGACATCTTTAAACAAGTGCTTAGGATGACATCGTGGCTCCGTCTTTTCCTAATTCTTTTGGATTGTGCTGTCTTTCAGGACAGTACTTGAAATAGCGCTAAAGAGAAGTAACTGCTAGGTTTAGGGAAATATGGGTGGCAGGACCTTTGAGTGACTACTGGCAGGAGGAAGGGTAACGTAACCTCCCAAGGGCTGCTGACAAGATAACATTTCTGCTGAGCCCCACATCCCAGGATGTTCTTGCCAGCAGACCTTTGCAACTGCTGAGGCTTCTGAGAGCAATCCCACGCGAGCGCTGCTGCTGAAATAAGCGTGTCTCACAACAGGCATTTCAGAGGAAACGGCATGCTGAGGAAGCTCACTTGAAATAGAAATGGCAGTAATACTCCTTTTCCTTCGTTTCCTTCGTTCCCTTATTCACATTCAAGCACGTATAACAAAAGTTTTATAATAAAGGACAGAAGAGAGGTTAAAGCGAACAAGAAAGGCTTACTTCACAGAAGGCATGACTGAAATAGCAAGTTAAATGCTCGGGAGAAATCCGCAAAATGTATTTATTGTGAACAGCGCCTTAACACTGATGTTCAGCTACTCAGCTACCTATTCACAACACATCCTTACTTTTGTTTCATTGAAGAGGCAAGTATGAACAAAAACCACAAATGCCACAGCTTAAGTAAATGTTTATAAACTTTCGATCTAGTTCAGATGAACGAAAACAAGACAAGGCAGGACACAGCTGGTCCATCACTAGGGTGAGCATCCACCCCATCCAACCCCTGCTACTTAAAAGGTCTCCAGTTAGAGACGGTCATCTACACTACATGTGAAGAAGGACCTTCTGAGAGTCATGTACTCTGCAGAAATACACATCTTTTGACAGCTGTACAAAATTGGTCTGGAACCAATGGCCCCCGGGTTCCTGGAACGTCTGAGTTTTTCTGTAAAGGTTGGGCAAAAGGTGGTTAAGAAAAGTGAGCTGATACATTCTGTGCAGCTAAATGTCAAGTTTCTGATGAAGTCTACAGCTCCAGGGTGTATTTGCAGGCATGCACCTTGAAAGCCACTGCTATAACAGAAACCCAGCTTAGGTAAGATCCTATCTTCTACACAGCTAAAATGAGAAGAAATAAAGCTCATCCTACATGAGCCCAACAGGTACATTCTATAGCATACACTTATTTTGAACCGAATAATTCCGGACTGGATACAGGTTTCACATGTTAAATTTGGCAGCTTAATTCCTTCAGTCTATAACTATATTTTGCATGACAAAGGTAGTTCCTCCTGCACTAAAAATCTAAGAGCAGTCCATCAGTTAATGAAGGCATCTTGAATCCACACACACAGCTTGTAAGTGGACCCACACACAACTGAACAGCCCGAGGAAGTCACAAACCCTTTTTTTGCTAGTGAATAAAAATAGAAATAAATTCAACTATTCTAAAACCCCACTGTTAAATAAATAAGCGAGTTGGAAATGAAACCTTAACTTCTAGAGAAAGCCATAATTAAACTTTTCCAGAGTTAGCAAACCCCCATGACACACGCATGTCCAATTACCATCCCAAAGGAGGTTGCTCAGAACCCGTTAATGCCCATGGGAACACCAGTGCTGTCAGTGATAACCAGAAGTGTTGACTTTATAAGGAACCCAGAGACTTAGCATAATCATGAACTTTTACGGAAAACGAAAACAGACTGCGTGTTGCCACTTCAGGGACAATTACAAAAAAAATCCAAGACAACAATGGTTAAAAGCAATTTCCTACCAATCAATCTTAAGAAAATACCCAGGTGTTATTACAAAAATTAATAAATTGTAAAGGAGTAAAAAGTTGCAATTGCTAGGTTAACTGGACATAAGCTTGTGCATTTTCTGAAGTGCAGTTATTACATGTGCATTACGTTACATTCACTAACATGAGACAAGCATTCACACGTTTACAAGAATATGTACTGTGTTCATACTTCAGTAATGAACTGAGATAACAACTCACATTATCCTTAAGAAAAGCCATTCTTGGAAGATTTTAATGGTCCACATTTTCTCTGTCGGAATATACCATCACATAAAGCAATTTATGATACTGGCAACATTTGAATGTGAGTGTGACCTTGGTATACACAGAGGTATAGTAACAATAATAATTATGGCCATCTAAAACACAGAAGGCACTATGAAAAAATACTTTCTTCAGAGCACCTCAGCTTTAATCCCTCAATGTTTGGTCTCAAGAGATAAAAACACTTCCCCAGCTGGAACTCTGCTAGTGAGTTAGTTCCAGGTTTTTAATGGCTACATGCGTTAGCTTTGTGTTTGTTTTTTTTTTAATTTGCAACTTGTGCCAAGTTACAGATTTGTGTGTGGGACAGTATGAATTTAAGGAAGAAAATAAATCCTACTTTGGCGTGCCTGCACTCTGCTGAGGACTAATACACAGCCATAACTAGACACTGAATAGCCTTTCTGTCTGTAATCTCCAACTGATATAATTTTCTTACAAATTTACTCTAGAATTTCCAAACATCATCAGGCATTAGAGGACTGTAAAAAAGTTAGTTATCTATTTATTATTACTACTGCTATAAATCATTAGCCATAGTAAAAACAACAATGAAAAAAATTTCAGAATGCCATTTATTCCAGCTGAAGCTTGAATGATCATTTTAGAAACATGAATCACGTCTTACCGAATATTTACCGTGGCACACATCAGCACATCGTTTAACATGAAAAGTCGTCGTTCTTTGGTTTTGATAATTTCTCCTTTGTCATTGTAAACAGTCTCAACCATATCATCAGTCCGTATGAGGTATCTGTTTCCACTGCTGAGTAGCTAGATTTTAAAAACAATCAACATTGTTTATTATACATGGTACATCTAACATCCAGTGCAAAAAAATAAAAGAAAATACAATGGGTTATCACTTGCCATCCTAGCACAAGTGTTTGCAGGTGGATTTGCCAAGTGAATTAAGCTGCTTTGCTGATTTGCTTTTCATTTAGAGAAACGGTAACTTCTGCTGCCAGCAGTATGGCCTGCAGGGGTTTTTGGTCTTAATAGGGAATGTTAAGTGCTCTGAAAACCTTCCACACTGATAAAGGTCCCCTAGAGAAAAAAAAAAAATCATAGCTTCCAAAATTTCAGTTGTTTCCTTCCCTCATCCCTTCTTTCACAGCCCATTTAAGTGATACGCATGGTCCCAGACGTCACAAAGGGGAAGTCAGGGTGGGAGGAGGAAGAGTACTGGATCCAGGTATATCTCAATTTGTCTCCCTGGTATAGAATATACAAGATTTTACAGTTTATATAGACTAACAAAAGGAAACCTGTACCACCTCTTAAAACACACATTCCGTGTCTTGAACTCCTTCAACCACTTGTAGATGACTAGCAGCTGCTTCAAGAAGCAGGAGTAAGAAAACTAGAAAGTAAAATGTCTGAATCCATCTTCTAATGGATGGAAATACTGTTCCACTATGACAATAAATTCAGTATCCCATTTTTTTTAATAAATAGCCTAAACCAAGTATGTTCTGACTACTTTCTTTTCAGAAAACTGTTTTTATGCATCACAAACAAAAATACTCCTTGCATTCTGTCAGCATGTCCCCATTACTCCACCCCAGAATGAGTCCAGTATAATCATCTGTAACCTCATGAAAGCAGTAACTGAAGTATTTATGCCCCATCTCATGGGAAAGGAGGAAATACGTATGATGCAAATAAGACAAGCATACATATATCCACAGTAAGATCGCTACCGACACAGTCAAATGAAGAAGATGGTTACTTCCTTCCTTCTGAATGTCTTCTGCAGTTCTTTAAAGACATTTCTATTGAATAATCTGAATACACGAATGAAATAGACTGGGATGTTCATTAAAACAAGGAAGATGTTGGACACGTTCAATAGTGTATCTTGAACTGCTCCATAGCCAGAAGCACTGAAATATAAGGAACTGCTTCCTTCCTTTATATGGAATAATTCCCCAGTTCCAGATAAATTCAAAATTCAGTTTTGAATTTATCAGAAGATGTGCATGACACTTTACTACAGGATGAGGGAACAGCTTTACCTATACATTGCCAAAGAACACTAATACAGCTGCTGCTATTTCAGCATGTCGCCTGCTCCAGCACACAGTGGTTTAAGCAGCGAGCCTATTCAGTCCTGGAGGTAGCTCCAATCTCACACCTACCACTAGAACGACCCCACAGAAGAACTTCAGGCAGCTCTTTGGTGTCTGTTCTAAAGATTGCTCAAGGCCCAGAAACTAATAATACACAAACTCTTCCATCACACATTCTTACTTCCTAACCTTGTTCAGGTAACGTTCGTTCATTGCTTTTGCTATTTGTTTTATTTCACAGCGCTGATCTGCATCCCTTTTTCTTTCATTTAACTTCTCTGCCAGTGTTTCGAGTTCTGTAAGAGCCATCTGTAGAGGTAATCTGTCAGGATGCCCTTTATTAGTGTTCTTCAACATATCCTGAGGGGAAGTCATAAAACAAAACAAAATAAAAACGCTTAAAATTAAATTTCAGCTTTAATTTCAAAGTTAAGTTCAGAAGATTACAAGATGTAATGTTACTGCTGCATTTTTTACCCAAGCAATAATAAAGAGCATGACCAATGAACACCTAATGAATATTGAAACAGCAGATTGCTTATTTTCCTGAATACCTGAATAGGTCTTAAAAAAGATACTGAATGGGGTCACATACTGCTTATTTACAGGAAGGAAGTACAGTAAAGGAACTTGAAAATGAGTGTAAAAAATGCAAATGTGAAGGTAAATTAGAAAATCCACATAATATTAAGCACAATTTGAAAGTCAATATTCTAGTATAATATGCAGGTGTCTGTAAGCAATGATTTAAAATTAAACTTTTCTGTTATTTACTATCATAATAATATGGTATTATCTTTATTACTTATTTCTCACTAAAACACTGGCAGCACGCTCATCCCAAAGTAGAAGACTTACTTCATGGAGGTTGCAAGAGCCTCTAAAAATCTTTCCCTTTTGTAGGCATGCAGTGAAACAATTTGAGTGAAATTTTTGCTTCTTTCCTGCAGTGCTTAAAAATCCCTACGTATTCACTCTGGCTTCCTGCTGCAATAAACTCCGTTCCTTCTGCTAACTCAAAAACTCTCGCCACGACCCGCATGCTCCCCCCACGACTACCTCTGCTCCTTCTCCCACAGTCATTCCTGGACCTGCATCCCAAAGCCTGTCCTCCTCCTATGGCACCTGCAAAACCCAGCTAACTCGTAGCGCTCGCTGGGATAGACCTGCCGTGGTCTGGAAGGAGTAACAAAGTTGGTCTGGGGCGAGTCTACACTGGGGAACTCTTCTTTTCCTACAGCTCGACTCCCTTTTAAGAGAAGACCCAAGGACTCTCTCTCAAATCCTCAATTTCCATGGGAAGGAAAACAAGACGCTGCAGGTCAGAAGGAAGCTGCAACACAAGCAGGTCCGGTCAGCCAAGCAGTCAGGGAGAGAGTGCACTTTTGTTCCACATCCCACATGTATTCTGAACTATCCAAGGCATGAATTACGTCCTCTTGTATTTTTCTTAAAGGGTAAGTAATGCCACAAAGTTCCTAGTGGCACTTTGAAGTGTTATTACCTAACGAACTGATATGAACAAGTAGCACATTTGAATACAGCTTTACTGCAAAGTGGCTTACAAGCTTAATCTAACCTAGCAAGTAATCTAGAGTAAATCTAGTTTACGCAGATCTTCCTGCAGTGTATTTACTGCCTGTCCCTGCAATCAGACTATGAGATCAGCACATTACGATACACTGAAATTTTATCTTTGTTTTTTCCCCATGATCCAGTGGTCACCTCCGACAGTGTGCTCTTCCAATAGAAGGCAGCTACCATGCCATCCCACAAGCAAACCACAGAAGAATGCAACAAGAGCATCCTTTCTCTTTGGTAAACATTATTTACCTGCAATAAAAGAATGAACTGTGGAAAGCGCTGGATAGGTTTCATCATTAAACCATACAGGGTAATTCGATCGGGGCTTGACTCCTGGCACTGCTGCAATGCAAGAAAGCCACACTGTTTACTATACGTGAGCGTATTTCCGTCAGTTACAGAATGGAGGAAAACATTTCCTGAAAATTCTTCTACATCATTTATAGTAATTGTAACCGTGGTACTGTAAAGATTCCATTTACTAGAAAGATTTCACTTTAAAATATTAAATCTTTAAAAAAAAATAAGAACACTAGTAAAATGATGGCATGTCACTGAACTGAAATCTCCTTCTTCAATAATTACAGCTAGGATAAAGCTACACCAGCAGTGCAGCACCTAGGTATATATCAATACAGCACATTCATGCTTTTTACATAAGCAGTGCACTGAAACATCTGCTTAACTTCAAGCATAACAAAGGGAATGTACTTGTTCAAGGTGTTAAATTTGAGAGATGTAAGTGATCTGTTGATTTATAGTCCATAATTTGCTATTGCTGCTCTGTTTCTTGGGGTTAAGAGACTATAAATCTCTAACTACCTATGTGTTTTTAAGAGGAAATCTAAGGAAAACATCGTAATCTCATTGTTACGCAAACAAAAAGATTTTAATTTTCTTTATTAAAAGAACACTGATTTATATTTGGAAGGAAAAACATAAGAATCCATTATTTTGGTTATTGGGACTGGCAGATAAAACCACATAAATTTCATTTGCATGTGCAGAAAAGCTCCGTTTGTATAAGATATTTCAGCATTTGGAAATATTTTGGGCCAGAATCACAGTTAATCCAAAAAAAAGGAGAGTAGAGGAAATACTCAACATTAAAAACAAAGCAAACACAAACAATAAAAAAATGGTGGTGTGCTTAAATTGATATTTATTGCTACAACTATCAGCTTCACAACAATTTATTTCCATATTTATATACACAAACTTTTTTTTCCCCCCTCAAACAGCAGCAGCTGAAGATTCTGGTCTTTGTTGCTGGTGGGCAAACAAAAAAGGAAGGTACAGAAATGCCTTCTGTCCTCAGAGTTCAGCTGTGAGTCCCCAGCTCTGGGCAGTACCAGTGCTGGCATGAACAAGCAGTGATGAGATGTGTAAGTTATGCCTCTGTTGGAAAAACGGGCTTTTAACAGCGTGAGAGGTATGAAGTGATTATACGCTCGCTGGAGGGTTTGATCTTCATGGTGCCTAAGGCTTCCAGAATATAATCCTGTGTAGTGGTGGCCACACTCCAAAAAGTTGTTAGTTAATTTTAAGATCTGAAGACAGATTAGGAAACAGCCCCCCATCACCAACCTCTAGGCAACCTAAGAGCTTCACTATTTAGTTTGCCTCGGGCACCCAATTTCAGTGTTTGGTGGACCACTGCAACAGACCCGACAGGGTGACAGCTCTGAGAGGCACAACTCAATGCAAGACTCTCAGGGAATGAGACAAGCAGAGCTTCCAGGCTTCAGCAGTGTCACAGACAGACTAAAAGCCTTGCAATGGATTTTGTGTACCCTTTTTAAGTTATCCTGCCTAGGGATTTACAGTACTTCTACCTCTCAATTCCCATCATCGGAAGCATCATATTCATCAGGGTAATATGCATTCTGCACAAAAATTTTCCGTTTCAACTGCAAATTGGAAACATGATTTTCAAAATACTAGGAAATTGTCATGGAATGGAAATCTAGTTACACCACTCTGCACAATACAATAAAGAAGTCAGAAGTAAAATAAACCCCAAACAAGAAGATGCCTCAGATGGTGAACTATTATTTGAAATTCACCTGCTATGAAAGAATCCAAATGTTTTGCCAAGTACAGTCATGCAAACACCAATAAACGGATCTGAACAACAACAAAACCACTCTACACTTCAAAATTCATCCTAGATTTAACATCACGTTATTATTCTGAAAATACAGTACTGGAAGTGAATACTCGGGGATTTTTTTTGTTCTAAACCCATAAAACATAAAACCAGTCATTAAAACAGTCATACATGATACAGTATCAGCCGTCAAATTTCCTCCTAACTTATAATTTATGCTGTCTTATTTATATCATATGCCCAGCTTGGTTTATGATTGAACAAACTCACCTTTAAGAAGTCTAAAAAGGCAGGTTTGGTGGCACATGATTTCTTGAGAATCCCGACTGCTGTACTGAAGTTGTTTACATACTCGCTGTATGCATCCAATACCATAGATTTAGAAAACTGAAAACATAAAAGGGTAAACATTAACTATAAACACAAAAGATCCCTGGAAAGCACAACTATCCAAACCTCTGACCATTAAGGACTCGCCTTGCTTGGAGCTAAGGTCTTTGCTTGGCCAGAAATACTGGTGGAGTAACCTTTCTGTAGAAGCCAGGTTGAAAACCTAAAGATGTAACAGCTGTGAATTACAAAAACTAAAGTTACAAAAATAGCTTCATCTTGGCTAGGACACTAGGGCAAGAGCCTGGGGACTATGGGCAATCAAAAGGCAGCCACTGAGATTTAAAGCAACTGCTGGGATCCCCTGATCATCTCACTGCTGCCCATCTGCCTGGTAGGGTTTTACCTGGAAAGCAGACAGATCGTGTGGCTTGCAAACAGCCACGTGAAGTGTAAGATTGCTGCCCACAGCCTCCTTAGTAATTTTACTCCTCTCTTCTGCAGAGCTGGTCTCATTAACACTACCCAACTTCCCTCAGCCAAAACAAGACAGGTTTGCTTTAAACAGCAAATCTTTAGTAACTGTTTCACTTTGACCAAAATGGGGTCAAGGCACTCAGAGACACAGACCCCAGCTCTCTTACAGCAGGCATGAAAAAGTGGTAATTTCCAGCAGCTGGGTGGCAACAAACCAAAGCACTCAAACCAGCAGGCAGGCAGCCTTTCCCGTCCACACACTCACGGCAGGAACAATGTCTTTCTTAGCAACCAAGGCCACTTGTATTCTCTAATTTAATGGCTAGTTCAGTCCTTTACCGGGTGGACTTCCATTAAGCATGGGATAGTGTTTTACAAGTAAAGTACTCTTTACCTGTGCCCCAGGCTCAGTTCAAACCCAGGAGTTCAGGACATCACCTACTGTGTTTTTTTTCTACTCCCAACAAACATACTATGTATGACTACCTACTTTTTAAGAGATGCTGAGCCTCAATCTCACCTTAATTTTGGTGGGTTTGTGAATCTCTATCTTCTCAGAAAAAGAAACTGTTTACTTAAATGTCTGAAAGCTTGATCAAAGCCTGAAAATTTTGCCCACAATCCTTTCACATCTGCCAACCAAGCCGAAGACATGTGTTGGTGTCACTTTCCTTACCAGGATGGTACATACATATTCTGACAGTTGCCACAGGCATTGGAGAATACGGGAACAAAGTGGCCACATTAGACAGAAAGATATGGAGATGGAATAACACGCCTAAAATAAAAACATATTATCTGTTCAGATGCATTTGCTTACTGAAGCAACAAAGACATCACCAATCATTTCAACAGAGTCCCACTCAGACACACGACTCGCCAGCGCAATCTGAAACATTGAATGGCACTGAAGAATTTCCTTAATTCGATAAAAGACCATTTTGAGTTTTCTTTCACTCAATAATTTTGGTTCCATATCTGAAAGGGGCTTCTCGTATTGCTGTGGGGAAAAAAAAAACAAAACAACAAAAATAAATTTAAACAGACAAAAAAAATATCTTCTATAAGCAGAAAAAAACAACTTGTGTAACAGGATACACACACAAAATCTCTGAACATTTGGCATGAAGCATCTGTAGCAAAAGCAATGTTTAGTTGTGCTATAGATTCTTTAATTATTTGATTATTTTTCAAATTTCCAAATTACAAAATGCAAGAGATATTAAGGTACCTCCAGGATTCTTTTGAGAGCATCCACGTAATTCTTTTCACTGTCAACTACAGAGCCCAAAATATACCTTCTCACAACCTGTTGAAGAAACAAAGTTTTGTCTGAAGGTAACATGTTCATCATAGTTGGAAATGCTGATGATAAAATTCTTGCATTAATAAAACACAAGAAACACAGAGCAATTTAAAAAAAATTTTTCAAACAAAAAATTTCAAAAAACTTCAAACACGAAGTAATACTGGAACTGCAATAAAATAATACTGTACCTCTTCAAAGGTAATTAAATTTACTATTACTTTAAAATCATTTCAAGAATACAACAGTTATTGTATCTATATCTATATTCTTTGCCGACTGTTGCAGTTCTAAGCTTTACTTTTGAAACTCGTCTTTTAATTTTAGATGTATAAATTTAGGCATTGATATAAATAATAATAGGTATAGATGTTGGCTACTCCAGTGAATTGCTTCAACAAAATAGGTAACCAGTTTTCCAAATCAGTCTTTGAGGTTAGTTTTCTTTTTAAAATATGTTTTATAAATTTATTAGGAGTAACTTGAAGGACAAACAAGCAAACATTAATTGCCTTTTTAAAGTAAGGCCATATAAACTGTACCGCTGAGAAAGTATCTAAGTCAGCGTTCTTTTTCACAGAATCGTTAAGGTTGGAAAAGACTTTCAAGATCATCAAGTCCAACCATCAACCCAACACCACCATGCCCACTAAACCATGTCCCAAAGTGCCACGTCCACATGTTTTCTGAACACTTCCAGTGATGGTGACTCCACACCTCCCTGGGCAGCCTGTGCCAATGCTTGACCACTCTCCGTAAAGACATTTTTCCTAACATCTAATCTTAACCTCCTGCCTTTAAACCTGTTTGGATGTTACCACGCATTACCATTATATTCATACCAACTGACAGAATTGTAAGAGCTTCAGGAAATGCTACCATTTCTCATGTTTACAATCTACAGGCTATTTGTCACACCTCCTTCTCCACCTCCTGCTTCTGCAATTCAGCTGAAACGCACGCTGGATGCATGTGTGGGTGACATGACAGGAAGGACTGGGGAACCTATCTGGTTTAAAATCTAGACTTCTTAGTGTTCTTGAATAGATTTCTTCCTAGTTTTAAGGATTTGTTTTCACCCAAATCCATTGCCTAATCCAGCTCATCCCAGGGCTGGATGAGGTTTTTTTTTGAAAAAAGTGGGACTCTGAAGGAGAAGACAGCACAAGGGCAGGATCAAGCCCCTACCCAGAACTACACAGGACAGGAAAACTGCTTCTTTTTTCTGTTTTAAGCTAGCCTAAGTGACTGTGAAACAAAAAACTCAGACTTGCTCCTGATCCCCACAGCCTCCTGCCTCCTCTGCCACGGCTACTTTTAATTCTCCACACTTGTATTTTGCATTATTAAATTAACCACAGGTTATGCAAAGATTTTCTTTCAAGTACTGGCATTTCAAAGAAAGTCTTCTAAGGCCTCGCTTAAAGATATAAACAGTAAAATTAGTTGTGTCTAATTTGTGTTTAGAATGCATTTAGCAGCGTCTTATTTGGTATAACGTTAACAGCTGCTCTGGCAAAGGATACTAACTCTACTTTTAGTCACAGTTCATTCTTCTGAAAAGAGTAAACATCTGTAGAAAATGTTTTTTTTCAGGCTCTATAATCCACAAAATAGACACTTAATAGTGCCTACAGGTTACTGCAGTAGATACGCGCAGTTTACAAGAGGCTTGCACGCGAGCCTTACACTTTATTCACATTTTCGCTAGTAACAGTGGCACACAAGCATGAACAACTTACCGCAAGAATTCAGGTCCCAGTAGTAAAACGAAGCAAAAGCTGAGACCCCCGACTGAGACCCAGCGCGGGACACAGTATTTGAAGGGGCACCAGATTTTACACAAAAGCTGTCGTGCCACCTGCTGTCTGAAACACGCACGTTCATGAAGTCATCTCCTTGGTGGCGGAGCCGTCCGGCTTGGAGGGGCCTTCTGCCCTTCGCCCTCTCCCGCCGGGATGCCCAGGGCCGCTGCGCAGCCCGCGGCCCCCAGCCCGCACCCTGGCACACTGGGTTAGTCCACCCCCGAGCCAGGACTTGTGTTGGCCTCTGTTGAGCTGCTCGAGTTTTTCTCTCGACCTCAGCCCATCAAAGTCACGCTGAGCAGCAGCCCCATCCTCCCACACATGGCCTGCTGCACCCCTCCGATTCGGTATCACCTCCGAACCTGCAGCGCAGCTGGTATCCTGGTCGTTAAGAAAGGCATCAAACACCATGGGCCCCGTATACACTCCTGAGGGACACCACTAACACTGGCCACCCGCTGGACTTTGTACTGTGGACTACAACCTTCTGAGCATGGTGGCCTCGCTCGTTTTCCAGCCACCTTCCAGTCCACTCACACATCTCGAAGGGACTCGGGCTGGTCAGACACTGATCGACTCTGGTCCATCTATGCTGACTGTTCCAAATCACCCTCCTGTACTTCTGAACCCAGAAATAGCTCCCAGGAGCATTTGCTTCATCACCTCCACAGGGACTGTGGTGAGGCCACTAGCTAGATCCTAGTTTTCCTCCTTCTTGCTCATCTTGAGGATGGGTGTGAGATTCACCAGTCATCTGATCGCTGGCATCTTAGACAACAGAGAAAGGCCTTACTCTCAGCACCCCTAAATCCATCCCATCTGGTCCCACAGACCACCACTCATCCAACTGACCCCAGCACCCCCCAACTGCAGGTAATTCTTCACTCCAGCAGGACTTGCCTCCAGGCTCAGGAGCTTCGGAGGCCTGAGGATAAACCTCGCTGGTAAAAGCTGAGGCAAAGGTGGCACTGAGTACCTCGGTCTTTTCAGTGCCCTTTATCACTAGGTCCCTGCCTCATCAAGCAGCAGACCCATATTTTTCTTATCCTTCCTTTTGCTGCCAGTGCACATATAAGAAACCTTTCATTGCTGCCCTTCACACCTCACTAGCTCCAGTTGAGCGCTGGCTTTCCTAACTCCATTCCTTCCACTTGGGCAGCTCCTCCTGGGTAGATACGCAACATACGTCATGACGTACACAACAATTACTAGTTTGCTCCAGACTAAGAGCACTCTATTCTTCCAACAGAGGGTATATTTATTTTTAAGTACCTACAGAAAAACCCCTGTGAAACTCTTAAACCTCGACTTGGAAAGAAGAAAAAGACAGCATTCAGATTGATGCTGAGCTCTTACATTATAATGAAATGTTACAGTAACGTAACACAGTTTGGTAGGTGCATTGTTACAAGATTAGCACTTCACTGTGCTAAACACATTAGAAAAATAAACCTCGCCAAGCAAACCAAAAAATTTGTACCACTCTCCTCAACTGCCCCTTAATTTGTGCGGGTTTTTTTTCCTCCTCATTTTCTGAAGGTACTGACCAACTCATGACTTGAAACCACAAGCAGCAAAAAAAATCTCATACAGTTATTACTCGTCATAACAACACAGTAACATGAACCCATGGGATTTTTTTCAGCCAAAATTTCTAACTGGTGCCAATTTCAGTGTTTTTTGAAGTGGTTTCCACAGTGACTATAGAGTTTGAGGTGGAGAACGGCAAAATACACTCTTCTGTAGACTTGACTTCATTTGGGACAAGTGTTTTTCTCATCAGGAGAAACTTTAAGATTCAGAGAGTGTACAGGATATTCTCTACATTTAAAATAGAAATCCTGGAGCACGTCGAACAATGTCTTCTGACTCAATAAAAATGTTTAAACTCTTTTCTTTTTCACTCAAACCCATCATATTTAGTTTAAGCATTCAGGTAGTGAAATAATATAATTATTATAGATAATTTTATAATGCAAAACAGCATTTTGCATCTCTGGCTGAATTCAGGGCTGATGCAACTATATGCATATATACCAATTTTAAAAAAAAACTACTTAGTTCTAAATTTTATGTCCACTTAATTGATGTTAAATGCCAATATGCTTGAAGAGGAAGGCACCTGGGAGCCACTGATGCAGACCAGAAGGAGAGGAAAAAGAGGCAGAAGACCGTATTTCAAAAAGCCTACTACCTGCTGCTGTGATAATCCTTCGGGCATAGGAGTCATAATTGCTTCTGTATGCACACAGTCGACATCAATAAATAAATTTAGCTCTTCTTCTTCCAGACATGATGATCTATGATCTACAAATAATTAAATAACAAAGATGTCAACTGTTACAACATATAGATTGAAAGAAGGGGGGGGGGGGAAGCAAGGATGATATCATCCAAGCACAGTAATTACACAGAAGTAAGGAAGTTCTATTACACAGAAGTCTTATTTCCATTTCACTTACCAAACAAAAGGCATTTCCCAGCACTTCTGCATGACCTATGAAATCACATAAATACTACCACCGATAGGCACTCTAATACAGAACACCTTTCAAAGGTTATCTCAAAATCCTAAAATCTACACAGCAGGAGACAGCCTATGCATCTTTTGCTTGACCTCTACTCCCTCTTCACAGCCAAAACAGGGCTGTCCAGCGTGCAGGGTATGACAACTAGGGTTAAAGCACTGCAGCTCCAGGGCCAGCAGTTTCGAAATAAATGACTGTTGGGAAGAAATTAAATACACCCATAACATGATCCAGCTTTAAAAAATTCCACACACCCTTCCATAACTGAACTAAAATAAGTAGCCAAATGTTGGCTTTTGTCAGAAGTGAGAGTAAGGGATTCTGCATTGCTCCCTACATAATAATTTTACCTAAAAAGCACCTCCAAAGCACAGTGGTAGGTGGCAGCATGCAGCCAGTCAAACAAGCAGACCCGAGCAAGAGAGAAAGAAAGAACAGTATGAGAAATTGCGTCTTAGAACAAAAAGGGATAAGGGAAACAGGGCTGCTGGCTAGGAGGAATTCATGAGTTTGTTTGACGGATTGGTCATTAGCACCCTGCTGATTTGGGAAGTGGCTAAGGGATTAAACCGTGCACAGATATCCTGTGTCTGCTACCTAACCCCTAGAAGCGTGAGGAGGAGTGCCAGGTCCACTGTAACACCGCCCTGCTGAAGAAGATCATTTTCTCCTGTGCAACAGGAAGAAGTCTGGGGACAAACTTTTTAGCAGGGCCTGTTGTGATAGGACGAGGGGTAAGGGTTTTAAACTAAAAGAGAGTAGATTCAGACCAGATATAAGCAATAAGTTTTTCACAACGAGGTTGGTGAAACACTGGCCCAGGTTGCCCAGAGAGGTGGGAGATGCCCCATCCCTGGAAACATTCCAGGTCAGGTTGGACGGGGCTCTGAGCAACCTGATCTAGTTAAAGATGTCCCTGCTCATTGCGGGGGGTTTGAACTAGGTGACCTTTAAATGTCCCGTCCAACCCAAACTGTTCTATGATTCCAAGTTGAGGATACATTTTTGATCACTAAAGTTTGTGCAAATAACTTTCTTTTTTTATGTCTGTGAATTAGGTAAGTTCAGAACTGTGAGATGCATCCTGGTCCTTACAGATAGGATGTCAGCTCACTCACTAAAAACGTCTTGTCCACTCATGTGCTTTTAGCTTCCTAAAATTGTAGTTTTATAAGCTCGGAAGTTACCACCATTCAATTAGTTGGGCAGAAACTTGAGCAGAAAGACATACTACCTCTCAGGCCTATCCTGAAGAAGAAATAAGTTTGTATTCAGCTAATAACGCCTGCCTCTTGCAAAAATTAACTGTGGACTGCTGCTGCTAAGGCTCATGATAGAGGGCTGACATTTGTTCTTAAATACAGAAAGAACACAAATACTTTTAGCTTTTTGATTTTAGACCACTTTGTTTTCACAATCCAAACTCAGCTTTCATCAACAGTTTCTTCCCCTACTCCCACTCTTAAGTACAGAAAGTGTTTGTTACCCCTTGGTCACGACAATCTTTTTAAATAGTCAACTATCACTCCACTGAAAATCACGTCATAACAGCAGACTTTCCTGACATTCAGGAGTTACTCAATGGACGGAACGGGACAGACTTAGTACCTTAGTACTTAGTAACAGAATTTCCATACTCCCATATACCAGTACCTAGATAGCATCTATGACACTGTTTGGTGGGATTTTTTGTTGTGGATTTAAGTGGACTCTTCTCTGCGGTCCTCAGGTTTCTCAGGTCACTCAGGTTCTTGCCCCAAACCTAAAACTACTCAAGATGCATTGACCATACTGTCATTTGAACCGAATATTATACTATACTTTATTGATATAAAGCTCATTTCATGTATCCAGTACTCAGCCTCCAGTACAAAAATCTGCTAAGCCATTCACTTCCTTTCTCAGAAATTACTAGAGATAGTAACAAAGACAGTATAATTGGCACATACCTTGAGAAATAAAAGATTTTGTTCTAATGAAAGAACGACCCTTTTTCACAGCTGCTTTTGTCTTTTCGAGCCCATCTTTGGTACCTTCTCTAGCAGCTCTCATAAGCTTTTGCATCTGTAAGATAAAGAATACAGTCTACATGTTCAGTGAATAATAGGAACACGTTTGAGCATATAATGCAGAATACTTTTGCTTAAAATACCTTTTAAAAGAACACTGTCAAGGAGTTTATGCTACAAATACAGCCCAAAGTCAAAGAAATATTTAGTAAGCACACAGATCCATCAAAGCTCAGATCTGAGCACCTGTACTTTTTCTTAATAAAATCAAACTTGGAGAAAAGGACTGACTTCATGGCAATATTGTATCTGAGCCTAAAATAGCACAAATGCTTAAGAACCCTTCTGCATCAAACCTGTGAACTCAGAATGATCTCAAATGCTCAGCTTCACATTATACAACAAATAAACACTATGAACAGGTCATTAACAGCCAGGGTTCTTGTCCATTCTCCAGTGTCCCACTAGCTCTGCCGAAGTATTTCTAACCTAAGGATAATCCCCTAGACTCAGTTCTATATTAACTATATTCTTAAATAAACACTGGTTTGCAGAAAATGTTACAGCTAATAATTGTATTAATTGAAGAAATAAGTTGATTTAATTAATAATTGCATAATTTTATAGTACACTACTACAGCAAAAAGAAATTTCATGCAAAAAAAATAAAAATGAAGTGTTGTTTTGCTAGTAAGTGTTTATTAAAAAAACCTGCCTTGTACCTTTGCTTTCCCCAAATGCCACCACCACAAAAAATCCCCACTGCTGTCAGAGCTGTGCTGACATCGTCAACGACATCAGAACACAACCAAAGCTGCCTTTGCTGCCGGCAGGCAATTTCTCGGTTTGTGCCGAAGCTTTTAGCAAAAAGGCGGCCGTTTCAGCCTGGAGAAGTCAGAATGGAGAGCAGCGGAGCTCTGACCCCCCAGTTTGATCCCACGTGGCCGGGGTGCCTGGGCTCGCCCTGGGGCACTCCCCCCGCGCTCAGGCAGGTGCCAGGGCTGTACGCCTGGCTCGCCCTCTGCGGTAAGGGCACAGTCGGCAGGGAAGGACGATGCCCTATCTCATCTTCTGAACCTGTCACCCTTAAAAATAAGCATGAGGAAAGGCCCTTGACAAAGTACTTTTTAAACAAACTGCGTAATAATCCAGCACCTTTAGAACTCATTTCATACAAATTACTGTTCGCTTTTTCAAGTTACTATTAAAAAAAAAATACATTGTGTTGGAAAAGCAATCATTTAAACATAGCTAATTACAAAAATCAACTACACTACCTTCAGCTCATGTTTTTGCTTTAGTTGCTGAATCTCTACTGCTCCCACAGTGTTTGTCATCAAATCTTTCATCTTTTTTTCATAATGCTCCTTTAAACGCGTTAGGTCATGAGAAAGCTACAGTGTATAAAAAAACACAATCTTTTCAAAAAGCCTGCAGTGAAAACTTCACGCTAAAGTACTCGCATAAATCATGCACGTTGCCCGGCCTGCCTAGGGATACACAGACAACTGAGGGAAAAAATTGTCATTTGGGGGAGCTCCGACCTGAGGAATGGACCATCACTGAACATCGCTGAACATTCTGGAACTCAGCCAGGCGCCTTTCTGCTACGCCAGCAACTATGTAAAGAGAGGGTCAAAGTCACTTAGGCTAAACTAACCGTATGAACTACGTTGTGCACATCTCTTACATACCATATGGAAACGACGCATCAGCTTTACCCACAAGCATCATTCAGTAGAGCACAAACCCTCGTGAGTACATTTCTGACTATCCTTCAAAACGGTGAATCAGAAGAATTCTCAAGGTCCGAAGAACCTGCAGAGGTTGCTGGCACCTGAGAAGATGGAGACCGACAGTGCCAGCGAGTTGGGCAAGAGGACACTAAGAGGGGAGGATGCAGCTTTGTAATTCCCAAGTGCATGGGAATCGGGAAGCACATGTTTTCCCTCAGCTTTATCATAGCCTCACTGTATGACCATGGGTGTAACCATCTCATACATGCATATATCCATTTGCAAGGTAAGTAAACTATCTCAGAGAAATGCTCTGGAATACTAATTAACATTTGTTAAACGTTTTAAGAAAGACAGGTAAAAAGAAGTTAAAATGTAACTAGAAAAAAAAGAAAATATTTGGTGTGCCCTATAATGGAAGTCCAATGGAAAAACCCTCAGCTTGATGTCAACAGAGTTATTTGGCAAGAGATGAAAGCATCAGGAAAAAGAAGGCCTGCAGAGTTGAAAACAAAGGGACAGGTCTGGCATTTAGCTGCACGAGGCTGGGTCAGGATGAGATTATCTCCAACATGACAACTCTAGTCTGGTTCACAGACTAGAAACTCTATACAAAAACTTCCCCATCAGGAATCATAATGAAAAAGTGACTTTGAGGGAAAGTCACACCAGCACTTAAAACTAAAAATCCCACCTCCAACCTTCCCATACTTTTCAATGGACAGTAAAAAATAAAAAGCAAGGCAAGACCCTCATAGGCTCTGAAATACTACAGAAGCAAATGTGCTGGGAAAATATTGTAACTACCAGCACAAGACCTGAGGAGAAGTGAGAGTTAGTGCAAGGAATGGATACAGAGAATAGGCATAAAGTGGAGTGGTTTCTGCCTGTGTTAAGTGCCGGTGCAGGGAGGGTTGAGGGGTTTTTTTCCTGTTTTGGTTAGTTGGGTTATTTTTTTGTTTGGGTTTGTTGTTGTTTTTTTTAATTTCAGCAATCCTCATCCTCTGCCAAACCCCCTCTCTACTTTCCTGACTTCTCCTCCGCCTCCCAGTAACCCATCCAGGAGCAGCAGCCCCTCTCTCTGACTTCTCCACCAGCTAATATGCTCCTAGACTCCTCATCCCCATCCTCACAAGGAAATCCCCAAAACCTTTTGTCACAGGCCTGGAAAAGCCAGCTGCAGGGCAGTACCCCAGAGTATGCCTCTCTCCTCTCACTACTCCTTGGTCTCTTGCTCAGACACTCTGTGCCTGATCCTCTCAACCCACTGCCAGCAGTTTCCTGTGACAGATCTCAGTATACTTGTGTTTAAAAATGGCTTTAAACCTTGCTTTGTGCATATGTGTAAACAGATTCCTATGACTATGGCCAAAGCTGAACCTACTGATAACAGGAAAAGATTAAAGAAAAAAAAAAAAAACAACCCAACAGCCATGTTAAGACTTAGACACTCACATGCAAAGTCATTTGCTAGTCTCTTTCAAAGGTATTAAAAAAATAAAATAAAAAAATCAAACTCATTTTTCTTCAGTCTAGTTAAAATACTTCCCAGAAAGAAACAGCTGCAACAGCTTAAACTTGTTCTCGTCAGGAAAAAACCAAAATAAAACCAGGGGACGAGCACTCAGCTTACAAAGCGCTGATTTGGGTGGGCTCAAGTTTTGCAGTTACTCGCTCACTCCCCGATTTCCAAAGGGCAGGCAGCAAGGACGGAGGTGGGAGAGAGCAGGTAACATGCACTGGATGGAAACACAGACAGTGAGGCTTTTATTCTCATCAAGATAAGAAGCCTGCAAAATGAAAATAAGGGTCCCTCGGAAGAACGCCCTGGCCGCTGCCCCGACATCCTCCAGCCACGGGGTGCCGCAGCAGGTAAACAGCACGCAGCGCCCGTGGCTCCTGCGTGTCTGTCCCTTGCCAGCACACACCGCCGTGCCCTGAGGGTTTGGCAGCGACTCTGAGCACTGAGCCCAGCCCTGCCTGTCCCCGCCGCCCTCCGAGCGCAGGGAGCCGGCAGCGGGAGGGCGCCCAGGTCCCAGGCAAGACTCCCCTCTTGCAGAAAGGGCAGAAGGAGAGGAGCCGAAGAGCGGGGCTCCTCGCGACCTACAATCAGACAGACGCAGCGAGTGCAGGCACCCACGCTGTCCGTGTCTTTCTGCCTCCCGTGGCACAGATGCAGCCGAAGATACTAGACCAGAGATGTGTCACAGACTGATCATTTGAATCACGCCACCTCTCTTCTCTCCTTAATAAATGGTACAGACTTCTCTTTGATCACAACAAGCTTTTATTTTGGGTTTTTTTAAGCTCAGCCACCTTCAAACAACCAGAGTGATACAGGTCTAATACAGAAAGGCAGGAAACACTGGTGAACAGTTTTGTGACTTTTGAGCACCTGAAGGATCCCAGAACTGCAAGTCTTGGCTTACCCCCATTTGTTCTTCACATTATTTTCCACACTCATTTACCACTTACACTAATACAGCAGCTGCAAAAGAAGAAAAGGTGAGGAACCGCCCACAATAAAAAATAATGCCATTTTTAATTTCACTTTTATCCAATTTGAGTTTTTTCTTTTTTTATGGAGCTTCCGTTTAATATTTTCATCTTTTCTTTCCCTGCTGTATTTTGTTGTGCACTGTCACTCCCACACTGATTCATGTCTCCCTTAAAAAGATGGTGTTGGCATTTGAGATTGGATTGAGGAGCAGGAAAATACAAGTGAGAAAGGCAAGTGTTAGAAATCAGGATAACGTCAATGACTGACAGCACTGTGGGATACGTACATGTCTCTTGTGGTTGCCTCGCAAAAAGGAGCTGGGAATTCCATTTTTACACTCAGAATCACTCTGTTCTTCATAGCTTTCAAACTCACTTGAACTCCACCCATATTCCAGTGAGCTGTTTCCGCCATCATCACCGTTTTCAACATCGTCATAAATCATTTCCTCTGCAAGAATTAAACCAAGAGAGAAGAACGCTACACTGAATTTTCCGTCTGTTTAAACATCAAAAACTTGTTCAGGTTGTAATATAAAGAACTATACAGACGTTTGTACACCCATTTTTAAATGTGAATTAAAGGCAATATTCCAACAGCCAAAGTAGGCTGTCTTTGTTTCAACAAAGTACTAAAAGAGGACAGTGTTATGGGTACACACCACGATCCTTTAAATAACATGCCCTACTCAAACTACACTGTTCTGTCCAAATTCCACGACATGTTTTAGAAGAAATTCAAAGGAAGTTCAAACTGTAGCTGTGAACACACATCTCCACTGAGAAGAAGCATACTTCCATTTGCAAGCTTGCCTTTTGTCCCTAGGAACACCTTCATCATCAGCTCAAATGACAAATGCTAAAACATAGCAAGAATCAAACGAAAATGTCACTATTTCAAGCAGAACAGATCAGACCAAAGTAACAAGAAACACGTTACACTATGGTATTTTATGACTTGTCATTCTTGCAACTCCACCAGTCACTAGGAGCCTCTCAAATCTGCAGGTTACCTTGCCCATAATCTAGCCTAAGAACTTGAACTATTAAGCTTTTCAAGGTATAGAAAGCTATATTGCAAAGGCTGTCCAAAGTATCAAAGACATGGGTCTTTTCGTTGGCACAGATGTAGAGTACGACAAATTGATTCAAAACAAAATGGAAAATTTTTAATGCCAATTACTTATCAGGAAACAGGCATGCACTCCACATGAGGCATCATTTGTCGTTACAAACAGAGAAGTGTGGACACTTCTGTCAGGGAACCCTATTGTCAGAGATTATAACGCTTCATTTAAAACTGTCTCATTAAAATCAGTAAAGAGAGGATGTTCTTTCATTTTAAGATTGATTTTTTAAATATAAATAGAGAAAAAATATGCACTTGAAAGAAAAGCTGACATATTTTACACATCCATCTAAACCCTGGATTTTGTGATTTTAAAACTACATTTTGACCAATAATAATATTTTAAATATTAACTAATGAAATTCTTTATGATTAACACAGAGGAATCTCCTCTAATTTGGAAGAATCAAATTTTAAGATTTTTTTTTTTTTTAAATCTCCATTCATATCTAGACTGTCCTTAAAATATACTTACTGAAGAAGATATTTTAGTGGTAATCTAGCACAATGAATAATTTTAGAGAATCATCATAGTAAGTCAAAACAAGTTAAGACTTACATAAAAGTCAAATTTTGCAATGCCAGTATTGAGGCAGGATTTACCCAGTGATTTGGTGGATGTATCTTTTCCATGTACTAATGTAGACTGAGCTCTGACTGCGACTTTTTTGGAATAGTTGTGTCTTCCTGACTAAATATACAATAATAAACATCAGTATCATGAATGTACAAAGATGAAATTTCCCTCACTACTTATTTCTCAGAATCCTTCAACGTCTTTGGGGACAAATGGAAAGCCAACATTTTAATTAACATCTTCTGGGTTAAGCTGAAAATTCTGACCGAGCTGCTCAACAGAGCTTTGTTCCACGTCCCATATGGCTCCCCAGCTCCGCCTCCTGGCCTTGGTGTACTTGTTTCCTAACTGAGCAGCGACAGCGCAAAGATGTCCCTGCCCAGAGCAGCACAGTCCACCAAGGGACCTTCCAGTAATAAAAGCATTCAGGTCACGAATGTAGCATAATACTTTCAAATAATAAACGAAACAAATTTCACTAATGATTTGTAAAACACCTTGACTGAACACCATTAAGGAAAAGAAATTAAAATGTTACAGCTTTAACGATAGATGTGCTTTTCACACAAGAAAGCTTAAGTGTTTTCTCAAATCATTATCAACTTCAAGATGAAACACCAAGACCCTCTGAGAGCCATGACAAGTAGATGCTGAGCTCCTAATAAGCCGATCCACTCAAACACAAAGTTAGTAGCAACCAATCTTAAGCACTTAAGTCTTCACTATAACCAAAAACGGCAAAACAAGTCTGAGTGAGAACTCATCGAAATAAGCTTCTTGAGCCCTAGCTCCACCACTCCCAGTAAAGGTAAAGTCTTGGCTCCACCAACTTCTTTAAGATCTATTCTGTCCCTTCCAAACATGGTCACACCATCAGGAGCTGGGTCACTCCAAAGCTGAAATGAAACATTTCTGTAGAATCACAGTCAGGATGGTAAACAGACACTCTGAATCTCCTCTTCCATCTATCAGATATTTTTATGTTGAAGGAGGACTTTCAAGAGAAGAGCAGTTCTCTGTATAAGCATGACAAATGATGTATTATCATACGTTATTTAACTATTTAAGACACTCTTTTCCTACCTACCTTGCCTTGGTTAGGTCTCTATAGCCACAATACCCAACACTGTAATTCTCTAATATACAGAATACTCAAGCATTTAGGACAGTATCTATAGAACAAAGCAGAATTCAGCTTTTGAGAAGAGCAGTGTAGGAGACCTGCTAGGATAAAGTCTTTCAAGAGTTAGTTTAATTCTGAACTTTGTAAGACCTATCGATTATTGAGACAGTGTTAATTCCATTTACGTATCTTCTAGGTACTAAATGAACGTATCTATTCGGTATACATGCACATAATTCCATTATATATTGCTTTCAATGTGGGCTGTGTTAGAAAGACCGCAAACCTGGTTCAGAGTCTGAATTTTCTCTTGGCACATCGTCATAAATTACTTCATCTGGGTCTAAAAGCAAAACAGAAAAAAAAAACCAAATGAGAAACCTCCTAAAATTTGAATGGTACCAACAAACAGTGTTTAAGAGGCATTTGGACAGTGCTTTAGCTTTTGGTCCATCCTGAAGTGGTCAGACAGTTGGACTAGATGACCATTATAGGTCCCTTCCAACTGAAATATTCTATTCTATTCTAAAGGATTTTGGTTATATTGGCATATATGAATACAATGGAGATATAAATCATTCTCCAGTAGCATTTTGCTAGTACATCTAATGATCATTCAAATAATGCAATAATGCACAAAAGCAGTATAAAGTATTTATGAAGTTTCACACACTTTTATCTGCATTGTTTATGATGACCTTTGGAAGCCTGAAATCAGAAATCCACTTCAACAGCCAACATTTCTCTCTCGTTTTTACAGCACTATGGTATGTTCTGTGCTTGTCAAGGGCTACTCATTGCTTTACTAAAGAGCTGTAGAAAAGCTGTAATAGACGTTTTTAAAAAAGAACCAAAACATTGTAGTACATTAAGAGGCAAAACAAGGATGCATTCAGTCACTTCTTCGGTCACTTCAAGTGACATGTGAGATGAACCTCCAGCCCAGTGTGAACAGCTGAGAACAGGCATGATAACCTGTCCTCAAATCACACAGTCTCTGTTTTGGTTTAAAATGCAGCTGCCAGCCAAGGGCACACACTAGAAAAAAGTGTCAATTCCTTCTCTTCCACCTTTTCCAAGAACTTATTTGCCAATTACTGCATGAGAAGAACAATTTCATACACAGCCACAGAGCAGACTCTGAACTGGAGCAAATTTCCACTGTACACGTATTGATGGAGCCAAAATACACAATTTTATTACACTGCTGAATGTTTGAACTGGTATAGCTTGGTTCTGGAACACATCTGAAAAAATATAATAAAAGTGAACATGGACATTCCTGTAAAATATATGTGCATATGGATACACACATACTGTTGATCACAACTTAAAACCGACCTTCTTATAGTTGTACTTTGGTGTTCACTAATACTTACTTTCCATCCATGCTGTATTTGCAGGATCTGCAACCCACTTGGCCAGAGCGTCATCCTCTTTCTTGACCTGATTATCTTCACTTGGAAAAAAGGCCATAAAATAAAAGCATTAAGAGCTACATCATAATGTTTTTAAACAACTGTGAAGACAAGACAATCGGTATCTTGCTGCCTTCCCATTCCCACTCCAAGGCTGGTTCAGTATGTAATTAGGAGATCAACGGTCTATTCTATTTAACAGTCTGACAATTTTAGTCAATAAATTAAAAACGCTTCCCTTCCAAATTCAAGAAATATTTTGCTTTTGAGTTCTTCTACCAGAACACAGAAAACTTTCTCTTCGAAAGCAGTGAAGTGAGAGATGCTTTTTCACTGTAAATAACACTAAAGACTTTCTGGGCTACATCAGGAGCCCATTGGGCTTCACGAGGCTGTTCTCCTCCTCTGGTTGGTACTGGTGAGGCTGAACTTGCAGCAGCATGTCCAGTTTTGGCTTCCCAACACTCCCCCTGCAGAGAGTTGTGGAGAAATTGAAGTTGGGGACTAAAGCACAAGGCTTACAAGGTAAAAGGTGGAAGACACAGAACTCATGTAGTGTGGCGAAAAGGATGCTATGGGATGATCAACAGCACCTACAACTATCTGAAAGAGAGCTACAGAGGTGATGGAGTTGGGTTTGGGTTTTTTTGATTTGGGTTTGTTTTGGGGTTTTTGGGGCTGGGTTTTTTCAGTGCTACACAAGTGATACACAAGATCAACAAACTGCACATTGGAAGATTTGGTTTGGGCATCGGGGCGGCAGAGGGAATCACCAAAGTGTAGTACGGCAGGGAAGACTGCCCAGGAAAGCTGCAGCATCTCCATCCTTGGAAATTTTCAAGGCTCAGCTACCAAGGCCATGGCTGATCTAATGACATGTTGGCAGTGGTCCTGCTGAAAGCAGCAGGCTAGACTACAAGATCTCCAGCAGCCTGTTGCAGCTGACATTGCTATGACTCTATAAAAATTAAACTTAGTTCCTTCAAAAATGTCATGCACAGGTATATATACAAGACTTCAACCAGTGCTGATTGTGGTACACAACCAGAGTTACGGAGTTAAGAAAATGAAAATAAACAAACACAGAAGCATCACACAATAAAAATATTTATCAAATGTAAGCTTTCTTAGGAATTAAGGTTTTACAAATCATTAAAGACGCTGAACTGGCAATCACCTATTTTGAGGCTCCTCTGAGTTTACAGAATTACAATGACATTCTTCAGTTGCTGACTGCATACCTGCAAAGTAGAAAAAAAAATATAATCACAAAAATGCTTGGAATAAAATGTCAACGTGGTTCAAATGGTATGTTTTAGCATAAGAAACAGATTTTACTAATGAATAATCTACTTCTATACAATATTTTTATTCTTAAACGCATCTAAAAAAATTTCTTCACACTATCCGTTTTTGCAAATGAAAGAATTCAGAAACACAGCAATTTGGTATAAGAGCTGCTAGGAGGAAATTACAATGTCTGATGCATTTCATTCTAATCTCTCAAACATAAATTCCTCTACAAGAAATAACCACCACACAAACATTTGCTTTTACTTGCCAATATTCCTAATGGTGGTAGACAGAAAAGGCTGCAAAAAAAGTACCATAGTACATGGAATTACAGTAGAATTGCTACCTAGCTAAAACTAGTACATCCAAAACACAAGAAAAAAAAAAAAGGCAGGATATGGGGAGCTTTCTGTTCCTCCTGCTCTCTTGACATTAAGCTGTCAGCTTTGCCAATTCTGGTTACAAAATGGGGGATTGTTCCTGTTTCTGTAATAACCCATAGTTATTTCCCTTTCAAGTTTCCTCTTCTCTCTTAAAATTATACTAAAGGACAAACAAAATTCATCAAATCATCAAGGGAGAAAAATCCCACAGCAACTCTAAATCCACAAGGATTGGAAAATAAACAAACACACAGACAGAAGTACGTATAGAAAAGGTAAAGGGACGGGAACTCTGCCATGACCTAGATAAAGCATGATAAGGTATGAAAAGAAACCGTTTGGCTTGAACGCTGAACTGGCTCTGGAAATTATTTCATGACATTAAAAGGGAATTAGCATTAATCATTCTTAATGGCAAGATAAGACAGGAGTTCTCCTTTGTACTATATGTTGTAATATGGTGCCAGCAAAACAAAGGTCAAGCATCACCCGCTTAAAGAAGGGTTGAGGAAGAACCGACTGCATACATTTGTTTTTTCTTATGCACCTTTACTTAGGTATCTCAATCCTAGTATGACAAACAGACTCCTGTAGGAACTTTTTTTTTTTTTTTTTTAATAAACAGACATTTTTCTTCCAAGTCTGACAAGAAATTTTAGTTCATACTGCAGGGTAAGAGTTCTTCTTCTATTTTGACACAAAATCTCCCACACACATCCAGGCTGCGTGCTACACGAACATTTACAGAACAGCAGAGGTATCTGAAGTTAAACAAGGATTCCTTTCAAATAAAGCAAGGTGTGTAAATACAGTACCTTCTTCATCTACAGAAACACTGCGTATTATGACAGGACTGGAGTATGCTGGCAGTATCACAGGTAAATTAGATGGCACAGCATAGCCACAGGGGACAGGAACAGAATATCCACCAGACAAGTTTGGACTTGCACATTCATCTTGAGGACTTGGTTCTGGTGATGAGGATGGATCCTTGTCTTGGATTGGTGAAATATTTATGACTGAGTAGGGATTTACTTTGGCTGGAGTGCCTTCAGCAGCGGGTCCTGGTGTTTGTAGCTTCTTGCTGTTTTCTAAATTCTCAGCCCCTTTAGTTGAAAAATTAAACAAAACCCCAAAGTTTTATTTTTTATACCTGTCCAAGCTGCTTAATATTGCTCGTTGCAAACATCCTAAACACCGATATGATTCTTACTACACAAGTTGCTTACAATCTATGACTCATAAAATTCCCACACAGTAAGTGCTGTCCTCCCCATTTTACAGATGAGGAATGCAACAGCAGCAAAACAAGCTGGGTTACAAGGATGCCCATGGAAAAAACTGGATTCTAAATCCTGAATAGGAGGATTTCTGACAAGTAGCCAGGGTCCTTTTTCACTTGTCATAAGCTCTTTTCACATGGGAGAAAAGAGCCTGAAACCCTGAAAGTTTGTTGTTTTTTTTTTAACCTGGATTCTAGATTAATTTTAATCTTATAAACAAGGAATATTTTAGGAATAGCCATGAGGAGAGAAAAAGTTCACTGGAGGGATACTCCTCAAAGAACAGTCCTGAAAATGATCTGTTAAGAAAAGGGGAAAGTAACTTTCCAAGTTTTCCTCTCCGAAAATAAATTCTGTTCTGTTACACAACGTTCCTGGTATTTCTTGAGACAAACTGAGGTACAGCAGAACCAAGAGCCTCCCTGAAGTGAGCTGCAGAACTGCATCCCAAGCGACCAAAAGTTCTTAAGCTGTAAGTACAACTTCACAAAAGGGTGAGCGAGCAGCAAATTTTCAGGGAAAGATGGTGTTTAAGTTCCAGGTTGTCAAACTGCATCGTCACCTGAAGAGTTACCTATCTTTAATTGCCATGAGCACAATGACTTTGCTTACAAAAGGAAATTGGATCAAAGTCAGCAAAATCAGCTGTTGTTTATTTGAGCAGAATACAGCTATTTCCAGACTGGGAACATCTATACGTGTTGTAACAAGTGTTTTAATGTTTAATAAATAAGATTTCTGTTTATGAGCAAAATTCATACCTTAAAGGTCCATTTATTTTTATGCACTTCATCTTAAGATCAGCAACCAGCAAGTTTAGCTGTAAAAGCAGCTTATCTCAAGCCATCCATATGCCGTTAGAGCTGCAAGGGCATAAAGTTTTCCTGTGGCATGGCACTGTGGCTGAGACCAACCCACTGGTTTGGATGGCACAGTTGGATGGGAAACCTCACATTACATGTGATGGTCATTTGCCCTGTCAAATCTGTCATGAGCGTAACTAGCAGTAATATTCACAACACTTGCTTGTATGGTATTTCCATGGAAACCTCTTTTTACATGTATTTTTATTGCATCGTCAAGAAAAGGCATTCTATAATCAGTCTTGACAATTTAGCCTCGTCGATGCACAACCCGACAGACTGACTTACCTATGGCATTAGCCTCTTGGTGCTCCATGTTACTTCCAGGATCAGGAGGAGGTGGCACAAGGGCTTGCCTGTCTGCTTCCGGTATCTCATCTCCACTGTCAAAGTCAAACTGTTCTCCCTCATCCTCCTCTTCATCATCCATACCCATGGCTTTTGGTTCATGCTCTAGAACTGTGCAGAAAGACACGCTTTTGGTTGTTTGCTCTTAATAATGATTTCATGGGCCCAGTAAGTGTTCCACATTATGAATGAAGCTTATACAATGGACCCTTAGATTTTTAGGTTACTGGAACAGAACAAAAGCTCCTTGACATGTTGATAAGCTCATGCCGTTTTCAATAAATGCTTTAGTGTAAACAATGGAATTACTTGGAAAGCAATTAAGAACTAATAAGACAAATACTCTTGCTTTCGCTATAATGAACTAAACCCAAAACATTTTTAGGAAAACACTTAAGCAGCCAATGCTTTAAATAAGAGAAGTTCACAGATGAATTTATCTCTACAGGGACTTTGGGATTTTATAACCTCAAGTCATTTTTCCTTTCTAACTCAAATTTTAAAGTCTATTCTTCCTTAACAGTGTCAAAATGGCAGTGACAGTAACTTTCTTCACACACACCATGAGACACCAGCAAATTGGTTTTCCTACTCCAATTCGAGATAGCTTTAAATCAAAGACCTTATGCAACACGTTATTAACCCTATTTCTACACACAAGGTGCACTTTGGCAGGGAGGTGACTTTTCGGCTCTTACCTTCGAAGAAGCAATGGCTGAAATAATTACACCCTAATACAGCTAGGAAGTGGAGCGTGGGGCTTGGTTTTGTCTTCGCTTGTGAAGACCCTGCAGCACAGATTTGGCACCGTGCACGGGGCTGGGGAGCAGGAAGAAGTGCTGGGGGGTTTCCTTCCGTGCTCTAGTTCTTACCCACAGGAGCCTAGAGAACCTACGAGGATTTTAACCCCCTCATTGCCTTACCACTGCTCTTTTTGCTGTGCGTTCATCTCGCAAGAAGCCTGCCCACAGCATCCCCAGCTTCTGTCAGAGACGCTGCACAGAGGAGGGATAGCCAGAGCAGCTGCTGGGAGGGATGCCCAGAGCTGCCAGCTTCCTCCCTGCTGCCAGAAGCCTTCACTGCAGCTCACCAAAACAAAAGGGCTTCATCCCTCCCTTCCTAGATCTGCCTTAGCTGTTCTTCCAGCTGCTGGAGGAGAAACTCTTACCAGAGGTCCCCTTGAGGCAGAAATGTCATCTGTGGAAATTCTTTGGCCCCGCAGACCCTCCTCCGAAGCTCTTCCTTAAACCCATGATCGACACCTAACTTTTACCACAGGTGTTCAACAACGTATTTAAAATGTTATAAAACCCATGTAACTATAGCAAAAAAACATATACTAAAATAGACACGGGTGTAAATGCGCCAATATGTTATAAAAACATACATGAAGTTGATAGGGTTCCCCCCACCCCCTCTTCAGGTAACACAATACAAAAAACAAAGTCTTGCAAGGACGATCAGATCTCCCGAGTCATGATGATATTATCAGCTCATCTACCATCCAGGACACGTTTTGTATCTTTATGATAAAGCCCACACAAACCACAGCTCTAGACTGCTTAGATTGTCATGGTAATCAGCATTCTTGCCAAGGCTTCTGTTTCTCCAGGCAGGCTGAGCCAGCGTATTTTATCACAGCCACAAATAACAAGATCTTTCATGCAGCCTCTCTGTAGGACAAAAGTGAGCTAATTGCAAAAATAGTAAGGAACAAAAAAGGGGTTATCCCGCATTTATTGTCATGGCTTATGGCTGAGACAGCAAGACGTTTAATTTAATTTTGCCGCTTTTTAAAAATCCTTCTGTACAAAATCAGCCTTTGGATTAAGGCTTTTCATTTTTGCTTTTGTCCATCAGCAATTTTTTTTTCTGAAAGATGCAAAAAATCCTGCAGAGCTCTTCTAAGTGATTCAAGACAATCACATTATTCTTCCCAATTCAGCACCCATCTGACTAGACTGTACTACTTGCTGCTTGACAATATCGAGGAAAAGAAAGAAAAGGGCAGCAGTGGTGGTGTTTTATTTCTCGGTTTTTTTTTAAATTTCTTTCTGTTTTCTGTATGCCTGCATACTTCACATCTGGAGAACACAAACCTGTGAAATACTAAGCGGGGTGAGTTTTGGGATAACCGCAGGCTAAGCAGGTCAGGAACGGGACGGCAGTCGCCGGCAGGTCACAGCCACAAAACCACAACTTCTCACGTACTTGTACGACGTTAAGTGAACCAGGGCAGCCACCACTTCAAACGCATCAAGCAGCTCCGTCCCCGCGTCGTATGCTGGGAGGAGGGTGAAGATGAGGTTACTGGGATGAGTCGGTCACGTCCGCAGGACTAGGCCACTGGCGGAAACTGGGGCGTTGCCAGAGCAAGGCTCCGCTGGGAGCCCTGGGCCCACCTGCCCGCTGCAGGTCAGCTCCAGGCCTCGGCGAAAGACGAAGCGTGTACGCTTACGAAACGTCCGCGGCACACGGGGAAGGGCTGCGGGAGCGGCAGGTACCTCTGAGGTTTTGTGGTTGTTAGGTGAGGGACCTTCTGGTTCCAGGTGCTTCCTTGGGCATCTAAAGTAACGCGCGTATCAGATGCCCGATAACTCTCTACTCCATCACTTTTACGCTGATGCAATTCCCCAGACTCTCGCGTCCAGCGCAGCGCCATTTGTCAGAGACAGACAAGACCTGCCGCTGGCAAAAAAAGGTAATTTGAGACACTAAAAGCGAAAGGAATGACTCGGGACCCAGGAGCAAAACTTGGTCAAGCAATGCACAATTCCCCTTCACCACGCCTCCCTATTCCCCCTTAAAAAGCAACCAACCCATATTTTATAATCGTGGGATTAAATCTTAACATAGGAATTGAGTCTCAGCTCAGGTAAAAAAAAATTAAAAATTGAAGGTGCCACCTAATTTTTTCTGTGTTATGGCTGTTAATGCCACCCTGTTTCACTTATTCAGAAACCTTTACCTTGCATCATAAATAAACAAGGCACAGAACCCTCTAATTGGGCACTACAGCCTGGAAAGGTCCCCTAAATCGCATCACTGATGGGACAGTGGGTTAAGATTACAAAACAGCCAAAAAAAAAAAAAAAAACAAACCCAAAACAGATCAATTCCTCTCTCAGATTACACGACCTTTAGCAAGGGCAGATTGGAGACAAATATCCTCACTTCAGAAAGCTTTAAAATCTATTTCAGCTTTGCATCACTTGTGCATTTGCTTAATTCTGCAGGTATAAAGATAAACTTTAACCCTTTAAATTTACTGATCACTTCAGTCTCATACTTATTAAAAGCTTAAAAGAGAATATTTTTATTCTAAAGGGCATACTATTTCATTTGATGGAAAAAGTATTTTAAAAACAAAAATAAAGAGAGGGTGGGGGGGCTTTTTGCTTCAACTAAAGAGCTGCTCAGCACTGCAGATAAATACAGATTATGTCATACAAAAAAAGACATCTTGAATAAGTGTAGTTTTGAAAATATGTACTTTTTCTACATTGTTTGTGTTACTTCAAAACAAGACACACATGTACGAAAGCACTTATGAGGTGCTACAATAAATTAGGAAGACACACAGCATAGTTACACTTGGGCTGAATCTGGCTACAAAAAATCACCACAGATCTTGCAAAGTTTTATGCTCGTGAAGAAAGGCCCCGTTCCTCCAACCCTTCAACTGTAAATGAAAACTATCTAACCCAAAAAGTGCACTTCCAGTCAACTGTGCTTGCAGAGAAAAACTGTGGGGTGAGGGGGGGGGATTTCCAAAGACACACTCCCCCCAAAAAAATCAAAACTACTTTTTTTTTTTAAACTTAATTTTAAAATGTACTATTTTTTTTTTCCCAAAGTAATAACCACAGACTGCTTCGCATTACAGAGTCTGCCTGGAATTACTTCGAATAATTAAATTAGTTACTAAAAATCCAATTTGCCCTTTCACCACTACTCACATCCTTAACTTTACACGTGCCACCCAGAGGAGTGAGAATACCATAACTGATTAAACTTTTTCATCTTATGCCAATACCAGTCGGGAGTATTTGCTTTGCAAATGCTTCAGGGAAATTCTTGCATTTTTAAAAAAATTCTGTTTGGAGTTTTAAAGCATGAAAAAAAATTAAATCTGATATAATGGGAAAATTGTCTTCAAGTTAAATTCAGTGTGAAAGTACAAATTTAGGTTTAGAAAAAGGAATATATACTCTCATAATTGTTAGCACAACATATGGATTTATTGACTTTTTTCTGTGGTATGTTATTGAGTGAAACGACTTTTTCTTAAGCTTACTTCAAAAACCAGCTAACTTAGCCTGTGTTTACAAGGACCTGCTGGGGCACAAGCAAATTTAAACAATTTTTGGTTTGCCAATTGCAAAGCATTCTTGGCATCATATGCTTTCCCATTCATTTTCCTTAAATAATTTATAGTTCAATGTAACGCAGCTAAAGAGTTAAAAAAGTGAAATTAATTTTAAAGCCAAAATTAAGCTAGTGAAGTTTTATTACCAGTTTTATTCAACAGTTTATTTTAGAGATACAGAAGTAAGACAAAATAGCTCTGCACTTACTACCAAGTGCACTATGAATACAGTGCAAATCCACAGGGAAAAAAAAAAGTACCCCAAAACTCTGTCCTCCCTTGCAATTGTGTGAAACAGAGATAATCCTGAAGAAGTTAACCGAGTTTCTTCCATGGAAAACCATGATAAAGGAAGAAAGAAACAGAACTCCAGGCAGGAACAGTTCAGCAGTCTGGAGCACAGTAACAACAAACCTGGAAGCCCTGGACAAAAACAGGGACACTCCCATCAAGAAACAGGAATATTTTATGTTATGTTTTAAGGTTTGAAAAATATCTTTAGAAATCGAAATAAGGCTTCTATACAATTAGGAATGTCATCCTTGCAATCAGTTGTAGTCTTTTTTTTTTTTTTAATTAAAGTTAGGGAACTATGGAACAAAAAGAGGACATGCATCTATTACATTTGAAAGACTGTATGACAAATAATTTTCTAAACACTGCAGGACTTGGTAAATATGCATTTTCTCAGAAGGGAAAACTATTTTTCCTTTCTCCATTTAATAGCCACTTTTCTTACAACATGTAAATGTTTTAATTTTTTTATTATTTGGGGGCGGGGGCGTGCTTTGGACTGTAATCTCTTCTGTATATTCTCTGAATGCCAATTTTTCTTTTTTTTTCTAAACAAGAAACATTTTTAGTCACTTTTACTGTATTACCACCTTACACTGACCAATGAAGGAAATAAGTGTACAATGCTTCAGGTAGAAAATATCTAATTAATATTTAGTGGAAAAAATATTAATACAGTTGAATCTAAAGCAGACTGGCAGGAGCTGCTAGTTCTTATTCCAATGTGCAGTTTTAAAACACTTCTCTTTTTTACTCATGTATTTCGGAGTGCAACAAGACACTTGGGCCTGCATAGACCCACCTTCCTTCAAACTGAATTCCCCAAATGTTTCAACATTCTACAAATTCTTGAGTGTCTTGAAATACGCAAAACATTTCAGTAAAGAATATTTTGAAAGTTTACTATCCCAGAATACTTTTAGGTATTATAAAATTTGATAACTTACAAAGGTTACAAATCAAAGCAAATGGCTGGGCATAGCAATCAGAGTGCTTATTATTCAACTTTAATACATTCCAGAGATTTCTCAGATGAGATATGCTTGCCTTTTCAGCCGCTTATTTCTAGTTAAACTCTGCCCAGCTCCTTGTGCAAGTGTAGCAGCCACCGGATAGAAATAAAAAAATGGAAGTATGCAGATACCAGGAAAAAACTGAATTTTTAAAGTTATGACTTTTGTAAAACTAACCATTTGGGCCCAAACAAACCATGCTGAGTGTGCTCGGTAACGAACAGGCTCTTGAGCTGTTCACTTTATTGCAGGTGTAATTTCGTAGCAGAGGATTGGCATTTGTCAGGAAGGCGAACCTTGTGCTACGAAACACTTGTGCCCACAAAGGTTCCCCGATTTGGCCAACTTGCAAACCTTTGGAAAATGACGGTCGACTCATATTCAGCAGGAACTTGCAAAAAGGTTTTAAGAGACTCGGTCGCCACTGGACAGCCGCTAGTTTCTCCCAGCTTGTTAGCACTGATTAGACTGCTTTCCTACAGCTAGGAACCAATACGGTATCTTCTACCTGCTCACATCTCCCACTTCTGGCCATGACTTCTTCGGCATCAAGAAGTTGAATATTCTTTCACTCTGGTACCTGGCTTACGCATCTCCCGCCTTCCCCAAACGACAGCTCTACGGGCACCGGCACAGGGCGAGGTGTGCAGGGTGACCGGCCAGGGCAGGAGGGATCCCCTAAGAGGAAGGCTGGCTTTTAGGAGCAAGTACTCCTGCAAACACTGCCCTTCACCGGCGCTTCCACGTCACAGCGTGACATCTGCCAGCGCGCCACTGGCATTCACCCGTCCGCTCCTCGTAGGGCCACGCGGGGGGAAAGCCGCTCTTCCGCGGGGGGAAAGAAAAGTCTAAAGCAAAATGGTGTATGCAAAAGCAGATGGGTGAGCACTCCTTCCCATGGGAAGCGTTACAAGTCTCTGTGGAAAACAGTTACAAAAACAAAACAACACAAAACAAACCAACAAAAAAACCCCAACAAAACTAAACAGTACATGCAAAAAGCTTTTCCAGTGATGGAAAGAAAAGCAAAACCACATGAATTAACAGGATGTCCCTGCAAATAAACAACACGGAAATAAGTAAAAATTCCTCTTTAGTACTTCATGAATACACACATTACATAGTAATTACGTTGTCAAGCATGCACAACAGATATGACCCTTCTGGAGAAAAAAAACAAACTCGAAACTGAAGTCAAAAGAACAATGAATCTGCCTGCTCAAGTTTCAGAGAGAGACTACTAACAAGAGCATGCCGAATACTAAAGTATTTTCCTCCTTGAAAAACAGCCCAGATATGTGGATGTTAGGAAAGATTTACAAATACCAAAAGCATTGAACCTTACAAACTACTCACAACAGTAAAAATTAAGTTTTAAGTTAGCTAAAAATTAAGAGAACTCAGTTGCAAAAAAGGAAGATTTTCTATGATGAGTAGCTTTGACCACATAGTTGATATATTTGTGACAAATACCATTTTTAAGGAAATTTCCACATTGAGGTGAGTCTGGCTTATTCTTTATTTCTTCATATTTTTTCTACTAGATACCATCTAATAATATCTAGTTTTTCAAATAATTACTTTTTACATTGAAGCTGCTGTTTAATGGTTTGAGGAATATGCATTTCTCTAATACACTCTGTTTAATTCTAATTAGCAACATGAAACTGCTGTAGCATCTGATAATACCTTGGACTGAAAAGACTTCGAGAGTAATTGGGAGTCCCGTGAAGCAGAAAGTGTCAGAAAGAGACCCCGGGGGCCTAAAACAGGGAGCATGAGATCCCACTTCTACAGAAGTAAAACATACAGTTCGGGTACATAAACTGTATGTCATACTAAAAAGAACAGAATGATTATGTCCTGTAAGTCCAGGACAACAGTGGAAATATTTTGGATTTCAGCTGGCTTCTCACTGGCTTCTGTTACCCTTCCACCCAGCATACAGAGCACTATATAGATAGACTGACTTGTAAACAACGTTTAATATATGCAAAGTTTGACAAACCGATTATCCCAGCAACTAATGAGGAGGGACTTCTGTAGCATCCTCTGTCTCAGCATTCATTTTCATTATTGTCCTAATGCATCTTGCTCCTCTTTGTCCTAACATCCTAAGGTTCTGTTACAGCTCAATAAAAGTATACCTCTGGAATTCAAGCAAACTTGGGAAACAGTAATTCTTATATCAAGAGTCACTAACTTAACTCTCCAAAATCCTGTTTTACAATGCCATTTTCCACAGCTTCTACCAGAAATTCTATCGCCTTAGTGGACACTGGCTTGAGCTGGGCAATAATGGTGTTTCCTTGGGACCTTTCATCCTCAGAGTCCTTCTCATTGTCTCCTTTCACTAGCCGTGGAGGGGCAAGGAAGGTCTGCCTTGGCCCCAATGTTGGCCAAAGTCAACCACCATAACCGAAGGTCATGATTCAAAGCTTCAGCAAGTCCACATGGAAGTCAGAAAGAAATGTCTTCCAACATGAAGAGTCGTCTTAAGCATTTGGCTGGCAAGTGTTCATGTGCAGACATGAGTAGGTCAACATCAGATATGCAAGTGGGAAAGAGCAATTCCAGCCAAAGTTAATTTTACTTCCACCTTCCTTTGCAGTACAGGAGACTGCTAAGATCCTCTGGACACATTACACTGAAGCGATTAACTGGTCCAAGGGGAAATTTTTGTGTCACCACTTGGATTTCCCTTTGTCTCTCCCTCAGACATGCAGAACTGGGAAATACAGAGACTGGGAAGTCACTCCTCAGTGCGGGCATCCCCATGGCACAGGACAACACACGTCCTTCTTCCACCCCCTGGAGAAACCTGTACCAGCATAACAAAAGATTTTTCAGGAACTATCATAGAAGCATTAAGGTTAGAAAGGGTCTTCAAGATCATCAAGTCTGACCATCAACCCAACACCACCACGCCCCCTAAACCATGTCCTGAAGTGCCATGTCTACACATTTTTTGAACACCTCCAGAGATGGTGACTCCACCACCTCCCTGGGCAGCTGTTCCAGTGCCTGCCCACTCTTTCAGTGAAGAAATTTTTCCTAAATATAGCCACTCTAAACCTCTCCTGGCACAATTTGAGGCCATTTCCTCTCATCCGATCGCTAGTTACTTGGGAGAAGAGACCAACACCCACCTCACCACAACCCCCTTTCAGGTAGTTTTAGAGAGCAATAAGGTCTCCCCTCAGCCTCCTCTTCTCCAGACTGAACAACACCAGTTCCCTCAGACGCTCCTCGTAAGATTTGTGCTCCAGACACCTCACCAGCTTCGCTGCCTTTCTGTGGACACAGTCCAGCACCTCAATGTCCTTCTTGTAGTGAGGGGCCCAAAACTGAACACAGGATTCAAGGTGCGGCCTCACCAGTGCCGAGTACAGGGACACGATCACTTCCCTACTCCTGCTGGCCACACTATTCCTGATACAGGCCAGGATGCTGTTGGCCTTCTTGGCCACCTGGGCACACTGCCGGCTCATGTTCAGCCGGCTGTCAACCAGCACCCCCAGGTCCTTTTCCGCCGAGCAGCTCTCCAGCCACTCCTCCCCAAGCCTGTAGCGTTGCATGGGGTTGTTGTGACCCAAGTGCAGGACCCTGCACTTGGCCTTGTTGAACCTCATACAGTTGGCCTCGGCCCATCGATCCAGCCTGTCCAGATCCCTCTGCAGAGCCCTCCTACCTGTGAGCAGATGAACACTCCTGCCCAACTTGGTGTCATCTGCATGCTTTCACATAACCAATCAACAACAGATTGACAGATCATATTTAACAATGGGATGTATTCCTGCAACAACCCTTTGACAGATTAAATCATCTTCTGTATTCATTTTAATGAAACTATGACAAGGTCACATTTCCTGGAAAGATTATTTCAGTGAGGAAGAAAAAATAAAATCTATATAGGTGGCTGAAGGATTAAAAAAAAAAAAAAGTTTATCAAGTATATTTTCCTCAGATTGCCAGGCATATTTTCAGTTCCTCTCTGCAGCAAAAGCAAGCAGCACCTAATAAATGTTTCATTCAATAATTCAGACACTTTATTTAACTTATCATAATGCAAACAAGTTTTTACCCATGCTCACGCACAAGAATCATAACAATGTATAAAAAAAGTTAATCTCTGTGTAAACTTGTCATGGTTTAGCCCCAGCTGGCAACTGAGCACCACGCAGCCACTCACTCACTCCCCCTCCCGCAGTGGGACGGGGGAGAGAATTAGGAAAAACCTCGTGGGTTGAGATAAACACGGTTTAATAGGACAGAAAGAAAGAAGGGAACAATAATGATAATACCAACAAAGGAATGTACAAGAACAAGTGATGCCCAATACAGAAATTGCTCACCACCCAGTGATCGACAGCCCATCCCCGAGCAGCGATTTCCGCCCCCCGGCCAACTCCAGTTTATGTACTGGGCATGACGTCGGATGGTAGGGAATATCTCTTTGGCCAGTCTGGGTCAGCTGTCCCGGTTGTGTCCCCTCCCAGCTCCCCGTGCACCCCCAGCCTGCTCGCTGGCAGCCCAGCACAAGAAGCTGGACTGTCCTTGACGGCTCAGCAACAACCCAAAGCATCAGCACATTATCAACAGTTCCTCATCCCAAATCCAAAACACAGTCTCACACTGGCTTCTGTGAAGAAAACCAGCTCTATCCTGGCTGAAACCAGGACAAAACTGTAGAATAGAATCATTATAGAGGCTTTAGGCATGGTTAATGAATATTTACTGGGATCAGTGAAATAGAATTAAAAAAAAAAAAAAAAAAACACAAACCAAAAAATCCGTCAGTTATTTGGGAGCAATTTAGCCTGGCCAGTTAACGCTCTCTTTACATGTTGTCTCACTGCTTGAGTTAAAATTTCAGAATTTAGCTTACAGAAATATTCATTGCAAGAATAACCAAAACCCAATACAAATTCCTTTACAATTTGTTTGTCTTTTAGGCAAACAATACTAGTTACCCCAGGCCAAAGTATTTTGGTTTTGCTGCCATCCCTTGCAAGCCCTTTACCTTATCATCAATTGCTCTATTTGCGCAACATGTCTGGGCCTTAACTTGCTAGCTGTGTGCAGGGACAAGTCCAGCAGTAAAGTCACCTTACAGAGCAGCTGAGTGAATAGAAAAAACAACTACAACTTATTATTCATGAAGAAAACATCAAATACTATCCAAAGGATTAAGTCAAACTCTCAGAAATCTATGACAGTGAATCACATGTGATCAACTTACACATTATAAACATCTAGCAAAGACTTTACTGGATTAGTTCAAAACAAATTAAGATATAATTACATCTATGTGAACTGTGTTTTCTTTGTAGACGCTAAAAGCATAAATAAGTTTTTAATCAATCTATTTATTTTCTTTCTATTTCTTCTTCTTCCCAACACTCAAATACACTTGGCTAGAAAAAAACCCACATAATTAGGAGTGACATGTGACACTGTAGCTGCATTTTTGCAACGGAAATTTTCTTGTTACTCTTTGTTACACAGCTTGTCTGAATTGTCACACAAAATAACTGATCCTTACCTTAAACAATGCATTTTCCTTTATTTACCGAGAGAAATGTGATCTTTAGAAATAAATAAATTGTTCTGTTACAGATGGGATGTCAGACACCAGCAAACTACTGCCAGCTTCAAAAACAAGGGACCATTCATAACTACAATTCATATTCTGTTCTCATTCTTCTGAAATCTTGGCTCCTCTTTTACCATCATTTGTAACTGTCTGTATGCTGAAAATAGATATCTAACAAACAATGCTGTTTAGCCCAAGACCAACTCCCTTTATAGCTGCAGTTTAATTTAAGCAGCGTTCTTATTTCAATCCCCCAATCATAATAAGTAATGCCTCTTTATTTTACTTCAGTCAGAAATACAAGCTTATGTCCCTGCAGTGTTCGACACTTTCCAAACTAAATCGTAAAACATACAAGTGCTTTTCTTGTCAGTATTCTAAAAGCCCCAATTTAACTGCCTCTTGTCTCAGTCACAAAATTATCTTGTTAAAACAGTTAAAACCTAAATAAACTATGAAATCATTCACTCAACAGCACAAAAGGTAACTAAATAATCTGAAAGAAATATATATAGCACACAAAACAAAAAGCAGGTCCCCCAGCAGAGAAATACTTGTCTCTACAGCGGAACATGGCAGCCGTCCAGCAGCTCCCTACTAGGGTTAATAACAATTTTTTTCTAAGTTTGGTTTTTGTTTTTTTTTTTTGTTACAATATGTAAAGTCATCCCAATGGGAGCTTCCTTTTATAGGAGTGTAGTTGTTCCTGCTTCACTCTTACCCCTAGACTCAAGCCAGACTTCCTTCTCAGGGACAGAGGAACTATGACTATTTTAGTGTTCCGGCACTGGCAGGCAAATGACAAAAAATAACCACAGAAGGACACAATCACAGCACTTGATCACATACAGGATATCCCGATTTAAGTCCTTGGCCTCATCGCTCTATGTCTCTCCATATCAGGAACAAAGAAATATCCTGCTCACAGCCCTAGAAAGCTGATCATTTATATAAAAAGGTATATAAAATGCTTTTACGATCGGTGTCTAGGAGATATCCTCAGTCTGTTTTCAGTTTAAAAAAAAAAAAAGTTCATCCCCTTGAAGAACAACCTCAACCCCAGACTTCAGCAGAAGAAGGTTTCTCACCCAGCTTTACCCACAGTACTGGGGACAGTGGTGTAGGTGAGTGAACATCCAGCTCTGCACTACACTTGGTCTTTAAGGGCAACTCACGCTTCCCAAATGTAGAAGAGTTACAAGTTATTCTCAGGTAAAGAGAGTATTTGGCAGTAATACAGAGACTATGCTATCAAATTCATTCTCACAATGTCCTTGTATGAGCACTTAAATTTCAGTATTTCACTTTAAAATTTTAATATAAATAATATGTTTATTTCCTGTAAATAGCTAACAAAATGTTCTGTCTGTTCACAATTCAAGAACTGTACTACAATGCAGCCGTACTCCAAATCTCACCACTACACATTAACCTACCTTGATAGACTCAATTAATTATAAAAGAGAGCTTAAAGCCTATTTTAGCTCTTAAAAACTGTTGTAAAAGGCAACTCAGTGTAGGACAACTGGGACGAATTGCTGGCAAGTATAGCCAGTGTGAGAAATACACCCAAATGTTTTCTACTAGTTGTCACAGAGAAATCGTATGACGTATCGTGCCACGTACCAGAAATAGCGAGGGAGAGACGTACTCGGAGATGAAAATGCAAAACCTGAAGCCTGAGACTGAGAGTACAGCCCCACCTCCAGCCTCCCCTGGGCAAGCAGCTGTATCCATCCTGCTGAGCAAACAAAGCTGGTTTTCCTTTTGAAACAGGCCCCGGTAAACACCTCTTAAGTCCCCACTGAAAGAAAAAACTTCCACTTTGCACGATCACAGATGTTTTTCCAGTAAAGAAATGAAAAACAGCCAGAGCCCGTATCTCCTAATAAAGCAGTGATAGCGCAAGCACAGGCCACCGCACGTGAACACCGTCCCAGCATTAAACATCCAGCCTCCGCTCCCAGCTGGGCAGTGTGAAGATGGCTCCTGTACAGAAGCAGCACTATGTGATTCCTGATTCTCAGAATTACCAGCTTTTTAATTCCTTGCTGCATAGTGCACAGCACACCCTTTTCTTGCCTAAATGGGTTGGGCTAAGGACACTCCATTACAGCAACCAATTGAAAACATAATTATAACTTACAGCCATGATAAAATTTGCCATTTTAACTTTGCTTTTAATTTTTTTTTTTTTTTTTTTTTTTTTTTTTGGTGGATAGAGAGAACACAAATCATCCTCTATTTCATTTCACAAAATAGCCATGGAAATCTTTTATGTATGAAACCTTAAATACCAGCACTTTGTGCATAAATTCATATGCACAGACACACTAAAGAAGGGAACGTGAGCTAGCACTATCATCTCAAGGGTCAATTTTGGAAGCAGCTAAGCAGCTTTTTGGATTACACTCCTAGCCAAGGAAGCCTTTGCATCTACCTCCCTCCAACTGCTCCTGGGCTGCTAACTCATACATTCATTCAAAATATACAGAGAAAAATACTAGGCAATTTTTAATCATGGCCAGAAGAAAAATCTCTTTTTAAAGCAGAGGGAGTACACAGGATTAACTTTTCTAAAGTTCCTCAGTATTTGAATTTGCTCTAGGGTAAGGGAATTAACTAGCACAAACTTGTCACTGCCTAATTAACAATGCATGAATGGAATGTCCAAACAGCTCTGAGCAGATACATTGCATAAGCATAATGGATGAAATAAATAAAGATAAAATATGTTATCCTCCATTCCTTTATCGAATATAGTTTTTCCCTATCAAGAAGTGGCAGAAGAAGGGGTCCACTATTGACCCTAACTGTACCTTAACTTAAACAAGGTAGAGATTCAGATGGTTTTTGCTAATGAAAAGACATTATTTAACATGAATTTAATCACATAGCTTTCATGTATATTCTCACAACATCCCCATGACAAAGATGACGGTTTACCAAATTTTTCCCCTTTGTATACATTAGGATCGATCCAAATAAATTTGTGGAAGTTACTTGTCAAAACCATAGGAAACCTACTTGACAAGAATAAAATTGAGATTTATAGTGCAAAGTATACACTGGTAAATGGAAAGGAACCCATACAACTTTCAGCACTACAGCTATATTTGTTAGGACAAGAAATAGGTGAAAGAAAAAACTCCCATGATATCAAAAGAACATTAAAAAAAAATAAATAGCAAGTGACTTCACCTGTGGCACCAGTTCAGGATTTTAGAATCATTATGCAAACACTAAAAAAATTTTTTTTTTTGATGTGTCAAAGGGTCCTGCACCCAGCGGGATCCTCATCCTCACTGTAAGCCACAGTAACCCACTCACATGCCCACTGTCTGAAGGCACTGGCAGGTGCTGCTCATCCCTTCTGAGCAGAAACCATGGGTGGCCAGTGTAAATGCATGCCAAAAAAACCCACAGCCATTATCAAAAAATCTTGTATGTTTCCTTCCTTTAATTGTTATGTATATTTGCGGTTGTACTTGGCCCTAAAATCCTCACTTTTTTTCCACCTGCAAAATGGCTCATGAGAATTATCTAAAAGTGAACTAAAGTGTATTTTGGTGTAATAATTAATCTTTACTGACACTTCCTTTATTAATATGCTTTTTTAAGAGAGTTAGCAATGGAAAAGTAAAAAAAAAAATACAAGTTCCAATAGTTTCAGACAAAGCTTTTTGAAATGACAGGGAAAGTATTCATTGACGCAAGATCAGGTAGAGCAGAACCTCAATTTATGTCAAATAAATCTAATCCCAGCCTATTAAGGAGTGACAGGTCTGAAAATAAGGATGCGATACACATAGTTCTACACGTCACAAAGAGCTTTGCAGAGAAAGAACCTGAATTCTGGAACTGTACCGAGCTACGTCACCCTGCATTTTTGTCAGAGTATCCCACATATGCTGCACAAAGTTGGAGCTGTTGCTGCAATTATTATCTGTCTTTCAAAAACGGCAGCCCCTGCTCAAGTGGGAACATCGATTCCTTAGGGATGAGTCTTCCCCCACAGCACCACACTGCTTTGGAGATGAATTATCCAATAGAGGCAGTTCCACAGTAACTGTCATTAAACAAAACAGAGCTAAATTCAGGGTCCTGATCACACGGATTAGGACAAAGACAGGAAAAGCGTTTTTGCCAACAATAACCTCAGTGATATCTCAGAGCATAAATAAAACTGTCAACAATGCTGGCCAGAAATCTAACTCGTTAAAAGCTGATTTCACAACTTTCTGTTTCCTTCACATTCCCAATTTCCTAGGTGGTAGCTAGTAGCAGACCTCTATCTGTGGCAGTGCCTAAACTAGAGGGAAAGAAGTTTTGATCCAGGATGGCAATTCCCAAATTCCAAGAGAGTTACGGCTCAACAAAACTAAGATAAATCCTCTTTCATACTTAAATGGCTTCATACAGGTATAAATTCTGTGTGAACAATAAATAAAATGTCCTATAAGCAATAATGTATATTATTAATATATATTAATATATACATATATAAATGTATATAATGAGAGTGTAAGTCCATAAGTAATAATGTCCTATACAAGGGACAGACAAAAAAATTATGAGAGAGTCACTATTTATACAAACTATACTAGCAACTTTACCAAAATAAGTACAGCTGTACCAGGTTCAACCACCGGTCTCCATAGCCCGCATCTCCACAAACTTGTGCTTTGGGATGATCAGAACAAGCATGTGATACTGCCCCTAAGAAGCCTCCCAGTCCAACTACCAAAAGCCAAATCATTTTAAGACTTAAAATACGTAACAACTAGCACTACACAAAGGTGTGTTTACAGGAAATCAAACAGGAAAAAAAGAAGAGCCATATGCAATATTCTGATGGAGAGAGCATAAACGCAGAGGGCAATGACATGGTGTCTTTGTACATCCTAACCTTTGTGCGCTCTGAAGCCTGGGCTATACCAGTGGCCATACAGTTACCAGCATACAGCAGGCAAGGGCCACCGAGTGCTAAGTTTACAGAACCAGCTCCATCCAGCATATGCAATACTCTTCCATAAATCTCCGTACTCTGACCACACATGCTTCCCCTCTGCTTCTCATGGGAATGCCTGCTGGCTAGAAAACTGCAGCATCAGAAGGTCCTTCAGCCTCAGCCCTCAGCAGGCGTCGCCCAGATTAAGTATGCTCGGTGGAAGCAGCACGTGCCCTAATAGAAAACAATTCACCCCTCTCTGTCCTCTCAATTCAGACTCCAAATCTGTCCAGGCATTTAAGACACTGGTCCAAATATCCTGCCTGTGCCACAGCCTTCACTTGTTTTTTCTCTACCAAGTGCATAAACACTTGAAGCTACCAAAGCACATGATGAAGATGTGATGATAAGGTCCACACAATGTTGTCTTAGAAAACACATATTTGCAAATTTGGACTGTAAAGACCAATTGCTCCCCAGGTTTCCTCCTGTCGTGCTCTCGCAACACCAGCAAGCAGGGTCCAAGAACAAGACAGGGTAGATGACAGCTCATGTTTCCTCAAAATACCACTGTGACCAAGTCTTAAGGTGATACGGGGAAAGGGAGTGTCGGGGAGGTAAAAACACTTTTGGAAATATAATCAAATTGTTACAATAAAATTGGCTTAAAAATCAAACTATTTCAATTACCTTCTGGTGGTGGGGGAGGGAATTCCTCTGTGTCCATCCTAATGTATCCACCACGCCTTTAGCAGACTGAAAAACCCTGCAAAAATGAAGGGAACATGTTTTGTAGATGAACGTAATTTCCAAATATTGAGACACTCCTTTTCAATTTGGCCATGCTCATACCTATTAGCTAATGCCATTATGGAAGAGAGGAAATGTGCCTGTCTTCTTGCTTCAAAATACATCTAGTCCAAATTTTTATGTACACAGCTCTCAGTACCGGAGCCAATTCTTATAATGATCTCAATAAGCCAGCTGAAGAAAGATGAAGTTTTCAAACTATTTGGTACTCTGCAGCTCCCACTGTGACAATCACAGGCAGATTACTAAAACATGTTATTTCAATGACTGTTGGAGTATATATTCTGTTTCAAAATCTTCATGAAGGGGGGAAGGATAAAAATTCTACAAAGCTCATCAGTTTTGGTGATGCTTTTCTCCATTTGGCAATGAGAAATCACAAGCTTTAAATATAACTTTATACACAGCTTCTTCCTTTCTTTTTTTTTTTTTTTTTTTTTTTGCAATCTTAAAAACTCCACTTGAGCCCCTTTACTTCCACCTCTCCGAGGAGAGTGAAGTACCAGTGAGCAGCCTCCTGAGCACCTTCTCTTTCCTCCTCTTTTCTCAAGTGCCGTCCATCTTGTGTTTTAAGGAAAATAATAAACCCACAAAGCATTCACATACTTTGGTCATTTCCCGTAATAGTACTTAATAGTGATATTCCAGTATCACCTGGAAGGAAAAACTGGACCTGTTGTGCTGAGTAATGCACATACTCTGCCTCAAACCCATTCTCACTCTAACTCAAGAGACAGCATTATCAGAAAGACAGACTTCAGAACAAGGCTGAGGAGGGAAAGTAAATTTTCCAAAGCTACACAAGACAGTTGAAGAGACAATGCTAAATGTTCTGTCCTACTCTTGAGTAGTCCATAGATGTTAATCTCAAGAAGCTACCGTTTATACTTGCAACAGCACACAAAGCAGCTCAAGCCCTTGGAAAGTCTCCATAGCCAAAGTATGAAAAGAGTAAGTTGAAGGAGAGAGTAAAATTCAAGGTACAGTAGAGAATTAATAAACTAAATTAATCAGGATACAGAGGTCAGATCAACTGCCACTTACAGAAGTGGAAGCGAATGGGAGTGCCTCAAAAAAGCATCCAACCTTAGGAGATACCAGGCAACTTGCCTCCCTGACATCAGGTATGCAAGGGCAAATCGTCAGGACAGACGTGACAGGAAGGATAACAACTCTGGTAGCACAAGACCTTCATATGATGAGACAATTCATAACAACTTGCATTTTCTAAGCATACAAAATTCTCTTCTAAATCGCCTTAAGCTTTGGTAATTCTTAATCAAATCCTAGACAAAACCAAGAAGCTTCGGAGCCAAGGCTCAGAAAGGATTCATACACATATACATCTGTCTACAACACACAAAATATTCCATTACGTGCTTTCACTATACAGTGTCCCTTCTAAAGCCTCTCTCTACAATTTGTATCTGCAGAGCTCAAAGGCATGTTCTTGTTTACAAATGTCTGGAATGCATCTTGCCACACCAAAATTGTCAGCCAAAATGAGGGAAAATTATGGTTTGAAGAAAAGGCTATTTTTCTTTATTCTTTTAAAGTTGAATCATCACTGGAACATAGATTTTCAAGTGTGAAACATGCAATAACCAGCAAACCTCTGAAAGTTAGTCTCAGCACCTTTTCCAAACAAGAGAGTAGCTGAAAGGCCTTCAGAATATTTTTTTTTTTAAATTCAAACACATGATTCAAGTTTTTATACACCTCTAGAAGTTAATGTCAAGAATTATTTTAAAAATCAGTTTCTTCCTGACAAGCAAATACTAACACGCAGAGCTGAGCTAAGTTTTCAGCTTGTTTTCTGTTTTGATGTAGCTCACAGTGACATGCTTCGAATTACACAGGAATTGTGTCAAAGAAGTGTTAGAGCCCTAGCCACTGACCTGCTTGCTCCCATCTGAACAGTGCAGTTATTCAGAAGAAGAAAGATACACTTTCTCACTTAAGAATGCCTTAGGGATTGACTTATACATTGCATTAATTCATCTTGACGTTCCACAGATTTTTCTCTACTTTCTAGATGCTGAAAAAAACACTGCGGCAGCAAGGAGAGCCAGTGTATTGCATATTCCAGTAATACCCTCCATAAAAAAAAAATAATTGCCAATTCATGTAGTAGACGGCACGTTCATGGAACGATCTCTAACAGCACCGTATTTCAAAGAGAAGTTTTTCATTCTTCTATTGGGAGGCAGGGGAACTAACTCATGTCGAAGATGTTTAAATCAAGATTAAGCCAGATGATTTAATTCGGCTGGTGGCACATGGCACAGTTCGCGTCTGCAGCTCAAGTGGTTTCCCCATTGATTCTGCTGCTAACAGAGTTACACACCACACAGCCACACAGGCACATCCAAACAATAATCATGGAAATCACAGCTCAAATTAAGCTGAAAGGGACCTCTGAATGTTCTCTCATACACTCAGGACAGGCGTCTTCAGAATTTGGGTGGGAAAAGCCCTGAGCAACCTGATCCAATTTTGAAACTCCCTGAAGGTGGAGGATCCACCACCTCCCAGGACAGCCTGCTCCTGCTCTCCTCACCTACTCACACCCTCAGCCATGACAGTGGCCTTCACTGGACTCGCTCCAGTTTGCCAGTCCCTCACTTGTACTGGGCCCCACACTGAACATTGTATTCTAGATGCAACATCATAACCAGAGTATATGTTATTTAGTTTAACATAAAATTATTCAAGAAGCTGAACAAGATACAGAATACCAAAATTTTCTTCCAAAGTTATTTAAAAATTCCAACTGGAAAAAAAATAGCCTATTAAACATGAAACACGTGAGCTATTACTTTCATGTGTATTGCATTATAAAATTATGAATCTGAATAACTGAACAGCTGCCCTGATGTACTGGACATGACACAAAGGTTATCAAAATACCAAACTTTTTTTCCCCTATAAAATTGATTTCTCAAACACAATATGACCTCTAGTTAATGACTCAGGATGCTCCCTTCCAGGCTCCACAGCAATTGCAGCAACACAGGGACAGAAAGCAGCTCTTGAAATTACCTACCCCAACGGTTAAGATCTCCTTGCCTTCCAGCTGCCCGACAATTCACCTGACTCGGTGCTCATCACCTTCTTTCCTTCGGGTGAGGGTGACAAGGTAGCAGTGGGCAGTGTGGACCATGGTGGTCATCTACAGATTGCTTCCTTTCCATCTTTTCCCCTACAGCTCCCACGCGTACCCAGCATGCAGCAGATGCTGGGAGAGAGGCCAAGGAGCACCCAGACACTTCTACAAAAGGCAGGTGACCCATTCCGGCCAAAACACCGACCCTCGCTTCCCCATCTGCTTCCTGATGTTTTCACCTGGTCCTTTCCTGCCAAACCGTAGAAGGAACAGGCAGCTGTTAGTTGTATTTACAGACTGGAAGAGGAAAGACAACCTTCCAACTTTGCAAGTTCCCAGTCTAATTGTCTGCTTATAACAGGTTAGTCATTGAACCAATCTATCTGCGCAATCCCACACAAAGAAAATATTCCAAGCCCAAGAGACTACTGCTGCTAAGAAACACTGATTTGTAGCAGGGCAGCATGCTTTTATTCCAGCAGTTTAGCTAGTAACTTTGTAAGTTCGTCTTTAAAAATCAGCAATAACCATGTTAAATGCATGTATTCCGAGAGAAAAAAATTCAGATCCCTTAATACATTGCAATATATTTAGGCCTCACCATGTCTGTAATGATTTCTGAATTTTAAATCGACATTCAATAAAAAGAAAATGGAATTAAAATACCACATCAAAATCAGATGTTCCCGGGCGATGTTCCTCACGCAGAGGAGTTCCGCACAGTGGAAGCGGTCAGATCCCAAACGGCACTTGCACCGAGCGTGAAACAATCCCCAAGGACCACTCCCAGCGGGCTGGAAGGCATGTCCTGTGAGGAGCAGCAAAGAACTTGGGGCTTGTCGAGTTTGGAGAGAAGGAGGCTGAGGGGCGACCTCATTGCTCTCCACAGCTTCCTGAGGCGGGGAGGTGGAGAGGGAGGTGCGGATCTCTTCTCCCTGTATCCAGCGATAGGACGCATGGGAACGGTTCAAAGCTGCACCAGGGGAGCTTCAGACGTGCCATTAGGAAGCATTTCTTTACCAAGAGAGCGGTCAAACACTGGAACGGGCTTCCTCAAGAGGTGGTCAATGCCCCATGCCTGTCAGTGTTTAAGAGGCACTTGGACCATGCCCTCAATAGCACGCTTTAACTTTTTGTAGGCCGTGGTCAGGCAGTTGGACTAGATAATTGTTGTAAGGCCCCTTCCAACGGAAATACTCTATGCTGTTAGTTAAAATTCTCCACCAAAAGTGGAAACCATTTCAACCATGAATGCTGGTATAGAAGGAGGTAAGAGTCTGCAGTGTCCCACAGCAAACCTTACACCCTCAGAGCACTAATACCTCTATAATAAAGGCCGGTGGCCTGGCATCCGTGTGACTGAAATTCTGATTCCACGGCAAATGGAAGTTTTTGCCAAGAAAACAGAAGCACCTTTATACTTGTCCAAAGACTACAGAAGGAAGCCAGTGTTCCTCTCTGACTCAGTTTCCCCTTCCATTACCTCTGGTAACTCCTTCTGCCTCCAGGACTACGTGGTCTCTCAGCTACGGCTGCGCATCATGTTTCGTTTGATAGTTTCCTCTGACTTGTGGGATGAACAACAGACCACCAGTCCTCAGCTACCCAGATACAAACGCACATCAACAACTGCATTTCCACTTCATCAAAACTATCTTCTGAAAGACCACTTATACAATGGTCAGAAGGCAACAGAAATGGGACCAACGCAAACTGCACCAAAACTATGTGGCAGCGCAGCGTTCATACCTGCCAGCACAGTATCTGTCCACTGAGCTCCCAGAGGCACAGGTGGTCAAGTTTTCCAGCTGTACCACCCTAAGAACTGTAAAGGCGACATACCTTCTCTTTAAGAAGGAGTGTGCACTGTAACTGCAGCAACATCAGGATTCTTCATTCTTAATGGTGCAGAAAGAATGAGCCAGTGAGCATTTTTTAATAGAAAACAGAAAAGATTAGACGAGGAGATTGATTTCCAAGGAACTGTAACTCACAGAGAAAGTGTAGTGCAGGCAAGTTGCAAAGCAACTTCCCTGAGAAAGCCTGAAAGCCTAAAAATTAAACTAAAAAACAAACAAACAAAAAAAAACCTTGTGAAGACAAAGCCCATGAAAGTCTAAAATCCTCTTGTGTCTACATCACTTACTGAATATTGCTGTGTAATGCCCAGCTGAGTCTTCTTCCACCTATAAATACGGAACTCCTGTTGGGAAGTAAGTCTTGCTGAAATTTGATATATGGACTCCTTCGAGAGTGCAGAGAAGCAAGGAGAAAAAAGAATGAAGAAAAAAGAAGGATAATGTCTTTTTTTTTTTTAAAAGTACCTCAAGATGGCTCTGTTGCACAGAAAAAAAGAAAAATTGACAGCACAACTTGTTCTCCATACAAGACTATTCCTAAAAAACACAGACTGTAGACTTTTTTTTTTTAAGAGTTGTTTTTATACTACAGTGGGTGTGAATGAAGAGGCATTTATATTATGACAGTTTACCATCACATGCTATAAGCCACAGAAGAAGGCTGCATCAAGACTGGATCATTATTGCTTTTAATGTATATTCATTTTATTAATAGCTAACAGTTCTATACTGTACTAATTTTATTCTTAATTTCTTCTTTATCAAAGAAAATTTCCTAAATCATAAGCAATGGAATAATAAGGAACTGCATAGGTTCAAGCAGAAAATAAATATGAAGCCCAGTTCCCGGCTCAGTTAAATTGGGGGAAAATTCTATTACCAGCTGCAAGGCAAACAAGGTCGTATCTGCAGAGATGCACTTTTTTCAGACTGCATGCAGAATCCACTTCCCCAACAGCTACTTCACTTCTTTTTCTGCCATCCTTTCTCGCACCAAGCAGCGTCCTGCTAAAAGCTAGAGCACAATGCGGCAGCAAGCCCTGAAGAAGCAGCAGTCTAGAGGGACACCCTGAGAACATGGCTGAAGATTGGTATTCTGATCCTCCTCTTCAAAGGGTATTATTTACAACATTTATTCACCTAGAGCAGATTCCTGACCAGTATCTGCATCATCTGCAGGAGGAGAAAAGAGGAAGAAAGCAAAGATTGCATTTGCAAATTTGTCTGAGGGCTCCTATCCACAATGCAAGGATAAAGCACTATGGATTTTTTAATATTTATATTCTTCCCCTCTAAGGACAGATTTATTATTGCAAGGCAAAATACAGAATTACCAATTCATAGACTTGGTCAGGTTGTCAGGTACCTTAGGGAGGTCATGTAGTCCAACCTACTGCTCAAAGCCAGGTCAGCTACCAGGTGAGACCAGGCTGCTCCATCTACTAGGATCCCGAAAACCTCCAAAGACAGAGACTGCACAACTTGCCAGGCAACCTGTTCTCCTGCTTGGCTGTCCTCCTAAAGAAAAATATTGCCCTTGTATCTAGTTAGAACCACCCTTACTTCAGTTTATGAGCGTTGCCTGTTGTTCTGCCACCTTCTTGATAACCTGATGGCCCACGAGGACAGGCTGCCATTAGGCCCCCATGAAACGTCTCTTCTCCAGGCTGAACAAGCCCAGATCCCCCAGCCTCTCCTCCAGGGCAGTGCTACAGCTCCCTGACATTGTGGTGGCCTCGTGCTGAACTTGCTCCAGTTTATCCACGTTTCTTGTAGTGGCGTAGAGTGGGGTGTGGATGTAATGCTGGATGCAACAGTCCAGGTGTGGTCTGACAAGTGCTGAGTGAAGGGCAACCCTTGCCTTCAAAGGAGCTCTTCCTTCCCACATGCACAACCTTGCCTTCGTCCTTGCTGAATTTCACAAAGTTCCTGACAGCCAGTTCCTCCAGCCTGCTCAGGGTCCTTCTGAATGTCAGCCCTGATCTCAAGCACATCCACTGCTCACCCCTTCCCCCAGCCTGGAGTCATCTGCACACTTCATGAGCAAGGGCTGGTCACCTTTCAAGTCACACATAACATTAAACAGGACACATCCTACGACAGAGAGCTGAGGCACTCCACTGGTTACCAGCCTCCAGGTAAGTTATAACCAACTAGCCACCTCAAAACCCAACAATCTTGCCAGTTTTTCACCCATCTAGTATTACACCCACCCAGATCATAATGGTATTCTGCAAAAGATCTTGCTGAACCAAACACGAACACATGATTTTATTAAGCTCAGTAGCATTATACTTAATTTACAGATAGGAAAGCTGAGAGCTACAAATATTTAAGGAATGAGAGTGAGTATGGGTAAAAAGTTATTGAAAACAGAAAAGAAAGAGGTTCCCAAACATGAGCGTAGGGCACCTGACCTTTGTGCTGGCAACTGTTTGAATATCCAAAGGAAGAAGAGGGGCATCATCCTGGGTTTTGGAGGCCATCCTGGCCGTCGAGTGTACCATAACAATCACAAGCATCTGAAGAATTAGAAGGGAATGCTGGCATCACATATGTTTAGTCAGGACTGATAATTTTTTTGTTTTGTGCCATACAAACTAGAGGACTGCGGTGCTGGTTCAAGACCATGGTCTTCCACGTTGCACACATAGGTAAAATAAAAATATGTGACTACTAAAAGTGTTTTTCTTAATTTGCTCTAAATTTGATTGCAATCAAGTAACTTCAATTGGAAAAGTAATCTTATTTCTGAGTTTTCCTCTTTTAAACTTAATCCAATTTAGACCCTTCCAATATTGGAGATCAAATATTACCTTAATTGGAAACTTCATCAGGAAGATTTCTATTTTTAAGTCAGAGAAGATGTTTACATGCTGCATAATACTTCAGTTGTGATGTAAACCTCTGTATGGTTTAGTTGCATACATATTATTATAATACACATGTAATTAGAATTATTATGCAGAGACTTTATAAATATTTTTTATTAAAGATGCACCAAAATAGTAATTTACTCTAGTAACTCTGATCAGCCTCAAATGTAAAAATACAGTGTTTTGTCACAGAGAGAATGCCCCCTCCTGAAAGCCATGTTGATTCCCCAGCAAATCAAGTTCTAGATTTAAAAAAAAAAAAAAAGGTTGACAAAGAGGTTTTTTCCCCTCCAAATGTACTTAATCTGCACATCCACCCCAAAAGCAGGAAGTCCTGGTGAAACTTGCACTAAATCCATGACTCTCTGTTTTACAAAGATAGGTTGTCTTTCAAGATACTGATGACATTTGATGAAAATTTCCATAAGAAGCTCTTTCCGATGATGCAAGTAAAATGATACACTGAACTGAAGACTCAGGTCCTACTGCTTTCTGCAAACCTAGTCCTAACAGAGGCAATTTTCCTAAATATTTCCAGTTTTTCAGACTACTGTTCTTGTAAAAGTAACCACACTGTTTCTCATCAAGGACAACCCATTACAGACAATGAATCACATCTGATAGTTACAAAAATGTCCAACTGAACAAATGAATTTCACCTGATGAATAAAGTTGTTAAGACTATAAATACAGACTCTTACTCCAGGTTTTTTTAGAAACACAAATTGGAGTAAAATATATTTCTAATCATAAATTAGAGTCATAATGCATGCTTTAGAAAAATACAACAAACTTCATTGATTTGGTTTTTATAACACCAAAATATTATTCAAATAAATCAGAAATCAGGTAATGTAGTCATTAAAACATCAATTAAAGTAAGAAAGAAAAATAGTAATAGCCCCCACACGGAACAGCCCTCATCTTCAATATACGTATAATGGAGGGCAGTTTCCTGTGGAAGTGGAAGTTCTGCATCTAGTCCTAACATCAGTGGTCTTCACTCTTTCCTTGTTGGAAATACTTGAGTAGACTTCCTCCTCCTCTAGTTTCTATAGTTCAAAAGTGAAGTTTTAAGACTCAAATTAGTCAGTCCATGGTTTGCAACAACATTGAATATTATGTATAAAATCCTAAAAGAACACTGAGGATGCTTTAAAGTGGTGAAAAATATAAAGTCAAGAGCCATAAGCTCAAGAGTCACCGTGGTCCTAGCTGGAGATGTAGATATTGCTGTTTACTTCCCAGTAAATTACGAACCTATTTTACAGATCTGGAAATAATGTTTATCCCCTTTCCTGAAGTTTCTGAGATGTATATTCTGTATCTCTAAGGGAAAAAAAAAAAGAAATCATATGAATTTCTGCGACCCTTTTGAAAGAATTTCTAGGAAAAAGTATTACAGGACAGAAATGAGACTGAATGTTTGACCTTGAGCTCAGATGCTAATAGTTTGTATTCATGGTTCAGTCCCAAGTAACAAGTATTGCACAGTACAGTAAGTCACTGAAACAGATTTTCCCAAGATAATGCCCCTATTCAGCACCACGTAAGTAGAACAATTTATTTTGCTCTGGTTAACTTCTTCACCCACGCATTTGACATTAAGCTTCAGGCTTCCTGACTGAGCAGCAAACATGTAGGACATGAATCAATGTTGTGCAGTTATGCATCACTTCCCACAGTCTTGCTGATTTAGGCAATTCAGAATAAAACATGAATCAAGTTTTTGATCTAAAAACATAGGTTTGAAAACATACTTTTCAAATCTTGTTTAGTATTACTTGTCATCATTCCCTTAAAAACAAGATGTACTTTTACCTTCCCTGGTTTCGAAATAATCTGAGCTATTTTGGTGCGACTAAAACTCAGATTCTTTATTGTAAGAAAATGTCCAAGTGATTGAAATCTCAAAAGATCCTAATAATGCAGCAGTTTACTTCCATGGATATGTGACAGACCTTGAGTCCCAAGATTCTGCTCTCTGCAAACCACATATGCACACAATGCCAGATGTGAAAACAGAAAGAGTATTAAGACATAGATGTATAGGTCCATAATAAGAATTTTGGTTTATCTTGCTCGGGTACCTTCCCTTCATAACATGCCTGCTGTGTCCCCAAGTAATTCTCGGGCCTCAGTTTATGAATCCCTGATAATTTCCAAGCATACAGGCTTGCAGCTTTTCCACTCTTCAAACTACTTCTAGATTGAGAAATTAATTTACCAATATTAATTTTCCACTAATGGATGTAGTGAAAAGAAAAACTTTGTATGAACAGGAACAGGAGTGAAAAAAATATCTGTAATAAATGCTGATTTTAATAAAAGAAGGTCTTTGGTATGAAAAATGACTCATGTTTTGTATAATACGTACAAAATGAAAGACTCATTTATACCACTATCAATGCGGCCTCACTTACTGTCCTGTTATGACGCACAAAATGTTGACAAGGTAAGATGCACTCAACAATTGCATTCACAGCATTTAATTTAACACCATAACTCCAAAAGCAGTTTCTCTAAGGGAAAACTGCTGCAATAGATATTCCACAAGAAGCATCCAAGGATAGTACAGAAATGCACTTGTGGCTCAAAAAGCCATCAGGAAGATGAACTTATGGAAAGATAAGTTTCAAAAATGCCTTTAAAGTTAGAGGCCATAGGACAATTCCCCATGAAATACATTCTACAGTTCTAAACTAAAACTGTAAAATGGAAAGACGTAATTAAAGAAAAAGCAAAAAGTGAAACAGCAATCACTTCACAGAAGCAGAAAGAAAATTACTAGCCCACATATGTAAAGATGAAGAAAATAAGTACTACACGCTGCTCATTTCTCCAACACATACAAAACAGAGCAGTGTACTATCATAGGTGCATGCATAAACTGACTGCAACTCCGCACAATATGTAAATTTTAATCTGAAAGTCTGAATCAAAACTACCTCTCCTTCTCCTGGATTGCAGAATTTGTTTCCTGGCTTCTTCAGAAAGAGACTGAAGTTTATAAATTTTCTACAACAGACTCTAAAAATAATTTCTACTTTATATAGAAGCAGTTAATAGACTTCCTGTTTTACAAATGAGTAATGCACTATTCCCAGTTGCATTAAATTCCTCTAACAATTACAAAGTTTGACAATACTCCTTCAGGTTTTAGACAAGCATGTTGTCTTCCTTTAAATGTTTATACACTGTGCAAGGACTCCTAAACAGCTCAGAATCAACTGAAGAACTCCTTTGGTGTTGAGATTTCTTCATATCAAATTTATTAATGCTGAGACTAAACACCATCAACTGTAAAAGAAATGGAAAACAAAGGACAATACCCCCCTACTAGCAGTCATGGCAAAAAAAAAAAAAAAAAAAAAATCAGTACAAGATTTTATACATATAAAATGATAACCAAGAAAACAAAGAAAAAGCTCTGTTAAAAAGAATAAGGTAAGTAGACTGAAAGACACTAAAAAACTCCAAAAGCTTTTAAAAAAAGGTACGATATCTAACATTAAAAATTCAGCCTACTCAAAACTAAGGCTCTACCTTACAAAGTTCAGATTCTGAAAATCATAAAGACATGCTGTACAGCTACTAGGTTTAGGATAATCAGAACCTTTTATATTCAACATATGACTAAAGTGTTTAGACTTGGTATTTCAACACGGTGTAAGCCAGCACACTTCCACTGAAGTTAATGGGCTAGAAGAAAAAAAAACAACAAACACAAGATCCTGAGGTACCTAGACCCTTGATTTCAATCGCAATAAAAATTAGAAACTAAATACTATTTATGTAATACCGTGGATTTTTAAAGTTAATCTCAATACATGTTGAAGCTTGTTTCACAGTATTCTACTCTGGGAAAGGATTGCCACAGTTTACTGCTGAGCAAAGCCATATCTTATCTGCTGAAAGTAACCGTAGCTCCTGGTCAGAAGAGGGCTCCTGTGCATGGGCACGGAGGGAGGTAACCACCTCTCCAGCACTTTGCTGTGCTCACTCCTGACCTGTCAAAGCAAATAGCGCAAGACTCGCACATTTGGTCTCAATGTCTCAGAGCCGCGATGCCAGCCTGCACACACCCATCACGCACTACTAACGGCTCGCTCCATACCCTGTGGTATATACGACCTCCTGAAGTCCAAGTTCATAGGATCCTGATGGGTCCTGGCACTCAGCAGAAGCTGAGGGACAGCACGTTGCTCAAGCACCTATCTGTTTCCATTGTCCTTCCTCCCACCACATCTACCTGTGGGTATCAGCCACGGAAGCCTCACACACTGGACACCCAGTGCCTGTCCCATCACAAGACACCTGTCACTACTCACATAGCAGGTCATGTCTCACATACAACACCACAGGTAAGCTAAGAAACCTGTAGACTATATTATAAAAGGCTTGAAATGTCACTGTAAAGCTTTCAGAAATATCAGATTTCAAGGTAGCATTCTGAAGAACTACCATTCATAACCAGATAAACACATGAAACTAGCTCATGGGCTACTGAGCCCGGGGGGGGGGGGGGGGCGGAGGGGGGAATTAAAAAAAAAAATACAAGATGGATTAAACAAAGCAAATCAGACAGATTATCAAGATCAAACAGATCACCCAAGTGAAAAGAATGAAGGGCCCATTGAAGAAAACAGCTGAACAGCCAGAACCCCTGCCTGAATAATGAGCTTGCAGTCGTAGGCACCCAACATGTCCCATGTTCAGGCAATAAATCTGTCTCTCCTGAGCGCCAACAGAAAATTTAAAAAATGTAATACTTCATTTCTACTGCAGAACAGATTGCTCACTGGGGTTCACTAAGCAGAGTAAAAGCTTCAGGAAAACATTTATTTTCTTTACAATAATAATAGTCATAAACTATTGGTTTAATGTTATAACATTGATATATCCTCACTGTATTTATTCAGAATGAGACAGTTTTTAAAGCAACAATCTTTCTTATTTCCTGACTCATGCAAAAAAACCTATCTCTTATAGCAACAGTTAAATTGCACAACTGGAAAAAAGAAGATAATTTTTACATTGCAATTAAACTACTTCAAACCTGCTAGCACAAGATAAAAGTCATGATCTTAGTAGCTTTGGGGGAAAAAAAAGAAGGATTGAACAGATACTTAAATGAAAGAGGACACAATTTAGGATGGATAAAATCTTTTTAGTAAAAAATACAAGCACCACCTAAAGGCCTTTAAAATAAGCCTTTGCTATGGGCAAATTATTAATAGCTGTCTTTCCAAGCAGCCAGTATTGCTTACTGACAAAGCTCACGAACTCGCCCAGGTGAAAGACTGGCCAACCTTTTAACGCTGTTCTTGCCTTACCCTGTAAGAACAGGGCATCTTTCAAAAATAGCGACACGGTCTGGGATCACCACAGGCAACTATGTAACTCCTTCAACAGTTAAAGCGTTAATTACAAAGAAACCAAAGACAATTTTAAAACCTCCTTGGGAAAAGAGTACAGAGATGGACAGTTGTTACTGTGCCGAAGTATTTTTCCCCTGCTTCAAGAAAGCCAACTTAACTGGAGATACCAACCACAAAGCTGGTGTTGAACACCGTTTTTAAGACCGGGGAGGGAAAGCAACTCAGGCGCCCCTGCGAGCTGGGATTTCCGACAGCCCTGCCCGCACCTGAGCAGACGGAGAGGGAGGCTGGAGCCGGCGACGAGGCGCCCAGGCCGGCAAAACCCCAGCTGAAACCTTGGGGAAGCAACTCCGCCAAAGATCATGAGCTGGAAGCTTGGAAAAGGATTAAATGCGTTTATTAACGGTCCCTTGCCCCCTCCCCTCAGTAAATCGCCAAGCAGCGTTACACCGGCAAAACCTACTTAACGATACATTTTAAAAAAGTATAAAATACCGGGTTTTCCTCTCCCGGAGCGAGGCGGACAGAGCTCCCCCAGCTGCCCCCCGCAGCCCCAGCGAGGCACCCCCAGCGCCCCGGGGGCGGCGGCGGGCCGGCAGCTCCCGGACGAGGAGGGGTGTCTCCAGACGAAACACCCAGCTCTGCCTCGAAGGACGAAAACTTTCCGTGATCGACACCGGAGCGAGATCCCGGCGCTCCCCGCTGGCCGCAGCCGCCCGCGGCCCCGCCAAACGAGGAGAGAACACCCACCTCCGCCGCCGCCGCTGCCGCGAGCTCTTAGGTCGCCGCCCGGCACGGCCTGGCCCGCTCCGCTCCGCCGGGGCTCCAGCGGCTGCCCCGCTCCCCGAACACGTCACTCGCCCCCACACCCACGCACCGGCCCGCGGGCCGCCGCCGCCGAGCGCGGACTCGCCGCCGAGCGGAGCTCCCGAGCCCTGACGGGGAGCCGCCCGCCCGGCCCCGGCCCCGCCCCCGCCTCCCCGGGGCCGCCGCCGCCGCCGCCGCTCCCGGCCCGCCGCGCCCCGCCCGCTGCCGGGCCTTTTCGGGCAGCGCCCGCCGCCATTGGAGAAGGGCGAGGCCCTGCCGCCTCCCGGTTGGCGCAGCCGCCCGCCGGTCGCGACGGGGCGGGGCGGGCAGCGGTGGCGGCGGGCGGTCGTCGTGTCGTGTGTGTGTGTGTGTGTCTGTGTGTCCGGCCCCCCGCCGCATTCCTGACGTGACAAGCGCCGCCGGCGCGGGAGGCCGGGCTGCCGCCCATCCCCGCGGCCCCAGGGCACCTGCTGGCGGCGAGCAGCGGCAGGGAGGCGGGCGCTGCAGTCGCCGGTTGCGGGGGTGACGGGGGGAGAGCGGAGCTGCCCGGCCGCAGGAGGCCGGCCAGCCCCAGGACCGGAGAGCCGGGCAGACGCCTGACAAACTTCGCTTCTTTCCCCTCAGCCCCATTCTCACGGGTAGCTCGCGAGCGTGCTCGAATGCACGCTAGGCCGCAGTAGCTATTTTGGAATTTAATCTCGTCTATCAGTTGAAACTCCTCTAATAGTTCTCAAAATTAAACTTACGGGTTTTCTAAAGATGCTGGCACCTCATACCACAAAACGGTCAGAAGGCTGGAACACCTCTGTGATGAGGACAGGCTGAGAGAGTTGGGGTTGTTCAGCCTGGAGAAGAGCAAGCTCTGGGGAGACCTTCTTGCAGCCTTCCAGTACTTACAGGGGGCTTAGAAGAAAGATGGGGACAGATTTTTTAGTGGGCCATGTTGCAGTAGGACAAGGGGTAATGGTTTTAAACTAAAAGAGGGCAGATTTAGACTAGGCAGAAGGAAGAAATTCTTTACCGTGAGGGTGGTGAAACGCTGGCCCAGGGTTGGCCAGAGAGGTGGTAGATGCCCCATCCCTGCAAATATTCCAGGTCAGGTTGGACGGGGCTCTGAGCAACCTGGTCTAGTTGCAGATGTCCCTGCTTATTGCAGGGGGTTTGGACTAGATGACCTTTAAAGGTCCCTCCCAACCCAAACTGTTCTATGATTCTGTACCTAACCTTTAGATCTTTGCTCTTTTCTTCTCCTTCTCCTGTGACTTTCCTCACAGCAAGCATCACCTACAGACCAGCACTGGCCAAGTCAACCACATGGTCACTCATAGCCCGTGTCACACAAGCACGTAATGCTTATCCAGAAAGTAATGTCAACCATGGGTATTAATTTCTCCTTTCACTATTAGAAAGACAAGCTTCAAATCCTTCCTGTAGTCCTTTTCAGAACACTTTTGATCTTTGAGAACCACTTCGTTGATTACAGTGACCATACTTGAATATACTTCTTTAATCCAATAAAAAGTCACTGGGGAAACCTTGTTGGACAAATCCAACATTAGCAGATCAATTTATAAAAAAGCAAATCTAACTTACAAAATGACTTCCACTCTTCCTACTATTTTCTAAGGCAACATTCTATTAGCAGCCGTAATCTTACCATTGCTATCACAAATTCATTATTTATCTATACAAAATTAGTTGTTGATAATTAATGTTGATAATGGCTACCTCCAGAGGCAACATGATGCTTTTCATAACCAGGTCCTAAGAAGATGATGTTTAAATTGGTTTTATTGGTGATACATTGAGAATTCACCAGAATTTACTTACTCTCATTGCTGCTTACTGGGCTTTCGGCAAAGATACCTCTCGCCTCCAAGCTACCATATGTCACACGTGCCAGTGCATGTACTGGGCATGTGAAGGACACTGTGGACACTGAGCAGTGTTCTGGCCCCATGCGACGCAACACTGTGAAGAAGGGACCTGTTTTCTTTCCCCGGAAATTGGTGTGGTTGAAAGTAGACTTAAATTGTATGACACCTAAGCACATACAACCTTCCTATGGCTTGCTTTCCAAAAAGTTACATGAAATCTGAACAAGATAACTAAAACTTAGGTTACCAATTATCCAGTAGAGCCTGATTTTCTCAGTTTTTTCCTTCCATTTACCAGCTGATACAGCTGGCACTTTCTCTTTGGGAGTCTTCATCCACTGGAAATCCAGAAATTGTTTTTCCTGTTGTTCTCAACTGTGTCCCCCACAAAGACAGTATGTCATCTGCTTACTGTAATCCTTCAGAAACCACTCAAAGCCAAGACATCTGACAGCCTTGCTTAACTTGAGCATCTGCAGAACTCATGCTGGAGCCTTGTAAAGTTACAGGTCCCCTTCACTTCCCTTAGCAAACAAGGTTGAGTGATGATACTTTTTTAAATTTATATATATATATGTATGAATATTCTTTTTTAAAAAGGCAAGTCACACAGCTTGCTTAAATTCAGTCTATTACATCAAAATAACATTTGGTTTAATAAAGGCATTGCTTATTCACATTCTGATATGATGCCTGCTGCTGGCCTGTCTTCCAGGTCCCCCTGAAGCACAAGCACCACTACTGGGAGACAGTCTGTCAATTCTGAGCATACCAGTACAGGTTAAGCTGACAACTGAGTTTTATAACACTGAGACGTTTTACCTGCACTAGAACATCTCTCATGAACACCTTTAAAAGCTCTCTGCTTACGAGGAGCCTTTGCAAGTCAAATTCTCAGACTGACAATTCAGACAGACTAGGTACAAATTTTCCTAAACTTTAATATTCCTCAGCACCAGAGTCCTTCTGTTACATCAGCTCCTTGTTGTCATGGGTGGCACATGAGTGATAGTACAGCCGATGCCATAACTTACAGCGGTGGGTTGACCTTGGCCAGCAGCCAGACCCCCCACCCTCTCTCACTCACCATCCTCAACAGGACAGGGGGAGAAAATGGGATGGAAAGCTCGTGGGTCAAAATGAAGACAGGGAGATCACTTCGCAGCTACTGTCATGGGCCAAACAGACTGGATTCGGGGAAAATTCATTTACTGCCAATTAAAAATAGAGTAGGATGGTAAGAAAGACAAAAGTAAAAACACCTCCCCCTCCCTTCCCAGGCTCAACTTCATTCCTGCCTCCCCTTCCTCCCCCACCCCGAGGGGTACAGGGGGATGGGGAATGGGGGTTGTGGTCAGTCTATAACAGCTCCTCTCTGCACTCCTTCCTCCTCACCCATCTGCCCTGCTCCAGCGTGGGTCCTCCCCACAGGCTGCAGTCCTTCAGGATAAACCTGCTCCTTCCTGGGCTTCTCCAGAGGCTGAAGGGGAATCTCTGCTCTGGAGCCTGGAGCACCTCTTCTCCTCCTCCTCCCACCTTGGTGTCTGCAGTCATTTTTCTCACTTTTTCCCTTATTCCTCATTTTGCCTGTGTCATGGTTTTGCCCTTTCCTAAATACGCTTCCCCAGAGGTGCCACCATCTTGGCTGCTGGGCTCAACTCTGCCCTGCCATGGGTCAGCTGGAGCCGGCTGGAACTCTGCTTCATTCTGAAGCTAAGGAAGGGAAAAACTTGAGTGAATTCACTGTCACAGGAAGACAATGAAGCACTAAGGTCATGCAACCATGAAAGACAAATGCAACCTTTGCTGAAGCAGAGCTATTTCCAGTGGAGTGTAGGAAATACTAGTGTAATACAAGGTTCTGAGACTTTGTATGAAATACTATGGACAACTCTAAGCTGCCAACATTTAAGAAAAAAAGAATTCAAGTGGGAAAAGTGGCAAATAAAAAGTATTAGGATGGCTAGTAAAATAGAAAAGCAGATTGATTTATACTCATGAATATGCAAAACAGCCTCCAGGGTGAAAAATAATTATGTAAGATAAAAAGGCAATGATAATACAAGAATAAATTACTATGAATTAGAACATACTGTAAGCTCCTTCAGCCTTGGGCAATATGTTGCTTGGGAGCTTTGATGACCTAAAAAAGGTCCTCAAACTTATCCTTAACCAGTGTCACAATGATACTTACAACAACTTGTTGCTGAGAAAAAGAGAAGAGTTAAAGCATCAGACAACCCACATATTCAATGTCCAGCTGCAACCTGGTCAGCACTGTAAGGTAACAACCAGTCTCAGCCTACCTCATCCCAAAGCCTCCTAATTTTTTTCATACTTATTTCCTATGACTCCTGAGCAAGGCTACTGCTGCTTTCCAGGATACACTTTCTTCCTGTAAATATGACCCACAAGACAAGATGGTCAAGCTCTTGCTAGATGCTCCATGTCTACCCTATACTTTTGCAGTTTGCCTGCATGGCTTTGTTTTTCAAGGTATCGTAGTATCACCTTAAAAGATCCTGCCAGCAGAACTGCATGGTCTAGAAATGTAGGAAAGTCAACCCTCTACCTTCTACAAAATCAGTCCTTTCTCAGGTATATTTTTTTTCCTGCTCGGTGCAAGCCCCATGCTTAAACTTCAGTGAGCACAGCTCTGGCAACAAAATCCAGTGTTCACCAAGCAAAGTGCTTTTCACAGAATCATAGAATCATTTAGGTTGCAAAAGACCTTTAAGATCATCAAGTCCAGCCATAAAACTAACACTGACATGTCCACCACTAACCATGTCCCTAAGCACCACATCTACACATCTTTTAAATACCTCCAGGGACGGTGACTCAACCACTTCCCTGGGCAGCCTGGTCCAATGCTTGACAACCCTTTTGGTAAAGAAATGTTTCCTAATATCCAATCTAAACCTCCCCTGGCACAACTTGAGGCTGTTTCCTCTTGTTCTATTGCTTTTTACTTGGGAGAAGACACCGACACCCACCTCACTACAATCCCCTTTCAGGTAGTTGTAGAGAGCGATGAGGTCTCCCCTCAGCCTCCTTTTCCCCAGACTAAACAACCTCAGTTCCATCAGCTGCTCCTCAGAAGACTTGTTCTCCAGACCCCTCACCAGCTTCCTTGCCCTTCTCTGGACGCACTCCAGCACCTCAACATCCTTCTTGTAGTGAGGGGCCCAACACTGAACACAGTATTCAAGGTGCGGCCTCACCAGTGCCGAGTACAGGGGCACAATAACTTCCCTACTCCTGCTGGCCACACTATTTCTGATACAGGCCAGGACGCTGTTGGCCTTCTCGGCCACATGGGCACACTGCCGGCTTATGTTCAGCTGGCTGTCAACCAGCACCCCCAGGCCCTTTTCAACTGGGCAGCTCTCCAGCCACTCCTCCCCAAGGCTGTAGCATTGCATGGGGTTGTTGTGGCCGAAGTGCAGGACCCGGCACTTGGCCTTATTAAACCTCATACAGTTGACCTCAGCCCATCGATCCAGCCTGTCCAGATCCCTCTGCACTCTGCAGAGCCCTCCTGCCCTCCAGCAGACCAACACTCCCACACAACTTGGTGTCATCTGTGAACTTAGTGAGGGAGCACTTGATCCCCTCATCCAGATCATCAATAAAGATATTGAACAGAACTGGCCCCAAAAGTGAGCCCTGGGGAACACCACTTGTGACTGGCCACCAACTGAATTTAACTCCGTTCACAACTCTTCAGGCCCAGACATCCAGCCAGTTTTCAACCCAGCGAAGAGTACACCTGTCCAAGCCATGAGCAGCCAGTTTCTCCAGAAGAATGCTGTGGGAGACAATGTCAAAGGCTTTTCTGAAGTCCAGGTAGACAACATCCACGGTGTTTTCCTCATCCATTAGGTGGGTCACCTTGTCATAGGAGGAGATCAGGCTAGTCAAGCAAGACCTGCCTTTCATGAACTCATGCTGACTGGGCCTGATCACCTGGTTGTCCTGTACATACTGCGTGATGACACTCAAGAAGATCTGCTCCATAACCTTCCCCAGCACCAAGGTTAGACTTACAGGCCTGTAGTTCCTGGGATCCTCCTTCCGGCCCTTCTTGTAGATGGGCGTCACATCTGCTGACTTCCAGTGAAGTGGGACCTCTCCAGTCAGCCAGGACTGCTTATATATGATGGAAAGTGGGCCAGTGAGCACTTCTGCCAGCTCCCTTGGTACCCTTGGGTGGATCCCATCCAGGCTCATAGACTTACATGTGCGTCTGAGCAGTAGACGCACAGAAGTAGCAAAGCAGGAGAGGGAAGCTGCAGACCTATATTACAATATAAAAGTCAGGCTGAGTGAGTAGAGCTGCCACAATCAATTATCAGTACTAAAACAATGCACATCCTTACAAATCTTTACAGTAAAAATCAGAGAACGTATTGGTGAAAAGAGTGTCAGCTTATATGGCACTCTAATATGAACTACGCATTCAAACCAGCAGAGGCAGCTAAAGAGAGAATCAATGAAGAAATAAATATTTCAGCCCAGAAGTAATGCATACTTTATCTGATAAAGCTAGTATTAGATTTCCCCTCTCTCTGCTCAGGTCATATCCTTACGGACACACAGACAAATTAAAAAAAAAGAAAAAAAAAAAGCCACAGCACAGCCAATTTCCTTGCTTTCTTCTTCTTTGTGGACATGTGAGCAGGCCACGCTCCTTTCCTTTCAAGCTAGTCCTTGCATGTTTGCTGCATCGTTATCTTTGTCATTCCACCTCACTCAGCACTGTTTTACTTATGGAAAGCAGGAAGGCACAACGTGCTGCAAGATGCTTGTTTCTGCTCCATGACCCCACCACTAGCAGAACACACTAATTAGTCAACCAGATCCAGAGCATGCACTGCCTCTTCCAACACTGGAAACGCATCCGGGGGCTTGAAAACTAGAGCAACTGGCATAATTTGCTTAATTAAAGACCGTAACTTATTTTTTGTTCTAAATTATCAACTTAAATACCAGTGCCATGACACAAGATCAAAAGATTGTAATTGCTGAATAACACTGTCAGGCTAAGTGTGCTCTAATACTTTTCTGGGAATATGGTAAGAACTACAGAGTAAAATACATTTACCTCTTAATTGAAAGGATATGAATAGAAAAACATTAATAATGTTTAAGTTCCTTTTAGAGATTATTTACCACAAAAAGGACTTTATTCATACAAATACCATTATGCATTGTTCTTCTCATCCCAGTCTGTACCCACACACTTTCCACAGTTAGTGGAGCTTTACACATGAACGTCTTTCTTTTGCTTCAATTAATCTTGGGGACTTCACTGCAGAGGCAGCTAGCACAATTACGCCAGGCAAGTAGCTTACATGGTGCATTCTTGTAAGAATAATTAAAATGCCAGTAATGATGCTATTTTCCTTTAACTCACTGATGCTAAAAAGCATCAGGAATTAATTCCTGCAAAGCACCACACAAGACACACACATTCAATGCTTAGAATTGTATTTTGCTATTTAGCAATGAGACAAGTTTTTAAAAAACAAAAAAAAAACATTAAGGTTGCTCATACTAAACCATGAAGTGTCATGCAGTACCAAATGAAATGTCTTCGCAGGTAGAGTCTAATGCAAAAACAGACCACACACTTCAAACACACAAGCTAGAAGGGTCATTTCCACGTGATGCTTTTTAACCGTTTTTAATACATACTTGTATAAAGTGCAGCTTCTAGAGTTTTGGTCATGTAACTAAACATGCTCATGTTAATAATATGTTAAAAGTTGGTGAAGGGACATTAGTTTAAAAGGTTTTATAGCTATTTCCATGGATATTATGCTTGTCAAATTTAACAGAATATTTCAAAATAAACAAGTCATCTTTTTAGTGCATACACTGCAAAAACTGTTTAAGCTACAAATAGTAAGTAAAAAATAATAGGCATTATTTTCATCAGTAAATGAAACTCACGGTAGACAATTATTCAGTAAAATAGTTTTATTTACGCACACAGTGTAAAGATGCTGTACCATTCAACAAATGTTATACTGTACAAGAACAGACTTGAATTTGCTTAACACTTCTAAATTCACTTTAAGGAGGAGTCTCCCTGAGGTTAAGAAAGGTGTCTTATAACTGTACGTGACATTGACATTTAATCAGTGTTATTAGGAAAAAGCAAAAAATCTGAAAGATATGGACATGGGTATTTAGCAGAAGGGCCCAACAGTATATGCTGAAAACTATCAAAGACATCACTGTGGTAACATGACTGCTGCAAGATCATGACCAGTACTGCAATTAAGAGTAAATATTATAGACAAATTGGGGGGTGGGAGGGGAAATGATGACAGATTTAGGAAAAAGCGTAAGACAGGACACAAATGGAGGCAAACACAAACTGTGATTTAAGAATACTGTGTGAAGACATTGAGAACCAGATAGCTGGCCAGGGTGTCTTAGATCAGACATTTTTCTTTAAGGGAAAAAAAAAAAATCAGACCAACAAACCTAGACAACCACACTCCCACCATGATTTGTTGTTTGTTTTGCGTGTGGGGTTTTTTTGTTGTTTTTGTTTTTTTTAAAAAAAGCTTCAGCCAGGAAGTACTCCTTGAATAAGCCTGTCCAACAAGAAAGCGGGATGAAGTCTTTAATAGTTACCTAGGCAAACAAAAAATTCACCCAAAAGCTTATTTATGCAAGTTTTCCAAATCATGGCAGCAGCACACCCTGTGACCTGACCCAGCCACCACTGAAGCTGACTGTGAGTATTTCTACATCAGATTGCAGATGAGGCCTGTCCTGGTTTTGCCCGGATAAAAATCTTAAGATCAGTTTTCTGTTCAGGAAAGCTGCATTTCTGAGAAGATGGCAACACCCACTACTGTGAGAACAAAGTTGATAAGACACTTTGTAGTAGTTCATGGCCAGCAGGTTTCCACAGTGATCTAGGCCCCCAGCAGTCTTGAGGTAGCCAGGTGCTAAAGCTAGGAGAAATGGAGGCAAAGGCAGCTGACACAGGCTGGCCAACAGAAGTATTCAGCACCATGAGCTCCATACACTGGGGAGTCTGCTGGGAACGGCGCGCTCTCGATGGCGGCCATCGCTGGAGGGTCTTGCCCGTGGCGCTGCTCCGGAGGCCTGCTCTCCCTGCGCTGGAGCTGTGCTGCTGGGAGGGTTCCCCAGCCAGCCTTCGCTGCTGGGAGTGCAGAGCTCGCAACCACTACGTGGGCCAAGTATAACTGTGTACTTTATACTGCTTTAGTAGTAAATATTAGTTTTATTGCCTTATTAATTCTTTTTCTATTTCAACCCATGAGTTTCCTTTCTTTCTATGATTTCCCTTTCTTGGCTGAGAGGGGCTTTTGGGGGGATAGAGCAATTGCTAGCGTTTAGCCCGGAGGTGGGCTAAACCAAGACACGACCTTGTAACAAAGGCTCAACAGGACTAGGATGAGTTTCATACTAACAAAATTTATAAACTATGCGTAGTCTACCTTTGGGTTGTAATGCAGCATTTAGTTGTAAGAATAACTAGACACCAAACCCCTCAGTTAAAGAACATTTTCAATCTTGTTTCAGAGCAATCATAAACCAGAAAATCCTCTTGAACAGAGCAGCCAGAGGACAGTGAAGAAAACACTCAAATATAAAAAAAAGAGGATCTGTGCCCCAACTCTAGGCCATCAAGATGAAGAAGAAAGGTTGTCTGTATTTTTATGTCCTGCTGTATTTCTAGCTGTACTGTAAAATCCCCTCTCCCCTCAAACCAACAGAAATAAAATGAATGCCATTATTTGCTTCATTGCATAGATCTTGTCCTGTCTGGCCTAGCAGTGTTTAGGTTAACAGGTGTTCTTAGGTATTATTAATTATATCGTAAGACATGCAAAAGGTTTTTGAGATATGCCATAACAGTCTTTGCATGAAAAAAATCACACTAAGAAGCATATTAAAAAGATTGCCTTATTATGATCAAAAATACATTTAATGAAAGAATTAAAATCCACTTAACAACATTACACAAATCAATAATACCAAATATTAAGCTTCAGAAGTCTGGTGTCACCAACATAACTATTCACCTGTCTGCTTCGACCACATCTAACCTTTTTTTTCAGCCCCAAATTCACTTACTATCCCAAAGCCTCCATATTGTTTTATTTTAGAATAAATAAATTTATTTTAGAATAAATTAATAGAAACTTCATCTCCTTTAGCCAGCCACTGTAAGAATTACACACTTGGCCCAAACTTATTTCTCTTCTGATGCTTCCATTTTCTGTTCAGATTCTTCAGAACTCTGTAGCTGGGATTTTTACAATTATTACCTTTTTTATTGAATCCAAACCTTTAAATTTTAAGCTGCATAGAGCACACCATCATTTTGATATCTGGTGACTTGTCCTCTGCCTTCCCCACCTTGAAGTTCTGTAAGTGAGGTTTGGATTCTGCAAGATACGCATTTGGGTCACATATCTGGGTTCTGTTTCTGAGGAATTCATCCCTCTGCTTTCTTTTAAAGTATTTTTAATCCTACTCTCTTCATTGAGAGATACGCAATTTCCAGCTTTCGAGAACCCTTTTTTTCTATAAGATGGCGTCCAGACAGGCTAAATGCCAAAACACTGCAACTTCACTCCAGCCTGCTTAGAAATAAGAAGGTAGCATAAAATCTAGATTTTCTCTATTGAGTATCAGCAGGACAATAGATAGGGTTGCTGTGTAAAATTACTATGACCCTCTCAGCCTAGTTTTGAATGGGCAATTTCAGATATTCACCACTTCATCACTATCAACAAGATATGGCTACACATTTGTGACCTAACAGTAAAAGGTTTCCTCTCCCTTATAGAGCAGCACTTCAACTCTGTGCTCAAAGTGAGTTAGGAAACACAACAACCTAACCATTAGTTTCCTTTAAACTAGACTTGAAGGGGGAGGGGGATAATATCAGGCTTGTCCACGACAAGCTGTGGGATAACATATCAAGGTTAGAGGGACTGGGTGCTAGCAAGGCCCCTCAGCCTGCTGAACCAGAGGAACACCTCAGAGGAACTAAAGAGGTTCCTCTAAGAAGGTGACACAGCTGAGCTGAAGTGCCTCTACACCAATGCACACAGCATGGGCAACAAACAGGAGGAGCTGGAAGCCACCATGCTACTAGAAAGCTACAACCCAGTTGCCATTACTGAAACTTGGTGGGACAAATCCCACAACTACAGTGTAGCTATCAATGGCTACAGGCTGTTCAGAAGGGACAGGTGAGAAAAGAAGGGTGGAGGCATTGCCCTCTACATCAAGAAATGTCTGGAGAAGAGCTGTCTCTGAGGAACAGCCATGAGCAGGTCGAAAGCTTAAGGGTAAGAATCGGGGATCGAGGCAACAAAGGGAGCCTTGTGGTTGATGTCCACTACAGGCCATGCGATCAAGGGAAGCCTATTGACAAAGCCTTTGCAGTCCAGCTACAGGAGGCATCGCGCTTGCAGGCTCTTGTCCTGCTGGGGGACTTCAACCACCCCAACATCTGCTGGAAAAGTAGCACGGTGAGCTGTAGGCCATCCAGGAGACTCTTGGAGTGCATGGAGGACAACTTCCTGTGCCAGGAAATACACAGTCCTACTAGAGGGGATGCCACACTGGACCTGTTGGTCACCAACGCATGTGAGCTAATTGGTGACATCAAGATTGGAAGCAGCCTGGGCTGTAGTGATCATGCACTGGTGGAGTTCACACTTCTGAGGGATACAGTGCACGTGAAGAGTAAAGTCAGGATCCTGATTTTAGGAAAGCAAAATTCCAGCTCTTCAGGGAGTTAGTCAAGAGGACCCCTGGGAAACTGCCCTCAGCGACAAGGGAGCAGAACAAAGCTGGCAGCTCTTTAAGGATACTTTTCATAGAGTGCTGAGTGGAGACCTGGTGGGAAAACTAAATGCACAGGCAGTGGAAGCAGTGTCCTGGTTTCAGCCAGGATAGAGCTGGTTTTCTTCACAGAAGCTAGTGTGAGACTGTGTTTTGGATTTGGGATGAGAAAATGTTGATAACGTGCTGATGTTTTGAGTTGTTGCTAAGTAGCCAAGGACAGTCCAGCTTCTCCTGCTGGGCTGCCAGCGAGCAGGCTGGGGGTGCACGGGGAGCTGGGAGGGGACACAGCCAGGACAGCTGACCCAGGCTGGCCAAAGAGATATTCCCTACCATCCGACGTCATGCCCAGTACATAAACTGGAGTTGGCCGGGGGGCGGAAATCGCTGCTCGGGGACGGGCTATCAATCACCGGGTGGTGAGCAATTGCTGTATTGGGATCACTTGTTCTTGTACATTCCTTTGTCAGTGTTATTATTATTGTTATCATTGTTGGTTTTTTCTTTCTTTCTGTCCTATTAAACCTTGTTTATCTCAACCCACGAGGTTTTTTTTCCAATTCTCTCCCCTGTCCCACTGGGGGAGGGGAAGTGAGCGAGCGGCTGCGTGGTGCTTAGCTGCCAGCTGGGGCTAAACCACGACAAGCGGGAACAGTATCCTGGGATGAGTACAGCAATGCTGCCCAGTTGTGTAGGGATGAGGTCAGGAAGACCAAGTCACAGCAGGAGCTGAACTTGGCAAGGGATGCAAAGGATACTAAGAAGGGCTTCTAAAGGTACGTCAGCCAGAAAAGGAAGGTCAAAAAGGAAAGCGTAACCCCCCTGATGAGCAAAACTGGCAAACCGGTAATAACGGATGAGGAGAAGACTGAGGTACTCAACAACTTCTGTGCCTCTGTCTTCACTGGCAAGAAGAATCTCTCTTCCAACACCTCTCGAGCAGATGGCCTGCAAGGCAGGAACTGGAGCAGCAAAGTCCCTCCCACTGTAAGAGAAGATCAGGTTCAATACCACCTGAGGGAACCTGAACATGCACAAGTCTATGGGACCTGATGAGATGCATCCGAGTCCTGAGGGAATTGGCTGATGTAGTTGCCAAGCCACTCTCCATGACATTTGACAAGTCCTGGCAGTCGGGTGAAGTCCCTGGAGACTAGAAAAAGGGAAACATTGCACCCCTTTTTAGAAAAGGTAGCAAGGAGGACCTTGGGAATTACCAACTTGTCATCAGCCTCACGTCTGTGCCTGGGAAGATCATGGAGCAGATCCTCCTAGAAGCTATGTTAAGGCACATGGAGGTGATTCACGACAGCCAGCATGGCTTTGCCAAGGGCAAGTCCTGCCTGACCAACCTAGTAGCATTTTATGATGGAGTGACCAAATCAATGGACAAGGGAAGAACTATCAATGTTGTCTATCTGGACTTGTGTAAGGCCTTTGACATGGTCCCCCACAACATCCTTCGCTCTCAATTGGAGAGATATGGATTTGATGGGTGGACTTTTGGGTGGATGAGGAATTGGCTGGATGGTTGCATCCAGAGGGAATGGTCAACAGCTCCATGTCCAGATGGAGATCAGTGATGACTGGTGTGCCTCAAGGGTCTGTATTGGGACCAGTATTCTTTAAAATCTTTGCTGGGGACATGGACAGTAGCATTGAGTGCACCCTCAGCCAGTTTGCAGATGTCACCAAGCTGAGTGCTGCAGCTGAAATGCCTGAGGGACAGGATGCCATCCAGAGGGACCTAGCCAAGCTTGAGAAGTGGACCTATGTGAACCCCATGAGAATCAACAAAGGCCAAGTGCAGGGTTGGGGCAAGCCCCGGTATCAGTCCAGGCTGGGGGATGAAGCGATTGAGAGCAGCCCTGACAAGAAGGACTTGGGGGTACTGGTGGACAAAAAGCCAGACATGAGCCGGCAATGTGTGCTCGCAGCCTACAAGGCCAACCACATCCTGGGCTGCATCCAAAGCAGCGTGGTCAGCAGGTCAAGGGAGGGGATTCTGCCCCTCTACTCCGCCCTGGTGAGACCCTACCTGGAGTCCTGCGCCCAGCTCTGGAGCCCTCAGCACAGGAAAGACATGGACCTGTTGGAGAGGGTCCAGAGGAGGGCCACAACAAAAACGATCAGAGGTATGGAACACATCTCCTCTGAGGACAGGCTGAGAGAGTTGGGGTTGTTCAACCTGGAAAAGAGAAGGCTCTGCAGAGACCTTACTCCAGCCTTCCAGTACTTAAAGGGGGCTTCTAAGAAAGATTTTTTAGCAGGGCCTGTTGTGATAGGACAAGGGGTAATGGTTTTAAACTAAAAGAGGGTAGATTTAGACTAGATAGAAGGAAGAAATTTTTCACAATGGGGGTGGTGAAACACTGGCACAGGTCTCCCAGAGAGGTGGTAGATACCCATCCCTAGAAACATTCAAAGTCAGGCTGGACAGAGCTCTGAACAACCTGAACTAGTTGAAGATGTCCTACTCGTGGCAGGGGGGTGGGAGGGTGAACTAAATGACCTTTAAAGGTCCCTTCCAACCCAAAGAATCTATGATTCCTCCCTTCACCCTGAACAAAAGACATTCCCACAAAAAAATTAATAAAACGGAGTTGTTTACAGCAATTAGTGCTTCCCTTACACATTTAAAACAGTATGCTCCACCACAATCAGTACACAAAGCCTCTAGCACATGCTTTGACCTAAAATTCTTCACAGCTTGGGCTTGCCAAGTCTTTTTACTTTGGAAAATAAATCTGTGTAGCAGTCACATCACGCTATACGACAAAGTTTCAAATGACAGGCTTTTTATGTCACTAGTTCAGTGTGCCAAAACTAATTAACATCATCATTCTCCTGCCACTAGGCGTCACTCTCTTCTATCGTGATCTTTATACCTTCATCCACTGTCCAACATTTCACCCAGGAACTGTAAGACAATACTATTAGCGGGAGAACATCCATCACAATTTGCCAAGCCCCTATGTAGAAAGCAGCTCTATTCCTTAGGTCAAGGAAGGGTTTAGTGATGTGGCAGATGAAGTGCAAAGGATAATTAGTGTCACTTTTTATGTTCTTCGAAGTAAAATAAAAACACTAAAAGAACAACTGAACTCCTAAAGGAGGTAATACAGGCTTTCCTCCACAGAGTAGTCACCTCAGGTTCTAAAACCCTCTAAAACTAAGAGAATTTCCAAAAATAAGAGGAACCATAACAGGAGCACTAGTGGAACTAACTGTATGACCGCTCATGCGGGACCTCCAAAGAAAATAATTTTACCAATCAACCAGCAACCTCTTCAAGGATGAAACAGTCTCAAACGTTCTAATGTTGCCTCTTGTATTTCACTGATTTCAGGTCCACAAGGGGCCACTGTTATTACCTAGACCACCAGTATAACAAATGCCTGCACCCCCACCCCTTACCAGATGCACATTTATGGTGGATATGAATTCCTCCGATACTGAGGGCAACCTGGAAACTACAACTCACTTTGACAGTGAACATTCAAACAATTACCTTCCTCAAGTATGCTTAAAGGGAAAAAAGAAACCAAACCCCCACACCCAGACATGACTGCATTCTGCCATGTGACCAGTTCAGCTACTTGGAATGATATGATGGCTCACAGGAACTAGGTACCCATGCATACCTAACTTGGGTCATAATTGATCTTAATGAACAATTTAACATAATTTCCAGTATCAGTATCTCTGACAAATGTGAAACAGGAGTCAAGCCAAACTTGATTCAAGCTGAGCTTAATAGGCAAATTAACTGTAAAGCCACTTTGAAGCATTAGGACAAACGATACCATTAGAGAGCATGTCACTAATAAATCATGAAATACTGTCAAACCTGACAAATTGTTGCTGTCATTCATAACTAAGAGGCTGAAGATCTTATGTGTATGCATATATGAAAAACACAAACAATGCTTTTAAATACTTCTCATGCATACAGAATACTACCGCAAGGAATTACTGTGTTAATAAGCTTCTTGCAAAAGCTTCTAGTTGACCGGCAAAGATTTACTTCACATTGTATTCTTCTGCTACCCCACTAGGAAACAGCTGTTTCAGTGTTACATCCTCTTCTTTTGATGTGTTTCACCATTTAATTTTCCATTTTCCACTGCTTTATTTTCAAAGTTCCAGTCAGTTGGGCTGAGGAGTTGCTGAGTTTTTTTGTATGTCCAATATGGGTTAAGTATTAATGTAACGGCAAATAATCCCGAGAATAAAACAATAAAATGAAGAAGTCCCAGATTTTCCACCACAGAATTCCAATTGAAAATACACACCCACCACATGTGGTAAGTAAGAATCATGCGGCAGTGGAACAGGTGGATCATCACCCACTGGTTTGCCTTCCAGAAAAAGGTATTAGCACAGCCAGCCTAGAAAAACAAGAACAGAAAGTATGCAGTAGTGAGATTGTTACTTCAAGATAAGGAACTGTGGAATCTGTAGAACTAATGTAAATACCCAGCTTTCACAGACACATGCTCAGGGCATTTCTTCCATGTAGAGCTATGATATTCCACATGCATACAGCATCCCCAACTCAGAATGAATCTATACCATCTTACTATCCACATGCACACAGCATCACACAGAAACCTATATGGAGAACGACAGAAGTATCATCATGACAAAACCAGGTATCACAACAACATGCATATCAGTTAGATGAATGCAGTTTTGCTGAAAAGCTACCTAGACAAGTCACACAGATTACTTATCGACAAGTGAGATGCATGAAAACTGTTACAAACGTAGTTTGAAAATTATCATGTTCTTACCTTTAGAAGCATCCAGGAAATGCAGGTCGAGGGAGTACTCATCTCCAGCAACATTCCCATCAAAGGCAGATAATGTCCAGATTTCACATTAATTACTAGACCAGCCAAGCCACCAAAAGCAAGCAAGTGATGAACTACCAAGAACACATCAAATGTTCTAAAAATAATATTGGACATGTGAACAGCTACATTTTCAAGCAAGAAAAATCCAGCAGCTATTAAACAGTTAAACCAACTCCACTTTTGCTGTGAATACACTTTGTCAGCATGAAAAACAGGATCTATGAGCAAAGCCCATAACCCAGCAACACAACTCTGAAGTCCAAACACACCACGTGTGACCGCCATATTCCAAAACACCTTCTCCTTTGCATACAAGGCACTGTAAGTGGTACTTATCCATGAAGACAACCAGTGAGACAGAAGAAATACTCCCAGGTAGATTAAAAAACCAGCAGCTAAAAATGTCAAACGAACTTCCCATAAGAGATAGTCCCAGTCAAAAATTGTCCCAAACACTGGATCATCATCTGTAGGATTCATTTCTTCTTTTTTACAGAGCAAAGCCTTGCAAGGGGCTTGACACTTCTCCCCCGCACTAGTCTCCTTTATGCCTATTCAGCCTCTGCTATTATGCAAACCAGAAACCATGAACTCTTCCATCTGGAACAAGGGAAAAAAAAAAAAAAAAAAGTGAATTTTAAAGCCATCCATAAACATAGCTTCTAAACTGTAGAGAACTCACTTCCACTGCAGTTACAACTTTGGTCCTGGTGCCAATTAGGCACAGTCATCCCAAAGACAGGTAGACAGACAGGCAAGAAAACTTAAGCAATGTGTTTAAGGTTAACAATTGGCCCGCAAAATCTGTACTAGTACAAAGTAATGCACTGAAACAAGAGCTGAAGAGAGCAAAATAGGAAAGCAAGAAAGAGGAAGAGGAAGTACAAGATGCAAACCCTATTTTCTTGCATTTCAACAGCAGTGTGTGGTTATTCTCCTACTTCCCTGCTTTTCCACCACTTCCTACGGCTTTGGGTGCAATTTAGAATCTCAAATACACATCCTGGACATAGAACTACAAAACCTTAATCCAGCAAGCAGGACCACTTACACAGAAAAGGGCTTTCAGGATCATATCTCAAAACAAGAAGCTGCAATCAGTTTCTGAACATCAAACCACTTTCCAACAGAAAACATATTCCAAAAATGCAAGAAGAGTATGGAATGCAGACAAGCAACATTAGTATGTACTATTAACAACATTAGTGTAATTAACTGAACAGCACAGCACTATGTGCCTCAAGTTAGCTGAAGCTTCCTGAACACACCATAGTTCAAAAACAAAGACTTGTGGGGACGGAAGAGCCAGATAATACTGAAATAGTTGAATGCCAGCCCATTTCATGAACGATTTAGGGGATATCAGCATGACCACTAGATCCACCACTGCTTGTAAATGCTCAGAACCACAATGCGTTTGGGAGTTCGGTGGGAGCTAGATAAAAGAGCCTCACCGACCACCAAAAACAGAGTCCCTGGCGAGATGCTCCTGCCTTGCTTCATGCAGCAAATACCGTCACCACAACCCAGAGTCCGCAGGGACCTGCTCACCCCGGCCTTTGCTCGCATATGTCCCCCTCCAAGGTAGGGGGGCGGGGGACGGACGGTCAGCCCCGGTGCGAAGGCCCTATGCCCGCCCCACACCTGACAAGACTGACTCGAAGCTGGAGTCCCAGCAGCCTCTACCCCCTCTCATCTCCCGGCAGAAAAAAGGGGTAAAACACACTAATCCGATGGCACGAAGAAGCCCTGAACAGCGCGAGCCGCTGCAGCAAGCCCCAGCTCCAGCAGGGCCGCGACAGCTCCTCAGCCCCCCACAAACACCGCCAGCAACACCCACCTCCGTCGCCCCCCTCCGCCCCGCGGCCGCCAAGCCCCTCACGCAGACCTGGGGGCCGGCCCCGGCGCACAGACCTCGCTCACACCCGCCGCTCCTCACCCACAGCGCTGCCCGCGATGGCGGGCCGGCCCTTCCCGGCTCCGGGACTGCCCCGGGCGGCAAGCCGCCCTCACAGGCCTCCCGCGAACGCCCGGTCCGACCCGACCCGCCACGGCTGCCACAACAACCTTCCTCCACGGGGCGGCCGCCATACGCCCCTTTGCGCATGCGCCGCCACCGCCCCCCGCGCACTGGCCCGGCGGCTCGAACCACCGGGCGCCGCGGGGGGAGAGTGCGGCTATACCACTTGGGCGGGGGGGGGGGACGCGGAGGCAGGCGTCCCGGGAGCTCGGTCCGGCAGGGGCGGGAGGCAGCAGCCGGCAGCGGGCCCGGTCCGCCGGCATCGCGCCGCCCCTCCAGAGGGGAGCCTTGTTTACAGGGTGTTTTTCTTCACCTAACAGCAGGCTCATCACCACCACTGAGAAGTTAATATTTAGCAGACGCCAGTTAACAATAACAATAAAAAAAGAAGTAGCAGTGATGCCATAGCCAGTACCTTGACCTGTAATTATCCAATTTCATTAAAGACAGAAAATTGTTAAATGGATGTCACGGAGTTCTGCTACATGATTCTCTCCATACTTGTGAAAATTGATGCTGTCATCCCAGTGACTCAGCCCGGCTGGATCTTGCGAGCATCGCTGGCGGAGGTCACCGAAACCACACCAGGAGGGTTCCTCGGCTGTGCTTCAGCCCCGCACCTGGGATTTAGTTCGGCTTCGGCAACAGTCACCGGCAGTGAGTGCAACTTTTGCCAGGGAAAACCTCAGCCCCACAGCGGACCAGGTGATTCCACCAAAAATTGACCAAAAAAATCCAATAAAATCAAGCCAGAACTCCTCTTACACGGAGGATTGGCCTAGAGCAGCCGAAATCCTAAGCTGGGTCTGCTTGTGGTGAGGGACCAGAGCTGGGAAATCAGTCCTGGAAGCCTGACGTGTGCTGGGTCTCCAGCCGGGGAGAGGGAAGTGCCGCCATTCCCTGTGGAAAAGTGGGTCCTGCCACAGCAGCAGGGTAGCTGGGCAGGACGGTTCTGTGCATTTGCCTTTGATTGCTAATGCGCTCACCCTGTCCCTGACGGCCCCTCCGAGCTCTGTGAAAAGTAAGATCTGCTCCTGTGCCACCTCAGTAGTTTAGATATGGGCATCCAGCCTCAGCTGTTTATGGGGAACATCTGGGAACAGAATCTACCGCTGGTGTCTCCTTCGAATGGGCTGGGTGTGAGGACATTGGCCCTTCCCTCCGAGCTGCCCTACGGACAGCCCGAGGGACACGGGGGTTTGGCCGAAGCCGTGCCCACACACCCAGGCGCTGCCTGTGTGCCACCGGGGTGAGTCACAGGCCGGAGCACACCTCCCGCCTCACGGCCGGCAGCCTCCCCTCTGCCCTGGCGGCCCAGGCTCCGCAGTACGCAAGAGATTTCAGCCAAAATGCTTATTTCATGCAGAGACCGCACTCATGATCAAGTGGCAGAGAGCCTAAAGACACACGCCAGCAAGTTGGTCTTGCAGACAGAAGGATTGGTCTTTGCACCAAAGTGAGAGTAAGTTTGTTGCAAAGCTTTGGGATATGGTCAGAGCCGTTTACTAACCCTGAAGGGGAAAAAGGGCTGTAGGGCCTGAGAGATGCTAAGCAGAAGGTTTGGAGGAGCTGTCCCTTGAGCAGCGCTTCCCAGCTGGTGGTGGATATTCATTTTCCCTAACAGATGCTGGACCTGTCCTGGGTAACACAAAAAGGATGAGAAAGCTGAACAGGCAAAAGCTGGGTGAGCTATTGTTGGAAGAAATTGCTGTCCCAAGTAACACGATGGGGCTGGTGCACCTAGGGCATGAGTTTCAGCTTCCCCTAATTTTATTTTTCCCATAGCTGTCTTTAAAGAATTCCTTTAAATTGTTACACCTTGAGGCAGGAAATTTTTTTACTTACGTATAAGGAACTATGATCATACTGTAAAAAAACAGGATCACAAACAGTTGTCTGTCTTGGGGATTTTCTTTCTCTTTGCTGCCTTTCTTGCCTTCTCAAGCAAAATCTCATTTTTTACTTACTGCCATGATGTAATAGTTTAGTGTTACTTTTTGAATCTACTGATACTACAACTGTACTTAGTGACAACTTTTTAATAGGTGCCTCATTATGGTAATTATGATCACTTCAAGTATTTCAAAACAGTTCTTCCTGCAGTGAGGCTTATCTTCCATGTTATGTCATATTCAGTTCTCCCTTTTACAGCCATTCTGGCTGGATGCTACAGCATTCCCTGTCCAAAGCTAAATTTCCTGACTACCTGCACTGTCTCAATTTTGGAAGACTTTCTCAGCAACTCCAGAATGCCACAGCTGGAAGAGCAAAGAGCACCTCCAGGCAAGGGAGACCTGCCTGCAGCCTGCATGACCTGCCCCTTGTAGCTAAGAGCAGCTTTATACTGGTTCAGTTGTGCTTGCCTACAGTCAAGAACCGAACGTGATTTTTTTTCACTTTACAGTATCTGCATTTTGATTCCTCAGTGGCTACATCTGTACAGCCCTCCCATGTCGGGGCTGCCTTTTATTTTGATATGGGATGGCTACATCCCAGCTGCCCATTGAATATGATTTTGGCACACATTATCTGCCGAAACATCCATAGAAATGTTTGCTTCAGAAAGTCTTTTTGACCAGACTCCTACTTCAAATGGGACCGGTGCCTAATACCAAGGAACTGTCTAGAAAAGTACCAGTTGGCACAAGCCAAACTTCTTCCAGGTAGCATACTAATAATTAAATATTGCAAGCAGTAATGAATCAGTAGCTCCTCTGTTGTATTTACTAATATACAGATAGCTGATGATAATTAAAAATGTCTTTTATCACATTAGTTATAGTTAAAAATGTTTTATCGTTTTTTTTCTTTCCCCAAATCAGCGTGCTGTGACCCCAAGTCCTTCTCCTCCTCCCTGTACCTTCAGAGGCAGACTAGTACTCCCTCAGTGGCGTGAGAGCACCTTAAAGACAGAGGCTTAGGAGATGCATATGGAGGACACAAGGCCAACCAATGAGACCTTCAGTGAGAGGGGAGCCTACAGTTTGTGCAGAGGCTGCGGGATGACTATTATAGGACATGGGTGAATGCTGGTGTGTATGTGTAGTGGGAATACAGAATATAGCCAACTGGTGCTTCTATTGCCATTGGCAGTGAGTTGAGAAATGTGTTTTAGGGGTGGGTTGAGAAAGGAGTTTCAATCCCATTATCAAATTAATCTGTCCATTGCAGGTGAATATTTAACCTGTAAAAATTTGCCTTGAACATGTAGGGGCAGACAAGTCCAGAATAAGCCACCCTGAATTCTGGCTTTTGCTATGGCACCACAGGGGAGTGTTCTCTCTGCAGGAGACATGGTGTGATGGCAAAGTGGCCAGAAATTATCTGTGGCAGCAGCAAATGGATGGAGATTGGAAGGAATCCTGCCTGATGAGGCTGTTTTCTTATCATTTTATAGCTCAGTCTCATCCTCTGAGTAACATATGAAGGAACTGAAGTTACTGCCTTAGGTTATTTTCATTTATTTTTTAATTCCAGAGTACCAAAAACTTGTAGTCACTGGTACTGTATGTTGAACTAAATCCTATGAGTATAAATAAATCCTGAAGTGGTAATCTTCCCAATAGGAGATGAAAAGTCATCTGCTACTTTAAAAGTCAAAACCTTGTTGATTTCTCAAAAGGTTTTAGCCCTCTCTTCCCAAAGTTCTAGAAAAGCTTGCACATTTATAGACACAGATCCATGCATACACACACAACTTGTGCTGACCTGTCACGTAATTATATATTTTCAGTGACATGCTTCTTGAATTCTTTTTTTAAACTGAAATTTGCTGTCTTACCGCCTACTAATCTGCAGCCTGTGTTCAAATCTATGGGAGCTTTACAACTAACTGTGGGAGCTTTGCTTCAAGTCTGTGGGAGGTTTACTACATTCCTGCCTCAAGGAACTCCGTGGCAATACCAAATGTCTAATCTCGCTTTGTTAATGTTTTACACATACCCTCAAAGTTCTCCTGATTCTTGCCCAACAAGTACTTATGCAGTATTCCTACATGCAAACTACAGTTATTCCAAGGAGCACTTTGAACATGCTTGTTTAAGGCATTTTTCCTCTCAGCTCATAGGAAGGACACTCAACTTCTTTCAGAAAACCTGTATTACAAGGCTTTCATGTGTGCCAAGGATTCAGAAATCTTTACATTGCATAATATATTCATCTACCCAGGCTGGTTTGCTTTCTTCAGCACTAGTTTCTACAAACTCTTTTTCTATTTCACTTATGGTCAATTTTGAGTTAATCAACTCCTCATGCTTCAGAACAAATAGTGGTAATAGTTGGCTTGAAGTACTTAATATTCCAAAATTAAAAAAAAAAAACAGATTTGCTGAGCATCCAAACTTTTATCTACCAGTTGTGGGAAAAATAGCAGCAATGAAACTGTCTGTTTCTGCCTGCTTGAACCTTTCCAGATAATTCAAATAATGTAGAAGAACTGGAGATTCTTTGTTCAGTCCCTCTCAGGATTATCCCCCATTTGTCTTTACTATATGAACATTTTATGAAAATGCTGGAGGTATACAACTGCTGTTGAGTAGTGCTATATACCCCAGTCTCACTAAGAAAAGCTGTGTTGGGTGTAGATGCAGTTCAGGATGTTTATCATACCCATGCTGACCCTGTTATGTTTGGCCATTCCCCCTCCACTGCTTAATTGGACCTCACCCAGTACAGCCTTTGGGCAATTGTTCCTTCAGTATTTCCTCCCTTCTCATTCTTTTACGTCCATTCAAGGCAAGATATCCTACCCTTTTTTCTTCTAATCCAATTTTATTTCTATTTTGATACAAGACACTCAACCTCTCTCCTGCTTCGTCCAACCATTTCTCTCAAGAATTTCTCTAAATCTCAACTTCTCTCTCCCATTAGCCCTGCAAGTAATCTGCAATGCATAAGACATTGCTTCACCTCTTGTCTCCTTAAGTTCACACTGCACTCCAAAGGCTTCTTATTCTCTTTCCATTTTGCAAGCTTCTCTTTAAGTTCCATGTACTATAAACATGTCTCTTGAATCACTGCTTAAACTTATTTCATCATCTAATTTTTTTCTCCCGCTTCTCCCTAACCCTGTTAGGAAGAAGCCCTGGACAGTCAATACCTCTTTATGCTCCTCCCTGAGGATTTTCACCTCCTAGTGCCCAGCATCACTGGTGACACTATAGCCACTTCTTTCACCCCATAGGAATAATAAATAAGAATAATACCGACTGTATCCGGTCCTGGATGTAAGTTCCTCAGTTGCTTCTGGTTGGCTTCAGGTAAGTAGCATAATGTGATGATACAAGCTTGGGTTCCACAGTTGAACCTTTTTGTTCCTCCCTCGCCAAGCTACATGTCTTAACAATGTTCACTGGAACAAGTTATTCTGCCTGAGTAGTTAGGCTCTTGCTTCACAACTGAAGTCATGAAGGTTAGTCTAACCGGTGTTTCAGGTTTACCCAGAATCTCTCATCCTTCCTTCTCCTTTCTCACACAGGTACCTCCAGTGCCTCTTCAGGAATCAAAGGAAAATCCTGTGTCTGTCTCATGGAATATATGCTTATCATTTTGGAGGTTTTTTTAGCTCCAGTTAGTCTCATCTGAATAGAAATGAGGGACGTTACTAGCAGGCAAAATTACGTTTGTCAAGTTAGAGCAGTCAGTGACTGGCTTACCAGTTGTCTCTAGCAAGGTTTTGACCCCAGATTACCACCTCAGACCATCTAACTGTAGACAGCTTCAAACAGTTCCTGTGAAAACTATCTGAGATGAAGTCAAGGACCTTACAATTATTGCTTGGCAATGGTGGGCAGAAACCAGGAACATTTCTGTGGCCTCAGTCAGTAATCTAATAAGTTTACTTTTGGGGATTTCAGTAAAACGACAGCAAATCCATCATATTGACAAGGTTCTCAACAGCTTAAATGACTTCTTGGAATAAGCAGTCCATAAGCAGTAAAGAGGATGGACAGTAACCAGCTATTTTCCTGTTTTCAGCTTCATCCACGTGGAGACATTCAGGTATTTCACAAGTTGCAGTATTGTGTAATAATGACAACAGTATAAAGCACAATTAATATTAGAAATGGAGAACAAATTAAAAGAAAAAATATTTTTGTTAAAACATTTTTCTAGGTACAGTTGGGAGAAATGTAAGATATGTTTAAAACAGCAGCTGAGAATGAGCTTCTTTCATGGAAGATAATTCTAGACTTGCAAAAGATGGAGATCCTTTTTTATGTAGTCTATTTAAATTTATTTAGAATAAGAAGATTCTAACCATTTACTGCAGGTATTCCTAATAATAAATTCTACAAACCCATATTAATATAAGTAAACAGCAGTTATTCAGTCTCATTTAATATTTAATACAGTTTGCAATTTAACTAAGCCTCTGGTGCTGAAAAACCTTCCTAATACCTCCTTTCTCTCCAAAGCTAGCTTTATATGCAGTGGTCAAGAGTCAAACATTTGATGTCTGCCACAAATCTGTCAGAGTGTTAAACGAGCCTAGAGTTTTCATCACAGTCTGCTGTTTACTGCATTATAGCAATTCTGTGGTGTGCTGGAACAGAAAGCATCATCCAGCACATGATCACTGAATTGATTTATACCAATTCATGGTCAGACCCTGTGTGGGCTTTTTCCATTTCTTTGTATTCCATCCTTGTGAATTTTCACTTTCAGTGAAATGTAAACTGGCCTTTACACTATTTCACTGTACTCTTGCATACTACAGTAGGTTTGTCAGATAGTTTAATGTGAAGGGTAGAACTTAAGCCTTCCATTCATAAAAGTCATATCCTCAGAGGGGAAAGAATATCCTTCAAGGGTGGAAAGAAAAGAAAGAGCACTATGGCAGAGAATTCTCTGCCAAGTTATTCTCTCCTATTTCTTGCAAGCTTAATCAAAATCACACTGAAATAAATCATAACAGGTTATGGATATAACCCACTATAGTAGCCTTTAGAGCATTTGAAGGAGATTTAAAGGAAAACACACAATCAACAAGTGATGAAATTTAAAGGAAATAAGGTTTTGTATAATTTTAACTCTTACGCATCAGCCCACAGGAGATTTTCATAGTACCTTTTGAACCAGTTGTCTGGTTTCATCCAAAGTATGTTCTTAAAAGTTTCATAAAAATCATTAGAAAGGAGCTCCCAGTTAGTACCCCATGAAAAGACAGGCTGCACAACAAAACAACAGTTCTCTATCCTGTTTGGCTACAGGCCCATCAGTTATCACAGACAGCCCAATACCAACAGCACCTCGCCAGATGCAGCCACAGGGGCAGCTGACTCTGCAAGTTGGCAAGGACCACGCAAAACAGCCAGGAGTATTATGTTACGGAAGTATGAGAGAAATCTCAAGGCAAGTTTCCTTTGCCTTACTTCTCTGTAAACAATTCGATTTCACGATTAGTAATGGCTACTCAGAAGTATGAACAGGCTTTTCAAGCCTAATTCTCAGAAAAGTTCACACCTGACTTTATAAAGATTTCTGTGGGATTTCTCACAGTGAAAAACATGAGTAAGTCTTTGTGGACTGAGGCTGTAATCTATTAAATCTATGTGTAAATGTTTCCTCACATTCAAAGAGTTAGGCTGTGGCATAGCCCCACTGGTGACCAGTGGGTTATGGAAGGAGCCAGTTTTTAGTGGTCTGAAGGTTAAGCTGGGCTAGTTACATACCCATCCTCCTTTCTTTGAAAGTTATGATGCTAGAGCACAATGCTTTACCTGTTTACTAGGTGTGCACAGTATGTGGGAGGTGGATGCTGTTGCATCCTTTTATTTTGGAAGACTAAGACATTTGAAAATACAGTATAAGGAAAATTAGAATATATTCTGCATAATTTTGCAGTTTTACACTGATAGAGACTCCTAAACATAGCAGGCCTCAGTGTAATGATTAACTTCTTACTAGATGCTATCTTCTCTCTTACATAGAACTCAACAACTTCCCTAAGTGTGAAGTCAACCTGGTTTTCCTGTTCTTGAAAAAAGGATCCCCACTCTATAAATATTTGTTTTAACTGATTCTTCTTCCTATAACTTCTAAGACATTATTTTGCAGTCAGTTATGTCCATAAGGGAAAAGCCCTACTAAGAGTTATAGTGGAGGTCTTCACTGTAACCAGAGTACATTTTTTTCTACGAAGGTGACAGTCTGGACTTAACTTTGTACTGAAGTTGCTATTTTTGTGAATAGACAAAAAAGTGATACCTGCTTACACAAGCTACAGAAATCAATGGCCCTAATTCTTTGACAGTTATTTGAATAAGAAAACCAAAACTCCTGCGCATCAGGCATATCCAGATGAAAAAAAAAACGTCTGGAAAAAAGAGAAAAAACTGAAGGCAGAAGAAGCCAATTAATTAGTCAACACCTCTGTTACAAGGAGACAGTTTTGACAGTGGCAAGGTGCAGGATCTCTGTTGTTCCAGTGTCCCCAGCGGATAGGCTATTACCAGAAACTAGATTTTAGCTGACAAGTAATTCTAATTCTGAATTGGTCTTGAGGCAATTCCATGTTTCCTAAGGGGCAAATAAAAGTGCCCTCAGGAAACATTTTTCCAGCTCAGGAACAGAAAGGGGTGAAATGGCTATGCAGAATTAAACTTCCCTTAAGGTCTTTCAGCACGAGTGAGATCACTTTTCCCTGTAAAATGAATTCTAAATTTACCTACAGTTCCAGAAATCAAACCTACTACCGAGGAGATAGCAGATGTGCTCATGAAATCATTTTAGGAGAGTTTGCTGAGCCGTCAACCCTTCAGCGCATATAAAGGGGCTCTGCACTAAGAAGGCAATAGATACCAGTTTGCTAAGATTACAGTTTCATTCTGCTGAAGTCACTAGATTTAAAACTGCATGCCAAGAGAACCAGATTAATCATTATCACTGCTGAAGAGGATGACTCAAAGAAAAAAAAAATACTGTGTACTTCAGAATGATAGATTATGAGGAAATCTGATCACCAACAACACACTGCAACAGCAATAAGTAATAAAATACCAACTTTGCCTGAAGCCCAAACATAAGGATCCAGATACACACTTCTTATTTTACCTCATTTAAGTAGTTTTATGTTCCCCATTCTCCATGTTGTATTCAGTACAGAACTGGCATTGGTAGCTGGAAGCAGCATGAAAGAAGTGAATACATTTAAGTGCAATCTATTAAATTAAGTTTTTGTGACTTCTTAGGACTTGCAAACTCATCGTCTGTCACAGAAAGTGAATTTTTCATGAACATTCCTGAAGAATGGAAATGAGGAAATATCTCCAGCTTCTTCTGAAGTAACAGTAAGGAATAAGTTCAAGTACTAATTAGAGTAGTACTGCTGCATAGCAGAAGTCATAATATGATCAAGGCCACTGTCTTTAGAAGTGAGTGGGAAGTGAATAAGAACAAAGAAGGGAGCTTTTAGAGTACTTGATGGGCAAATTAAAATCAGCATTATTGTGGACGTATGCAGATGAGACTGGGATAGGCAGAAGCTGCCAGAGGAAAATCATGCTTTCTATTGTGCTCCTTATTTTAGAGAGATGAGAAATCAAAAAAAGATAAGGCTGGCGCATACGTTCACTCCAAGATTTGGCTGTGCAAGCAGAAGCTGTTGTCTTCAGCTGAACACCTCTCCTCGCCCCCACCATCCATGTTGCAGTTTATTGCCCCTTCTAATCTGCTCCTGACCTGCTTATATGCCCGTCAAAGACATCTGGGTTACTTTGAAGAGTAACCCTTTTCTGACCTGTCATGTTAGCTCCATGTAGGTACGGAACAATTCCGCAAGCAGCTCAGCGAACAGCTGGGGGGAAACTACAGTGTCTGGCAGGAGAGTCATAGTGGCCTTCTAGCTGACATAGCCTGGAGCTGGAGAAGGAGCTATGTCCATTGTCTGGCTCTCCATACTTAGCGGTGACTTCCATGACTGCCATTTGGTACAATTTCATATGCCAAAGATTCATAAAGCATCAGTCCTTAATGGTAGAAAAAGCAGTATAAAAGCTTTACAAAAGAAAAACCTGTGAGCAAATCTGTACACCATAGACCTTAAGTTAGGCCAATGTGTGATGTGGCTATAACTGGCGGAAGAAAAAACACACCATTGCATGAAATGCAAAATAGGATATAATTTGGCTAAAACTAGCAGCAAATTCTAACAGCCTTCTCCCTGAAAATACAATTCTTCTTACCCATATGTGTCAGATGTGAGGCCAGTAGCTGCTAGCAAATAATTAATGAGAGGGAAATAGCAAACTGTAATAAAAGCGTTGGGTGAAACCTTACTGCTGGGAGTAGTGCATATAAACATTACGGTATGGTGGCTCCCTGCTTGACCGTGTCAATGCTTTTGTCCAGTTCCCAGAGCTTCAGTGCATCATTTGGTGTATAAGAACGGGATATGCCTTCAGTGTTAAGAAATGTTCCTTCCTCAGACAAACGCCGAGTTGTCTTGGATGGTTCTTGACACACAGCAAGTCGGCTTGTGTGACAAAAAAATGCTTTTATTCTTCTTGTTCAGTCATAACCGATACAGGCGAAAGACAAGTCACTGTGCTGATGTGTGTGAAATGCTGAGATGTAACTTCAAGTTACAGCACACTATGTAACACTACCTAACGCTCCCAAGCCCCCAGAGAGCAGATTATTGTTGTCATTTGACACACAGAGTCACAGAGAGGTTAAATGAATCACCAAAAAAAGGCAGAGTAATGACTGGGCTTTGGAAACATCTGACTGTGAGCTTAACAAGAGGCGCACTTAGATGTATGTTATCTTGACAAATAAGCACATTGTTCCCAGGCTGCAATGCCTTTTCAAAAGTGCAACAGTAATAAAACCATCATGGGACATCTCTCAGTAGGATAGAGGTACAGCCCCAAATAACATCACCTTGTCTATAATCCTTTTGGACAACAGGTGCCAGTGAAAACGTCCCTATCTGATCCCAGTGTGACCTCCGTGAGGGCTTGTTGACAACGGTGGCAATATGATTTAGAGGACAGAATGTGTTCCAATGGTCAATTTTAGGGTTGTTGCTGACTGTGGAGGGAAGGCGGTATCCTCTGCAAAGGATATCTTAACATGATTAGGACAAACAAATCAAGACATAAGTCTTGCAACACATAACCAAGCTATGAGGTTGTTATTTGCAGTGGATAAATTAAAGAACTCAGTGATTAATATAGGCTTTACAATTATTTACTCCAGACTTTTGAGCAACACAGGTCACTGGACATCCATTAATTAATTTGCTTCAAGCCCAATAGATGTTGCTGAATTAAAGCATGTCTATCAAATAAAAAATCCAATGCTGATTTAATTCTTTTTAGTGGTGGTCAATATTTGATAGATTATTTCAACAGTTAATATGCACACAGATAACTAATGAGAGCATTATTTATGGTCTGAATTAGTTTAGCTTCATCTCCCAGCCACTGAATCTCATTATACCTTCAACAGCTAGATTTGGCATTTATAAATTGTGATCAAGGGGCCTTTAATCTGATCATTTAAATAGATCAAGCTTTTAGCATGATTAAGCAATCTATAACAAGTTTTATAGTTTTAATCTATAATTGTTTTGAATCTTTATCCCTTTGGACACAGTATTCTAGTTGTTGTTTTACCAGCAGCCTATAGGAAAATACTATGAAAATGTTATTTCTATTTTCTAGCCCCCTGTTTGCACACAAAGATTACCAGAATGATCTCCAAATTTCTTTCTACATTTCTGTTTCCTAAACAGTATCGTGGAGGTATGTCCTATGTTCTTCATGCCTGGAGTCACGGTCCTACTTCTGACTAGGGTAGCTGTGCAGACATTCCCTATGTGATCAAGCTGTTGATCTCCCACCAATTCATTGTGTGCCTGCTCGTGTGTCCAGTTGGCATTTCCATTGGACACATAAGTGGGTACGTATTAAGCCTCTTCACCTGAGTGCAGTGTTTAACTGACATGCTGTAGCTGAGAAGTGATAGATTTTTAAATAATTCTTCAGCTGTAATTGGCTTTGTGAGTTCTGCTAGTCTATTCCTGAAAGACAAGACAGTGAACTTAAAACATTACTGAAGGACCTTTGGTCTGACACCATATGGAGGGTCCTATTTATCTACATGCAAATAAGCAGTAGAAGGCATGCATTTTTTAGAGAAAAGTGGTTTTATATATGCACATATTTTTAAACAAGTCATTAAACTACACTTGTAAGTACTGTCAACACTTTTGGACAAGAAAACATGGCATAGCTATTCTATTAAAAAGGAAACATTATGTTTAAAAAACCTTGCTCTTGTAACATATTATTAACTGAAAACTCTTTGTTTTCAGGAAAGCAGCTCATAGACAGACATTAGACTAATCAAGCTGAAGGAACCACAGAAACAAGTGTGATGTGATGTACCAGATCCATATCAAAACAGCTGGGCCATGATGCTATATGAACAGCTGGGGATGTGTTCCAAGTTTGGTATGATCTTGCCCAGAAGACTCCAGGCAGTAGGAATGTGGGGATGTTTAGAGAGAAATCACAACCAAATTTACAGTAAGACAATTTAAATAACAAGGTGGGTCATGAGGATCTTCAGCTGACCAACACCAGACTATCAACACTAGACTTTCATGGACAGTTAGCCATTTACAGTGCAGCCGCCACTCAACGGAAAACATTGATCTTGGAGTAAACCAGTTTTAGCTGTGTCTGAACAATGATTACTCAACAGAAAGGACAGCTAATCTGTTACTGCAAACATACCTTAGTGTGCACCGTTGTACTGTCAGTAGCTGCTTGCCCAGGAAGAAGGCGTTGGGAGTGTGCTTCTGTGTGCATGGGGAGGGCATTGACAATGATCAGTGTCATCAGGCTGGTCTAATAAATACTCCTGTTGCGTCTACTCCCTTCTTCCATTTTGCAATACCCTCAGGCGCAATTCTCAAATCCCTTTCCCCTCACTTCAGTGTCCACCTCCCCTCTCTCCTGCTACTGCGAAGTAACACATCCTTAACATCTTTTCTCTTCCCTACCACAACAATCCTTTAGCCTGTACCTCTGTTCCCCATCCCCAAATCTCTGCTGCCAAACTACCAACCTTTTGTCTTACAAGGCCCTTTATCCAAAGCCATGTGAGTCCTCCTGGGTATCCTTCTTCCAGCATGTCCATGCCACAGTCTTTTAATCCTTCCCCCCGGTATTTCTTTCCTCTGTTTTGGCCTGCTCACCCTTGACAGGTCAAGTTGCATAAGACTACTTTAAAGATGGAGAGAGAATGGCTTAAAGATTGACTTCTCAGAGCAGGCTATGACAGTTCAGTTAGTAGCATGTTTGCTTTCCTGCTGACAGGATAACAGCTAGAGATGGTCTGAAAGGATTGTTTTGCGGCTAAATCTTAAATCTTCTAAAATTAATGCTTAAAAGAACTCCTTCTTTACACAAAGAACAAAATTTAAGCTAAACAAGTAAGGCCTTACTTATTTCTTATTTATCATTTCTCAACAGCTGAGTGATGTTTCTCCAGGGGCTGACAACCCTAAAGGAACAAATAGCTTGTCACCTTATCTGCTTTTAGCCCAGACCTCTTACCAGATGTGCAATAGGATGGCAAAAGAGATCAGAAGCTAATTCAGCAGAAATGTACTGAATTCTGGAAGAAATATGGAATTGGGCCCATGCAAGTCCATAGCCATAAAACATTTATATGCCCAGTTTTATGAGCTACTATGCAATGGCATCATTAAGTACCATCTGAGGACTGTGAAGATGGTGCCACAGATGATTTACATCACACTTTTCACAACTGCCTGAAGTAGAGGACAGAAAATACACCCTGTAAAATCCAAGGACATTTTGGATTGGAAAGTATTTAAAATATGAGTATTTCCATGTATGAAGAGCAGTGTCAATATCTGAGGAGAGTATAGCTGAGAGGACAGAGGTAGTGAGCAGAGATGACGTGATACAGTCATCAGACTGTCAGGCAAATGTTTAATGTATAGTGTTGAACATCTTCTCTGTTCAGTACACTACAAGCTTCTGCAGAGGAAAAAGGAGAAAAAAAAAAAAGAAAGAAAGGAGACAAAACTGATTCTGGAAAAAAAAGAACACCTAAAATGTGTTTTGGGCATAATAAATCAAATATAAATTTTAAATATGTGGACAACATTTATTGTGGACTGCCTCACTGCAAGGATTTCTGGTATTTAATATTTCTGTTTATACTGGGAAAGAAACACCCTAGAAAAGCGTCATAAAAACAAAAGGAAGAGTAGAAATTTAATTTTTGAGTTTGGGAAGAGTTTCTATATATGAAACTTGTTTGCCCATATTAAACCTGACAGTTGATAGAAAACAAATACAAAATTACTTTTAAAACAGAGATTTCACACCCTTGTCAGTGTTGCACTTCAATGCCTTATTGCTCAATCTTGCTTTCATATTAATTGAGATAATGTCCATTGATGTGTCTTAAAGAAGCCTTGATTTCCAGGCTTTCTTTGTTGTGATTTAGTAAATGTGCAAAGTAAGATAATATTACAAAATATTTATTTCTGAAAGGTTGAAGATCTGCTTAGACTCTGAAAGCGTTATTTGCCAGCCACTTGTTTTTCTATCACAGGTTTCCCTAGTACCTCTCAGCTGTTTTGTTTACTGTATGTTTTAGTTCACTTTAGTAAGTATATTCTGAATTAAGCATTGAAGATGCATTAGAAAGTTGCTTTGATAAGAAGGCGTAGTTTTTCCCAGGTAAATGAAAAATGTTATCAGTTCTTTTCAACACTGCAGCATTTTTGTCTCATCTATGTATGCATTTATAAATTGACATTATAGAGTTTTCCTTAAGCTAAGACGTGGGTGTACACCTAGCATGTGGAAAAACAAATAGATGTGTGCTCGTGATTTGACTCATTTGAATGCATGCTTCAGGCAACTTATATATAAAATAGAACAAAGAGCAGCTTGAATATAAACTTCATTTAGGAAAGATTGGCTGGAGCAAAAAAAGTCACAAATGTTCACAGGTTGGGTCTGCCTTTAGACAATTGGTGGGAGGAGGAGAAAAGGAGAAAAGAATCCTTCAGAAAGGGCATTCATGGTGTCTAACTCAGTATGATGAATCTTACCTTCCCAGTTTCCCTCTAGTCAATGGAAGGAAAGTGTCTTACTCTAAGGACTGTTTCTCAGCAGCTGAGCTCTTTGTGATCTGGGACCCAAATAACATCAGGGCCTTGGTCACCATCTTCTAGGACCATGCCTCTCCTGGTGGCTTAGCTGTTGGAAACATGGATTCAGCAGTAAGAAGATCTGTTTGCAGTCAGTGTAGGTCAGCTTCACACAAGGCAGCAAGCAATGCTGGTTGAAGGTCAAAGTTACATGTATCCCTGCAGAGGACAAGCATGCTTTTGGAAGTGATTTGGCTCCTTGGCAATTGCACAGTGAGCTGCACAAGGTCTGAGGCGAGGCAGTACCAGTGAGAGGGAGGTACAGGCCCTTCTGTAGAGGAGAAGACAGGGCCAAGGATCCACATGTACCTGCCAAAGCCTGAGAGCCAGTCAGCTGAGGACACTGTTGTTTCTTTCTGGGTTATCAGCCTCATACATCCCCATGTCTCTCAGAAGCAGTCTAAGAAGGATTGCTAACATGGAATATTTGCGTTGGAAAGGTGATGGCTAGTACTTTGGTGAGCTCTGTCAAGCCAGGACATTAGATGAGTAAAATAGTATTTGCAGAGGGAAGAACCCTCTACATACACCCCCATCTCCCTACAGTGCTCCCTACTCAGAGAAGAGAAATCATGGCAGATGTGATCTTCTGCCTTTTCCTCATGTGTTTTCAAGAGCTCTGAGAGCCACACCAGACAAGGATTCACTATGTCTGCCATTGGGCCCTGTCAACCCACCTTCACTAATGACCATCCTTAGGTCTGAGGGTGCATTTCTGACCCTCAAGTGCTGAATATTCTGCACTTTTGTTTTCCTCTGATCCCCACAAATGATCTGGCATCGTGTTAGGGGAAGAGATGACACTTCACATGGATGTTGTAGGGTACAGAGCAACCTCTGTGACAAGATGGAAACAGCTGTGGGAGGTTCATGACAGCACAGGAGCAAAGCATCACAGCAAGGTTGAGGAAAAGAGGGAGGTTCCTCTCACCACCCTCTCTCAGGACTTTGGGATTTCAGCACTTCTCTGGAACAGTTGATTGATCATCTGCTGTACTGAGACCATTTGAGACACAACGAAGACAAATATCAGCACTCCAGATAGCTGTGGACCTGTGGTGGCAGCCCATGGTGACTGAGCATCTCCAGTAGCCCACCCTGCTTGTTCAGACTGGCTGGGAGCATACCAGGACACATCAGCTGCAGAGCTAACAGGGTTGGAACTTCATCAACTGCTTTGAATTCTCCATGTGCTTGCCAAAGACAGCTTGTAGCAGTAGCTGGTTCTTAATCTACTCAGATCAGACAATTAGAGACAGAACAAGGGAGTAGCATAGCATTATACCTCCGATACAGGAGGCACATTCTCTCTCACTTTCTCCATCCACACTCCTTTTTGCCTTTGGACTAATCTGCCGACCGCTGCAGAGCTCTACACGTCACTCCAGCTGCCCCAGGCTCATGGGGTCCATAGCCAATATGCCATCCTGGCTGATGCTCTCCTGCAAGCATGGTCTGGTCTGCCTGGGACAGGACCTGCCGAAGGATGCGCAGCCTGAACTCTGCACACACAGCCGCTGTGCTGGAGAAGAGCATAACTCAAGAGACCCCATCAAGGCAACAATGCAGTGACAATATCAATAGCTCCTTGGGTAGCTGACTTGTAGCTCTTCAGTAACTACTTTGTTCAGTTAATTAAATCTTTTTGTTTTATTTAATTAAAGTGGTGTGCTTTTTTTTGTTTCCTTAGGAATTTCTGAGGCCCTTGCTATCTCGTTTTTGCCCCTCCCTGGCCTGGAACAGTGTAGAGGGTATGTGTCTCTCTTGTGAATAGAGGGCAGAGGGTCCAGGATCCAGTGGCTAGCTAGTACCAAAGGAGCATCCCTGTGGAGAAGGGAGCAATGGAAACAGATATCCACCCTGCAGGGCTTTGGCCCTGTGGCCGTCAGGCCCCCAGGAGACCTTAACCCACCAAGCAGGGGCTTAGCTACCTCGGAGATGCAGAACAGGGCCACAGCGCACGCGGATGCCTTCACAGTGCTTAACATTTGTGCCCCACAGTGGAACAGGGTCTGAGTAGGCAACGCGTGCCTGAACGGCCAGTCAGCACAGTCTTACGGTCTTTGTCATGCCAGGAGGCTTTATCTTCCCATACTGCCTGTTCGTATACCCCGAGGCACTGTATGGAGGCAGACTCAAAGCTGAAGCTTTGGAATTCAGGCTCCACTGGGAAGGAAACAGCTCCAGTTAACATATGTTTTTCCACATTTCTGTTTACTTTTTTTTTAATTGAAATAGGAGATCACTCACAAAAACTACTGCAGCGGCCCCAAATAAAGCGAATTAGGTCCTTTCAGAAATTAAGGTCTGCAGGAAGCCAACAGTCTAATTCATCTTACATTCAGAGACCAAACTCATCCACGGATGTCTCTCGCAACTCTTCCGAAAGCTCCACTAGCAAAGCAAAGTGGGGGGGTAGCACCAGCTCCTGGAGGCAGTGTTCCTGGGGGATGCCAGGAGCTGTGGTCCCAGGGAAGGTACCATCAGGCTGGGTCACTGGGTGCCATTTTGGTGACACAGTTCCTCCACCCTGTGGCAGCATTTGGCTTTGCAGACTCTTCCTGAGCATCCAGGGACCGGCTGCGGGGTGTTCACATGCCTTTTCCAGAAGCTGTAGGGACAAAGCGCTTTTAACATTACCCATCTGGGGCAGGAGGTGGGGGGCACAGGGACAGGTCAGGGAATGCGTTTGGGGTGTCTTCCTCAGCTTTTGTGTCCAAGTCCACATCTGCTTCCAGGCAGGTGTGAGGGATGCAGTTTTGCTTGGTGGTTGGTCATGAGGCACAAGGTCCATTAAACGGCACAGGGTCTGTGGGGCCCTGGGTGGCCATGGGTCCAAGCAGCCTTACGTTGTTCAAAAGCGTGACGCAGCATTACCTGGGAGAGGCTGATTAAATTTCTGTACAAGAACTCTACATTTTCTTGCTCTAGTTCCCAAGTAGCCAATTTTACAACTTTATACAGTCTAAAAGCAGCCTATAAGAAAAATAACTGAAAAAAATTTAATAGCTGCCCTACTATTCTTACCCATGGACAGGTTAAATGCATGATTTGTAATTATTATAAATAAGGTCAAGCACAGGGCAGGAGTGAGCTCTATGATAAAAGCTTAATAATAAAAACTTTCAAGAGCTTGATGGTACCCCATAAAAGTAAATATTTGAGACTGAAACTCTCAAGTTCCCTTAGAAATTGAGTTTCAGTGATCAGAAATTCATTGCTCAGCAAGGTTTTGGGTGCTGTTTCCAACAAGTATTTTTAATACAAAAGACATTTCTTGCTGTGTCTCACTTGGTAAAGATTAAAACACCATTTTCAAAGTGACATTATAATACGCCACAGCAATAGAGGTTACAGGGTAAATAAACGTAATGCGGTGCCTTATGGACGGGAGCTTGGCCGTGGTGTTCTGTTCACAAAGATCTGACCCTTTTTGTACAACTCCTCGTGGGATTTGTCACTCTTGGCAAATCCTCCTTGCCCTAAATTCTCATTGTAGAAACAGCATATGGCCGTCACTTCACAGCTGCAGGCCCCCAGCAGAGAGGACCGGCGGGGCGGCCCTGGCACCGGCGGCCGGGTCACTTTTTGAAGGTCTCACCTGCACTCCCAGTTTTCACTATTTTCCTTTTTCCCCTTATTATTTTTTACTTTGACGCTCTGCAGTTACTTTGAAAATACGCGAGCAAATATAACAATCACCATCTTCTGCGAAAAAAAGAAAACAAAACCAAAAAAACCCAAACCAACCGCAACTTCTCCCTGCCGCTTTCCGGCGGCGGCCGCTGCCGCCGCGCCCCGCCCCTGCCCGCGCCCTGCCCACCGCCCCGCCGGCGGCGCGTGCGCCCGGGCCGCCGCCGCCGCTCCTGGCTCCTTTGCTGCCACCTGGCGCGAGAGGCGGGGCAGGGCGAGGCCGTGCCGTGCCCAGGGAGGGGCGGGGCGGGCCGGGGCGGGGCGGAGCGGAGCCAGGCCGTGCCCCGGGCGGGGCGGGGCGGGGCCAGGCCGTGCCCCGGGCAGCGGGCCCGGGGCCAAGGGCGGGGCGGGGCGCGCTGTGCTCCCGGAGGGAAGGGCACAGGCTGCGGGAACTGGCAGACTTGGTCTCGCGTCTTTCCCTCTCTCAGCACCTTTTCCAATCAGCCAACAAATTACGGCGGTCTTACTAGAGGGCCTTAAAGTACTTGGTTTAAAGCTCATCAATCTTAAAGCCTCCACAAGTTTTCTGCAGCAACTGCTTGTCCGTATGCAGAGGGGCAGAGGGGGTCAGTGGTGTACGGAGGTGACACTCGCTCTCTGCATGTTTGAACATTAATCCTGGCTAGTTACAATGAAAGAGGATGGGACGCTTTTCCCCCAGAGCAGGAAAACTGCTTGTTACCTGTTTCAAAAAGACAACAACCCCAAATGGTGAAGTAGTGGTGAAGTAGGGACCTATTTCTTAGTGGCACACGGCCTCCTAACATGGTTCACAGCCACCTTTCAGGCGCTGCTGGCTAACCTTTCGACACCGTGGTCAAAAAAATCTGGACCGTGATACTTCCCACTGCTGCACCTCCCTCCTGTCTGCTGGTGTAGCCCATCCCCTTCCCATCCCCTCCCCGGTGCGGTCCCTGCGCCCACCTGGGGACGGACCGCTGCTGCCCGGTGCCCCGCTCTCTGCCAGCACCCTAAAACAGCGGTGCAGCAAGGGTTGCCTTCTCTTCCCCCAAGTCAGCAAGGAGCTGGTGCTGAGAAGGATATGTGGGTGTTATTCTCTGGAAAATAGCGATGCTGCTAGGCTGAGAACAGGACTTACTTAGAAAACATGGTGCCAAACACATGGACATTTAGAAAGAGCCTGTCGGAAAGGGACTCAGCTCCTCGCCTGCAGGATGACTCCCCAGCATAAGTGGCAGCAGTGGCACTGTTTCTTTGCGTCACTTCAACACTTTCCAAGAACATTACTATTAATAAATCTGTTCTCCATTTAAACTTAACTCAGTGCTAGTGTTTAGGGTTTGCGAGCGGCGGGAGATGCAGGGGTGCTTCTGTGAAAAGCTGCCAGAAGCTTCCCCTGTGTCCAGCAGAGCCAACGCCAGCCGGCTCCAAGCCGGACCCACCGCTGGCCAAGGTCGAGCCCATCAGCGATGGTGGCAGCACCTCTGGGGGAACGGAGTTAAGAAGAGGGGAAAAAACTGGCATGGGGCATTTGCAGCCGGAGAGAGGAGTGAGAACATGGGGGAGAACAGCCCTGCAGCCCCCAGCCCAGAGCAGCAGGAGGGGCAGGAGGGGCTCCAGGCGCTGGAGCAGAGGGTCCCCGGCAGCCCCTGAGGAAGCCCACGGGGAGGCCGGCTGTGCCCCTGCGGCCATGGAGCTCCCCGGGGGAGCAGATCTGCACCCGCAGCCAGGGAGGGCCCCACGCCGGAGCAGGGGGATGCCCGAAGGAGGCCGTGACCCCGTGGGCAGCCCGCGCTGGGGCCGGCTCCTGGCAGGGCCTGTGGCCCCGTGGGGAGAGAGAGGAGCCCCGGCTGGAGCAGGGTTGCTGGCAGCACTTGTGACCCCGCGGGGCCCAGGCTGGAGCCGTCTGTCCCTGAAGGACGGCACCCATGGGGGGACCCAGGCTGGAGCTGTTGGTGAAGAACTGCAGCCCATGGGAAGGACCCATGTTGGAGAAGTCCATGGAGGACTGTCTCCCGTGGGAGGGACCCCAGGCTGGAGCAGGGCAGAGGGTGAGGAGTCCTCCCCCTGAGGAGGAAGGAGCAGCAGAGACCAGGTGTGATGAACTGACCACAGCCCCCATTCCCCGTCCCCCTGCGCCGCTCGGGGGGAGGAGGGAGAGAAATCGGGAGTGAAGTTGAGCCCGGGAAGAAGGGAGGGGTGGGGGGAAGGTGTTTTAAGATTTGGTCTTATTTTCCTACTCTGATTTTGATTGGCAATAACTTAAACTAATTTCCCCAAGCTGAGTCTGTTTTCCCTGTGATGGTAGTCGGCGACTGATCTCTCCCTGCCCTTATCTCTCCCACAAGCCTTTTGTTGTATCTCCTCTCCCCTGTCCAGCTGAGGAGCGACAGAGCAGTTTTGGTGGCCACCTGGCATTTAGCCAAGGTCAACCCACCACAGCTAGAAATCATTCAGGAATGGAAGCTGCGGCGGGAGCTTGCTTTGCAGATAGATATAGTAATACCACTTCAGAAGATGTAGCAGGCAGAAGGCTGGTGTGGGACATCCATGACACAAATCTGCAGAATTTAAATTCCCATACTGTTTCAATTAAAAAAATAAGCTTTTAAAGCAAACAGTTACTTAAATATCCATGGTGCTTATTTGTTGGTAGAACTGAAATGAGATCTGAAGCTCCCAAGGAGTCCCTAAAATCTTGTCATTTATCCCGCATGCCTGACGCTACAGCATGCACAATGAGTGCCTGTCATTTTTGTGGACTTTGCTGTGATAAATACAATGGCCCCAGCTCTCATTTGTATTAAAGCCATATTAGTGTCAAGGGGTCATAAAGTGAATTCTGTTTCTTATCAAGGTTTAGGAGCGTAGAAAATAGCAAAGCCATCATAGACAGACACACGGCAATTGTGTCCCTGTTTTCTGAAGAAAAACATAAAATGGAGAAGAAGAAAAAAGTGGATTTGCTGGATTCTGATCATTACGCTGGAAACAAGTACAATGCTGTATTTACTCAGAGCATTTAAGGATAGATGATATCACTAGAGCATGTAATCTAACCTCGTGCACATCACAAGCCGCTAACATTCACACAGTTGTTCTTTTATCAGGATTCATCACCTGAGTTTGACTAATGCTTATTTTCAGAAAGCCAGTTATTGTGAAGGCCAAAAGAAATGAAGTATTTGCTGCTTTTATTAGCAGCTTGTTCCAGTGACTAATCTCAGTCTTAAACTGCATGCCTTTTCTGCAGTTTGAAGCAGTCTAGCTTTCCTTTTTGTGTTGCCTGTTATACTTTTCCTTGCTAGATTAAGAAGCCTACTAATTCCCAGTATTTCCTCCCCAGGGAAAATACAGATATATATTATAATCAGATGACAAGCCAGTTGTTTTTAATTTGGGGGAGGATGGGTTGGGTGCTGGGGTTTTTTTGTTTAAATAACGTAAAGAGATTATTTTTATGTTCATCTGTGAGGCATTTTCTGAAGTTTAATATAACTTGCATGACTCTCTAAATTTGCCAGGATCTTTTAAAGACTATATAAGAACTATAAATAGTTCATCAAATATATCAAGAATTTTTTTTTAAGCCTGATTATAGCTGAACTTACTTTTCTCTCTGTTTTAGACTCATAGAATCATCGAATCTTTGGGTTGGAAGGGACCTTTAAAGGTCATCTAGTCCAACCCTCTACAATGAGCAGGGACATCTTGAACTAGATCAGGTTGCTCAGAGCCCCGTCCAACCTGACCTGGAATGTTTCTGGGGATGGGGCATCTACCACCTCTCTGGGCAACCTGGGCCAGTGTTTCACCACTCTCATTGTGAAAAATTTCTTCCGTAGATCTAGTCTAAACCTGCCCTCTTTTAGTTTAAAACCATTACCCTTTGTCCTATTATTTTACATGCCAATACCTGTTTTAAGTTGTTTTTTCTTTTCATCTTTCTTTTCATTCCATCAGAATATTCTGATCGGTTGGTCCTGAGATGATATACAAAACTGGGCTATTTCAGGGAGGAATTACTAATGGATTGGTCAATTCATTGTGGAATGGCTTTTTTTTTAATTTTTGGTTTCCCAACAATATTTTTTTCTTTCTGCTGCAGAGAGCATTTATCCAAAGGGAGTAGTAGTAATAGCAATAGCAGTGGAGCTACATGAATCCCAACAATGCTTATGCTGGTGGGCTGGAGTAAGGAAGAGAGGCAATTACAGCCTTGGAGAAGAAGATATTTTCTCATGTCAGTTTTCATGTTGTGACAGTTCATCCTGATTTTTACCACAAGAGAAGCCTACTTCTAGAAGGAAACTGCTGTCAAGATTTTATGGAAGGTAACGTCTGCAGGTAGTGAGGAATATCCTTTGTCATCTCTGCTCTCAACTAGGATGTCCACGAGTGCTCTGGCTACTCTGTTTTGACTCTCTATGCCCAGCTGTACTCTGCCAGTTAGCTTCAGAATCCAGTAAATGATTCTTCATTTGTGCTTTGAAAATCCATTTGTAGTCCATTAAAATAAACCTTGAACTGTCCTATGTCTTTTTTCTAGGTGGATAAACACAACAGATGATACTTAATTAATATTTCAAAAATAGGAACAGCAGATTTTTCCAACCCCAAATATATTAAATGGTGTTACTTTCCTTATTAGAGAAAAGTTACTTAGCATGGACTAAAACCAGCCAAGAGCAAAGCTGCCTTCAGTGGTTTTTCTGCTTGGTCATTGCCTATGTTGGTGGGCTGGAGTAAGGAAGAGAGGCAATTACAGCCTTGGAGAAGAAGGTATTTTCTCATGTCAGTTTTCATGTTGTGACAGTTCGTCCTGATTTTTACCACAAGTCTTCATTCTCAAATTGTCATTTTTCCTCCCATATGAAACTAATAGTTTTTTTTTCTCCCCTCAGTATTCAGAAATATGTTCCAAACGCTTATGTCACAAATCCTCATGCACTCCTTGCAAATAAATGGCAATTTGTTCTCTAGAGCAAAGCCTGAGTGACCATGTACTTTCATAAGATCTGGTATACTTGCCTTGACTTATGTTCAACAAATACACTGCTGACTCTCCCTGGCATACTATGAGTGATTATACATTATAGAAATTAAACTGCATCTGCGATATTTTGTAGTGAGTTTGATCTGTTGATTTCTTTTTTAAAGCAGTAACAAGATCTATATATTACCTACAACTCTAGTGGGATATTTTTTGTAACAATGAAAAACAAATAAAATGAGAAAAATGTATGGCATGATTCAGCATTCTTGATGTTTTTATTTATTCATTTATGCTTCTTTCCTTGTCTTGTACCTTGTAATGTGTCTCCCGGCCATTAATTATAATTATTGAAGTTCCTCTGTGTTCAAATAGGAAACTTGTTTAATTTCATTATGTATTTTCCTCCTCACTATATTATAAATCCCTGTGGTTACTTGTAGTTTCTCACACTTGTATATTCTGTGGCAGCACTGGCAGCAGGAAAATGGAGGGAGGCTGCTGAAGAACCCTCCGTGCCCCAGCTGGGAGCTTGCTCATCCTGCTTTCCACCAGCTCCTTTGGCCTAGGGAGAAGTGTATTAAATCTGTTCTTTATTGGATGAGTTACTTATTTTTTCCCCCTATAAGTGCTCTGCAGGTGGCTTGCAGTGCAGAATACTTAAAATCTTCCATCCCCTCTACCCCCAACTAAAATCAGGTTTGGTATTTAAAAGGACTTCCAACATTTTTGCTGGCCTCCATGTGAACTGGTGTCCTGGTTTCAGCCAGGGTAGAGTTAATTTTCTTCATAGAAGCTAGCGTGAGGCTATGTTTTGGATTTGGGATGAGAAAATGTTGATAAGGTGCTGATGTTTTGAGTTGTTGCTAAGTAGTCAAGGACAGTCCAGCTTCTCATGCTGGCCTGCAGCGAGCAGGCTGGGGGTGCACGGGAAGCTGGGAGGGGACACAGCCAGGACAGCTGACCCAGGCTGGCCAAAGGGATATTCCATACCATGTGACGTCATGCTCAGTATATAAAGCTGGGACAAAGAAGAAGGAAGGGGGTGGAGGGACGTTCGGAGTGATGGCGTCTGTCTTCCCAAGAAAATATTACGCGTGACGGAGCCCTGCTTCCCTGGAGATGGTTGAACACCTGCCTGCCCATGGGGAGTAGTGAATGAATTCTTTGTCTTGCTTTGCTTGCGTGCGCGGCTTTTGCTTTACTTATTAAACTGTCTTTATCTCAAACCATGAGTTTCCTCACTTTTACTCTTCCGATTCTCTCCCCCGTCCCACTGTGGGGGAGTGAGCAAGCGGTTGCGTGGGGCTTAGTTGCCGGCTGGGGCTAAACCACGACAACTGGTCTCTTAAGAGGGCTGAGACATAGCTGAGTACTGATCTGTTGATTTCTCAGAGGTGTTGGATGGGGCTCTGAGCAACATGATCTAGTTGAAGATGTCCCTGCTCATTGCAGGGGGGTTGGACTAGATGACCTTGAAAGGTCCCTTCCAACCCAAACCATTCTATGATGCTATGATTGGCTAGGAGTAGCTAAACATGGGGTAGCCTGGAGTAGGTTTGGGCTGGAGAGGAGAAGGTCCATGCCAGCAGCTGACCTTGGCCACTTTCAGCACCTCTTTCACATGTATTCCTGCCCCTTTCCTGGAGCATACCCTCCCTACCCCCCGGCTCATCTCCTGTTCTTCCCCTCCAGGCTTGCTCCCCTCCCTCATCAGCAGGAGACAGATTTTGTCCTCGATACCTTTTTGTGTCCTGGGCACTAGACGGTAAAGCACAAAGATCCCCAAAGAGGCTCTCTGGCTTCTAGGTAGCAAAAGCTCCTCAATTTCTTCCCAGTCTCTTCAAAGCTGGGAGAAACAAATAGAGGGAAAATCCTGGTCTCCTATCCTGCCCTGTGCTGGTTGCTGGGCCCTGGAGCTCCCTAAATCCAACCAGCTTGAGCTGCCCACGTGCAAATGGCTTCTGTTTTGTTTTCCACACATGGCTCATGCAGAGCTGAGCTTTACTCTAGACATACCACAGGGTTCCTCAGCACTATGACACCAGAGAAATGATTCTCACATTTTTTTAAACACAAACAAAATGTGTTTTCTTCCTAGCCCCCCTTATAGAAATGAATTCTTTTGCCTAAAATGTCCCGCCAGATGATTTCACCAGATGCTGACAATGGGCATGGAAAATTTGAGATTGAATTGGATTAATGATAAGCACTTTTGTAAAGGGAACTTATCATGTACACACATGTGTATGTGTGTTTGTGTCTGTGCAAGCCTGATGTGCATAGTTACAGTAGATGGAGCTGAAGGGAGGAAATTAAACTAAAATTAAAGCAAAGTTCTATAAATGACACAAGCACAGCGCAAGGAAACATTTGCAAGACTATATGACAACCTGAAAACCCCAAAACCCTCTGGAAAAGAGTGAAATCAAGACAATTCAAGAAAATTCTTGAATTTGGTGCTTTGTATTGCACCATCTGCTGATATATTCTTTTGATGCCTTTTTTTGCAAGCTCTGCCTACAGGGAAACATGGATTTCTTTATTACAGCAACATTCACTGATGATCCAGATGTACTAACACAGTCCCAAAACGCAGTTTGCTCCTCACCTCATTTTGTAGGAGCTGTAGCTCCCATTGCGCCTGCCCTGCAGGTGCAGTTGCTTCCAGCCATGGGGTGTAACGTATCTTGTTGTCAGGCAATGGATGCTCAGCCTCAGAGGTTATGAAGATCTGATTTTCTGCTCTGCACCACTGCAACATGCTGACAACATCTGGAAAAAGAAACCTGTGGCAAAGGGACAAAGCTGAGGCCGAAGTATTCTTGGCTGAGAAGAAGCAAGCACCAAAACCACTGGTGGCTCCACAGCCTGATCACACTTTGCCTTTGAGACAGCATTTCCACCCTAACCCACGCAGACACGCTTCAGTGCCTGTTATTCCCAAATCTATCTGCTTGCTGTGATGGAGAGCTGTGATTCCAGAAAGGGAAACGTGCCGTTGAGAATGAAAGCTGTTCGGGAGTGTGCTCCCTCGCGGAGGGGGAAGGTGCTCGGATACAGCAACGGGTGGCAGCGTAAACTCTGGCATAGCCGCGGTGTCAGGAGCGCCGGCGGAGCCGCTTCGACACGGCGGCTGCGCTGCCCCCGCCTGCCGAGCGGCCCCGCAGCCCCGCGATGCCGCGGCGTGCCGCCTGCCCCTGGGAAGACGCCCCGGAGGGCGGGCTGGGAAGGAGGTGTGATGTGTTCCTGCCGTTCCTCACGCTTGCCAGACTGGCAAAGTGGGACTGCTGAGTGCTGCTTCCCTCCCGTTTGACAGAGCCGAAAAGAACTGAAGAATTTAGTGCCTCCCCAGACTGTCCCTCCACACAGCATTCAAAGGCATCCTTCAGCGTATCTGTTTCCATGTTTCCTTCATGACCAAGGCGAGTGGGAGAACCACATTTATACTGGTTTATCATACCGGTTTTACTGGTTCATTTAGCTAAATGTAAGAAACAGTGAGGTTCCTTCCAGAATAAGGTAAAATGAAGCAAGAAGGGTCAAAGGAGGGTTGCTTTTAACCAGAGTTGCACAGAGAGGGAACTCCCAGGACCCTGGTAGTGTCAGTTTGTTTAGAGAAAAAGGAAATAACAGTTCTACCTTTTGAGAGCTTCAGAAAGGGGGACCAGATTAGCAGAGAGAGCACGGCGCTGTGATGGGGAGTGAAAGGGCTGTCAGCCCCTCTTATGCTTTCTGAAATCCAGATCTTCCTGGGGAAGTGTAAGGTAATGCACGGAGCAAGTTAGATCCTGTTTTGATTGGAATCATCTTTCATTTTTGGCTACTGGAAGTAAGCTTGTGACTGAAAAGCAGCTATTGCTCCCTCCTATCCATCTCTGACATCTCCCACCCACTTCCGCAGGAATGATTTTCCCCATATATCTTACCCTGCAAACTATACCCTTTCATGAATTGACTGAAAGTTCTCACTCATCTTGTCCCTGAACTCACCTGACCTCTCTTGAAAGGTGAAAATACAACAGCAGCTTCACTGGAAGCCTTTAATCTTTCTTCAAAAAAGTCAATGGTCCCAAGGTAGCATCTGACACTAGATAACAAGACAGATCATCACAAAAGATATTTACAGCTGCTTCATTTGTGACGATCAAAACAAACACTAAGCAGCTCATGGGCCAGCTATTCCTTGTGCTTTCCAGAAGGAAAAGTTTGGTCCCAGAAAGAAGCAGCCAAGGAATGGTCACTGTCTGTTAGGTAAATGCCATTGAGGTGAAACACATCACAGATGGTAAACGTGCCCCAGAGGCTTCCTACAAGTCTGTCAAGCGGCCCTGAAGTGCTGCTGTCTGCTCCTCAGGTCGTCCTCTGCACAAACTCCATCGTTTCGTTGTATCACCTTGTTCTCCTCCGAAACAATTCAAGAGAGAGCTTTGTAACCCCTGACTTACAACAGAGTTTTGAATGCACTTATTTTACTTCGATATTTGGAGATGAGCAAGCTGGGAAATGCCCCATAGAGGGAACTTCCCCTCCACATGTGCTGTCACAGCTGGTACACGTGTGGCCTTAAATGACCCTTCTGAGTGAAAGGATAGAGATTCACATTTATGTCCAGGTATTAGGCTTTTTTCTTTGGTTACTACACTCAGGACGTAAAATCTGGTGGAATATTACAGCTTCTCACTAATGATTAGGAATGAGGATGCTCTTGTAAATTTTGTTTATTCTGTGTCACATGAAGTCAATTGATAAATGTATTTTGGAAAGATTATCTTGGGAGAATGGAGTGAATGTGAGCAGAGGAATAAAAGATCTTGAATTTGTTATGTAGCAGTTTGTCTCAAAATGATACCAGTACCTGTCCTAATTCAGGCAGAAACAGATGGGTCATGTGAATTTACCCAAAAATGCTTTTTTCACCCTGAAGCAGAATTATGGTAAAATCCTGTTACAAATCAGCTAAAGTAATCATATATTCCTGATAAACAAAGAATAAAGAATATAGCATTTATGGTTTTTTTGGTCTATAGGTTTTCCCTTTCCTCAGCTCTATTCTCCTCATCCTTCTTTGCAGCTTCCTCTTTCTGAGAATTAGACAAGCAAATGGTTTTATCCTGAGATACAGACATGCACAAACCAACCCAAATATAAGTTTTTGCCATTTAAAAAAAGTAAATATATATAAAAATTACAGTTGATCCTCTTTTATTTCTGTATGGATAAATATATACATATATATTATACATATACATATGTGTATATATATACATACACACATACAAAGCCACATGAACTAATACAAATATAGAAATAGAAACGTTCATAAAATTCTAAACACCATCTTTTTTCTAAGCTGTTGTCAATGCTTCATAAATCTATAAATATTTTACAAAATTTATTTTGACACAGTCAAGCCTCAAAGCATAACATTCATCTGCTTCCCTTACTGTTCACTCATGATTTATTTCCTATCTGGCAAAACTGATTTATCACCTCTATTATGACTGGTTTTATGTCACTTTTTAATACTTAGACTCCTTGATTTTTACCAAAGCTAATTTCCCTTGTAAATTTGTTTGAAGCAGTCTATTATCATATAATCCTTGAGGATCTGCATCTAAATTGATTTGTCATTATTTTCAGTTCCGTTGACCTAAGCCCTGTCCTCCCCAAACATTTCAGTGCCAAGCTCTGCAGCACGTGTGATGAGGTTCAGTCGCAAGGAGGTGAACCAAGTACGGCAACAACGGGTGCAGAGCCCTTCTGAGAAGCAAGTCCCTCTGTGGTTTTATGGATTGTCTAAATAGCTCCCACCTATGCAGGCAAGTTAGCATGAAGAGTACAATAACCACACAGCAGCCACAAGGACTTTCTAGGAGATTTTGGCTGAGCATGTCAATTACTTCTGCACCTGGTCAGGATCTGAGCTTCCATTCAGCGGTAAAGGATGAGGGGATGTTACTCCTCATGTGGAGCAGAAACTTTCTTTTTGTTTTTCCCTTAATTGCAATGTCTCAAGCAGCCCAGCGCCTGCTAATAAAAAAAGGGGTATGAACCTCGTACAGAGGAAAGAACATTGCTGACTCAGCCGCTATCACCAACTTTCTACAATTCCTTTATTTAGTATGAAGACCTTTTATTGAAGAACGTCCCAGCTTCATTCCTTTGCGGTCTGACAGACCCCTAACACAGAGGAGAAGAAGCAGACATCCAGCTGCGACCCCGAGCACCCACCTCTGCCAGCGCTGAGGCCAGCCGAGGTACACGTGAGCAGGGCGACGCCGGGGAACCAGCCACGGCCACCGACCGGGCTCGCCTCTCCCTGGCCACCTCCTCCTTCTGGCGAGAGCTGGGGACAGCCTTCCCAGCAGTACTCGCAGCCTTGGAAGGCTCTTTTACACCTGCAAATGGCCAGATGCTTCTAAATCCAGTCATGTGTCAAGTGAGAGGTGGGGACCGGCGATCCAGGCACATCCCTTTCGGAGCCTGCGTGCAGCCCAGATGCTGGGTCCCGGTTTTTGTGGTTCTCCAGGGGGTCCTGACATGTGGGTTGCATCTGCAAGGTTGTACGGGGGATGCCCGCTACCTTGTATTACTATGTCTTTGACCTAAATATTTTTTTTTTTTCCAGGATTCACTACCCTTATCCAAACAAACCGAAAAAAGCTAGACTTTTATGCTACCTATGATAATAACTTCCTTCCAGGGAATGGGGAAACAACTGCATTAACTGTTGGTAACAACCTCTCTGTGTTGAAACAAGTCAGTCTTTTCTTGATCTGTTTTCTGAACTCTGAACTGTTCACTTCGGTCACGCTTTCTGAATCTCTTGCAATCCTTGTTGCTTTCTTCTGAATTTTCTCCACGTGCTTCGTAATTCCTCCAAATCAGGATTTCATGTTCTAACCAAAATCTTGCCAGTACTGACCAGAGTGAAGCAAGAACCTCTCTGTAGCATACAGGAGACATCCCTACATCCCCCGAATCTGGCTTGCCAGTGTCTCAGTGGCGTGACTGAGGACTCAGTCGCGCAGTGTCACTTTTAGATACTCTGAAACACTTCTGCCTATCTATCTATCTCACTCGTTTGCATTTTGTGTTTGAGCATTTGCCTGAGATTCAGAGGGTGATTTCTGCCATCTCAGAGAGGACTTGGGTGGAAGTGGCTAAGTCGAAGACGGCAAGATTCAGAGAGTCTGTATCCTACCGTTGTCATCCTAACATGCCAGTCTGGTTCTGAAAAGCAGGCAGCCAAGCGCACAAAAAGCATCCTGCCCTCTGCCCCATCCCTGCTGTGGTTTGAGCCTAGGACAGAGATGTGTACAGTCTCCACCCAAGTCCTAAAAGGGGCTCAGCCAAGTCCTTAGACCCCTGACAAACAGCAAAAGGCAATGGCCATGGAGATTGCTACTGAGCAGCCTGGATGGAGAAGGACGAGCCATGCCTCGGATACCCAAATTTGATTTTTATGGATATGAAGACTTTTTCCTTCTATGTGTAATTTTTTTTAGCTTGGCTTGCAGTGTCAAGTCCAATAATGTGTGTGTGCCACAATTTAAGATTGTGTATACATGGATGATTACATAGCATGATAATTTGTTAAGCCACACTAATTTAATGATATGCTAATACCTTCAGCATTAGATTCCCCCTTTCCTTAAGAGCATGTGATTTAGCTTGTGCTGAATTAACATCAGGTTGACTCTCATTTCACTTGTGATCCACCAGAGCCCACATCTTCTTTGCTCTGCTTTTCCTCAAATGGATATTCTGTCACATCTGAGCTTGATCACATCTTTCAGTACAGCATTTTGCATTTTTTCTTCACTGACTTTCATCATATTGGATTTAGAAAGTGTGTCCATTTTTTTGGGATCACTGTGAATTTTGATTGTATCCTTTGTAGCACCTGTAACTGCTCCCACGTCTGTATCTTATGGTCAATGAGCGTTATATTTTTTAGTAAATCAGTAAAGTTTTCAATGAAATTACTGACTCATACTGAGAGCAGGTTAGATTTTTGTAAGAGTCTCCCTTTCTCCCCCACTTCAAAAGCCCTTCTGATTTCATAATAGGTCAAGGATATATATATATATTTTAAAATAATATTTTCAGCTGCATCAATTTTACAACAATTTCATTTAGACAGTATTTTCCTAGTTTCATATAAAAAATTTACACTGGAACTGTATCAAAAGCCTTAATGAAGTAAAGATCTATCACAGCCTACTGTTTTCACCGAATCCATTAGGCCATTCATCCTGTCAAAGAAGAAAATTAAATTGGTTGACATAATAGGATGTTGGTAAATCGATGTTACCTAGATTTATCACTGTATTATCCTCTAGCTACTTATAAATTGGGTGTTTAAAAATTCACAGCAGAATTATGTCCAGGGATTGTGTTAGGGTTGCAATAGGTTATGTAAGGCACTTGTCTACATTTCAAAATTTTCACACTTCAGCTGTGCTGCTACAGTTAAAACAATAACAGTCTTCCACAAACCCACTGCCAGTGTCGGTGCAGTTCAGCTGGAATAAATATGCTAATTCCAGAACATGTATTCTGCACCTGATTATCTGGTTCAGCAACTGAAATGAAATACACCACATCTATGCTCCAGCCTTACTGACCTTACGAGTTCGTCAGTGGTGACTGTCCTCATTTCTGTGGGTATGCCTGTGATATTAAGGCTCACGTGCAACTGCCTGTGATTCTGTTGTACAAGAAACAGCTTGCTTGTTAGTCCTGAGATCCTTTCCGGATTGCAGGAAGGATTCTCCTCTTTCAGGGAACTCATGAAGGCTAGGACAAGCTAAATGGTTATTGGAATTTCAGCTAGAAGCGATCAAGACCTTTCTTAGTTGGAAAATATCAGTACAGAACTGCTATGAGTGATGCTTTAGGTCATAACATCTACTGTTAGCAGACAGGCAAAAAGAAGCGCTAAGCTGCTCTAATCACCTCTCTCTAAATTTCATTTTCATTAGAATTGATGACATATATCTGGAAAATTTTGAGCCTTCCAAAACAGGTATTAAAGATGAAAATTCCTTTGTACAAATAATGAGCCAGCGGAGTACTGAATCTTTAATTTCATTGGTCTTACTGTCAAGACCTTTCACAGCTTCTTTGTCTACCACCTGTCCGCGGTGTACCTAGCATCATTCATTAATTCTGGAGATGTCAGCTTCCACTTCCAGTTGACTCACGATGCCAGAATTCATCATCTCTGTGTTAAATTGTCAAACAAACATTTCTTGGACTCCCTCCTTTCTTGGGAAGAGATCCCTGAGGATATCTTCCAACCCACTTCATTAACCTCTCTTTTTCAGATGGCTATGAAACAATTGACAACTGATGGGCTGCTGCAACCACCACTCTTCATTTTAATTAATAGAATCTCACTTTTTCCCTTGGTTTCTCTCCCATATCTGCCTATCTGTTGTTTCTCACCTGGTTGAGTTGTGAACTCTTTATGGTAAGGGAAATCTTTTCATTTCATAAATGTACAATGTTATCCTGGTCCATAGCTAGGGCTCCTAAGTGTTACGATAGTATATCTAATAAATGAGCAATAAAAATCCACTGATTCAAGCAATGAAGCACTTTTCTATGCCAAATAAATTCATGTTTGTCATAGTATTTCTGGTACTTCCTTTATTTAGATTCAGCAACTCCAGACATCTTCATTTCATGCCTGTCGTGGCTTCTGTCTTATCAAGAAGTGTGACCAATGCAAAGTATTGATCAAATTTTCTGCTGAGACGCTAAAGCCGCTCCCAGAAGCAGCGATGCTCCAGGATTCTCCTTTCCAAAACAAATTCTTTCAGTTACTTCTGCCCAATAATGACTGCTTACAAATAATTAGATTTCAGGTGTTTTGCATACAAAAGAGGCTATTATTCTTCCTGTTAATGACACACAGTGGTCTGATTCAAAATCAGTGCATGACATTCTATACCTATAGTGTTAATGACTATAAATTAAAACACATCAATAGCATTGCATAGCTGATTCCATTACTTGCCAAGTTGCTTCATATTTTAAAAGTGTCTTCCTTTGGATTCAGATAAAACCCCATCAAAATTATTTTATTGAAAATTAATTTCCCAACACTGCAAAGGCTACATGTCTAAAGTAATAATTTAGTGTGGTCTACAAATTGTCTGATTTGAAATGGCATATTTTAACTACTGCAAAATTTAAAATGTAATAAAGAGTATACTCTATTTTTCTCAAAAAATTTAATTGCAGAGTTATTTACAGGAGATGAACATAAACAATACATAAACCAATTGAAAGAGGCAGCTTCATAAAAGAGCCATGGGGCAAAATAGTGAAGCACATTTTCTTACAATCAGCTGGAGGTGGGTAGAGAACCATGAAAAAAGAATAACTCAATAATAAAACAATTCTCAAATATGTCTTCAAAGTAACAAATAACATTCTGGTAAAGAAGATATTACTGAGAAGCGAGAAATTATTGTAGCAATGAAACAACATACTGTACATTCAATTTAGGTATCCTGCATGCTACTAAATAGAATTTATCAAAAGAACCATAAAAGCATGAGAAAGAGAATTACATAAAATAGTTTAATTCTAGTGAAGTGTAGCTTTATACAGATGGTGAATATTTGGCACTCAGTTCATCCTCATTGTTGATATGATTTCTTATGTATATATATATTTTTATATATTTATATATACTTTTAATGATAACTAAACAGCTAGTTTCCTGTTTCTAACATTCCTTGAAATTCTATAGGAGGCATTTAATTTAGTCCTTAGGCCACACTTGATTATTTTGGCATGTCACATGGTAAATGAAAGTATGAGTTTTGTCTCTGTACAGAAAATCCTGCACAGTCATAGTGGCTTTTCTTCAGGAAAGAACAGTTCTAGAGCAGTGTAAGTCAGGCTACTCAAAAGGGAAATTTTCTTAGTTCAGGAAATTAATATATAAGTTGGACTAAAGAATACATACATACTGAGCCCTTTTAAAATGAGATGGACATACTATTAAACCTCCAAAGGGTAAATCAAAGCATGGATATGAGCATGTGGATTCCGTGGGTAATTACAAACAAAGCTAGCATTTCTTTGTGAGGACTATCGTCAGAGACTTGAACCTGCTGCCAAGCCCTCTGCTTGATGTTACCTACCTGAAAGCAAGAACTACATCCTACAAAGTAATTATGCACTTGCTAACTCGCACGGTGACTCCTTCCCACCTCAGCAGGACTTGCCGAGTCAGCTATTGATCTGAATTATACTGATCCGAATCTGACATTTCTTTCTGATTTCAGTTTCTTACCGTTGATTCTGATACAACAGAGATCAGAACTTAGCCCAAAGCTCTGCAGTGATTCACCTCACAAATAAGAAACTTGTATGACAGTTCAGCTTTAGGAATGGGAAATGCCGTGTCAAATGAAAGAAGAGTAAGGGAAGGAGAAAAAAAATCCTCGCTAACGGGCTGTGTTGGTGAATAATGACCGTATCTTCAAATAAACCTCCCCCTTATTTAAGCTTAGGTGAAAATATTCATGGTTTTGTACTAGAGAAGTAAAAATCCTGTCCAACAAAACCAATTTAGAAAAATAACAATTTGGCCTTAATAAAATAGAGAATTAAATTGCCGGCTGATGAAAACTGTTCTGTTTTGCTCAGTTAAAGAGCAAGCCGTGTAGACATACTTATTTACATTATTTACGATCCGACTTCAAAAGCCCAGTTCTGTTTCAGCAATGAAGGGTAATGGGAGGAACATCCACGTGTGGAAAGGTGGGACCGTGAACATGCAGTTTTCTTCTGTGATCATCATTTACAAAATGTGATACACGTTTAATGAGAAGGAATCTGGAATATGGTTTTTAGATGTAACGAGCACCATGGCCTCTTGCAGCTATTAGAATTTTATTTCGCTAAGAGCAGCTGAATCAGCCTAAATATACTGGCCAAATTCTTTTCTGGGCAAGTTTCCATTTCAATTTTGGTTTTATACTTGCTGTCCTGAACAGCCTATTATGTAGTTAAATAGTTGCAGCGTTACACCATAGAGGTAGCTGCATTTCAGAGATAAATTAAGCAATTTCTGTGTATACAGAGGGCTTAATTCCTGCCAGGAGTCTGTGTATGCATATGAGGATGCCATAAAACAGCTGTTCCCAAAAGATGGTCCCGGGAGGTGAACAAGGTGAATAGCTGCAGATGGGCCATGGGACTGCGAACCTGCCACGGCCGTCAGTGCTGAGGCTGAGCTGCAAGGAAGTGGCACGGTCTGCAGGAACATGAGTGTTGGCTGTGGTTCCATATGGGACCATGACACCGAAAAATTGTTATATAGATATATATACGTGTACGTATACACCCTCTTTCTGTTACCTGCAGTATGAAATGGCTGCCTCTAGTCTGCCAACCCTGCCAACGCAGAGAGAGGCGTCCCCATTGCTCTGCCATCCAAAGAACCCTTAGGCTTGGAACTGAGTCTCAGCGAAGAGCAGCTGCCCAAACCAAAGCATGATCCTTGTGCCCAAGTCCTGCGCCCCGCAGCACCCCGCGCCTTGGCTCGGCCGGAGGGCAGGCCCCGGGGCAGAACGGGGCGCTTGGCGGTTACGCCACGGGGGAAGGCTGTTTCTGCCGCACCTGCCCCAGATGGATCTCTCCTGCTAAGAAAAGCCGGTGAAGATGCACTTGTGAAGGAGAGACTCGCCCAGATCCCCGACCAAGCGGACTCAGCCATCGGCTCCCGCGCCCGGCACCGGCCAGGGCTCTCCCGCGGTGCCCTCCCGGGAGAGCTCCTCTGCCGCGGGGACCCTCACTGCCATCGCGGTGAACAGAAAAAGCAGAGGTTGTTCCAGGAACTTAATTTGATGCTCTTCATTCCCGCCTACACCCTGGAGGGATGGTATGAGCATTGCCCATGCCTCTGCTTTGATCAGGTCTTCCTCTTGGCTCAGCAAGCCTTTGCTTCTCCTTCGGCACAGGCTGGGGCCGTAAGGGTCCTCCCGGGTGCTGGGAGGGCAGTGTGGAAGGAAGCTCCCCGGCAGCGTGGGGGCAGGCGGGAGAGGCTCCAGCATCCCGCCGTGCCGGCTCCCTGGGCCACGGGCAGGGTCACCTGCCCCAGCTCCAGCCCAGCCTGGAGTCGGCTAATAAAGTGCTTGGAGATCCTTCTGGATGAAAGGCACTGTATAAATGTGTCAACTTGTCAAACACCAGGAAGCACCTCTCTAGACATTAGGGGTTTGCTGATATCCCTCACTTCAAACGCAGTTTGCAGATGGTATCACTACATTGTAAGATGCTCTGGGAGCAGCAGCGGGACGCACGCTGCGTCACGTCTCATTTAAGCTCTCTGTCTAAATACTGAGGCTCCTGCTACACAGGGTTTTGCAGCTTTTCAGCGCGCACAGCTTGACACCTGGAGCTGCCAAACCAGCTTCAAGATACCTCAAATGAGCACGCAGAAAGCAGCACTTGACGGGTCAGCCCCGGTGTGCCGCCTGCCACCGGCGCCGGCGCTGAGACGCTGAGGAGGACGTCGAACGCGCCGGCCGGGCAGGGCGGGCCGAGGGCTTCGAACGCGAAGGGCTGAGACGGGCTGGTCCGGAGGCACGCCGCTGCGGGTGCGGGGGGGCGGGGGCGGGCCCGCGTGGGGAGGCCCCGCGTGGGGAGGACGTGGCGTGGAGCGGCGGAGCTGCCCGGGGGTGCCGTGGGGCCAGGAGCCTCCCGAGGGCGCCGCTCCAGCAGGCCCCGAGGAGGCTGCGGGTCACACGCGGCTCGCCGTCGCGTACAGGGCATTAACCCTTCTCCTTGCAAAACCACCCGGAGACTGAACGTTCCCCCGCTTTACACCAGACTCGGTGCTGACGGAGATGAATCTAGAGCACTAATTTACTGACACGGCAGGGCATGGGCTTGTTTTAGAACGAGTAATTTCCATGATATGAAATGTATTACAGATACATGTATGAAATCCACACGCCTTTCTATGCACGCTTTAATTCCTTCCTGATCGATCTAAAACCTAAGATAGAGACCAGGTCTAAGCATGAATGAAAATGTCATTTTTTGGTATTAGGATGTACAACGTTATTAGTCTTTGCACGCTGCCGAAGGCCATTCTAATCATGTCGACATGAAATAATAAAACACTTCATAATGTACCTCACCAATTTACAAAGGATTTCAAATCTGAAAAAATATACAAAGCAAAAATAAGTATGGCGAATATCAACAATTTTACCAGTCGTATCTTTTTCTTTATTTAAATTTTCAGAATTCTGTTTATTATACTTGTGTTTTACAGGCAATGAAGAAAAGAGCAGAGACGTTCTATAATTTTCATCTGTTAAAATAAGTAATAGTCCAATTAGTATTCCATTAAACAGTAGACTATTTTGCTATACACAGCTGTTCTGTGTGGGTCTTCTATCTTTACGTTTATTTACGTTCCTCCTACATTGGTTTTGCACCTGAATTTTATTTTTATGATGCGGGGTCAGATTACAATTGATCTGTTTATATGTTTATGAAGATACTACATGCTGTGTTTCTCATGTCAGGGACTGAAGCAATAATCTGATTTATTTGCAACACAAGTATGATAAGCATAATGTTATTTTTCTAAACTAACCAGATGTACAATTTGTAAATAGAAATGGCTTATTTGCCTTTAATGATAGAATGTTACCTGTACAAGAATTTAATATATTGCACTTTGAAATGTAACATGCACAGATAACATATTATCAGAGTTTCTCGGTAGGCATCTAGTTTACTTTTGATTCTTTCTTTCCTTTTTTTTTTTTTCTGAACAAAGGTAGAACAAACAGAAATCATAGATACCCAAAGCTTGTATTGAACCATTTTCTCTTAATGGCATGGGAAATGTAAAATAGAGTTGGCGTCATTCACGCAGGCCTATTTTTGCCTCAGAACACCCAATAAAATTTTAACATATCAAAAAACTATCAAAATATGATTCTAAAATTAAAGACTTATACGGACTGCTCTAAGTCAGCATTATTAGGTCAGCTGGCATCTAAGCTTGTCTGTAATCTGTTGTTTTTACAATTTGTCTTTATAAAGTCTGGTTACTGGCAGGATCAAATACAACTTGCCTTAATCGCACGACCTCCTGCTGCAGGTGAGGGTTTTCAAGCAAGTCAGTCAAGTGTGATTTCTCCTTGAAGGAAAATTAGATAAAATATAACAGCTGCCATATATATATATATATATGTATAGGTGTGTGTATGTCTATTTTAAATTTCTTAAATCTAGGAAAGACACCAGCTTTAGTTTGGTGTGGATATTTCTAATTAGCAGCTCCACTTTAAATAAGGTATCAGTTTTCAAGACTGAAGAGCCGATGTCTGCACGTAGATTCATATTTAAAATAGTACAACAAATATAGGAAGTAGCATCAATATTGTACACTACCCAGGATTCAGCTCTTTCCTTAATAGAAAATGCCTTGAAAACACGAGGGATGGGAAATACAGTTTTTTCATCTATAGAAGAATATTTCAGGGATCTATTCTTTCTTTTTTTTTTCTTTTTTTTTTTTTTTTTTTGCATTTTTGAAGGATATACATTCGTCTTGGTTTTTGCTTCCAAATATGGTTTAAGGCTATTTGGTAAAGTATATACCAGATATCAGGCTCAATTTACCGGGTTTTCTCCTCACAGATACTTCTCAAAACTTCATCTCTAAAGTTTCATATCTTGAAGCTAAACATGCTTTATCAGCTGTGCTCCAAAGACAGAACTCATGCTTAATTCTACACACTGTAGGAAAAAGAGAAGCAAAAAGAAAAACAAAACAAAAAAAACCAAAAGAAAACAGATTTGAAGCAATGTCAGATCTGCATAACCTATGACACTTCATGTTTTCAGTCATCCATCAGGCTGCAGGGTGCGTGGGATTCGGATTTAAAGTGCTCATCAGGTGAAGAACCAAAGTGCTCGAGTATAATTAAATAGCTGTTCTGCCTATGGCTAAATACATTGCATTTGTTAAAGCAGGTAAAGAGGGGATGCGGTAGTTGGGGCTGTCTGTCTCACTGGGTTCAGACTGTTTTGACCTAAAGTAGGATTCAAACCGTGGAATTGGGTGCTGCGGGTTACTCATCTTATTGCGTCTTCACCTGAAGACTTCTAAGTGCTGGGTTGCTCGGTTGGCTCTGGAAGGTAGGTGAAGTGGAATAATTCTGTTTTAATCTATTTTAAATTAAAGCCTCTTGACTGTGGTAGTTACGACTTCTCTCTTCTGACAATGCGAGGCTTGAAAATATATTATTTTCCTTATATTCCATGGCTGGAAATTACTTATCTCTTGAGTCATGGTTTTTTTTTTATGTCTGAAGCAAGCAAGAAGGTTGTTCTTGCCATAAATGATACTGCATAGAAAAATAGTTCTAAAAAAGAATACAACTGTAAACCACAGTTCACCTTTACCTTAACATAACCATTTAAACTTAGATATACTTACCACTCACATTCATATTTCTTAAACTGTTTACAACATCACAACTGGCATTTTAAACAAGCAAGATTTTTTTTTTTTTCTCAAGGATACCCTGGAAACTCAATTGATATAACATTTTGAGAGTTTGAAATAGTACATGTAGCACAGCTCTTGAAATGAAAGAGAGAAGGTTTATAAAATAAATATTAACACGTAAAAGAACTGCTAAAATGCAATGAGTGTTCCAAAGGAGCGAGTATAACTTTTTCTTTACACATCTTGCTACAGAAGATCTAACTTTTTAAGGCTTCCGTTTTCCTTTCACCCATCACTCAAGTCCTCTTGCATTATAATTTTGCTTAGGTTTCAGAGTGTCGTTATACTGCTAACAGCAAACGTTTCTCAGTGGGCATCCCCACCACCACCAGACTTGTATGCTTCTTGGTTTCTGATGAACCTTGGAGTTTTACTGGCTGGATATCCCTGTTCATCTCCAGAAACTTGACATGACATGAGAGGCCTAATGTTATTTTGCGGTAACAAAGATGAGAAGAGTGGCAGAGCACATGGGTAAATATGTTAGCTGGGTTCTAGGAAAAGAAACTGGAGGTCAGAGAGATAAATGGGTTCTTTCTTTCCTGCTCTTTACATTTGTAGCACCTTCTACTTGGATTAGCTAATGCCTCTAGTGAATGGTGAGATGCACCCATTTATAGTTTGTTATTCTTATCCCTAATTATCACACATTTTATAAAAATATAAATAACAAAAAAGTAAGCTGGGTTCCATCTCAAGAGGTGTTTCTCGTTGTCCTCTGAGAATATATTGGATAAGTCAGGTCTCGACAAGCCCTATCCATTGTAGCTGATTGTAAGTCAGACAATAAATACAAAAAGAAGTCGTTCTTGCGGTGAGCTCAGCAAATTCTGAGGAAATCAAAAGCATTCCACTGTGCTTATGGCACAAAGAACACAACAGCAAGGGCATATTTAGTGGAGAGAATGAGACAAAAATTACCAGGTAAGTGACAAACTGTACAAGCATTTTGTTTAAAAAAGGAACTCTGCAGCATTCTGTCTTTAAAGCCGGGTTTGAGCCTCTGGGATATAGATCTCGATGCTGTCTGCACGCTCGGTGGCTGAATTCTGCCGGAAAGAGGCTGCTCTCTTTGCAGCCATTAGCCGTCTTCTGGCCTCTTGTCGCTGTCTGTCGGGTAGGTCCAGAGATTTTTCTCTTGTGATAGGGAATTTTCCTTTTGGGGGCTTCTTTGGTACAGGAGGAGGAACCTTTCTTTCTTCCTGCAATAGGGTATTAAAACTGAGGGTGAACTGCGTGCGGAAGGTACCGTCAGCAGAGCATGCAAAAATAGAAGACGTGAAATGCAAAATACTGGTTACATACATCAAGCATGCTCAATTTGTGCTCTCCAGTCATCGGGCTAATGGATTACATGAACAGCTATCCACACTAGAGACACTGACAAAACCCTGTCGTTTCAGCAACCATGAGGAATTCTGCAGCCCTGTGCCTTAAACAAGACCACGCATCCTTCTGCTGTCCTTGCGGATATCCTGCACATGCAATCTGCGTACCTCACTTTCACATGGATTTGTTTGATTTTAGCTGACACGGTATTACATTCATTATAAACAGAAACACACACTGGCTCTCCAATAAGAATTCAGCACATCCGTGTGGTCTGATCAAGAGAAAAGACTGCCTAAGATTAGCAGGACAAGATTTTTAATTAAATTAATCATACTGAGTTTAGCCTCAGCTGGATATGAGATAGCAGCTGTGTATACAAGTCTATTAGTTTAGTCTCCTCCATGAATTGCTAAATGGAAACATGCAAGCACCAGCCGGAGAGAGAACATAGGGCTAATTGTTCTGCTTGCCAGCCTGGACCATTTTAAAGAAAATTATATTGAAGAACTGTCAAATTATAAAATGAGAGTCAGTAGATTTTGGTACCAAAGTAACTGTAAATTGCTCTGCAGGTTTTAAATCAAGAATTGTTTTGAAGGATGAAATTGATATTTTTCTCCATTTAGGGACTGTGAAATATCTTATAAGGGTCTTAAAAAGACAATGTAGAATCATGCACTCATATAATAGTTTAGGTTGGAAGGGACTTCTGGGGGTGATCTTGTACAACCCCCATTCAAAGCCCAGTTGAAATCAGATGCAACTTTGAAGTTAAAGTAGGTTTTTCAACATCATATTTAATACTGGACTGAATAGCTCCAAAGACAGAGACTCCACAACTTCATATGTATAATATGGTTATTATGATCGATCTTTCTGCTGTATCACTTCTTAAAGTAATAATAATAGTCCAGAGTATGGGCTGTTCCTTATGGAGAACACAGTTAATTTGATGCACAGCAGGATTCAAATAATACAAAAATTGAACTGATGCACCTATGGTTTACAGACTCTTCATTGTTTGGTCTTTTCTTTAAAACTAATTCTGAGTCTATTACCAAAATGCATTAACCAACACTAAATAACTAAGTTTATTTAAGAACACAGTTCTATATCCTCAACTCAAAAGGAACAGTGCAGCAACCTAAGATGCTATTGCCCATGACAGCCAGCTCTTCCAGTCTTTATTTTCTCTGTCTCCTGTTTTCAGCCAGGAACATAAGGGCTCCATTCCTGTTGTCCCATCTTAATTTTTTTTTTAATTTCACTTTTAGTTGTTTCCCTCTTAGGAACACCACTGTTGCTGTCACTATAATAATTTCTTACTTCCAGTTGCCACTAGTAAGCAAGAGTTGCAAACTCACCATCCACCAACCAGCTGGCTGAAAATTAAAATCCAAGAGGAGCATGAAGAAATGAAAGAGTTGTCAAAATGCCTCCTAATTCCTCCCAAACCAAGCAAGTATTCACCTGAGGCCAACAGTATTGACTCAGACCAAATGCTGTCCTCATCTGACTGATACAATAATCAGCCAGGATAGTGGGGTGATCAAGGTGGGGAGTGGAGCTCTAGAAAGGGGAAAGGCAGTTTCAGAATCACATTGCTTTCGTGGGCAATTTGCCACCTTAGGTTTGTAAGCATCGTGGCTGGGGTCTCTCCCAGGTGGTGGAGTTGCAGGGCAGAGGTGCAGGCAGTTTGCCAGAAGTACTCTTTGTCCCCCTCAAACTTTTGTCGGCCACGCTTTTGTTTGACCTGCGCTATGTTTTGCCACGTGCTTTTATCTCACTCCTGTTCTAGTATCAGTTGTGTCGTGCAGGCAGGATTAAACACTGTCGTGCTCGGGTTTGAGCTGCCCCAAATGTAGCAGAGTGCTGAGTTTACTTTGAATTCTTGGAGTATTATCCTCAATCTGAATTAATCAGAATATATTTCAGTTCTAGTCTTTAGAATGTGAATCCAAATAATTTGAACAAAAGTGTTATGGAGTGGACTAACTTAGCAAAATCCATTTTATTTGTTATACAATTCAGTTCAACACTGTTAAAAAGGAAAAAAATCCAAAACCCTCACATCTGATGAAGGTTTCTGTGTATAAATTGGGCCATGCCAATTAGATACTTTCTAGGGTTGGAAACCTGTCATGTTTCATGATTGTATTTAACACAAGGAGACCGCAGGACTACAAACGGGGAGTAAATGGCACTGCCCATGATCGGCTTACCTTCCTTTCAGGTGATTCTATTATTTTCCATTCATTGAGTTTCAGCTGGTGCAGTTCATCAAACTTCATGCTGACATCTTCAATTGAGAGCTGCAATAAGTCCCAGAAACCTGCTAGGTCCTGGGAAGTTGGTCTCGGCATGGCACTCGGGTCCTGTCATGCACAAAGGAGAGAATATGAATAGACCAGGAGGCTTTAAAGGACGTGCTTTGAGGCAGGAAAGGCATCGCGCCAGAGCACGTTGCTACAGTGCTGCTCAGTGCTCGGGCTACGCACGCTTTACAGCTGGGAGCTGTGACTGGAACGTTGTACCTCCTACACAACCCAAACATGAATGAGTTGGACGTCACACGCGAGCCTTCCTGAATCCGTGCGGCACGGGAACTTCCTTAGCACCATATGCTGCGCTGACCTGCATTTCTAAAAAGGAACAACCCGACAGCCTCTGCCTGCTGATTATTAAAGGGAAGGGGAACGTGGTTTGTATTCTAGCTAGCATAACGTCTTTCTGGTTGAAAATTACATTCACGATAGCTGATTAGAAGGCAAAACACCACCATGAAGAAGTTGTCAGCTTATGCTGAATTCGATGTTTACATTGTCTTGCATTTTCAAAGGTGTACATAAGGTATAAAGTTTTGGTGGGTATGGTAGGATTTTATTCTCCAGGGAGTCAAATCACGCTCAGGAACTGGGAAGGCACTACCCGCAGGTGCTGCAATTAGGTGGCACTATGAGCACAAGACTTAATGGAGCAAACATTGGTGGTAACAACTAGCAAGATGACCCTCCATTTGACTATTAACCTGATGTCAGTGCTGGATAAAAATTATGTTATAAGGTAGTAGGCAGACTCTTAACCCCATGCTTTATGAGCATTGGTACTATTTCAAGAAGACAGCTTTGTCACTTTAATGAAATAAGGCTTAACTGGTAAACATGTCTGTGAAGATGATGGAGAAATACCTTTTCCCTTCTAGGACAGGAGCAAGATATTAAAATGGTCTACAGAATGGTGCTGGGAGAGATGGAGTCAAAACCAGGCCAAAGGAACTCTGGATCTCCCCCTTCCTGGGCAAAAGCTGTAATAACTAGTTTACTGTTAGAAACACTGGTGTTATTGCTGAAGCACGGCTCTGTGCCCCATCTTTTAAAAATCTAGTGAACAAAGATGTTTTAGATATTAAACACAACCCCACAGCTGACTAAAAACTGGGACATAAGTGTATTTCTATTGAATTCCTCCCTTGAATTGCACATTTCTAAGGGTCTTAAAGTAGGAATTGCTACTCAAACTTGGGTTTGCAGATTCCACTGCGGGAGCTGAGTGCCTGGAGCTGGACATGACAACATGCCCACGTGTCATGCTATCTAAACCCCTTTGGGAATCCAGGCCAAGAACCAGCCTAAAAGCCTGTCCACTTAGAAGCTGTCTTCACTAGAAAAGTCTCCTTTTCATAGGGAGCTTTGGCGACTTAATAGAACTGGCCATATAAATTATAACTGACTTCTGGGAAACATGATACAACTCAAGATTAGTGTTCACTGAAAATGGCTTAGTTGGGTAGATCCCAATTTACTCCAAAACCATTAAAAATTTGTGTCAGTGGTATTAGTTACCTTACAGAGGTCAACATCTCAGGCTTCCGGAACTGACTCCCTGTGTGAAATTTGTCCGGACGGTCCCTGACCAATATAGATTTGGCAGCAATATATCTTATACTGCAATCTGTTCTTTCCAGTCTGGAAAGACCAGACCAGTCTGGTCTCCTCAGTCCCTCTCCCCGGTTTCTTCCCAACAGCCATAAAATGATGCCACTCATTGAAATGCCATTGCCCTCTGAATCAAGGCTAGTTGCTCTTCTGTGCCTTTGTGCGCTCCTCTCTGCTCGTCGTGTTTGGGAAGATCACAGCCTCCGGCGCGGCTGCTTGCAGAGGAGTGTGCGGTGCACGACTGGACACAAGAGGGCTGCCTCCTGCTGCTGTCGCCTATGGATCCGCAGTCCACGGATAAACGCTGGCACAAACGATTGCTATTACAGCTAACGAAGTTTTGACAAGATTTGACTTAAACCTGTTTCTTCTCAGAAGCTGCTCATTTATTTGTAACTTATTTGGAATTCAGCCTTGCAGCCCTCCTTCTGAAGGAAGCCTGAAGCAAGCAGAAAGCACCTAGCCCATGCTGGAGCCGCTCTGTTTTTGCCTGCAACCATGACATACTGAGCGATGATCTCATGAGCTGAGGAGGATCTGTGCTGACTGGAGAGTATGGAGGAGGACAATTCAAAGAAAAAACAGGGTGTCACAAGAGACAATGTGAATAATGCAGAAGGGAGTAGTTATTAATCAGTGATCTTTTTTTTCCTAGTGGGAACAACACGCTGTAGGAGATAGCCAGCCAGATTCTTAAAAAAAAAATGCTTCATCGAAGCTTACATTTTTATGAATTTACCATGAGAGGCTTTGGTAAGAGATCTTAACCCAGAGCATAACCAAATGTGTCCCTTGAAGTTCTTATCACCCTTTAGAAAAAGTCCATAGGCGATAGGTGAGTTTGTTGGTTCAGTTTCAGTTTAAGTATATTCCTCTTCCTAAACCCTTGCTGCATTTTGAGTTGGCAGAAGTAAACGCTGTTGTTCTTTGTCCTACGTTTATGCTTATTGTTGTTGAAGAGTGTTAGAGTACTACTGCGTGGTAGCCCTGTAAGTGCTAGATGTTTTTGAGTAGGGGAATGCACGAACTGGCTGCTATCTGGCAGCGTTCCTGTGGGGCACCGAGATGCTGCCTTAGGAGCATATGGAAAGCCTGCTGTGGATACGCACTAAGTGAATATTTAACAACAAACTCTATCGTTAGGTGTAGGAAGAAAAGCCACAAAACATGAATGAGCTAAAAGTCCAGTTCTGCAGTTGCCGCTTTCTGCAGAGCCCATCGCTGATTTAATGGAGCTGAAGAATACTCGGAGCCTAAATCTTCAGAGTGGGATAAAGCTGCTGTGACGGAGTTCAAGGGTTTATTACGCAAATAAGAAGGACAGAAATAAAACCTTGCCAGATTTTTGGTCACGTTGTCTGCAAAGCTGTAGATTTCTCCTCGTGCTCCTATTGCTTTTGCAGTAACGGCTTGCTCGCGCTTCCAACGGCGGACGGCTGCGCTCAGCAGGCGCCGCGCCTGTTATTACGGTCACGCTCTCGAGCACAAGCGCCGGACCCACTTGAAGATAAATGGAGTGGAGTGGAGGTTAGGCCCTCCGAATCTTAGTTTGCACAGCTTAATCAATCAGGTAATGGAGGGTACTTGGAAATTCGCAGTGAGAAACTTTTAGGCATTTATGGAGATTTCCTCCTTTCGCTACGAAACAAATGACTAGGTAGGGAGCACGGATTATACATTTGATATTACAAACGTGGTCACCTCCTGCTTGCCTGACTTTGCATATTTCCTCTGTCGTTCTGTAACAGCTATTAAAATTCTTGTTTTGACAGTGTCTTTGAAGTGGATAATTGGATTCTTTCCTAATGAGGACCATATATCTTATAATTTTCTATCAGAAGGTAGGTCATTTTTGGTGTGACTTTCTCCATAATATTTGATCGCAGTTTCAGGAATTCTGGATGTTTAACTTTATGGATGGAAAGTAGCAAGTTGGTCTCTGCAGAATGAGTGTTTTGCCTTAAAAGGTTATGTGGTGAATACTAACAAGTAAAGAAATGTATCTAACCAGACATATAGGTCATGTTTGCCATCATGCATGCAACAGAATTCAGCGCTTTTAATATGTGAGGTGTAGTGGCAGTCAAAAGGTGAAAGTTACACTTGATTTTCGAGTGAGCCAAAGAAAGGTGTTCTACCACTAGCTGTAGGTAGAAGAATTACGTTCTTCTATTGATTAGGATCATCATGCCACAACGTTGGTATCACTGATGGCTGATGTCATATTAATGAAGATAACATTTAGAATTGAATTATTTGCTAATGGACTTCCAGAACGATAGCAGTAACTCTCATAAGTAATATACCGCATCTGCTCCTTTAGCCCTAGGACATCTTACATATAATTGGCAATGCAAATTATGAAACCCAATTTTATGAACATTATATATATTCCCATTTCCAAGATCAGTCCTACTTTCACATAGGTAGAAAGCTGGATCACGTATTCTCCGCTATTCTGCTATTTTACTATTCTCCACTTACTGTAATGTGAAAAATTTCTCCTTTCTTACCAGAAATATAGTTACTATTTTAGGGTATTACAAAAAGAAACCATAATATTATGTCTCAGGAAACTTGCTTCTGTTCCCTTGTAATTTTTTTCTTTAATAAAGGCATCAAAAAAAGAAAAGACAAAACACAGCCAGCCTGAAATTACTGAAATTACATTTGCTTTGACAAAAAAATGTACTAACACCATACTTAAGGATTTAGTTAAAAAAAAAAAAAAGGAGCAGTAGGACAAAATGTGAGACGTGCTACTGTTTGTGTACGCTACACTTGTTTTACCCTTATTTTTGTTGTTGCCTCTGAAATAAAAATATTAAATTCTAAAATTTAAAGTTATGTTTTATGGAATATCTATGGATAAGTAGCCTTAAGCTCTTCAAGAATGGCCAGACATGGTGACTTACCAGATTTTGCTGACAAAGCCAATAAAATTGCTGGAATTTCTGAGACATGAGGAGCTGAGCACTTCCAACAGCACTTCGGATCTTACCTAGGACTAAGTATACAGACAGGTTATTACCAATAGACGTCTTTTGGCAGTAAAGGCAAAATACAGCTCAAAAAACATGTAGATGAAATTACAGTTTATTTTATAAGGGAAGTAAATATTTGGTTTTGTTGCTTGTGATAATATATATACAGTATTTTTGAAAAAGATGGAGATACAGGAAAGCTCTGTGGCACCTTACCCTTTGGCAATAACAAATGATATATTAATAACTCAGAACAGCTAAGACTGTATTTACTCAAGGAAGTAGGAAAAAAACAAGGGAATATAGACAGATTTCTGAAGTGGGCATACATACATATGTTTTTGAGAACAATCTTAGATTTCCGAGTAAATTATACCACCACTCCCATTTACATTTGCTCATGTAAATTGAATGCCGTTGAAATAGTCTTGCCTCAAGAACCAGTTAAATGCCTGTTCCCTTTGATGTCAAATGGAGCTTTACATGTACCTTAGATAATATCTTCTGGTTCTGCAGTCACAAATGACTTCACTCAGTTGTGTGTGTGATGTGGTGAGCACTCTTTATCCTGTCTGTTCTGGGGGTAAGGGTAACACATTAAACTATAACATAAGATACTCCTACCATAAGAATGGGATCCTCAGAGGAATCACGTCTCTGAGACATGTCTTGGTACCCCCATTAGGAGTTACAGGTTGCCTACCCAGGAAAATACACAAAGTCCTAAGCACAAGAGCTTCTGAAAAAGTGGGTCACAAGCGGATGTTCCAGGACTTTGCTCAATCATGATCAGCTCCCATGGTTCGTTGGGCTTTCCCCACTGTCAGTGTACTTGCCATTTACAGCGTGCGTAAGCACTGGAGAAAGGGACCAAATTCGTTTTACTTGACTTTGCTTCCGAGAGTCACCCACCTAAATCAAAATTTCTGGCTGCTCTGTAATCAGTAATCTGAGTTGAAACTCAGCCACGTTAGGCACTTATTTTAGATGAGCTGAATCTCTACTTGGAGACGCCTTTTTCTTTCTGTTGACTGGAGTGCCTAAGAGGACTGGCTGATCCCTAGGACACGAACTCCTCCTGGACTCCCACGTTAGCTGGGATAAATACCATACTTTGGTAGGCAGCAATATAATTCCTACACCTCCTTCCTACACATCCTTTCCTACACTTCCTTTCCTCCACATCCATCTCGATGCTGAAAAAGCAACACTGTAAAAAACATTATAAGCTGCGGTTTCAATGGAAGACTGATTTTATCTGGAGAATTTCCAGACCTTTAAATAATGTTTAGGGTAAAGATAGAGAGAGGTAGGGATAGGGGTGAGGCAGTAACTACGCTGACGTCTTTTAATTCAGTTTGAGGAAACCAAATTGGTAATTGAAACAGGATGTAGAGAGTGGAATGAAACTACAATAGTACAGCAGAATGGATTTGCAGCCTGCGATATAGAAAACATAAAACTCTGGCAGGGCTTAACATTTTGTTGTTATTTAGAAATAAATATAGGAGGGGACTGAGAGGCATGTGAAAACAATATTTGGTAGTAGGTATTACATTTTAATTCTGCTTTCTCTAGACCTGTGAATCATCTACTTAACCACAAGAAGCAGCAAGAGATAATTTGGAAGTTTTAGGCTCCAGTTCTGTGGAAACATACAAACTCTCTAACTTTAAAAGTGTGTGTTAATGTGTGGAGCTGTGGTTCTCAAACTCCGTTCCATTTTCTGTTAGACAAACAGTATAGCTGTGCCACAACACTAAATTAAACAGCAATATGCATAATTCATCAGTCCTGTGTGGCACCCATTTGTGAAAGGGTTAAGTGGTTCAGGGCTGCATGAGTAGTTCACTGGGGTTTAGTTGGTCAGATGAAATAAAACTTTTTAATTGGTTTGGGTTTTTTGACCACCAAACCCCTCATTTTCCTCTACAGAGTTATTGGCATATGGAAAGTGGCGTTTTAGGTGTTAAAACCTGAATAAACATACAAACACCCGAATAAAAAAGAAATGTTTCTTTTGGTCTTCTGAAAAAAATTGCTTTAATTTGGCTTTCAGCATTTCTAATAAAGGCAAAGACTTAAGTGACAAACAGCCGTGTACCCTTTCCCTTCGGTGCTCTGTAGCTCAGGACATAAGACAAACTCCCAGTGTGGGGACAGAGTCCCTTTTTGCCTGGATGCAGAATTGTGCTGTAGCAGGTCCCCGACATCGCCTATTCATCGAATCATAGAACCATAGAATCTTTGGCTTGAAAGAGACCTTTAAAAGTCACCTAGTCCAACCCCCCTGGGGTTGGGACATCTTCAACTAGACCAGGTTGCTGAGAGCCCCGTCCAACCTGACGCTATTTCCATGTTATGTTCAGCTGGGCAGAAAGAGAGTGAGGATGGTTCTGTTGGCTGATGGTTGTAGTGCTTGTCTTAGAATGAATAAAGTTCAGGTTTAGTTTCCTCTGCTGAATTTTGTAGTTCATAGCTCAGACACACAGCCTGAGTAAGGGGCATTAGTTTTAGTCCTACTGCAGTAATGTAGATCTTGACAGAATCTATATGTGACTGGTATTTTCTAGTGAATCTCACAGTTACCCCAGCCCCCGTATTAAATAAACATTTGTTTTATCTTCGTTATCCTGAAGGATCGTGTCAACAAGCGTTGGTGATTTAAAGCCCAGTCAGACCAGATGAGACTTAGGCACTGGCAATACAGCATTTTGGTGTGATACACATCTGTCGGGGATGTAAGAGGGTGGCTCTGGGCCACTCGCATGTGTCACTGAGTCACAGTGGTGAATACACATGTATAATTACAGCCCTACCATTTACTAACTCTATTTCAATTTCAGTAAGTACATCAGATGTAATAAAACATAGAAGTTAGAATCTCTCATATTCATGCTACTCTGCTTTGATGTAATTAAATTAAAGTATTAATACACTTCAATTCATAATCTTTAGCACAATATTAATAGACAGCCAAAGCCTTGTTATTAATTTCATGCATTGGGGAATTATTCTGATGAGTGCAGATTGATTATCTCCATGAAAGAATGATGAATGTTAGAGACTGGAGAGATTTAGATGTTTGGTGATGCCTAGAAGATTTTGCTTGTAAATAAAAGATGATAAAATCTACCAACACACATACATATATATAATTTTCATGTAATCCACATACCTCCCTCCATTAAGCTAATGATATATTTACTTGAATGTCAGGAAAGGGTCACACAACATTAATTCTGCTCCCTGAAGCACATGAAGCACTCCATTTTTGTTGTGTGGTCCTCTATGGCTTCTACTCCGAAGACATACAAAGCCCTGACCATGACTTCAGTAGAAGCAGACTCAGGATTTATATCCTGGATAGAGGTTGTGTAAATTGCCTGTATACAACATGTACAATTAACACAATGGTGTCTTTTCCCCAGCAATAAGCATATTACAAAATTGCAAGTAGTATATATGTGTTGTATTGCTTAAGAAATGCTACAAAATCTTGTAATTGAAAATGGTTTCACATCACAAAGGTGGAGGGGGAAAATTTAGATCTATATTGGTGAAACAAAGATTATAGTCTGATGCTGTAACTCTATTCTTGACAGGTTAACAGCTTTGCTTAATTGTGCCACTGCTGCTCCAGCAATGAGAAACTACTAACAATCAATCTGCTTCTGGCATTCATTACTGTTTATTTAAATGACGTGTTTTAATTTAAATTTTCATCCCATTTGGTTGTTCCATTTTTTTCTATACTCATAATTAAATTGCTCCACAAACAATCTGAGACAATATGCCTGGAAAAAATATTCAAACTGGCATTTAGTTCATTCTCGTAACTCAAAGCAGGGCATGATATTTGTCTAAGCTCTAAAGCTAAATTAGTAATCTTCAGAAATATATGTCTCTCTCACTATCAACACAGCAGGTAGGCATAATAATAAATGTATAATGTTCAGAGTGAGATGATATTTTAGGACAGCACAGCTACCAGTTGGCAGTGCTCTGGAGGGTCGGTAGGGCAATGGGACTCAGTGCAAATTTGCTTTTTACCTCAGTGGAGCCGAGTTCAAAGAGGAGAACATTTGAGTAGAACAATACAAATGCTAGGAGGAATTCTCAGATTCCACGCTATGGTACTGTCTTTTATTGACTTTAAAGACCGTTTCAGGGCAATTAAGACATTCTGTAGTCATTCACAACACTCCAAATGTAAATTTCAATAGTGCCTGAAGGATAGGTTCGTGAAAAGCATTAGGAAATTATGATGTCAGTAATTTCTCTTTGGTTAAAAGATAACCCATATTTGGTCAAACACCTAAGAAAGCTTTTATGGATGATTAATTGATGAATATACTAAAATACATTGGTTGTGAGGTTTTTTTGTTTGTTTGTTTGTTTTGTTTTTCAAAGTATGGGAGATTTAATTCTATGTTTTCTGTTACTATTTGGCTGTGTTAGTAAAGCCTTTACAAGTACTGTGGAAATATCAGCCAGAGGATTATCAAGGAAAAATCCAGCACCCGTAGAATGAAGGGGTGAGGGGAGAGAAGGGTGATATTTTGAGCTCTCACTCCCCCTAATGCCTTTTTTCCCCCCTAGAAATCACTTTACTATGTAGCTATGCCAGCAGAGCTCCTAACCACGATGCAGAAGGTACCAGCAAAACAACTTTTCTGCATTGTAACTATACTATAGTTAATATTTTTTCACCTATCTTAACATTTTTACATGAGCCAAGCATGTGGCATCCAGGAGCCCGGGACGTCTTCCTTTTCCCTCTGCCAGACCTTGCCCACAGGCTGCGGGCAAGGGGCTGCGGCTCCCCACGGGCTCCCTGCGCCGGTCTCCCTGCTCCCACCACAGAGCTCAAGGGCAGCAGAGTCCTGGCCTTCAGTAGCTTTCTGACAACGGAGAGCGTTTTTCTTGTCATCACCTACACACCAGTAAGAGTCAAATGCAATTTTTGGAGTGTAAAACTGAAACTCCGGTCAGCACCCTTGAGAAACACGTTTCTTCACTTGAAGGCACCCTGCTAGTGCAAACGATCGGATGACTTACCCTGGGAACAGTTACAGCCACATCAATATTTTATATCTGTATCTATGTATGTTATAATAAACAATGAGAACACAAACAACTGCCCCCACAAACAATATATGAACTTTGCAGAGACTCCAAAATACAATTCATGGCAACTGACCAAATAAACAAATTCTGTGAAAAGAAAGAGAGAGAGGTTATTTTTGCTGCAGTGATTATCTCCTCCTTTTCTAAGACCTGATGAGTGAAGTTCTTAAAACAACATTATGGGAGAAAAGCTACAGTGAAAGAGAAAATCAATAAAGCAATCAGACAGCTTTCTGTGATCTCAGGGCTATTGTGTTAACACAAAAAATGAAATTGTTTTCTAAAATGCAGTTCTATTTTAACTCTTCCCATGATTAAAACAAAACAGAAATGGTATCATAAAGACAGCCTTCTCCTAGGAGATGCAAAGCTATATTTGGTCTTCAGGTACAACTAATATACCTAGGCCAAAAATAAATGATTCAGCATTAACAATGACAGTTTGAATGTGCAAACTTCGCTGTGAAGTGTTTAGGGAATAGTAGCTCCTGCTGGAAGATGGAAAAACATTTAGTTGCTTCTGTCTCCTCCATTTGTGTGCATTTTTTTCAGGGAACTGCCAAATGCTTATGTATGTCAAGATACACTTCACGCTGGGATATCATTAAACTTTAGTTCTTGTGGATACATACATTTTAACCTCCATAGCTCAAAGTGGGGATACAAAATGTGTCAAAGAGTCAACAGGAAAAAAATTATTCACACTGAAATTTTAAAATGCTGTGAAGCTCATTCCATTGGCGAAAATAATTCTTTGATAACTTCTTTTTACTTGATGTAAGTGATATTAGGTGAAGGGATACCATTTCAAAGATAATGTAATTTGGAAATTGTTTGAGGAAGATCTCTTGAAATGAGTCACATAAAATGGAAAATCTGAAGTCTGGGTGTCACTTTTGGCAATGAGCTGAAGACAAACATCTGATTTTGCATATGCTATATATACATATTCTATAATAATTTCTCTAACCTATTAGGGAGGTCAAAATGTTCCTCCAACACAAGTAATTAACCCATTTTGGTTAATTTAAAAAGGGGATTTCAAGGGTCCATTTCAGTTGTGTTTTAGTAACTCTGTATCAGGGAATTGCTCTTTCTTTTTTCTTACATGATAGAGTCACTCTGCAAATGGGGAAACATAAAATCCTGATATTCCGTTTCATTTTCCAAATGAAATGTTCTAGATTAAAAGGGTGTCACTAACTCTGAAAGTTAATAAAAATTACTGAAGTCCAGTTTGTCTTCACATCCTCTGTACTGTTTACTGAAAACTATCTCCCGAATTGCCGTTTCCCCGTGCAGCAAGGAGTTTCAGAGTGTTTCTGGAGTGCAAGAGCACAGCTTCACATGGTGGGAGCGAGGAAGTTCTGCACCTGGGAACGTGTAGTCAGCTAAATCCGCTCCTCCGACTTTTCCTAACATGGTGCACAGCTTGATATTCCAGAGGATAACACCGCTAACTGCCGGGCTGTGTCTCCGAGTGAGCAAGCAGTCCCGACGTGAGAATGTTTCCCCGGCTCATCCCATGTGGCTGCAGATTTGATTAGGGGCTGTGCATGAGGAAGAGCTTGCAGAGGGAGGAGGCAGGAAAAGTCCACCCCTTGCCTGGGGACCCCTCACTGGCCTCCTAGGGAAAGAGAGGGGCTAACGGTCTGTGTGTTTCTCCCCTTTGGTCCCTGAAAATTTTACTCTTCCCAAGGAGATTAAAGTCTTGCTCTTTGAACTTCTGCTTCAGATCGTAAGCACTGATGTCCCCACACCAGTAACAGGCAACCTTGGAAGCAGGTGCTTTGGGATACTTAATGACAGCAGAGAAATGTCTGTATTCAGCAGTGCAAAGATTTGGGGAGTTCGAAAAATAAGACTTATACGGTAAAAAGAAGTATTAAGAAAATATGCATTGTGAAAGAAGGCTTGGAAATCCTCACACAGGCTAAGCAAAACAAAATATTTTATTATTCGTACTTCAACAGCCCCTAGGAGGGTATTAATGTCTTCGCAGTACCAATGCAAAGGGAAAATTCTCAGCTCAGCCCTGCCATGATGAAAATAAGGACAAAAACCTGCACTCCAGAAAGCACTGGCAGCTGAAGGAAGAAAAACAGCTTTATGCTCTCCCCCACCCCAAATCCTGTGTTGTTACTTGGCAGACTTATGCACAATATAGTGGAGAAATGACTGTAAAAAAAAAAATGATGAGGTAAAAACATAGGCATTATTTCTTTTGAAAAGGTCAGCACAAGAAATAGAAATTGGCCTTTTAGTCACCATGCAGGCCTGGCCCAAGACCTGAGGGTGCATCATAGCAAGAACTCGATGAGGGGGAAAGAAGACAATCAGGGAAGAGTATTTGGAGGTGATGGTGAGATTTGCGAGAGTGCAGGAAAAGATGCTAGTAAGAAAACTTAACATGAACTAATTTGTGATCTGAGAAAATCTTGGCTGAGACAATAATTCAGATAGGCAGGGATTGAAATATTTATAAAACTGAGCCTGAAGAACAGGGATAATTGACCTCAGAGGGAATCACAGGGAGCTGGCTACTGAGTGCTAGGACCACTTTGATATATTACTATCATTAGTGCTGGGTTGGATCTTGTTCCAAAATAGTCTACATTATTTTTCACTTTATCCCGTCACTCCTTTCAAGGTGTCCAGAGGACGTGAGAGAATAATAATGATTCTTGACAAAATTGTAATAAGAAAATGCAGCTGAACTATCTAATAGTGCATATTGCAACTGCAAAAGTGCTTTGACTATTGTTCTTGCTGACTCCTTTCCATTCTTCCAACAGACCCTTTATGATAGGCAGAACTGCCTGTAAATGAATGAAGACATTTAAAAAATGATTGTTCATTAATAAGAGGCAAATTCTCAGGTTTCAGGAAAACCATAAAAAAATGTTGATGTAGGACCACCTTGTGTGCTCTGGCAAAGGCTCAAGCACTGGAGCCATAGAGGTGAGTGGGAAGAATGTGTCAGAGCAGGAGCTGTGGATGGAGCTGTTGCACCATTTGAGCAATATCTAATGCCAGACTTTGATCCTCTGATGACTCTACAGTTGGCTTCTCCATTACTTCTACAAAACCTGGGAAGTGCCAGCTTGCACAGTCAGTTGCAGGACAGGGCTCTTATATCTTGTGGTTCTGTTGGGTGTCTTTGGTACTACAAAATGAGTAAGGAAAAACTACAGACAGCAACCTCATCCTAACAGATTTCTTATTTTAGTAGACATCTGTAAGAAAAGATACTGAAATATTCTTACTTTCTTCAGAAAGATCATTTTCTTCTGCTTCTCTTTCCATTTCTTTACACCATCCTTCCATTCTCTTAGTTTCAGTGTGTAGCAACTTCATAAACCAAGATCCATCCCGTCGACACGGAGACATTCGACCAGTCTCTACTGTCTCAATGGCTGGCTCTAGCCAGGGTTCTGGTGGTGGAAGGTTTGAGGTGTCAACTGGGGTCCTATAATCTTCTCTGTAACTGAAGAGTCCCTGTGTCCGTACAGTTCTCACTGCGCTGTATTGGGTGGGTGTGCTGGGCTCTGAGTGCTGCTGGAACGACGAGCCAAACTGAAGTCCCTTGTCCTCCATAGTGATGTGTCCTGGAAAGCCCTCCAGTTCCAGGTCAGCCTGGACAGCTGCTGTTACACTGTTTGAGCGCTTGAATCGTCCGTGTCTTCGTGAAGAGGGAGAAAAGAAAAGAGATTAAGAGATATAAATACATATGTGATTATGCAGAGGCACAGAATAGTGTTTCAGTGAATGGATTCTGGTTTTCTCTTTGGACTTTATGTTAAGTATTTTTTCACTAAAATAAGACTGTGAGTGACAACAGAGAGAAAAATGAAAATGCATAGTGACATCATTGATCTGAGCAAAGATACAAAATAAAATAATTTAAATTATCTCTGGAAGCAAATATTGATTTACTCTCATACTACAAAATACTGTGTATCATTACTAAATGAACTGGAACTAACTAGCAGAACTGCAGGATTACAAGTCTCGATAGAGGTCTGTAAAGTAGATGTATAAAAAAAATTCAAATATTAAGAATTGTAATTAGACAAAATCTGAACATCTGTTAAGTCAGGACTGTTGAGAATCCTTTAATAAAAGAAAAATAGTAGCAGCAGGTTTAAGACTGTGATATTTTTTACTTGCCTCATAGGATGGCCATTGAATGCTGATTTTCTATTATGTTATGCCACCGAATGATGACATTTTAGAAAAGGTTTATGTTAAAGAGTTAGATAGAGAAGCAAAGATTATTTGTGAAATATTTTCACATCTGAGGCTATTGTTTCATTACTTCTCGTCAATGGTGGTAAAAGGCAATTAGCAGCCAGCTACTGTCTGACAGCTGCCATGAAATGAGATAATGGCCCCAGTCCAGTACTTAACAGGCAGTGCCTGCCAGGGTTAACCTGTGGCTTAGTGCATTGGCCAGCAGTTTTACAAAGCTGAAGCAGGACTGAACAAGTGTAAAAGTTGATTCTAGTTTAGGATAAAGGTTCCATGGGTTACATCCTAACCATTATATCCCCCTGGGTGGACTGGGAAAGCCTGGATCAGCATGAGGTGTCGTATTGTAAGAGTATTCCGATATAGACCTCTTTGTATTTGTTCTGCCAATAATGAAATTATATTAATCTACTACTTTAATTTAAATCCTTCACTTCCTTCCTCCAATTAAAAACTGGAAAGTTAACTAAATATTAAGCAACTGCTAAGTAATCCCTACAAATTTTACCAAATGACCAGCATGCATATACGAAATTTGGCTTTGTGAATTATTTTGGGGCAGCACTTGCCAGATGTACTCTGTTTACAAATGTGCGTTGTGTTATGAAAGACTACAGATTTTTGTACATGCTTGAATTACCGTTTTTCATCTTCCACTTGTACTCCAACAGAGTGGTATTCCCGGAGGCCTCTGCTTTCAGTATCTGAATCAGTTGCTGTTTCCACCTAATTCAACACAAAAGATACATCTGCAGAGTGAGCACCGACAACTCAGCGCTATTTTTACCTGCACTCATTCAAAACTAATTATATATTTCCTCTCTTACTTCTAAGAAACACCTAGCACAGTAAAATAAATTAAATAGGTATTCAGCCTGGTATCAGTGTTTTGGTGCTGTGTTTTATACGGCTTTGCACAAGTATTCCTGTTCTGCTGTGTAATTCCCTATTTCAGACCTAAACAGATGCAATTACTCAGTTCAGTGGAAGCAGGGAGCAAGCTTGGTCTGGAAGAGCTGTTCTTAGAATAAGGAATTCACAGGATAGCCCTGTTTTATATTATTATAAAACAGTCTCATTATAGTCCTTGATTTACAAAAGCAAATAAAATCTCAAGGAGCCTGATAAACTTGCAAGTGATAAAAGGAAATGCTGCAATGAAGTTTCATCGACAACTGCGTTGACAAATATAGAACCATTTAAATGACAGGAGGGATACAGCAGAATGCTGTATCTCACTTTTTTTAATAATGTGGTCCTGAAAATGCTATATCAAGCAAGTAATTTATGCACTTTTTATAGTATTCCTGTCTGAAATACACTTACCAAAATTTATTAGCAGTAGAGTTTTCTTCATAACTGAGACCACATTGCTTTGCAAGTTTCTGTGGGATTTTATATAACACTCCCCATCACCACCCCACCCCCAAGTCTTTGACACAGGCATAGCGAGTGCTGCAGTGTGCAAATTATACTGAATCAAGGGGGAGTCAGGAAAAAAGAAAAAGAGTAGAACCGACTTCTCCTTTTGAATGGTATTTTCAGTGTTAAATTAAAAAAATCATATCAACAACCAGTTTTGCAACATGCACACTCCGTGTGTGAATTCAAAGAGTAAATCCTATGATGAAGACAAGATAACTTTTCCCCTTGCAGCAGTCACAGGCACCTCTGGAAGGACCCCAATGGACATTGCAGCTGTCTCTCAGCTGCACAGTCCCAAACCCACCAGGTTTCTGGAAGGGTGCAGACAGAAGGGGGAAGGAGAGTGGGAAGTGAATGTGCATGTGGACTATACTTCTTGAAGAAGCCAGTTGCTGGTAACTTCTCTTTCCATCGTCGAGCCGCAGCAACATGTACATACACATGGAAGGGAATTCCAGCCAGTATTCAGTACACGTTCATATTTACCTGGGCATGTGACTTGGAGATGTTCATGAAAACAGCTAGCGCAGGAACCCTCTAGCAAATGCTAACAGCATGCTTGAACTGTACAGTGTAGCATCAGGCACAGGTTTGCCAAAAGCTCTGGATATCAGTTTGGCAACTGTCAGGGAAAGACACATTTCCTAGCAATTCAATTAATTCTGCATGAGGTCTAGGGAAAAGTGCATGCTGTTGTCTGTTTCCACCTTGGCAGTTGCATGGCTATATTCATTTGGATGGGCAGTGCATTGAGAGAACTAAGATACCAGACTTGGTAACAGTCTCCAAGATTTGGTGTTTCCGGTATAAAAAGAAAGGTCCCTCTTGACGTTGGCAGTGAAAAAAAGCCTCAACCACAGAGGTAAGCAGCTTGGGGAAAAAAACCCCACTATAACCAACCAAAAAACAGGCAAGCTTCTTTCCTAGCTGAGGTTGGTCTTGGCTCCAACATGAGTGAGAAGCTTAAGCTGTACTTGGAGGGTCATCCTCTCATGAAAGAACATTGCTATAAGTAGAACCTATTGCCATAAGTAGAACCTATTGTCCAGGTTTTTAGCGCAAGAGATATCTATCACGAAAGGCACTCTTATTTATAGCATAGAAGTGTCCAAAGGAGTCTTGAATAATAAGTTCAAATCTAAGCAAGGGACTGGGCACTCACCTAGCCCTTTCAGGGATGTGAGAAAAGCTGCATAGAAAACATCTTCATTAGAGACAGGTGAGCAGAAATTAATTAACTGGGTCAAGAATGAGATACCCATCTAACCTGTTAGGAGGGAGCAGAAAGGCAAGTTACACTTGCAGCCTTGACTACAGTGATGAGAGCTCAGTCAAATATGCATAGACATGTTTTGAAGAGTGGAGTCAACTTTTTTTCAAAGGGAGACAAGATGGTAGGTTGTCAATAAGAGCAGATAACACTGAATGCTTAGGCTGTGGCTCTTGGGTGCGCCTGTATGAGTGCTAGCAGGAAGATGATGTCCAAGGTGGGGAAACATTTTCTGGAGGAAGCCTTTTGATGTTGAAATCCATAGCAACATCTGGAGTGGTCAGGAAGTCTAAACTGTTGCTAAAAGCTATGGTATTGAACTTCATCCCCAAAGCAACCAGAGTCAATGTGAGTTAAAACACATAATTTAGGAAGTTGTTGAGTTTGAACGACAATAAATAGTTCTGTCAAAGAACATGTTTTCAACCAGGGATTCTGTCTCCTTCTGGAGATAAGAAGACTCGAAGTTCTTGTTAAAGTTGCAGAGACCATGGCCTTCCAAACCATATCTGATGCATCATGTAACACCTGTGAAAAAGCCAGAATAGTTATCTTGATCTCAGATAGAGTCACTATAAAGCACTTATTGGAGGAGGAGAGTGACAAGGGAGACTGTAATTTCTGTTATTAAAGAACAGAAAGCACTTGGCAGTTTGGAAAGTGATATTGGAGGGATGCTTAAGACCATGATCTCAAAAATCAAGTTTTCTTCCTATGTTTAGAAGATGCAGTGGTTATTAAAGTAGGTGATAGTGATATAGGAAATCTGATCTCCTGAGCATTTCCAGTCTGTCATCTTAGTAGTGAACAGGCAGGAAACAGGTAATTACTAGGGAATATTAGCAGATTTCATTGTGGCCATACAGACTTAGCAAAGATAGTCAGATATCTGGTAGTGTTGATGTCAGGTTATGGGAACATTCAGTTTGTGCATTCTCCAAGAGGATACATGAAGGGGTTTTCCTTTTATATCTCCTGCCTAAGAAGTTTGAAGTACAATGGACAAAAATGCCAACCTGGACTTTATGGACAATAGGTAGTTAGTGCGATTTTGAGGCTGCATCTCTCTCCTTACAGAAGCAGGAGAAAAATGTCGAAGTGCCATGACCAGTAGTCAAAGGTTAGAAAAGAGACTGGGTCTTTGTGCACAGCCTCACATGGCAGTGCTTCTTAACAAGGTCTAATGACAGTGTAAAGGACAGTCACAGCATAACTGATATTGAGTGGCATGGAAAGTGTCATTGATTGTCAGGGTTCTTGAGGCTTCTTCACACCAGCTGATGCTGGTGGCATGATGAAGTCAGTACACCTGGATTGCTGTGGACCACAGCTGTGTTGGTCAGCCAGCATGGCTTCACTAAGGGCAAATCTTGCTTGACGAAATTAGTGGCCTGCTATGATGGGGTTACAGCATTGGTGGATATGGGAAGAGTGACTGATGTCATCTACCTGGACTTTTGCAAAGCATTTGATACTGCCCCACACAACATCCTTGTCTCTAAAATGGAGAGACATGGATTTTATGGGTGGACTCAGTGCATATGGAATTGGCTGGATGGTTGCACTCAAAAGAGCGCGGCTCAATGATCAGGTGGAGACCAGTGGCGAGTGGTGTCCCTCAGGGGTCCATTTTAGCACCAGTGTTATTTAAAATCTTTGTTGGGGACATGGGCAGTGGCACTGAGTGCACCCTCAGCAAGTTTGCAGATGTCACCAAGCTGAATGGTGCGGCTGATACTCTAGAGGAAATGAATGGGCTAGAGAGGTGGGCCTGTGTGAACCTCATGAAGTTCAGCAAGGCCAAGTGCAGGGTCTTACACCTGGGTTGGGGCAATCCCAAACATGGATACAGGCTGGGTGAGGAATGGATTGAGTGTGGAGAAGGACTTGGGGGTATTGGTGGGTGAAAAACTGAATATGAACAAGTAATATGAGCCAATACGTCCTGGGCTGCATCAAAAGAAGAATGGCCAGCAGGACAAGGGAGGTGATTCTGCCCCTCTACTCTGCTCTGGTGAGATCCCACATGGAGTCCTGCATCCAGCTGTGGAGCCCTCAGCACAGGAAAGACATGGACCTGTTGGAGCGGGCCCAGAGAAGGACCAAAAAAACGGTCAGAGGGATGGAACACCTCTCCTGTGAGGTCAGGCTGAGAGAGTTGGGGTTGTTCAGCCTGGAGAAGAGAAGGCTCCAGGGGGACCTTATTGCAGCCTTCCAGTACTTAAAGGGGAAACTTTGTAAGAAAGATGGGAACAGACTTTTTAGCAGGGTCTGTTGCAATAGGAACAAGAAGGCAAGATCTTCTAGCAAGATTTTTGTCTCAGCAGCTCAGACGTAGTGCTGTTGGAAACATGATGGTCTAAAGATATAAAGAAGGAAAGGTTCCTACAGACAACATCAGCTTGGCCAATTGATGTTGCTGGAACAAAGCAGGCAGACTGGCAACACACACTCTTCTTCCATATTGCATATCAAAAGCATATCTATTTTTGCCAACTGCATTGTTTGGTTTAGCAGCAGATAGCATGTCTTCTTTTGAACTCTGCTTCCGATGTGTGGAGGCAGATTTCCCTTTTATATTTTGGATGGGCTGGTATCTTTTAATTTTTGCAACACATTGAGAAAGTGTCTTTTTCATCTACCTGTTTTCAAGTGCTTTCTTATTGGTATTTCACTCAGAAGTATATCCTGAATAATTTGCCTAATATGTGATTGACATCTAGAATTTACAGGCATAAATGAAGTAATCTGCTCTAAAATTTTGTTCAAAACAAAATTATCAGGATAATGATGGCCTGTGTATCAAAATAAAAATGACATTAGTTATCTCTAAATATAAACTCTTGCCAAATTATCCTTCCCTCCAGCTTGCCAAAGCTGACAACTGACTAAATGACCTGATGATTGCCTTCATATTTTAATACTTTCATTTCCTCACTGTGCCTTGTAACAGCAGGAGAATGCCAATTTTGTGTGTGTGTGCGCAATCTAGGATTGCAAATATTTTAAAAACCAACAAAAAAAATCTGGAAAATGGAGGCAAATGCCAACAGAAATAAAAGTGGGAAATAAGAAAATAATTTGTACTCACAAAGAACAAAATGAACAAATAAATTGCATTTCTGAATAACAGATATTATAAAGACTGCTGCTAGAGGACAGCAGGAAACTCTTTAGATTTAATCAGATTGGCCAGGCTAGATTCAAATGAGCAGAGAAGAAGAAGTATTACATTTGGTTTGTTTGTGCAGCTCCTCAAATAATTCTTAATCAATCTGTTTTTATTCTCTATGATTCATTATTGTTTTAATACTTGCATGGGTTCGAAAAGCCTTAATATTTGCAAATCATCCCACAATCTCAGTAAAGCAAAAAAATGTGACAAATTGCATGTCTATCTGATTATGAGGGGGTCTCACACAGAAGAGGAAACAAAAAAATGGCCAGACACTGACCAAAAGCAGAAAGAAGAGGAGTAGATCTAACAGAGCAGGTCACCTTCCTCTCTCCTTGCAAAGAAAGAACTAAAACATCTTTAAAGATTTGGCACTTTATGCCATGAAAACGTTTGTTCTATGTGCTTGTACTATGCCCGTAAGGCTTATAATATTAATAGTAGACGTCATGGAGCATTTTGACATTATTTCCATCTTAATTGTCTTACCTTTCACAAAGGCATAACACTCCCCTCCGCATTTTTTGCTGCCAATACAAGGAGCAGATGATGCTATGAATCCTCTGTGATCAGTCACTGCTGACCAATCCAGCTCAAAATTTGAAAACTAAGTATCGGATACTGGCACTGACTCGGTAATAAGTGATCCACAAGTAAATTATACTAACACAAAATTATTTTAATAAATGGGAATCACTATTGCAAATAATTTGCTTGTTATAATCAGTCTTGTTTTTTTATAGGCACTCATTCTGGAAAAGGATGCATGAACTGACTAAATTATTCCTTCAAAGAATCTACTAAGGTTTTTTAGCTGATAATTTTAACTACTTAAAAGTGACCTTTATTTCTGTATTAAAGTATTATTCTTCTCTTAAACATGAACACTGCAACATAACATTTAAGTGTCCTGAAAACTCCAGTCTAAGCTTCTATACATACTGTCTCTAAGGGATGCTTGAAGTTAATGTATTCAATGCATAAGAAAACAGATTTTAACCTGGTTGTGTCTTTCGCTTCTCTCTCATAAGCAGCAGTAATAAGAGTCCTTGAGGCCACATTATCTCTCCCCATGCAACTTCACTGCCCTCAATGGGTTTTCACTGCTGTAACCGATTTGTTCTATAATTAGAATTTAATAAACAATCCCTCTGATGATGCACAGGAAGGGAAATAATCCACCTTTCCTCTCTTGCATAGGCTTCTTGGTGGTAACAAGAGTAAAAAAGGGAAGAAAACACTACATTTGGCACTAGATCAAGTACATGTAATTGTGAAAGCAGATAACCGTTCTTAGGTACAGGGAGATCTCATTTGTATGCAGTGACTTCAAAGTAGGAAAAATACTTCAAATAAAACTGAAGTACTAACTGCCACTGCTTTCCTTAAGTGATGGAATAATTTTATCAGGCAAAAAACATATACTCCTTCAGAACAATTTTTAGAAACCCACCAAATTAAACCTAGACTTTCACGCTTGAGTGATTTTTTGTGCCTCACCACAGGGCTCCATTTTGCTACTCCACTACTTCCCAGCAGAACGTCTGGACTACTCAAATACGTCGCATGGCACAGTTAGTGCTAATTACCACAAAAATATCCTACAATGGGTTGAAAACTTCCACTAGTCTTTTAAGAAAGCACTTTTTGCTAAAAATGCAGGCTAGACTTCAGAAGTGGGATTAGTGTCAAGCTAATATGAGATAGTAACAACAAAATAATGCACACAGCAGTGATTGCTCGTAACTTTTTTTGATGCATTTAATGCTAAGTGGCAAATCGTTCTGAACCAACAAATATCCTGCAAGGCAGCAATCTGTGTCTTCCCCACTTCGAACGTTTCATTATGTTAGATGTCAGTTAAGAAAACGAGCAACAGTAATTTGTGAAAGGAGTAAAAAATTAGATGGCTTTAAAATAACCATAGCTTTGTTTTAACTACAGTTCCAACTGCTTTTTGACAAGTGAGGAGGCCAAAATGGAGCTACTGGCTGGGGATGCTGCTAACCGGCTAAGCCTGTGGATTCTGACCCAACTCTCTCCGTCTCTCACTGTGTGGGTCAATGTCGGCTCCGAAGGCCAGGTTGTATCTGCTGTGCCATGGAGGTGCTACCAAAACTTCCACTGCCTTCTGCAGGCCAAGGACTTCACGCACTTCTCTTACAAAAGCACAATCTGACAGTGATTTTAGGAGGAGAATGAACAGTGCTTGCCTCTAAAACTTCGGATCATTTATGATCCAAAGACCGGTGTAATCGATGCGAATATTTCTGTTGATTGCTGTATGTACAACTGAAGTAGAGCACTGACAAGGATGGTATAACCTAAGCCGTACAAAGAAAATGTAGATGCTCATCCAAGTAAGGATGCCATGTGAGTACAAAATGCTTTGCCTTAGAGGGAAATTCCAGTTTGACACTGCAGGGTTTCTTGAACAAAGTTTTTACCATTCAATGTTAATAATTTCATTAAATATATATATAAAAATATTATGCAGAAGATCCCTTTTTGACACAAAAAATTAGGCAGGCAAGTTATGGCACTAATCCTCCTGAATACAGCTTTTGATTTATAAGAACCATTTGTTTAATGAAGATTCTGGAGATTAAAAGAAAACCTACGTATTTTGAAGCGTGATCTCCTGACGATAAATGAAGATGACAGAGTCCATTCTCTACGCTACAATTAGTGCTCATCTCCAAAAATATCATCATGAATCATCCTCCACACTTACAAGATCGTTTTCCATCTCATCTACTTCCGGGGCTTCTGGTAATTTTGAGAAGCTTTGATGTCTTTTAAATAGAGAAGAAACAAAGGACTGCACATTTTGAAATAAGGAGTAATTTCTTGATGTGTTTTCTCATATATTTTACAATCAAAATGCTTTTAATATGAAATGGTTTGTAACTAGAGCAGCTTTTGAATGTTAAACATTAACATATATATAAGGGTGTGCAAAAGAGCAAGGAAAATCCCTGAAAATATATTAGCAATAACCTTCTTCTTGACTTAGTGGTTATTTTACTCTAGACAATCTCTACCCTCCATTTTAATTTAAATGCTTTGATTAGTCTTCTGCTGTCATGATTGAAGACATATATGAAGACTATAGCTACTACTATTATTGGAGTTTTATTCTTTGTTCTATATATATTCTTAAGAATGCTGACTAAATTTTTAATCCCAGATTCATTTTTTTGCAATTCTTCTGGATTTAGGAATCAACATTTTTTTTCCAGTCCCTACTGACATGTCTGACAATATTCTTCTCGATTTAAATACGGCAGTGAAAAACAAAAAGCCAACAGCTATTTTCTGGAAAAGCTTTGTTTCTGGAGCTTTTTTGTTCAAAATTCCCATCTGGGGTAGCACTAGCACACCGTGAGGTGGGTTACCATACCTGTGCTGTTCTCCGTCCTTGCAGACAGGGTGCTACTGATCTTCACAGTAAGTCCAATGCTCCCGTAGGAGCTTGGGCTCCCTGTGCACGTGAATACCAATCTGATGGCACGCACCTACTGTGCCAGGACTTTCTAAAAGGACTTTTCTATTCATTACACGTACACTACACAAATCATATATGCCAAAGACATGGGAGCCCTAGGCTGGGTCCATAGCAGTTCCTCACGTAGAGGCATCCCTGGTCTTTATCTTTGTGCCTCTCTGTTCCTGTATGACTCTCCGTTGGCAAGCATTCTCACACCAATGTGTTAAAGGAAAGAAATGTTAAAAAAGGCACAAATTAACCATCCTGATAGCAAATTAACTAATGCAAATAAATGCAAATTCAATGCATTACCCTGGCATGGCATGCAAATGAGAAAACAAGTAATTTAGTCAATCAAGGAAATATGCAAATAAAAAACATCCTTTTCTAAGGTGCTTTGATGCAGAAGTCTAAAAGAAATTAAATACTTCAACTGTATTTTGGGAGCATAAATTACTATTTATGTACTTTGCAATAAGAGTATTCTACCCAGTGTTTTTATTCCTTACAAACCTGGCAACAGAAATACAATAAAATGCATTTTCTGCTTGGAAATGCTACAGGTTTGAGGGTGATTTTGCAATTTTAACCTTATCTAATGCCAAATGGTACAACCAAGCAGTTTGTACTTCTCGAAAGATAGCAAAGAGCTCATCCCTCCAAGACCTGCTGTTGCAAACAATATTTGCCTTTTTCAGTGCGGGCACCTGAGGACCAGAATTATGGGCCAAGTGTCAGAGGACAAGTTGCTACAGAAGATCCGCTGCCTCCGTGGAAATCATTGCACAGATGTTTTTGCGGATTATAAGCATGTATTATTAAACACACCACACACCAAGAAGGGTCAGAGCCCAGTGAAAAGTAGTGGTCATCACCTGCAGTAAGGAACAGGATTGAGTAATCAGAGTTTCAGAATTAATTGCTGAAATACCAGGACTGACTGAAGCAAGACACCCACCAACACTGTTAAATACCACTGTGCACTGCTGCTGTAAAGAAGAGATAAGAACAACAGTAGATACTACTCCTTTCTGAAGAATAAGTTTTAGGTTAGGGGCTAAAAGGTACCAAAAATTACTTGCTGCTCCTTTGAGCTTTTCACTCTTATCTGCTTAAGCCCCTTCTCTGAACAACTTAGGATACACTAATTACTTGGTAAAACATCTGAAAAGTAGCCATCTGAATAGTCTACCGTTTCTGCTAAATTGCATTTTACTCTTCTGCATCTAAAGAAGCAGAAGCAAATACTTTTATGTCAAGAAATGGACAAGCAGCTTGCTGGCAAAGCCTATGCCTTCCTATTAGTGTAATTCGTGGTGGAACAGCAAAATTATACCACACTAAGATGTTAAACAGAGAAGTTCAATCAGTAGCTGTGACATGCTCAACCCAAATGCTTTTCTCTGACTGTATTTTGAAATTAATGGAAATGGAATTACTACTTTTTAAAGAAAATAGTATGCTTCCTAGCAGATGAACAGTCACTCACTGGGCTTTGTTACATGGACTATTAACTTCTCAAGATCTGTGTTGCTGTCTCCACAATACCTGTAACTATGCCAAAATGCATGGCATTTCCTCTGTAGCTGATCTGGCAAAAGTAGAGATTTTTAAGCACAGATGTGAGCCTAGTGATGTAAAAGAGAATATTCACATACTTAAAATTATATACGTGTCTAAGTAACAGCAGAGCAGAAGCCTAAGTTTTGCTCTACTCCTGTGTCTCAAAGGACTTAGCATTCTTTGCAAGTTCAACTTTCTGATTTTTATTACTACTTGGTATTTCCTAGAGATTTAAACAAATGACCGTTGCTATCTATACTGATTTCCATTTAGTAGAAGGAATAGCGTTCAGAATTTGCATTTGGAATAGTCTTATTTCATTCACCTGAAACAATATAACGCAACTGAGGTTTCCACAGCCTGACAGACATTTTGTCAGGTGAAATAAATATTCCATATTTTTGGTAGACAAATGGAAGAATGCTCAAAGACTCTACTTATTAACATTATTCCATTATTTGCCATCTGTAATTATTCTGTATGTACACCAGCACATTTCTTTCTCTTCCTTGGTACCTTCTCCCCAGCACAACTAACAGTAAGGGCGGGGAGGGGGGTGTCTCTTTTTAGGTAGAATAACTTGAAGATCCAGCAGCACTACACATTTTCCAAGGTCAAAAGAGAAAGATAATGAAAAAAAATACAGTCAAGCATTTTAAAGCTGGCGTAATTCTATAAAAAGGACTGTGAATTCATGGAGGGAAGGAGATGAACACGCTGTTCACCTGTAGCTCTGCAGTATAATTTTCATATCAAGTGTTAATGACAGGTACCCTCCCTAGAGACTTATTCATTCATTTTCTTCCAGGTACTGCACATTAGCCGAAGACGTCGCTGCGCAGCCGCGTTGCCGTGATGTGAATTACAATTAACGCTAGGCAGCCAGGGGCTGTTTGTCAGGCTGTTAGAGCCGGCGGAGGTGAATGAACCGTTCTACGCTATTTACAGAAAGCGGGCGAGCAATTCGTCACAGAACGGGTGTTAATGAGAGGCTACCTGGATCCCTATAGAGGAACGCCGACTCTTAAGAAACTCCTCGGCTTTCGTCACTAAAATGGCCTTGTCGCTGGTTCGTATCGAGGTGCTCTGGCTCTCGGATGCGTGGCGCTGCGCAGCCGCCGTTTCCAAGGCGAGATTCATGGCCTTGTTACTGTCCAAGCTGTCGGTGGAGTTGTACATCCCTCGCCCATCCTGCGGCCACGGGGAAATCCTCTGAGTCCGGCTGTCGTGGTATGCGTCCTGGGTGGATTCCGTGCTGCTCTGTGCCGTGACTGAGATCAGTGGCTTGGAAGTGGTACGAGGGGGTACCGGCGGCGGTGTTTTTTTGTAACTTGTGTAAGTTACAGCTGTGGAAAGAATTAAAAAAAAAAAAGAAAAAAGAAAAAAAGAAAAAGATAAATCAAGATTAATCTGACGGAAACTTCACAGCAGAAACCACCTTAACATTAAGATTATGCTACTTAAAAATAAAGATGCAACATAGCGCTCTTTGTGAACCTCACTATTAGTTGAAAGCGTCTCTCAGAGCCATATGGGTACCCACAGCAACATCCTGTTTCAACGAGGGGGCAAGGGCTGGCAATGGGAGTCCCAGATTATGGTGAAAATGAGAGAGAGTTAGTGAGGATTTGTGTGTCTTAAGACTTGTGCTGGGTAGGTACACACTGGTGCTTCTGCGATTGTTTCCACATAGGGTAAAGCTGCTTAGAGAAATAAAGGAAAATATTCTTTTTCCTAGTGTGATCATCTGAACTGTGGGCTCCGTATTGATACAGTGCATTAAGAAAGTAGCATCAATATACTGTAACAAAACATTATTCAGAAACTTCTACTTTACAGTATGCCACGTTTTAACCATTAAAAATTGTTCCAGGTGTAATGCTGGAATTAGGCAAGATTGGCTACTTAAAAGATACAAGAAGCATTTGTTAAAAAATATCCACAATACGGTTAATAAAGGAAACTCTGGGTATACCAAAAAAAGTTATAATACATTACAATATATTAGATACTTGGAAAACAAGAAAAACTATAAATAGTACCAAAAGCAGTGCCTTTTTATCTATTGTCCTTCAGTAAGCCTTAAATCCTTAGAAGATACGATGAAGAGGAATAATCTTAAATGCAGAGAATATAGAAATATAGATATAAACATGGGTTTGAAACACTGGGAGAAATAGATACATGTAAGCAGAACTAAGGATTTTAGCCTTAGTTCTTTAGTAGATCTGAGGCTGCTTTGACATGGATTTTGTTTTGCAGCAGAAAGCTCAATAAAGCATCCAAGAAAGCTCTACAGATGCAGAATTGTACCGACACTGCTTCCTTCAAAAATTTTAGAGATTTCATACTCATTAATCTCACACAGCTGAATTTTCTAATTGTCTAAGCCCACTATACTTTTTTGGTACTAATATGAGCTTTTCTGTTATGGAAGCTTTTTTTTTCCACCGAGCATATTTAATCATATAATTCTTAAACTTAGCAACTGGTACAAAAATGCATCATAATATAGCTTTCCATATTCCTGTACAGGAAAATCAAGTCCAATTTATTTCTTGTATAATTGCAGGAACATAAAGAAATTTATTATCTTTCTCCATATCGGTAATGCTGAAATAGCATAATATATATGTGCGGAGACTGGGATAATGAATGACTTAACAAAAAGGTTTGCCTTTTTCAGGTATTGTAATTGAAACTGGGGTTACTTGAGTCCAAAAGGGACCCTACAAGAGTTCCTCTTCCCATTTTGCAAACGTGGGCTGATGAGCAATGTCCTTTGACTTCAAAGGAGCTCCTCTCCCGTTGTGCTTTTTGGTATGAGGCTGTGTTGCAGCTCTCCGGAGGGAAGACAACAGTTTAGGAATTTGCTAATACCTGGGACTGCTGAGCCTGCGTTGCCAGCCTAGCCTCTGGGGAAAGTGAGCCTAGAGAAAATACTCTTACATTTTCATTGTTGGTAACGATAAATAAAGTGTGATCATAAACAAGAAAGAGTGAGGCAGAGCTAGCAAGTGAAAACCTTCATTCAAAGCACGTTTTGAATTACTACTGATGCCGCTCAATCCTGGTAGAGATTTAGAGTCTTGCTCTGAGCTAAATTGCTCTAACAGTGAAACATGTGAAAACATGCTCTTCAGATTCTGAGACTGCGTGATTTTTTTGAAGTGCCGTTTTGTTGTCCTATCACCAGTCTTAACTTCTGTCAGTTTTGTAACCAGCAGTTAAGAAGAAAGAAAACCCTAATATTTTTCAGGTGCTTTAGAGAATACGGAAAGTTCAGGAAAGAAGGGAGAAGCTGTAACGCTTGGAAATTGGGACAGTGTCTTGCAAGCTCAAGTGGTAGCTCTAAGGAGTGTTTCCACTACAGGAGCTGCCGTAATTCTGCTCCCCCACCTCCCCCCTGCAAATGCAGATGCAAGTGATCAAATTTGGCGTTGAGAAACATTAGAAATGGAGAGAGTGGGGCAAAATAGGGTGAGTGAAATCCAGAACAGGATCACATAAGACGGGTTATCGCTGTTATAACTAACGTACTCATTTTTCCCGTCTGTCTCCATGCAAAAGAATAGCAGTGAATAATGAAACATATGGCAAATGTGATAATGAAACATCACAAGCAAGTATATCCCTACTACTCGGGCAGCAGAGCACTTCTCTGTCTAATGAATATAAATGTTAAACTTCTGTTGCAACCCTTCATGGCTAACTTAATCTTCATTTACATTTGTAGAAAAGAAAAATTCTCCTTGTGGCAAAGCCAAAATAGTCACTTTTTTTTTTTCCTCTTCTTTTCCCCTTGGATTGAATATTTTATTCTGGAAATTTCTGATTGTTTTGGTGGAGTGACGTGCCTTAAAGCCACCAACTATTACAGTTACTGCAGTATTCTGGCAAGCGTTTGATCATGAGCACTAAACAGGAATTAAAAAAACTACAGATGTTCAACACGGAGGAGAAACCAGGAAAAAGACTGAAAGTTTCCGAGAAACTGGCTCCATATTTACAGTGAAATATGGCAGGAAGAAATCCGATTAATGTCTAAGCTACAGTCACAGGGATCAAATATTGAGCAGGGAATAAAAAAATCCATCTCTACACAGTTAATGAGTTCATATCTGGAACAACAGTTTCAGAGCCGCAGAAATGTGGGACTAACTGGAGGCTGTAATAAAATCAGGTAAGAGGGTGGGATGTGAATTTGTGAGGCAAATCTTGCCACCAAATTCTACTTGCTTTAATCCCTCAAGCAGTTCTAGTGAAGTGAATGGGATAACTTAGAGGAATAATGTGACCAAGCCTTGTCTTAGATAAGCTTGGTATGTGTTGCTGGCTTAAGAGATGACTACATAATATATTATGTATACATATTATTCTCCTTGTTAAAGGAGAAAAGCAACCCTGTAATCCACACTTTACTGTTCATCCTTGGCCTTAGGTCTCTAATAAATAAGTATTGGCTCAAGGTCTGAAGCATGAAATTTTATGTCACTTCCAAATTTTTTTCCCATTAATTATTATGTCTGTCAATGTGGCTGTTATCAGAAGTAATGCCTTTTTCTATCATGTCCAATTCTTGGCCCTAGCAGTTGCACACACCACGCATTATATACGGGAATAAGCACTTCCTTTTCCTAACAGAAAATGAACTTCCTTTTCATTCATCACCCCCTCCTTCTTGTGTGGATGGACAGGAGCTCCTGTCGGCTTTGCATCATTTGCTACTTTGCAAATTTTATTGGCCTTAATGGATATTAGTTCAAAGTAAGCACATAAAATCTCCTCAGCACTGCTTCATGTCTTCCCCATTTTTTACTCTATCATTCTACAAACTCCAGAGCTGTGGTGGGTTTTGCCATCCCTGCAGGGAGGGCTGGTGCTGGGTGACCAAGCCCCAGGGGATCGAGCGCTGGCCAAGGACAGTGACTGAGCATGGGACAAGGACACTGACCCATCCCGGGCACTGGTGCTGAAAGCTGAACTGGGAGAAAGAAGGCTGGGGTGGAGGATCCGTGTCTTCAGTCACTGCAGGACAAGCTGGGTGTCAGAGCCAGCGCAGCGGCCGGGTGTGAAACACAGTGAGAGGACAGGGGTGTGCAAAAGCAGAGCACCGGGAGGGCAGAGCTGTCGCAGTACGACTTTAGACTGTTTTAAATTGTGGACTTGGAGCGGGTCCAGAGGAGGCCACGAAAATGATCAGAGGGCTGGAACACCTCTCTGATGAGGACAGGCTGAGAGAGTTGGGGTTCTTCAGCCTGGAGAAGAGAAGGTTCCAGGGAGACCTTATTGCAGCCTTCCAGTACTTAAAGGGGGCTTCGAAGAAAGATGAGGACAGACTTTTTAGTGGGCCATGTCGCAATAGGAAAAAGGGTAATGGTTTTAAACTAAAAGAGGGCAGGTTTCGACTAGATATAAGGAAGAAATGTTTCACCATGAGGATGGTGAAACCCTGGCACAGGTTTCCCAAAGAGGTGGTAGATGCCCCATCCCTGGCAACATTCCAGGTCAGGTTGGATGGGGCTCTGAGCAACCTGGTCTAGTTGAAGATGTCCCTGCTCATTGCAGGGGGGATGGACTAGTTGACCTTTAAAGGTCCCTTCCAACCCAAAGATTCTAAGATTCTATGACTTCATCAGAAGCACGCTTCATGTTTTGACATGTAAAACATTAATCCCGGATAATCTGTTTTTTCTGCCGCTCACAGAAGATGACCAAATATTTCTGATTTCTTTAACTTTCTTAGCAGTGCATATGCTGGGCACTGCTTATAGTTCTCTCACCAATCCTGCTGCTGACCTGCTTAACCAAGGTAAAAGCAACAGCCTTCTGCCACACTGTTAATCAATTCGTAAAATCTATAGCTACTCTGAAATGCAAAGAAAAAGAAAGTCAATGGCACAAGAGGTAAATACATTTTTTAAATGTTTAAAATAAACACAGAGGAATTATGAAAAAGAAAGTGAAATTTTCCTTTCATTGTATTTAAAGGCAATCTTTATATAGAAAGCTGACTTTTTTAGTAAGGCAGGAAAAATTTTTTTTTTGGAGCTCATAAGATACAGTCTATCTCCATCTGTTAGCTTATGAGCATAAAAAAATGTAAAACACTGTTCTAATTTTAAACTATATGGGTATTTCAGACTTCCATTTGAATCAAAGTATTATCTGTTCAGGTACTTGCCCCACTTCAACACAAACATGTGCAGTTGGCTCCACTGGATTTTCCTTTAAGGAAGGACATGAGAAATGGGGAGAAAACAAAACGATTCTGTGCTGCTTCACAGTGGGCTAGATTAAACAGTGATGAAAACCAGGTATAAATTGTTTAGGAGAAAGGAGCAGGTAGCAATGCAGCATAATGTGCATTAATTCGTCTCTCAGGCAGGAAAAAGTGTAACACAGCAATTTGTTTTTGTAAGGATCGTTGCCTTTATGTAAAGAGTGCAGTGCCCACTCATGCCAGCTCCAGTTATCTTCTCCTGGTACATGACTTACATTTGATAACTTAACTGCCAGCTGACCACTTCCCCCCTCACATATATGAGATTGCCCATCGGGGCTGAATTTGGCACAGAGATGGCTGCAAGTGACCTGTTCTGTAAACTGCATTCATTTCTCTTACGTGCTTTCTGATCCCAGCTGGGAAGCACTGGTCAGAACCAGAGTATCAGGCAGAGTAACCAAGAAGACAAGCCCACAGCACTGGAGAATTGCCTATTTGACAGTTTCAACACATACAATGGAAAACCAAGGAAAGTTTCCTGATAATTCTTAAGTAACAGGATTTTTAAAAATTTAATTGGTATACATGGAAGCAGAATATCCCTCTTAATCTACACTGCATTTGACTAAACTTGCTTAAAGTTACTTTTGCTACAGCCATAGAAATGTCAGTCGATCTGCCCATATTTCATTGCCAACACAGTTCATACTAGAAATAAAATGACTAAAATAATTCAATTTAGATATAACTTCAGGTTATCCATAGAGATTCACAGACAAAAGGCAGAAGGAGAAATGTGATATATTTGATGAAATATCAGTGGCCGTAGGTGACATTCAGAACACCTTTCAAAAGACAGCCTTTTAATAAATCACTGCTGCTGGTCCATTTGCAAGACAGAGTCACCTGAGGGGTTTTTACAAATCAATATAACCATTGAGCACTTAGTCAAAATAACATTATTTATGCTGAGATCACAAAGTTAACTGGATGATGAATTTACATGAGCGCGCCGTCAATTAAAGGAAACAGTTGTCCCTTGTGACACACGGCAGGAGTAAACCAGATTTTCTGTCTTGTAAAGAGGTATATTCAGAAGGAGGATAATTACTTTGCAGGGAGCATGGAGCTGCCCTGGAGGCAGAGCTCCCAGGGGCATGGTGCTGCGGGCAGACTGGGCTTCTCTGAGGAACCACAGCATGGAGAGAAACACGGTGCAGACTCCCAGGCTGATGCTAGATCTTCTGCTTTACACAGGGAAGGTGAACGCTAACCCTGAAACCATTTCAGAAGAGGAAAAAGAGACCTTCTCATAATGAAAGGCCACAATTAAATCTAATCTTGTATGAAAAGAGTGCTCAGTTATTGCTATAGTCTTTTGACCATCCTGAATACCGTTCTAGCCAAAGGTTTTTACAGTCCCATCTAACATGGCTGCCCTTGAAATGCCCTGAAATCTCTTCACTATGCTCCGTCATGGTCATCGGGACCTCTGAGCTACTCTTAAAATAAAAATGTACATATGGATGTATAACAGTTACTTCTCAAAACAAAGAATGATGAACATTAAAAGACCACTGAGAAATCAAAGGGGACTTCTGAGAAAAAAATATCAGCCACTAAAAGAGTTTATTTCCCATGAAAAGAATGCACTCTTTGATGATTTTTCTACCAAGCTGTGGATGTCCAAAATAAGAATACAAGTCCCTATTTAAAAGAGAGGATGTTGGGACACATCTTTTTATATATGCCTATTGTCAACTTCCATTATACACGGGTGCCAATGCCAAACATAATTAAAAAGAGACTGTAGTACCAAACAGGCCAATTTAATTTTTACAAAGCAAATCTAGCTTTTCCTAAAGTCAAGCTCTGAAATGTTAGAAAAGGGTTTCCTTCTTGGATCAGTAATACTTTTAAAGTTCAGTCATAACAAGATGATTTAGAAATGCTTAGTTTTGACATGTGTAGCCTCTGGCTACTTAATTAAAAAACAGTGATCAGCTAGAATGAAGGGAAAAGGCTAATGTAAATTAGTCTGTTTGGATCCAAGTCTGTTGTTTTCAGTGTGTGCCATCAGTGGCCACCTGGAAGACCTACACGGGTGATTTGAGGTCTACTTTCTCTTTTCAATGCTGGAGCAGTATGTTCTCAGGCTCTGCACAGAAAAAATGTTTCGGTCCATTATCTGACCCTAGGCAGTGCCAACTGAATGTAAATGCAAGTCCTTCAAAATATTTCTCAAACACACCCACTTTGCACTTAAATTCAAACATCGGCTGTATGCGAGTGTAGGGCGGGCGAGGAAGACACGTCAGGTTCTCGTACAGTACAGGTTTCTCCAGGACTTTTCTTGGCTGCTCCCTGGATAGGTCCACACCTTTGCTTGTTGCTTTGCTAGTGAAAGACCCTGTAATTTCTTTCCATGTTCAAGAGTTTCTCCATTTGTAAGGTAATGAGAGAGTCTTTTTTTGAAGTGTAAGGATACTCAAACCTTGTAAAAAGAGTCATTAAAACTTACCAATGTCATACTGTGCTTGAACTTCAAGAAAGAATTTTGTTTTTAAATAAATTAATTCTTTTAACTGAATCTCGGACAAATTTCCCTCAAACATAGTCAGAGAGCTACTTTAGTTCTTAACCTATCTTCCTGCTTGTTCCCTTTTCTCATTCAGCCCTCCACAGTGAATCCTAGCCAGCAAAGGATCCAGGTTTCTCAATAGAGAGAGTGTCTTTTTGAGCTTGGATACCCGTGAAAATAAGCCCGTTTCTTGCTTTCCAGATTAAGCAGTAAAAAACAACTGATCTATTCACAGTGATATTTTTGTGAGATATTTTCTTAGAAAGACTGCCTACACCCAGTTGAGTTTTATCAGCACAGTTTATATGATGGGCTGCATTTTATTGAAACTACATAACCCAAAGCATCGTCTGGGTAGTATGTATCTATAAGCTCCTAACTTTTTTTCCTGATGGGTCATTTTACATGAATTATATTTAGGTAAACCTCAATATTTGTGACACCCTAAAGTCAGATGTTAATGGATGGTCTCATGTTGCCATAGTCTATGAGGGCAAAATGCTGCTTTTATCCTGTGCCCTTTTTTAAAGTAGGGTCTTTTAGTAACAAAGAACTATGTCATACCTTCAAGACACAGTCAGTATTTGAGCACCATAGATGGGAATCCAGCTCACCTCACATTAGTCACTTAAAATACAGTCATCGAAGTCTCAGTTAGTTGTCTGATCTCTTTTAGAATTACTGGGAGAAAAATAAGCAACTCTGGGGGCAATTCTTACCCATCTGAGATGCTTATTTTACCAGGAAATGAATCATCCTGTGCAGGTTCCTACTTTTCTCCATCACCCATAAAGAGAATCAAGGATAACCAGCTCAGATCAGGACATCTAATTTTGAAATGCTTGAAGGGGTGAGACAAACTCCAGCCGAATGCTCTGTCCCTGTGACAGCACTGGTAGGACTCTGGTATGCACTGGGACATAACCTCTTCTGTCTTCCATTACATACATTCACTGGAAAGGTGGGAGCTTCATCTCCTCTGCTCCACATCCCTTGTGAGCTTAAAAGAAGCTTGCGTGAGTGTGCCTGCGTTAATGACTGAATCCTAATTTCCAGCTCCTTGATCCCTTCTGCTGGACCTACTACAGAGCAACTGGTAATAGTTTAGCCCAAGGTCCCTTTGCAGCTCCACAGAGCTATTAAAAGCAAACCATCTGTATTTCTGTATCTTTTAAAATTGATTGCGCACTTTTTAGGCACTGGGCTAGACCATGCTGGTAACTCCACTGAAGTTGTTGATATTGAAATTGGCAGAATCAGACCAATTCACGCAAACTCAGGATCTGGGACTTTATCATATTATTGACATAGGCAAGATTTGTACCTCTTTCTTTAAAGACATTAAGACTGAGACACTGCTGTCATATGAATCCCATATAAAATGCTATTTTTTAATCAGCACCTGTTTTTGACATCTCTCTGCTAAACAGAATCTATATAGCACTTGTGAAAAAAGACTGAAATCATTAGCATGACTCGTAGCCTCAATCAGAATTTACTGGGATAAGGCAAAATTACTGGATGAGTAGGTTTTTTTTTTAAAAAAAAGAATTTGTGTTTGCATCAGGTTAGACTCAATTATTCAGAGTAAATCCTTTTAGGCTTAAGTTCTGTACAACTATCTGATTTTGTACAGGAAACTAGCAATTAAGTGGAAATGTGACCACTAAATTTGGAAAAAGCTGGAATCTAAGTACACACTACAATCTCCCAGGAGGAGAACCGTATAAAAGGAATTACTGTAATCAAGTCATTCAGTACGTAAGTCGTTACCTCCATATTGAGGAAACTTAGGTTTGTAGGCAGCCTATGTTACGTAAAGGATAAAATCTGTTTTGACAGTGTAATTAATGTTAGTCTCAAAACAGAAATGCAAATTAAACAAGACATCAAGGTCAGAAACTGTAAGCCTTTGCCAAAATTAAGAGACATGTGGGCAACACAAACCTCATGGATTGCTGATGGACTAGTTACAAAGTGTTCTATTTTAGATCAGTTAATTAGTGAGAAATTATAGCCTAACCAGCATCCTGTAGGCAAAGTGCTGACAGCTGTTTTGCTCTTCTAACCAGTTACTATGTGCCTCTATAATACTATTAAAAAACACCATCTCAGTTTTTCGGTTGCAGGAAAGAAAAATGTACCTTTAACTATACTCTATTTCATTTACAGAATGTATGTGCAGCTTTTCAGGAATACAGACTGTATTTGTTACATCATCGAAACAGGAAGAGACAAAGAGAAAAAAGAGCTGCAAAAGCTAAGAGCCACTATTACTGGGCTACTCTTTTCACATGGAAATAAACTAGAAATCTTGAAAATATTTTTCAGTAGAATCAAACGACTATTGTTGTAATTCTGTACTTAAAAAAAATAAAAATCTCTTCTTGACCTCACACGTAGCCTTATCACTCAAGTCAAATAATTTCCATCAGCCTCCTAAACCCACTCACAGGCATATTATGTATGCTTGTCATTGGTTTTGTCTGTATACTTTCTATGCTTATTCTAACCAATAACTATGTGCAGCTTGTGGTCTTCTTTAGCTTGCAGTAAGGAATTCCAAACTGAATAGGACGAGAAAAAGAGTTTGCTCAGTTAATCTTAAGGAAGTGTTGCACAACGGAATCATTTTAACAGTGCATTATGATAACGGTCCTACATTAAAGGATTTAAATTATTTACAAATGTTTTAATTAAAGATAATGTAATACCTTTAAATCATTCTTTTAATCCACAGAGACCTACAAGTCTGGACACAATCTCAGAGTGCACTTTTGAGACTGGTAACAATACAGGCAATAGTCAAATCAAGAAATCATTTTACCCAAGATGCAGATAAAGTCAGTATCAGTGTCAAAACCAGTACTCAAAAAGCTACTTGCAGGCTGCCAGCAACAAATGATGCTGCTGGGTTTGGGCTCTCAACCCTGTAAGTCACAGCATGGCTTGCTCACGTTATCCTTGTTTTCAGTGGGACCAGGATTTAATCTTTAGATTCATCCTATAATGCGATTTGAATAGGCCTGACTTTTACATCAGTTTTATAAAACTTAGCTAGCTATCATTGTAGACTGTTTTTATAGGCAACAGAGAGAAATACGGACATCCAGAGGACAACTTCTTTTGTAAAAGATACCAATCCTAAAGGAGATAAATCACTTTTTATTGACTATAATAGGACATTAATGTGACTGCCTTTGACAGCTACATTTTAGATATACGTATTAGGTGAGATGAATTTTTATGACTGAAATTTTTATGTTTTTTTGAATTGGGGGAATGAGACAAAGAGTGGAAATATATGTATTTTTCTGGACGCAGAGCTATCCCAAAAGGTAAAGAAATGCATATAAAAATCACGACTCATTGATATGTCCTTAATATCCTGTTCCCAGTCTCAGAAAGCCAAGTAATAGGTTATTCACTTCAAACTCAATATCTTCCCTAATCCTGTTTGGATGTCCTCTAGTTGCCCTTGAGGGAGCAGTAATGAGCTGCTTGGATTCCTCTGATATTTGTAGTTTCCAGTGTGTATATTTTAATGGATTGACACTAAACCTTGGCCTTAGAGTGAGCGCACAGTTTGTTGGTAAGTATCGGAGTGCTATTAGGTGAGTGCACCTCAGTGTAGGTAGGGGTTTGTTGACTCTCTGTTGGTGCACGATAGGATCTATACGCTGTGTTCAGTCTGATTCAAACTCCCCAAAACATCGGTATCTAATACCTTTTTCAAGGCCCTAGCCCTCCTGCCTAGCCTACAGCTGCTTGTCCTGAAGGATGCAGTTCTCTCACAGGTCCCATGTGGATATCTCAAACGGTACCAGCCAATTATCTTTGAACTGAATTTTAATTTATTGTCATAGGAACTTAGACAACTAGTTTGCACGAAAGCATCTATGTTTTGATGACTTGACCTGGAGGCAAATCCCACACCATTCAACTAACCTGTCTGGCCAAAGGCTAATTCTGTCTGGTTATGCCCTAAGAATGTCACCAATTTAGTATCTTTATTTCCTCTGATCCTCTGGAAAAAGTCTTTCAAGTAATGGTTTAAATATCAGTTTTACCAGTTGCTCTTCTAGGGTAGATCTGAGTCTGAATAAAATTTCTGATGCAGATACTGAGACTTAAGTACAAGCTTGTCTTGATGAAACTCCATTTCAAGGAAATGAAAATAGAGAACGGGAGTTGCTGAGAGTCTGGCAGAGATGTGCAAGCACCTCAAGAAGGTTTTTTATATTTACAAAATAGATAATTTGCTGGGAGTAAAACTAAAGGTAACTGTAAAAGTTTTCCTCTTATTTCTGTGCCTCCCCATTTAAACATAGATTCGACTTTATTTAAATAATGAAGATCTTGCTTTGCCTCTACCTTCAGATGCTTCTGTTTTTGGGAAGGATTTGGGTGGGAGCTGCCCACTAGCATTCTGTTCTCCTGGAAAAGGCAATTTTGCAAGTTAAAAATAATGCCCCTTAGGAGAAGTACATTTGTAAGTGGCGAGCATTAATCAAAGCGTCCTTGCCATGAGGCAGAACAGTTGTGAAAGCACCTGAGCTTGCCTCCCTGAACGCCTGATAGTACATTTTTGGAAATAGCTTTGCTATCCAATGTACATTCTGGAAGTGGAAGGGTCTCTGTGGAAGCAAGACCTGACCTGCTGTAAAGGAGTTTATTGTTTTTTTGAAGTACAGCTCTCTCTTCACACATACCCTCTATAGGCCCCTGTGCCTTTGCTGGGACCCACAGGGGAGGAATTCCCCCGTGGCTGCACACGCAGGTTTTTGGAAGAATTTTTTTATTGTAAAGAAGCTGGAGCAGAACACGGCTTACATCCCTGTTGCACTGAAAGCATAACAAAACTAAGGGCCACTTTGCCAGCAAGCAAAATTGGGTCAACTTCAAAAGAATTATGCTTAGTTACATTAGCTGGTGGACTGAGGCCCTGATGGATGAAATATTACATGAGCTAGTAAAAATTAGTGTCAGAACAGAATGAAGATGATGTCTGTATACCCAGCACAGCAAGTATTGTAAGTTCCAGTGCACAGGTCGTCATTGTGGCTCTTGACATACATGCCCTCAACAAAAACCAGGACTGCATAAATGCAGAGCTTAGGGGTTTTTTTTCGTTCATGGAGGAATAGAGAAGGTGAAGCATTGGCAAGAGAGGGGTCCTGTCTTCTTTTTTACTACAAGTGCAAGGAAACCTGCTTCCAGGCTCACCCACCCTGCGAGCTTCCCCCAGCTGCCCAGACCCACCTGCAGACAAAACCTTCTGGCAACCTCAAGCTAAATAGCTGGGCTGAGATTTACCTCTGCCACTGTTAGTTCTGTCATGTCAAGAAGGCTTCAAACACCTGAGTAGTGAATCACCTTCCTTGCATGATTTTTTTTTCTTTGTTATATTTTTTTTTCCTGTATAATATCGTACAGAAAATAAAGCTGAGAAAACTGTGGAAACTGATGCTACAGAACAGCTTTGAAGCCGGATTCTGCCAGGGGAGGGAGCATGGATGTCCTTTTTAATAAAGAATGAACCAGCTGCCTGGCAAATCTAATAGGTTACGGAGGAATTATGTCAAGCACAGAACAGCAGGAGCAAGGGAGAAACACTCATTACACATTTTTTAAACTAACCATAGATGGAAGGCAACAATTTTGTTTTTTATCTTTGCCTCTGCAGATCATCTGTACCAAGGAGAATGAAAATTATGAAAAGCTCCTGGCTACTGCTCTAACTGTTTTCATGCCTCATCAGCCTGAAGAGGCCAGGCAGCCCCGGTCTGCACAGCCTTGCTCCATCTCAGGGAATCCCAGACTCACGCACAGTTGCCATGGCCCCCCGGCCATCTTCTGTTGAACTTCTCAAACCGAAGGGCTTGTGTCACCTTCATCCCAGTGACTCCCTGGGCCACTTCCACCACGTAGAGCTGCTATTAAACAGCTGCGTCAACATAGCTGCAGAACTTCTATGTTTGTAAAAGAATTAAGGACTAATTATTTCCCCCCAGATACACCCAGAGCGTATCTGTGTGCGTATGATGTGTCCGTATCCAACTGTAGAACTGGGCTCATCGTTTGTTATTATAAGATTTATTCTCACAGTACAGGCACAAAAGTTGGCACAGAATCAAAGTATTAACTCAGGATCCCCAAGTGCTCCCACAGATATATGGTATGTTTCCTGTGGAGAGTTAAGAGTGCCAGATAATTCCATGGAGCCCCAACAGTTATTAAACAAAGTCAGTAGGTAAATTCTAATTCAGAAAACAGCCTTCTTTATCTTAGTTTAACTTAAGGTTTTGTGCTTTTAAACATACCTGTTGTGGATACCACTGCCAGCTATTGCTTAGCAGTAGATACCAATACAAAACTATAAGAGTCAGGATTTTTTCTATAGCAAGAAGAGAAATTGTGGAGATGTTACTTCATGAATATGTTTTCCCCCATTTGGCTGGGTTTTCCTAGCCATAGTGCATTGGACTAAGAAGCACCTGGATGAAGTATATCCTTCTTGAGGAAATAAAAGAAAATCACACATTTAATGATCATAAGATGTTTTTCTTTTATCAACAGAGGAGTATGTTTTTCTTATTTTTATATTTATGTACATTTACAAAATCCCCTCTGAGCCTTCTTTTCTCCAGGCTGAACAGTCCCAGCTCTCTTATCCTTTCCTCATGGGAGAGATGCTTGAGACCTTTCATCGTCTTAGTGACCCTTCCTTGAACACCACTAGCTCCATATTGGAGTAGCACCATGACTTAAACTTTCACCTGCCCTCGGTATCTTCCTATCTTTGGGGAAAAAAAAAAAAAAACACCACCCACAAAGAATAACTACGGTCATTAGTGTTCAGATAGCTACCAGAGAATCAGTCCTTTTGGGGGTCTGCAGGGGTAGCTGTGCTATGGAACAGTACAACTTCTCGATGAAATATCATATTCTCATGCCGTTATGTTTGTAGGTACATCCCCATGCAATATGTTTACTGGCAATGAGAGTTTTGTGGCTGAATATCAAACGTACTCTAAAAATTCACCCTACGTAGCCCTTTATTTCAAAAATTGAAAGCTGAAAATAGCTTTAAGCCAGGAGAAAGGAAACCTGCAGTTCCTCAGGCATTCTGAGTAATCTTATGAGCTGTAATTGAAAACTCCCTCATGCAATGTGACCTTGTTTGTATTAATTGGTTTTGGAACTAGTGCTCAATAGTTCAGTAAACGTGGAATTCTCTGAAGTTTACTCATTGCCAAGTGGAGTCCTACTGGCTGAGAAAAGTAAAATGGGCAAACAACAGTTCCCTACTCATGTTTTTCAGTGGACTCTTTAGTAAGCATGAGTTTAGCAGAGCTACCTACTATGAAGTAGATAAAAGGAGGTGCACATACAACTGCTCTGACAGGTTTGCATTATGCTACATTTTCTAGACAAATTAAGTCATTGCAATGCAGTGTACTGGCCACTGAAGGCTAGTAATTATATTCCCTGAAATCAGAAGTGCTTCATGCTAACTTTCTCTTGAGATCAGCTGGAAAAACCCTGAAGTGGAAGAAGAAGAAGTGATCTTGGACTGACACAACATAAGAAGAGAAATCCAGGATGCCTTTGTGTACCGTGACCCAATCCCCATTTTGCTGAAGTCCATAGCTAGGTGGATTTTTTTTGTCTTTAATCCAATAACAAAAAAATACTGTCTCTGTTGTAGCCAAACGATTTGGTTTAGAGGAAAATGTGAACTACTTTTAAGAAACTAAAGATGATGCTCCCTTGTATTCATCAGCCTAAAAGTTAAAGAGCTTAACTGGGGACACTCAGTGCGTGTTGCTGGAGAAGGGTTCTGTACCTCTGAGCGGAGTGCTTCAGTTCCTCTATACAGGATATTTAGTCTTTTCTTGTTTAAGCTCTTTCATTTTGCATATAAAAGCAATATTCACTGAGCAGATATCCCCCCTGATGTGTGAGTGTCCTGAGCAGCGGGCTAAAGCAGCAGTATCTTTGTCAATAAAGGTGAAAGTGTTTTATACAATGTATAATAATGCCATCAGGAGAAACTGTGTGCCACCCACATCTGAACATATGATAACTTGGTGTTCAGGATATTCTGGATGGCCAAAGGTGTAAATATCACATTACTCTCTGTCTCAGAGAAGGGATACCTCCAGTATCACTGCAGTCCAGTAAGTATTCCTGCATTCACACTAAAGCCAAAAAACACTGGCAGGAAAAAAAAAAAAAAGAGGAAACAACCTGAAATATTCTATAACATATGAAGTAAGTCATTTAAAGGGCTCTGTTTCCATATAGGGTATGTTGACCAAAAGTAAGTTGACCTTCTCAGGCAAAGGGGAAAGGAGGGAGAGAGTGGTTAATATCTTCCAGACCTCCTCATTGTTTACGTTTTCATAGCACAATCCAGTGTCGTACCAGGGTATTTGAACCACTTTTCAGTAAGGCAGCCCAGGTGTTGCAGGTGGGACAACGTGGCCCCGTTTCCCGGCAGGACTGCGCAGCCGGGGTCCCCCGCGCGCCCAGCGGCGGTGACACAGCTCCGGGACCTCAGGTGGCTCGCGGACCTCCATTCAGCACTCTGCTACGCTGCCCAGAATTTACCACGAAGGAGCCTTCCAAGCTGACAGCATAGCATGTATATGTGCCGGTAATACTTAAACAGGGAACCAAGCCGGTACTACCTGGAAAAGCGACCCGGATTTTATGCACTCCTCCTGAAGAGCGAAGCATTGCTTGCAAGCGTAGCAAAGGCGTAAGGCAGTCGTAGTTAGGATGACTACCGCACTTTGTGACTTCCCGTTCAGGAAATTACATGTTGTCCCCGATGGAGGGACAAGGTGGGAGGCAGCGGCAGCTGGAGCTGCGTTTTCTCAGCTGCGTACCCGACAGCTGAAACCGGATACAGTTCCGAGACGGAAATCGTATGCTGTCGTTCAGAGCTTTTAACATGAAGTATTTTTTACTGGGGTCACCATCTCTTTACAAAATGAAACAGGATGGCTACAAATGCCCTAACTACAATGAAATACGAGTCTTAGCAGGGGTCACACAGAGTCCAGGTCTAGCTCACAGCGTGGCAGCGGTGCTGGCTGCCTCCTCTGCATCGTCACTTGTCTCGTTCACTTACACCTGGGGCGAGGTAGTGCCCATGTCTTGTCACACAGTCTCCATCGGAGGTGAAGAAGCCTGGTTCCACAGATGATTAAACTACGTGGGTCCACGCAAAAGTTACGTGTTCATTACTACTACCTAGTATGACCAAAGAACGACCTGGCTTTCACTGTGAAGATGTAGACATTTAAGAAAAGCTAGTTACTGGTAGTTCTTTTTCCATCTATTAGAAAACCCTGTTAACAGAGTCCATTAATAATGTCCCACGTAATATTCCTTATTTCTTGCAACCCTCCTACCTCCTGAAAGCTGTTCATGCATCCTGGAACACTTTAGGAAACTGCATGGTGTAAAGATATATTCCATACTTTTGTAATTGAATTAATAGATCACATATTACATTTTTTATTTTAGATTTACATTTTTAGTTACATGAATTAATTTTTAGCTAAGCCTGTGTGTTATGATTTAATTGCTTTACAACATCGATAAGAGGCAGTCATGACCTATATCACTAAAATTTCAAGTAATAATTAAATTGCAATGCCTGTTAATTTTCTAAGAAATTGCTTTAGTTTCTTTACCAAGAAGAGTTTGATATATCAGAAGCAGAAAAGGAATTAATGTAATGCAATTTTCCTAAGAATTCAAAAGACTGAATTGGAACTGAAGACTGATGTGAAACTTTGACCTTTTTGACATTTATTTGAATGAAGCCTATAAAAATGTCAAATATCTGCGAACACCATTTTCACATTTCAGACAACTGCTTCTTTTACAATTTTCAGACATGGCTTGAGAAGCAAGACTTTTTTTTTTTTTAAATTATAGTAATGATAAGAAATGAAGCATCTCCCTCCAAAGTGACAGGGGCTGAAGAGAGAAATACTGAAGAGTTACCCCTAAGGTTTTAAAAATGAAAAGTTATTTGGCAACTGAAATTTAAAATTAATAGTGAACCACATAATCCTTACTCTTCTTGTGAATCAGACAAATCTTTCTAATTTGAATATTTACCTTGCGTAGAAGCTGAGGACAAACTTGCTCAGTGGTACAGAGATAATATTTTGAATATAGAACCGCACTCAGGACTGTATACAGTCCACAGGCTAGGAAACAGTTTTGGCTCAGGAAAACATCTCACATCATCTTTTTTCTCCATAATGTCAATATCAATGCACCATAACAAAGCAGAACGATTACATATTTGGGCAAGAAAATCTATCTGATAAATCATTTCTGAGATGAGGGAGAAGCCATGTGTGAAATGAAGGTTAAAGTTTTCAAAACCACGTTATTTAACCAGCACTGCTAATCAATGCAAAAAGTTTTTCATAAGTATGAAAAAAATGGATTGCAAATATATTTACTGCCTAATCGGTTATTTTCCCAAACATGTTCTATTATTCAGCTTTGTTCACTAGAGAAAATTAAATAAATTCCTTTCAGTGAGAATTTTGGGCTTATCTAGCACATAAACTCAAGACACCTTAGGTTGAAACCAATCAACCTGGTAATCAAAGTGATTCTGAAAGTATTCCAATTCAGTACCTGGAGTCAGACACTAAATATAGTGGAATATCTATATAATATATAATAGATATTTAGTTGTGTCTTTTGCCATGGAAGGTTTCTTTATAATAATCACACAGTACTATGAAAATTAGTCTCTGGGGTAGCAATAAAATCTCATTTTGTATCATGATGGCATCTCTATTAATCAAAGCACAGAAACATCCCTAGAGGTGGCACTGTAAGCCACGAATTCTGCTTTTATGCAAAGTTATATGTAGTAATTAAAATACTATGCTTAAGATAAAATAACATTTTATGCTACTTCTGGAATGCAAATTTATGTTATTCAGCCTCAGCTTACTTCCTTTCTAAGCTCCCACTGTTCTGTTATAACAACAGATGTGTCAAGCAAATAATTTAAAAAGTGTTTTCGCATGATATATTTTGAGTTCTATTTTTACCTATTGTAGATGGGGAGCCTGCACTGCAATTTAATCGTATGTGGCAAGGACAATATCATAATTAGGAACTGACAGCAACATATTTGGAAACATAAAAGTGAATTTGGATAACTTAACAAAGTACACGTATTTGCTATAGATTTCATTTTAATTATTTAACTGCTATTTGTGCAATCTTTTCTCAACCAATACTAAACCCTAATATTCTGAAGTGAATAAAGCTATCATCTTTATAAAGCAACTAAAAAGAGAAAAGAAAGTTGCCAGAAGAATGTTAAGAGATCCAAACAGTGAATGGCATAACAATGAATGTTAATGGTTACTGATGAGTAATAGCAGATGTGTGAAGCTTGCCATAATGTTTATGATTCAGTGTATTGACACAACTGGTTACACTTTTTCTAAAAGTAGGTAGTTAATTGCCTGTTAAGTTAATTGCCTGTAAGTGTTTAGACCAAATATTTAAAAATCTTGCTTCTCTTTTTCTTTTGGTACTTTAAGGATGTAAATTAAAATCAGTGCAACTGATTTACTTTAGAAGATCAATTATTTGGTAGATAAAAATACCTAAATGTCTAATAATATCTAACAATATCTAAATGCATTTGCATTTTTATGTTTGCGCCTGGATAACTGTATGTATGGGAAATGGAGGTGAAATTAAGGCTATGCTGAAGTCCAGGTCCATTATATGATACTTGCAGGATTCTCCCCAGAGGAAGCTTATTCCAAGCTATAGCCACAACAGTACAATATTACAAACCTAAGAATACTGGTATCAAATATTATCACTACACAGGGAAATTGTTTCCAGTGACAAACATCCTTTTACAAAACACATATTTTTACATGCAGATCAGTGGAAGGGTCATCATAGATAAATATGCTTACCTGTGGTTGACCTGATCGTTGAGGTGATGTTGGAAGATGCCATCGCAGGTATACATTCATCATCTTGGGAATAGCCTGCCTGAATGGCACGCAAGTAACTGTGGCTTCTTGTTCGGAAACATCCAGGGAGGTCAAGGGCATCCATTGCCTGAGCTTCAACTTCACTAAACACTGATTCACACACCGATTCAAATTGCCCATTAACCTCTGCTTCACTCATCTGAATAAACAACAACAATGCATTTGATTTTTGACTTGCTTTTTTGTGATCATCACGGCCTCAACATCTCAAATGGACACCTGTACATTGATGAAGAACTGTTTTAGCAAATAGTTAAAATGTAGTAATCCCTTCTGATCACATTCACATTTTTTAAACATATATCAGCTTTTTATATGTATATAGTAAGTAACATAACACATATCATACAATTAATTTTACATTTAATATCTCTTGGTATATTCAGAGGATTGTAAATACATGATTTAATGGTAACTAACAAGATCAATCTGTGCTGATAGAAATCCGTGTTCTGCCAGGATAGGAGAACAGAAATCATCTATACTAATATTAGCCCTCAAAAAGTGAGGGTGGATTGCCTGGATTCCTCACTTATCAGCAAAGTTACTACTCATGTGGACATTTAGCTTGTGTCTTCCTCTCACTACAAAGGGGCTCAAGGAAGTATCTCATACTTGAAGATGCGTAAGTTCAGAGGAGGCGATGCTTCTGAAAGGTTTGAGAAGTATTGCATCTAGAGATGTGTCCAGTGAAGCACGTGAAAGAAAAAAACGTTGTTTGAAATAGAGTGAAAAGTGGTCCCATGAGAAAGTAATGCTTGGACCACCTTTAGCTGAGAAAGGTCCTAAACCAAACTCATTCCCTGGTTGACTGGGTTAGTCATTCAACTACCGTGGAAAAATGAGATGCAGCCACTCCTGCTGCCTTTCCTTCAGCAGCGTTATGTTAAGTCTGATACTTCTGCCACCAGGTGTGCCGAGGAACCCTGCCTGGCAGAGCACCATCGCTGTGCCTACCTGCGTCGCCTGCCAGGCTGGTCCCTTGGGGGATTTCAACACCACCCGCCAGGGCTTGGACAGCGGCCAACGTCTACCTGCTGACCCTGCTCTGCATGTTGGGCGTGATGCAAAACTGTACATTTTTAGGTAGCTTTCATGACAAACAGGGTTTAGGCGGGATGGACGGGCTCAGGGAACCTCTCACTAGGGAACTGTGCATTGCAGTTTTGAAGATGAGTGCCTAAACTCTACCTAGATCATTTTTAGCAGGTTCTCTGAAGTGAGGCCTAACTACCTGTAAATGTACCTGAATAATTCAAAATTATGTTTATCCAAAATCAGATAGGAAGTTAACACTTGACAGACAAATGCATGACCCCCTGATAATATTTTTTTTAAAAAGAGAGCGCTAGAAATCAGAATCACTATAAATACCAACTTAAATTCATAGTGTCACTAAACAGCACATCCGGTTGATATTACTTTTTCTATATGGCTGCTAAGTGCATTTTTCTTTATCACAGACCTAGTACATTATTCATTATGGAAACAGACTGAGTGCAAATGTTTCAAATGTTTTAGGATTTTGATTACATAAATGGAAATTTCATATGGAACTTTTGATGATAATGAATAACTGATATTTTAATTTCATGTAAGACATTTTGGCTACTAAATCTCTTCTGTAAGGAATTACATTACCCTTCATAAAATTTGCTTCTAATGAAGTTAAGCAGACTAATGCAATCTTGAAAATATTAAAAAAAAAATCTTCCTCTGAAATATTTTTGCATACATCATTGATCAGGAAATTTATGGTAATGTAGTTCATAAACACTTTAAGTCCTAACCCCTTCTTTCAAACTAAGGCCAATGACAATAGAAAAACAAAAGTTTTAAAACTTAAATTAAAAATATAAACCATGGAACCCAGCATCTTTCTTGACTCCTCTACCCTCGGTCAAGAGTGAAAAAGGAAGGATTTCACAAAAAAAAAAAAAGGCATTAAAAATCCCACAAATCATACAATCTGCTATTATGTTTATGGGACACGAAGATGATGGTGTCATGGAAAAAGAACAGGAAACAGCAAATAACTTGTTATTTGAATACATTTACAATACAATACTACAGTATCTATTAAATGCATTTATTACTGGTCTGGAAACAGCTGGACTGTGAGGTAGGAAGTATGTGGTTGACAAAAAATTACATAGGTTTGGTGAAGACTGAAAAAGAAAGTAAGGAACTATATCCAGAAGGTTTGGTTAATCTGGGCAAATGAGCAATCTAGCTGCAAATGAAATCTATTGTGGACATCTTTCCAGGTAATGCACATTGGAATGAAGAATTTTAACCACTGCTGAAACCAATTAGTGATTATGGACAGCTCAGTGAACATCTCCGTGCACAGACATGGTCAAAGAGGCAGAAGATGTTAGAATAGTTCTATATTACAGCATTGTTAGGTGACAGCCAACAGCACCTGCTTTGAATGCAGGATCCGAAACTTTCTCAAAACCAGGCTGTAATAAAAATAGAAAATAACCAAACCAGGGCAATGAAAACCAAGGCGTGAAAATGATGGGGACAGGTTTCACAAGAGAGCTATGAAAGATAATGAAAGGTTTAGAAAATGACTGGCTGTCTGTTTCTAATTCTGATGTGTGCTATACGAGATTAAACTTAGATTTATCCCACATAAATAAAGGAATTTGACTGAAGGGCATTAGTCAGGTAACTAGTCCCTCCCAACTCTCCATGGTCAGTGGAGGCTGACAAGCATTTCCAGAGGGCTCTCAACCCGCTTGAGATGTGCATTGTCCTGGAAAAAACCCTTTCACTCCATTAACTACAGAGGAAGCTTTACTTGTTGCTTCAGTTAAAAGCCTCAAGTTAGATGAGTTGAATCCAGGGCTGAACAGCCATGCAATACAAATTGAATGTGAATGTAAAACTGCTTAAAAAAGACTTTTTTTTAACATAACCATTGTGCATAATTAGCTACTATACCCTTAGGTGCCTCACTAAATGGTCAAAAAATAATAAAGTAATACGTGTCTGAGAAGAGGGCAGGGCCCACCTGTCATGAAGCGACACAGGGAAGAAATGTCAGGACCAACAAGCATGAGAAACATTGGAAATTTTATGTAAAGTACGCTGCTAAACAGAACATGCACATGCTTTATACAAGGCTGCTTGCACCTGAGGCCTGAATCAGATCTCACTTCAACAGGAATTAGTACTAACCAACCAACATAAAACCAGCAGGGTGGAAAAACGTCTCTTTTCAGAAGTTCCCATACATAGAATAATTGATGGGACTTACTCTTTCACCCAAGAAGAGTGAGGGATTGAATTTAGAGATGAATTATTGCTCCTTTGAAGCATAAATATTTCAATCTATACCTTAATCTGGCAACCCACATTTACTGAAATCAGAGTAGATTTTTTCAGAGAATGAGTATTGTAGGAGTGTGCCCCTTATGCTCAGTGTGAATCTTCTTAACATTTAAATATTTAATATAATCTGAAAATAAAAATACAAGTATTCATATCATTAATGAAAAATAAATGGAAAATATTGTGCATGATAGTGTCCCTTTGCTGCTAGCATTCAGTATTTTTCTTGAAATTTTGAGCAAGGGTTACATTCCTTAGAACTGAATTACTTTGACAATTCACATCCTCAGTTTGATATTAATTAAAAAAAACAAAACCCCCCAAAACTAAAACCATCCACTAGTAACAACTCTTGCAGCTGTGATTAACCTATAAGAAAAATTATAACAAGAATTTCCCACCTGACTAACACAGCTGGCCTGACTGAGCGTGCTCACTGCTCTCATATAGCTCTGATTCCGTGAGCGAAACTTTGGGGAATTGTAGTTTGCAGAGGGATCCAGGTTGTGACCCCCAGGCACGTCACTTGCAGTTTGAAGGTAGCTCTGACTACAAAGGAAAGAGGAAGAAAAAAGGAAAGGGTGTGAAACTACAGGTGGAATCAATCAGGACACTAAAGACAGTAATTTGTATGAGACTCACAAATCCATTCCCCAGGGTCACAATCTCTCTCTATATAAAGCACCATAGAGCTGTTGTAGCCAAATGCCTTGGCACCAGCAGAGAATCTGTTTGCAGTTCTGCTACCTAGATGGTATGAAATTTTAAGTTGTTGCTGTATTTAAACATCATCAGTCCTCCTGGCTATTAATGTTGAACTTTGCTAAAAGGGAATGTCTAGGTCAACAGGAACAAGAACCAGAGCTAAAGTATAAACCAAAGTAGCCAGAAGTGTTTCTTCATAGTAAAATCTGTTACTTGTCGTCTGTTTTTCATCAAGGTGTTAGGCATCAAGAGACTTTTTAGCTTCAAAGGATTTATATATTTTTACAAAAGATCAAAACATCCCATGTTCAGCTAAAAAAATAGATTAACAATGTACTCGGAGCAACTGCATGAAGCTCTAGAAATGTTTTTCTTACAACACATCTCCCAGTTTGGAGGACTGGGACTCTAACACCACACTGAGCCTCTTTCAGTACACTTTTGCTACAAGGGTATGTTAGTCTTTGTGTTTTATGTCAAATATATTGTCTATCTAACCTTCCAGGAAAATAAAAGAAGCCTAAGAGAAGAACTTCACTTTGAATACAAAAATTAAACCCTGTTCACAACTTGGATTTTTTTTATCAGAGTTCTCAGAACCTCTGAAAATAAGGCTTTAGGAACCATGCGACCCTTGTTCCTAAACAGCAGTGGACAAATTAATTCATGTTTTAGAAAGTGTTTGGTTTCAGAAAGTGGTAAATAGGCATTTTTTAGATTTGTTCCTTAAAGGTAGCTTTAACAAAACCACAGTCTCTGGGAACAATAGATTTGTGCCAGTTGAATGTCTATGAGTACTGGCAATACAGCTACTTGACACTGAGCTGGAAGAGTTACGCAGTGCAGCCGTGGCTGCGACACATGCCCGGGCTGTTGGAAATTTCCCTCTGAAAGGGGAAGCTTCCTCTCTGGAAGGACCAGACCGGTCAGTGAACGAGAAAGCCACAGGTTCAACCCCTGGTGCAAAATGAGGCAGAAACCAGGACCTTGTTTCTTAGACCACACTTATCAAACGTTGAGCATGACCATGGGCCGATGCTTGAGGATGGACTCAGCCTTCTTCACTAAGTGGACACAACCTGAGTTTGGGCTGGAAGCAATCCCTGAGGAGCACTCAGGGAGGAATCTCAGACCTTTTATCATGGTTCTGACTACAGCAGAAAATAGTGCTGAGCTCCATCTCCGTGCAGCCATGTCCTTTGATGTCAGACATGTGAGACGACCGAGTCCCTCACATTACCAGCTGCAAGAGCAGATGGGATTTATAGATCACCCTAATCTTATGGAGATCTGTTCTCAATCAATTCCATGTGCTCTCCCTGGCTTGGCCATCTGAAGATCAACATAGGTGTAATCTTGCTTCCGCACTGTATCTGCCAATGGCTGGGCTAGCTGCTTCTCTAAGATGGGCTGCCACCTTCTTCAAAAAAAGGACAGGTTTTGTTTTCATCTTGGTGCAAGGCAGGCATTTTTTTTTTAATTCTTAAGAAATTTCCCTGGAGAACAAACATTTTTTTTCTTTCTGTCTTTATTCAGTGCGTTTTATGGAATATCTCTGCAACCTCAAGACAGAGGTAAACTATGTAGAAACTATGCTATAACTGCTAAAAACAAAATCAAAATGTATGAGAGTGATGCAGGTATGTGATCAGAGGTTAATTAAGTCATTACAGTTAAAGTGATTTGCAGATTAAGATAGCTGTCTGATAGTGGGTCTAATTTGGCTTTAGATGATGAAAACAAGAACTGTAGAAGCATTTTTTTCTTCCCATGGGTATGAAGACAAGTATAATGTATTAGGTGAAATGGTGTAGAGCCTTTCCATCTATATTTAGTTGCTGGATGTAACTAAACCCCCTTTCCTCTATAGGAAGCAGGCTGATGACAGTGACCTGCTTTGTGTAAATTTGATTCTTTGTGTACACTTTACTAAATCTGTCTGGTATTGTTAATTTATTATTTTTCAAAACAGATGAGTCCACTCTGGATCTTCTGCTTGTTGTCAGGCGGTAAAGTCTGGGATTCTGAGTTCAGAAGCAGTTTGTGAAAGAGACATTTGAGGTTTCTTCATTAAAACATTGGTGACATTAAGAAAAGATAGAAGCAATAGAATTAAATTATAAATTTTTAATTATTTTATAAACTATTTAAAAATTAATTTATTTAAACCAGCTCCTAATAACTGTCTCCTTTGCTAAGTAATGCTCAACAACCTAGTATTTCATTATCCTTGTGAGGTATTGCTATCACTAAATACAATCAGCAGTTTCTACAGCAATAGTTTATTAGGCAAAGAAGCCTAGTATTCCATGGTACTGCTAACCAGCTGAGTTTTGATGGATGAGTTTGGACATTACCTGATAGTTAAATAATTTTTCATTTATCAGAGAAGAGCAATTGATTCATAGCAAAATAAAGAAATGTTACACATATTAGGCCGTTAAAGAAATTTCACATCCATTTGATTAATACTTTGAAATTTTCCTGATAAAAGGAAGATTAGTTTTCATTTCTAAGATATACACTCGAAGTTATCTTCTAGGATAAATGGATGGTAAGAATTATGACCTTGCTATAAGCATGATCCAGAACAAAATGCCATAGACCCAAAAGTTACATAAAGAAGTTATTCACAAATGTTGTCATCTGTTACTCAAGGAACTTTCATGCTTATCTACAAAGCTACAAAACACACACCACATGTGTCATTGGTAAATGCTGGTTTTTTAATAACATCCACCCCATCTATAAGGTTAGGAACAAAATTCTTGACCTTCATTTCCAAAACACCACAGCTCTATCACTTTGATAAAAGAAATTAATTTTCTTGTATGCGATGTAGTAGATGATCTTATATCTCAGCTGATCACTGAAGAAGGGCAAGACAAGCATGAGCACATGAGGTGGTTTGACAGTTCATCTCCAGGACCACACACAAATACACACATTAACATCAAAGAGGTGACTCTAAAGTTCGGTACTATGGAAAAGGAGAAAGAGGATGAAACTAATAGGAAAAATTAAATTGATATGCGAGTCCCCTTCCCATTTGCTTGTCCGAACAAACAAGATCTTTTGAAAGCTTTTTTGCCCTCAAGGGTTGCTTTCCCCTTTCCATTGGCTAGGGCAAATGCAGGCCAGCTAGGAAGAGGTCTTAAGTTTAATGAGAAGTATCTTAGCTGCAAGCAAGGCTCAAAGCCTAGAGAAACTTTCAGGAATAAGGTAGTCCCATGTAATGACCTTGCAGCTCTTGAGAATCTCTACTCTAAAATCAAAGCTTTAGGATTACCCGTGAAGGTAGTTAAATTTGCAAACAGCACTTTCAGTGCTCAGCAGATTGCCTGAGTGTATTTGGGAAGGACAAAACACTGTATTATAACCACATAAAGTGAACCACAGTATGGCATATGTATCTGGGACAGTATATCTGATAGACTATCTGCTGGCATATCTGGGATAGTATGTCATCCTGATATAGAGCAAATGGGAAAGAGGTTAGGTTGCATATTCTGACATTAAAACATAGATAAAGAATAAGGGAAGAGGCAGCAGTCCAAAAAAAGAATTACTGCTAAGAAGTTTCTAGGAGTTTTGCATCACAGCCTCCTTTTTCTTACATTCCTCTGTTCTGCAAAGACTCTGGCCTCTGTATCCAAACATCATATGCCCTGCTGCTCCTGCCTGAATTCTGCTCCTTCCTCCAGCCCCAGAACTTGCATTTACTAAAACTCCCAAGTACAGCTCTCCTTCATTCTCACCAATCCAGACCCTAATCCTTACTGCTCCCTATAATCTTCTTAATTCCCAGCTCATAGCTGTCCTGCTCAAGATCTTCCAAAACACCATCACAGAAGCCAGCATTTGGCCACTTATCCTACTTCTGTCCTCTGCAGATCTCAAAAGCACCCTCAACACCCCTATCTGTCAGCAGAGTCCCGCTTACCCCTGCTACAGCCGTCTAGTCCAACTCCCTCACTGGGGACATTGACTTCCACAAACTCTTCTCCTTGTAGAAGCTAACTATTCTGGCCCACGCCTCACCAAAACTGAAACTTAAGAGCAGAATGGGGGGAAATAATTGCTGGAAAATAACTGTTACTTTAGCCATACAAGCAACAAGATGAGCTAACAAAAAAGACAAAAAGACAACATTTTTTACTCTTTTTACTCCAGAAAACAAATTTCCCTCTGTGTTTTGCTGTGTCTTGTAGACATCCTTAACTCAGTGCAGTAAAAATGTAGGAAGAAGTTTAAGTTTACTTATGTTGTAATCAAAAAGCATTAGATAACTTTTGTCAAGAGATTTCAGGAGATGGAAGAGCACATCCACATCTCCTTATCTTTTCCCCGCTTATGCTATTGTAGCAGAAAACTTTAAAACTAGAGAGCTATTTAGAACGTGTTTTAATGAAAGGAACAATCATGTAAGCTAATCCAATAGCTGCAATCAAGCATTAACTAATGATAAAGGAAGGACTCTTATTTCCTCATCTTTAGCCATCTATTATAAAGTATTCAAAAAATGTGTGGACGTGGCACCTCAGGGAATGGTTTAGTGGTCATGGCGGTGTTGGGTTGATGGTTGGACTTGATGATCTTAAAGTTCTTTTCCAACCTTAATGATTCTGTGATTATTTAGTCATTTAATTCCTCCTCTATTAACTACATATTTTTAAAAGGAGCAAGATGCTTACTTTACTTTATAGACAGTAAATAACTACCTTTGAGGTTTTTTCCTGAATTCCATTGCTTTATATTACTTTTGGGAAGTGTATATGACCACGGACAGTGTCTGAAGCAGCCCAACAACTTCAGCATATAGTGCTGGGGGATTTGAGGTGCTCCTGCTGCGGTCTGTACCACAGCACCTTGCACCACTCAAGTCTATCACTTTGTGCAGCACATGCTTTGTCATCCCTGAATTCAGATGCTGATGAACACCCAGGATTGTTTGTGGCCTGTTTCCTGAAGTCTCTTGTCATTGCTGTATAATGAGTATTACTGTAAGCTGGAAGTACTACATGCAGTACTCTACTGTGACTTATGCAACCATTGCATATTCTGCAGAATACAAATCTTTTTGTCATTTGGTGAAAAGGTAGGTATGATAGTAAAACAACATGGTTTCACTTTTAGGACACTTTGAAATGCCAAATTTAGAGGCTCACATGGTTTTACATCTTATAGCTAAACCAGGGTCAAAACAAAACAAAGAAACGCCCCTAAATTCTCCCTACAAATTTATATTCCTGAGCAGGCATACTTGACAGTCAAGACAACCCTAGTGGGAATGTGCGGTGTATGAGTCCTGAGAAAGGGATCTCTGTCACACTGTTTGGGGTTTTTTTCCTCTTTTACTGTCTGTATTTCATTTTCTAAGAAGTGATTGATATCATATACTTTGTCATAAACCTAATACTTCTGCTTAAAAAAATATGGACATGATGCCAACAATGCAGCAAATGTTGTACACTTGCCAAGGTCATTCCTTGATCTATTCACATTCAAAATAGTGATCACTCCCCAGAGCACCTGTTGTCTGTCAAATGTTCAGCCACCAGTGCACCCTGGGTCAAGACAGTACCAAAAATGAATTAAAATCTTCCCAGGCCTCTAAAAGTTGCAGCAAGAAAGTCACCTTCTGACTTTGAATGGGTCTATCAGGTTTATTAAGGGAGCATTAGATACAAAGAAAGCCCATTTTCCATCAAATTAATTTTTGGAATTGTAATATTCTAAAATCATACCTTTTTATTTTCATGATCATGCCTGCATTTGTCCAAAAATCTGAGAATGAATGAGAACATCAAAGAAAGCACAATAACCTCTGTTTAAATCAGTATATGCAATTCAGAAGTACCATTCTGCCACAAAAAGATAAAATTTATAAAAGAATTCATCTTGGGCTCCTAAAACGGAGTTGCATTAGGATTAGAAAGGTAGCATAAGTTATCAAAACCTATTTTACTGAGAGATTTGCATTTCAGTGGATATTCATTTCTCTATCTGGATCTATCTTAACTATGTCTTTGTAGGTACATGAAATAACTCATCGACCAGAATCTAATGCTTAAGCTTAGCTAGCAGTGCCATTGTACAGCAGCTGCGAGTCATACTGTGTCTCCGTGGATCCCTGCTGAAGTCAATAGAGCTCTGCGAAGGGGCACAGATGTGCCTGCGTGCAGCCCATTGGAGAACTCAGAGTAGAGGCATTAAGTCTGATTCTCCTTTCAGAATAGCATTGAAAAAAATGAAAGTACACATAAATCTGGCAAATTTATCTGCAGCGAAGAATTTCTTTTCTAGTCTTTGCCAGACTGGAGCTTCTCTTTGATCAGTGACAGATATGAGAATTTGGGCCAAATTAAATTTTTAAGATGCCTATGTATTTCATCATTGACCCATAGCCTTTTTTTTTAAATGTGCCTGAAAGATATTGAACATTTGATTTATTACAGGAATATGTTAGGGAAGAGGCAGATACTGCTGTTTCTGCCCTTACGAAATGCCTACAAGTCACTGGTAGGAGAGAACTTTTCTCATCAGTAAGTATTTAGGGATTTTGTACAACATGAACCAGAAGAGAATGAGAGGAAATCATCCAGAATAGTTAAACAGTCTGGTGGTTTGATCGCTCCTTGCAAAGATACAGAGGATGTAGGCTCAATCAAGCCTGTATTCCAAATCACACAGAATGTGCATGTAATGAAAAAAGTCTGATGTGGGAAATCTAAACTCAGAGCTATTGTTTGTAAGAGGTAACAGATGTGTACATATGGCTAATCCTAAAAGTCTTGTTCCAATATCCTGTTTTGAACTTGCCCTGGAGACTAGTCATTGAACTGGTCAGCAACAACAAAACTCAGGCATAAGTTATAGCAAAAACTTAAGAGCAAAAACTTTTAAAGCATCATGTAGCAGTTCAGTAGATGGATCTGAGGATCTAAGCGGAATTCAAATATTTCTTAAATCCCTTTGTGGAATTGAAATATTAATTATTTTCTTCAGGAAGCTATCTCCCTTTTTCTTTTACTTGCTTTTGGTACATATACATGTACACGTGCAAAATACTATAATTAGGCAGAGCAAATGTAGACAACACACTATCAGGACTCAGTAAAGCATCCGAGCATGACCTTAATTTAAACATGCTTGTAAATCCATCAGAGCCAACAGGTCTTATGCAAATAAGTGACCTTCTCATGTCTAATGAAGACATTAATGAGACTATGTAATTCCTGCGGAAAAAGTGGAGTTGGTTGGGAGAAGTGAAAATATATACAGAAACATAAAACCAGAAACATATTTTCTCTCAGGTCCCAGTATTTGTCCTTGTGAGACTGGCCTGAATCTTACTGCATTTTCACCGCAATCCATCACACAATTGCATCTTTCTGACAAAAGCCTGTTTTATTCCTGAGAAGGCTCTGCACTTTGTTCAGAGCCTTAGAAGCCCCTTTCCATCCCTAATCCTGGGTAATACATTTCAGCCCTACAACATAAAGTTGGTATTTGCTACCATGAGGCAGGAGATCTGGGTTCAATTACTCCCTGGATTTCACACTGTGCTACTTCTAAGGGATCAAGGTGCCTAACACTGCTTAAACAGCATTTCCTATTATTCTGCAAGGGAAGAAAGGATGGGGACCATCTTCTGACCCCATAAAAGATACTTCCTTGGTAGCCAGCTGACTAGAGGCTGTTCATGAGCATTCCCTCTTAACCCTGTGGGCTAATCTAACCCAGATCTTATTGACTGCAGCAGAGCACACTATCACTGTGCCAGTGGCCCACTGATTGCATTATTAGTTGATAAGGCTTTGTAATTAGCCCTCAAACTCTCCTCAGTAAATCTCCAATTTCACCCCTCAGAGACTCTGAGTAGATGCTACTACACTATAGGGCCTCAGAAAGCTGCTAATGAAGTGTGTAATGAGGCTTTTTAGAGTCAGAAGATTGAGGAAAAAAACAAAGATAAATAAAAAGCATATAAAAGATGAGGGTTACTTTTCTAGTGATTTTTCCCATCTTTTCTATTGAAAATATCTCTCCGAAATGCCTTCAAAACCATTCCTAATTTAAAATGCAGAAGAAGACTTAATGGTAAATTGAAGTTTACCCTCAAAAATTAAAAAAGGCTTTCATCACTAGTGTGCAGCAATGGATAGCACTGAAATAGGACATTAATTTCTCTAGCAAGGAAGCTGTGCTTAAACTCTCAACCTGTGACGTGTTTGCAGCACACTCGCTCTCCACCTGTGCACACTTACCTACAGCCAGCAACATCAAGACTTCTCTCTGTGTACTTACCAAACGGTATTTCTCTAGGAGAAATACCCACCAATTGTCCATCACTGAAGAGTATGGCGTTGGCACTGTCATGGGCAAAGATGGATGAAAAGATAGAGGTTTGGTCTCATGCAGTGCTTCCAGACTTCTCACTCGGTTTTCAGTTTCTCACGTTCTAAGTGTGCTGTGATTAGCACAAATGGTAAGATTTTTTTTTTTTTAATGGAGATTTCTCACATGTCTTAGAGGAGCCTGTGCTGTTCCATGATTCCTGCTGAGCCCACGGTCTGGCAGATAAGTGCTGTCAGATCTTGTTGTAGTTTAAGCCCCTTGCTGGGTGCTTTGGCAACATTCTGGTTGCTGTAATAGGGTCTGCAGAACAGAACATGTGGACGTGCCTTGGGTCATAGTCCAGATACTCTTTTAGTCAGCATAAGTTAGTGTGACCAGAGAGAGATGCAATCTCTCACTTTGAAAAGGGGAAAGGAAGGGAAAGGTTATTTTTCATTCAGATCACTGCTTTGATCTGGTCTACCATAAGCCCAGAAAATACTTGTGCCTCAATTGTTTCAGGTCAAACAGGCATATTACCTTAAACTACTGAATAAAGTGGTTTTGCATTGAGACACCAGACTCTGAAGAAAAGTGGCTGAAATATGGACATGCATTGTGCTTTTCAAGTGTACTGTGGGCTTTAATAACGTCTAACGCAAAGGTGTTACACGTCTGAGGCAGGCACGGCTGCTTTTGCTGTGACCATGACGCAGAGTCTGAGCCACTCACTTCCATCGAGGGGCCAAAACCTGGCAGAGGGTTAGATGGAGAATATAGCCAAGACATAGCAAAGTAGCACTGGTACTGCACTGCAGTAGTCCACCAAATAATTTGTGCTGTGGCAGATTTCCTTCCTCATTGAAGCACTACATTTTTGTACTACCTATCTGCTCGCACGCCTTTCTGTCGGCTCCCCCATCAGCTTAAGGTATGTGGACTGCCAGCCGACACGGTAAAGTCTGCCATTAGAGGTTCACAAAACCAAAGTACGTATTGCTGTCACTGATTTTATTGTATTTTAACCAATTTCATCTTCATGTTTGCAGCATCTACTTTCCCATGAGTCACTTCAGAGCATAATGGAAATCTTCAGCACAGCACGACTATTCATTTGCGTTGAGTGATACCAGTATGATCTTCAAATAGAGTGTGTTAACTTCTGGGCTAAATGCTAGTGTTGTCCTTTTTGACTAAACGGTTAGATGGTTTTCAGAGTCTTTTGAGACACTTCAAAAAGGAGATACTGAAAATGCAACTTGTTGTTTCTACAGTGCTATCCTGTTCATTTACCTAATTGGTGTGTTATATATATAATATAATATTATATTATATAATATAATTATATAATATAATATATAACTACATTACATTATTATTATTATATTATATTATTATATAATATTATATATATTGTATATATACTATTTTCCTGAAAACGTGAAGCAGCAAATAACCGGAATGTTATCGTAAGTCATAGAATTGTTTTTCCATCACATAGTTCCAAATTCTTGATTTCTTTCCAGCTTTCCTTTCTGGATCCCGGTGTCTCTGATGCTTCCATGTCTCAGCTTTGCTTGTTTTTGTCACAAATACAGAGAAATGACATTAACTAGGTTGGAAGAATACCCTTACAAATCATGTGGGTTAGCCTCTCTTCCAGGACTGCACAAAACTTATTTAGCACAGATATTCCCCTTGTTTCAGTTACCAGTTTCTGTAAAGTTGTTTTGACCTTTACTGAAAATGAAAATACCTAGCAGCATGCTACGTACATTCTACAAGGTACCTTCTGCAAACTAGCTTCCAAAACAGTTTAACTCCATCCCCAGTAGCATCACAGCACAGCAGAAAGCAATGGACTCAATTGAAAGGGCTTGCATTTCACCTCCAGAAGACCCGTATTTGTTCATAGGATACCAAAACTGACATTTGAAAGATTTTTTATGTCTAATGACAATGTAAAATAATTTTTTTTTTTTTTCTGGAGCTACAGGGAGTCAAGATAATTTCTACAATAAATGGGATTGCTGGCACCATTCCAAGAAAGCGAAAAGTTGGAAAGGAAGGAGATTCAAGTATGTGTCCTGTCTCTACCACAGTAAGCCTTATTGCATTATATTTCACTCAATGCAATTTAATAATAATAATAATAATAATAAAAAATTCCACTGCCCTTCGACTTGATGTTATAGAACTAAGTAGTGAACATACTATTTAGTCTTTTGAAACAGCATTCACAAAAGAAGAATTTAAATGTATTTATCTTCAATGAGTAATCTATGTATTTATGTGCATTTCATTTTTGAAAAATCCAGCAAAATTTGAGTCACTTAGGCTATGGCTATACTCAGAAATAAGCGAAGTCCATTATCTGACCTTTCAGCCAAGTGAGCTGTACAGTTAAACTTTCTTATCCTATAGAGAGGGTGGCTGCATCCAACAGGGTTAGACCCTGAGCCAAGCCTGGCCGCTGTCGAGCAGAGAGCCCGGTGGCCCAGGCTTAAAGCGGGCTGGGGATCATGCTGGCTCTGCTGTTTGACAGAGGTGGTGATCAGATGGCAATGGCTGGGCATATGCCCTGCTTCTGCCGTCTGCTTAAAACAGCAGTGGTCAGACCCTGCACTTCTCATTTATTCCCACTTGGAGTAAAATACACTCCTTTCCAAGAGCAACTTAAAAGAAATTATTTCAGAATTTTAATGCTTCTGTTAAATCAGTTACATTTACCTATTCGTATATAGTCAAATAAAATTATTTATTCAGATACAAATATGTGTTTTTATTGTTTATGAAATTTTAATGTTTGATTTGCTGAACCTTTGAGCAACACAAACCAAAAAACCAAGGGCTTACTTTTGTCAAAGTAGAAACGTAATTTAAATGGTAAAAAACCTCCTTTCAAAGACTCCTGATAAAACTCAGAGGAGAGGTATGCATACATGTCGAAGGTCTGTTGATGGTTAAGTGAAGGCTTTTCTAATTTTCATTTTATCCTCTTCAGGACAGTGATAGAAAACTAGGCTTATTCTTATGAAACGCACCTACATGCATTTTGCAGCCAATGCATGTTTTTATACTGCCAAAATTATCAATATTCAGGTTTTCTTACATGTTTACTGGCGCTCTGTCAGACCCCCGTTCTGAGCTCTCCTGTCCACCCAAGCAGAGGACGAAGAGAGTATAAGCCCCATTGGATTCCTGTGCGTTAGCGCTCTCGGTCCTGGTAAACAAGCTAAAAAGCCAACTAACGCAGCCGACGCCTTGAATGATGTAATTTCTCATCATACGTGCCAGAAATGCTCTTCAGCCCTGCGATGCAGGTAGGAATGCTGCTCAAAGCCATGGCTTCTGGCTCAGCAGCGTGTTCAGCGGCACGAAGGGTACTTGGCACGCGGTGGGGATTACCGAGCCGCGCTGGAGGAGGAAGGAAGGCTCCGTAACCATCATCCCTTGCTACGCCCTTCGTAGAAATCCGTCAGACACAAAAGGTAACCACAGTGCCAGCGAGACAGGGACGTACTGGGAGGAGATGGCTTGTGGTGAAATCCCAGGTTTAGGATCAGCACCTTGTATTTCTGCGAGGCAAGAAATTTTCTATCTGCTTTAGGACTGCTGAAATTTGCAGATTTTTGCAAGAGATACAAGAACCAGAACAGTTGTCACATTTCTGCCTGAAGTTCACTGGAAAAAAAGGTGTATGTTGGGCTGGGAGATGCAAGGTGCTGCCCCTCAGTTTAAGGGAAAAACAAGGATTTAATACATATCTGTCAGCAGCAGCCTGGCTGCTCGATTATTCCTAGTGCAGTGTTTGTGACAAATTCTCAAAAGAGCCCCTAATAATATTTCACAATATTACAAAAAGCTTTCTCCTTTTCTGATTGCAGTTTGTAGTAATGATGCAATTAAATCCTTTGGGACCATGAACAGGCAGGGCTGTCAACCCTAGTGTACTGCATCAGCATTGCACCCCTGTTTTAATCAACTATATTTTGAGGGGTGCGCTTGCAAGACCTGGAAAACTGACAGAAGACACACCATTTGGTATTGACCTACTAATAATCACCTGCCCTCAGGATTAAACAGATCAGAAAGACTTTTCTTTCATTAAACATACTCTTTGAATACATATGACTAGATGCTGTCTGGATCTGTTCGTAGGCTGTGGGGATCTAGGGCAGGTACTGAGACCTGCCAATCACTGGAAAATTTGTGCTGTTATCTACATTCACCTGGGTGAGGTCCAACCATAGCCAAAACCAAAGAACAGAACAGAATATATTTTATTTGGTCTAAGTACTTGGAAAGTTAGAACTGTCTCTGAGAAAAGTTTTTAGTTTGTGGTACTAGCATGGATATGACATACCCTCCAAAACGGTATGGCTGCATCCCAACTGCCTTCTGGGAATGATCCCTGGCCTACACCAGTGCCCAGAACATGGCCAGGCAGGGGCTGGGACAGTGCTGATAGACCCAGGGCGACAAGTCCGCTGGGGACCGCTCCAAAACCTTCTCAGTGTACATGGTCAGGTTTCTGTACTCAGGTCTGTGGACTCTGAAACTCTGGAAATGTTTAATTTACCAGCAGGAAGACAGCCGGTCGATGTATGGACGTCTGAGAAAGTCAGCTATCTCCTCTTTCCCTTTTTACCTTCAGAAGGGTCACTCTTAACAAGCAACAGATGTTAGCTCACTCTCCCTTAGCACATCTTATCCCACGAGGATAATTGTCCTTTTACAGGACCCACAGCAGCTTCCAAAGCCAAATACGAGAACCAGGACTGAAGAATTCACAACATATGTCTTGATCATGGCTGAGAAATAATGGGCTCCTCATCCTGAAAGACCTCTAGTCCCACTGACAGGTACTCACAAGCTGAAAATTAACCACCTTTTTTGTTTCCTCGGGGACTTTGAAAAATTTGGACTGAACCAGTAGATGTGGCCAGAGTATCTCAAACCCAAAATTCAGTCCAGATACAATGACTGAAGATATCAAAAATTCAAATGTTGCTTCAAGCCACCGTTATTAAGAGCTCGTCATTTCATCTTTGGAAATCAGCCAGGTACAGGTCAGTCAGCAATACTTATGTTATAGGCTACGGTTTTATCGTTGCAACTAATATTCTAGCAAATCCTTCAGATTTACATTCAGAATTTGGCTCAGTTGCCTAAACATAGGTCTCTGGCACCCTATGAGATGCCGTAAGGTGTCCTGCCTGGGTTTAGTTGCCAACTGAGAGTGGAGACCTGCCAGTCTTGTTTCGTGGTATCTCAGAAATCTTACAGCAGCTCATGGTACAGACGCCTTAGTTTGTGAATCTAAACAGAGCCTACAGAGATGTGTGAGCAAGCTATATGGAACACTAGAGTTGTAAACTGTTTGCTTCAGTAATAGTGAAAACTGATGGGTTTTTTTCTTCCAGATTGCAAGCTAAATAATTCAATTTAATTAAGCCAAAAGGATTTTTTCCTAAAGGTTTTTGTTTTGTTTTATTTTACTTTATGAAAAGGTGAGTCACTATGGTATACTATACATGGTATTACCTTTAATCAAAGGTTGTTTATTGTTCTGTGGGTAATTTCTTCATTTTATATATTTCTCCCAGGCAAAAAGATAAATTTTCTAAGCTGTGAGAAATACCCAGTCACATTAACAAAAGCTGCAGATTTGAAATCAGGCTACCACTTTGAAACCGTCTTCAGAAGTATACTTAGAGTTTAGTTATAAAATAATAAATTGAAAGGATAAAAAGGAGAGAAAAATAAAGATCTGTTGGACAACATATGTAACTACGTATTTTCCTATAGTTTTAAAATTTGATTTAGTTATTTAATAGGCCATATTGTAGGTAGTATGAATGAAAAAAAACCCCCAGTCAAACAAACGTCTCCACAATGTGTTTAAATGAGTATGATACAGTTTAGCTGATACATAAAGCTTTATGCTGATAAAAAGGTAAGATGCCAAATACCTGATCGAATTATATATTTGTTATTATACCTAGTATAGAGTGTATTTTCTATTTCAGAGAAAGCAATGAAATAGCAAAGACTTCTAAAATAAAACAATCCTTCTACAGAAGAAATATTCAGAGTTTTAAACTTTTGATAAAAATATGCATATATTTCCTTCAGTAAACATAACAAACTCTTTCTGAAGTAGCAGGTTTGTTACATGGATGGAGGAAGATGGCAGTTTTTCATCCATTAATCACAGCAAACTGTAGCCAATTTAAAACGAAGATACAAAAGTTAGCTTTTCAATTACAGTACCATATTTTCTCATGGATACTGACCGCTACCAGTAAGACACAAAGAAAAACTACCCAAGTCATAACAACTTTCAGAAAGGTGTATGACATGGTGTGGTGAAACTTACTTTTGATGATCTCCCAGTGGTCTTTGTCCAATGGATTTTAATAATGACTCTGGTCGAACTGTTAATTTCGGTGATGTCTTGGGGCTAGTATCAGAATCTCCACTTTCTTCATCTCCCATGGCCTTAATATAGCTCCCACTTCTCATTCTTCTGCAGGGGATCTCTTCGTCTTTCCCACCAGTTGGGTATCCTCCCCATTCATCCTGAGGTACCTAATGGAGACCAGAAAACACACGCGCAAAATGTGCATTATTCTTTTTATATATTTAAATACTTCCTTCAACATCATTTTACAAAGACAAGTCATGAATTTTTTATTCTTCAGAAACAGATCACTTAGAAAGAAATTTCTAAGGTCCCCAAATTATTTAGCAATTTAATTCCAACTTGAAAATTGGAAATTTTCAGTTTATAAATGTTGGAACCTAAGAAATAATCAAGTCATAGTTATTGAGCTGAGCTGCAATATCTATTTGTAGACATGCTCTAAATTGCAGGAAGAAGCTTAGCTTAACCTCTTAAAAGATTGCACACAGATTTTCAGCAAAGTTGATTGGGTGTCTCAGACCTAAAACTCATTGGAAGCTGAGCACTTCAGAGTCTTTTACCAACTTTCCTTGGTTGCAGCTTTGCTTTTCAGGAAGCTGAATTAAGTATTTAAGTTAAATTCAGCTGTGATTTTGGCAAAAATGGATAGGATAATGATTTAGGGCAAACTTCTATGAAACAAAGCAAATATGGAAATTTCTCTGTTTCTTATTTAGAAACGGCAAAATAGTTTATAGAGGCTGTAACATATCAGGAATGTAGACAGTTAATTATTAATACATTTGGCTGAGGCTACTTTCATGCAGTTGAGGTGGTTTTTCAAATAGCAAGATTGGTAGTCAGATAATCCACAGCTGGTGGATGGGTTATCTCTCTGCACCACAAATTGGCAGAGGATTGAGCAGGAGCAGATTTTCAAATCCAAAGTGAAATCAGCCTTGTTTTAAGACTTATGAATAAAGACAGCAAGCCTGTCCCTGCCAGTATTGCTGATTCTTTGCTTTTTGTTTAATCTTCCGAGGTGCTGAGTCCTCTGGTCCTAATCCAGAAAAACACTTAAGCATTTACTTAACTTAAAGGATATAAACAACTCTCTGAAATCCATTATAATGACTCATGGTTAAAAAGAAGGATGTGACAGAGTACATCAGTGGACCAGGGCTGATGCACTTGGCAGTGTCAAATCCTTTATCAACATAATGACTTCATATATATTAAACAGTACAATGTATATTATTATATACACCTATATACTATAAAACTGAATTTCCAGTTAAACTTATATTAAGGAGTTTCTGCAAAGTAGATGTCTAATAAGGACTTTCAAGTGAAACATATTTGAGACCTTCTAAAAACAGAGTTCACTGCGGAGCAGAAGCAACTGTTCCCATTGGTTTCAGCAGTCTTGGAAATTGTATTTAAATAACGAACATGATCTGCCTGTCTTCTTTACTGCCCTTTCAAGATACACGAATTAGCCACACACCAGATGAACAGACCTGGTGCTTTGAGTCCCTAAAAAGGGATTAAGGGTGAAATGAAGTTTTAAAAGGGAGTGAACAAGTAAAGATAGAGGTATTAAATTAGAGAAACAAGCTCAGGAGAGAAAAAAGAGAGACTGAAGATGAAGTCAGGTAAGGAGAGATGAAACAGATCACACAGACCGGAAAATGTTGGAGAGAAATACCAGAGAAAAAAACTGTGAGTTATATTCTTATACAAAGTAATAAGACAGAGCATGAATCTAAATGAAATATGGGTTAGATCATGCAAAGAAACAAACTTTTCATATTATTCAGCTTTGGATGGTGATTGGAAAGGCAGCATGAAAAATCTTCCTGAACTTGAAGCCGGTAAATGTGAAATGTCATCCTCATTTCTTTTCTAAGACCTAGTATCACAGAATCACAGAATCACTAAGGTTGGAAAGGACCTTTAAGATCATCAAGTCCAACCATTAATCCAGAACCACCATGTCCCCTAAACCATGTCCTGAAGCGCCACATCCACACGTTTTTTGAACACTTCCAGGGATGGCAACTCCACCACCTCCCTGGGCAGCCTGTTCCAATGCCTGACCACCCTATGAGATTAAAGTATGTATGAGATTAAAGTTGGAAGAAGGTTTTTGAGATTCTAGGAGACATAAAAGTATTCACATGTAGTGATAGTCGTAACAGCCAGACTCCTAAAGTATACGAAATAAACATATTTTCTTAAGCTTTTTTAATCTACAGCTGGAAACACTATTAACTGTAAAAATCTGAACTAGAGAGCTAGATTAAGAAAAATGAACTGATATCATACAAGCATATTCTCACTTTTAAATCTTCCTTACTACTTGTATGTCAGCATAGCTAAAAAAATTCCAAATGCTGAAAAAACATTTATTGGCATCTACATGGGCCCACTGCAAGTTATACTGTTCAATTTTCTGTGTTAAAGCTGGATTCTTACGTTCAGTCTTAATATTCTTTTTTCAAAAAACCCATAACTTTTTCATAGAATAATTATTTTGTCTTGAAATTTCTTTCCTTCATTTTAATTCAAAGTTAATTAAATAGAAAGTTTAAAAAGACATTGATCAATAACCTTTTACTTACTCAAATGCAAAAAATTATTAGTTTCTCAACTTTCTTTTGTCTGAAATTCCACGTTCAAATAACTAGATAAGGACTGGATTTAAATGAGTAAACACAGGCTTAATTGTTGATTGAAGTTGCAAAGACAGGAATGACTGATTTTTTACATTAAAGTATCTAAAAAATTGTTTCTTCACTGTGATAAGGAGCTTCCTGAGGACAAACCTTACAGTTATGTGCCTTGCTATTTTTAATTAGATTTCTTTTGCTTCACTCATAAGTCAAATGAATTCACTTAAAAGCTAAAAATTGAAGAAGCCCTGCTCCACTTGTACTTGTGCTGTACTCATGGTACACACAAACACACCAAGATTCTCTCTCTGAGCAGAGTAACCCATTGACTGCCACAGAAGCATTTAGGATTGAAAAAACATTCACAATTAAAGTATGTATATTTTTTTACCCTTGAGCTATTCAAAGTAACAGGATACAATGAACACAGAGAAAATGTGTCTGGAGTCTGGCAAGCAAGTTTGACAATGTGTTCTCTCAGAAGTTTCATACACAGCCTAGGAAAACAGCTGGAGTCTTTTTGCAGTCTTCAAAAGCCAACAGAAGAGCCCTTGACATTGTTTGTCCTAATGGGTGGAGAATAGAAGAAAAAATTGCGTCCTAGTTCAGCCTGGTTCATCATTTACTTTAGCTGATAGGTTAAATACTTGAAAAATCTTTCCAAATCCAGGCCAACACAGCTTTAAAGAAAAGCAGAAGTATTATACTAGTGCAGGAAAGATTCTCGTTTTGAAATATTATCAAAAATATTTAGCGGCATGTGAGGGTCATTAAATGTATATTTTCCAAAACGTGAAAAGGGCTTTGCAGCTTGCAGAAATGCTTTCTTACAATAGTTACCAGCCCCTGAAATTCCCATCTGCAGGGCTTGCAGCTGCTAATTGGGAATAATTACCCTAATTATCTACTTGCATATAGTGATGAGTGCTGATATTTATAATGTCTAAAAAGGCCTTCCTCCTGTTCTAGATGTTAACATGAATCCTTGTATATGCAATTTCCATCCACAGAGGAGTTAGACTACATATTACCATATGAATTTCCTTTTGTAAGAACAACGAGCTGACAAGGTCTGGATCTTTTCATTTAATTTCGTCACCGGCTGCTGATTTGGTTATAACTATTACAGAAAATGATGAGTCTCTTTCATAAATTTCATGCACTGTTGCTGTGAGGAGCACAACCATCTTGAGGGAATTTGGGATCTTTTAATTGTTCCACTACTGATTCAGTGTGATATCTTACATTAGTCACCTAGGGCCAGTTTTATTAAAGAACCTGGTACCTAATAATACAGACTACATTTTATGGAGCTGATCCTGAGAGTGAACTCCAGAACCTTAGGTAGGACCCTAAATGACCCATAAAAGGCATTTAGGAGAGTTAGCTCCTTCAGAGTAGCATCCAAAAGGAAGCAAAAGGTCCCTTTAGTTAGCAACCAAAATGCAAAGCATGAAGAAAAATCTCAAACGCTTCTCTTTTCTTGGGTTTATTGTAGCTGATTACAAGCAGCAAAAGGCCCTTCTGTCATTTCCCATTCACAGCCTAAAACCATCTTCTGAAGAACAAACTCAGATTTTTTTTTCCAAAAACTGAGCAGCCTTCTCACTTCTTTCCTTCCATGACAAAATGGCTGTGGAAGTGGAAGATGTTACTGCTCACCTTCTAATCAATAACGGTTGGAGTGCTCAGGAAGGAGAAGACTTAGGGCTGATAAATACTGGCATGCTCTCCTCCTCTTTTTGTAACTCATGGCCTTTTCATGAAACACTCACAGATTGCCTGGGGAGGGCTGGTTAGCCCTTTTCGTGTACAAGAAAGCATGTGTTGAAGCCTCGTGATCCAGGCACTTACCTGGAATGAGGGAGCTTAGAGTCCCTGGGCCAAACACTAGCATGAATTTTATGTGAAACGGTGTTTGGATAAAACTTGTGGAACATCTTAACAAAGAAAGAAGTGCCTTTGCTCCAAACTGCCTTACAGCCTGCTGCTCAGAATGCAATTTGGGGAATTGAGAAGATGGTGGTTTGACTTTGTATGGAAGAAACTCAACTCGCATCTTCACAGTGGATATTCTAGAAATTTTGTTACTATGAAAACAAATGTCTTTGTTTTAGAAGAAAAGTCACTATCCTTGTCTTTTGTTAGAATTCCTTCCTGTTCGGTGTCTTGGTTGTGCTCAGATTAGACCTGTCAGAAGAAAAGGATTTTGGACCCCTGACTGGGCTTCGGCAGTAAGTCTGTCCCCTGATTCTCAGATTGCACAGATTCTGCGTGTAAACAACAGCATGTGTCAGTGCAAACAGGGATTAATTCACCAAGCCTCTGGAAAAAACTAGGAATCATAGAATCTCTGGTGTTGGAAGGGACTCTGGAGGTCTCTAGTCCAGGCTTCTGCTGAAAGCATGGTCAGGTACAGCAGGTTGCCCAGGACTGTGTCCTGCTGGGTTTTCAATGTTTCCAAAGGTGGAGACTCCACCACATCTCTAGGCAACCTGTTCTAATGTTTGGCCACACTCAGGGGGAAAAAGTTTTTCCTTATATCTAATCAGAGATAGATTCCCACTCAGGATCTAGTGCTAGCAGTGTGAATATCCAAACCTGTATCTAAGAAACACTGATGTCAATACTGGAAGAACCAATGAAATATTCATTCTTCTGGACTTTGACCACTGTTAATTGAAGTTTGTTTTTTTTTTTACTTCAGTTTAGGATTTAGCAAAAGAAGTCAATCTGGCAACATCTGCTGGCATTTCAAAAGATATCTGCTCCTGTTTTTCCACCCACTTTCATGGCATTTGCTCACAGCTCCCAGAATTTTAAAGGTGTTCCACACTAAACTGCTGATCTGCTTAAAATCTGGCATATCACTTTACTATCTAAAATGAAATACTTCTAAATACATGGCTTCAGCTGAGGGAGCTGACTATCACCTCTTCATACTTATCATTCTCAAAGGTTAAAATGAGGTTTACCTACCTCATAAGAGTCCTGTGAAACTTAATTAGCATGCAGATATAAAATGCACTGAAATATTCATTATGACCTAAATCTTATTTTAGTAATATATCTTTCCTATTTTACTAGAAGCAGAAGCTGTCTGTGTATGAAATTAGACTATAGATAATATGAAGAAGGAAAAGATATGAAACACTATGTAGTAGATATGTAATTTTTGTAATTTTATGCTGTCTCAGCCTGGTCAAGAAGATGACCTCCCAAAAAACCAATCCACAATCTGAAATGTAGGGAAGAGATTTTCTCTTAAATCATGCCTTCTTCAAGGAGCCTCAAAAAAACAGCCTTTGTGCACAGCTGCAGGTAGATGAAAGTAGATGACAACCTTGCAAGGCAGACAGAAATGCTTTTTAGCATGGTAGAAGGTTTCCTTGATATTATAATGGGAGGTGGGAGCTGGACTTCCTGTGTTTTCAAAGATTTTGCTGAAGAAGGAACACAGTTACTAGAATTTTCTTCTGAAGTTAGTGACATTAATGACATTCCCCTGTTTATTCAATGTGGACTCTAGACCCTGTTGGTCTAGCTTTTTGCAGGAGGGAAAAGTGAAGTATCTAAAAAAAAAAATGTGTTTCCTCAGTATCTAACCTTGTGTCTATACCTCAACACCGTTCTCAGTACACACTTTTAACTATGTTTTCTGTGTGTTTTTTTTTTTATGTGCTGATTCGTTGTTCAAAAAATATGAATCATACAATGAAACCATTCAAAATTTTCTACAAAATATGGCAGGGACTCCTCCTCACCACTAACAATACCGATACTCATAATTACCTTTAATTTTCACATGCCAGTCCCTACTCCCTGAACTCCTTGACAGCTCAGAAGCACAGAGAGTTCTTGCTGCATTCCCCGAAAGTCCATTGACACTATACGTCAAGGCAGGAGCTAATCTGGGAAAGAAAGAGGCACCTTTGCCTTGCCAGCCATTCTCTCCAGGCTTTGCTATGAACATGAATAAGCTTGAATTCAGGAATCTGGGAGTTGGGAATGGACTGGACACCCATGAAGAGACCACAAACATAATATTCCATCTGGGAGATGTTCAAATAGGCAAACCAGTACCAGCATTATTTACTGCCTCATTTTAGTGTTTCCATGTGTAGTTCCAAGCAAGGTTGCACTAACTAATCCCTGATAGAAAGAAGACTTCTGTCCAGTGTACTGAGGATTGCTTAGTCACCACTTCTGTATTTTCTACAGAAGAGTGTTCTTTTCATTTAAATAATACTTTATCTCAACAATGATGAACACACACACACAAAAAAAGCAGCAGCACTATGTTTCCTAACTGGTTCTCCAGCAACAATGTGAATTGTAATCTGAGGATGGTTAAATACTGTAAATAGTGTTGTGAGGACTCTCTGGCTTTGTTTATACAGTTTGGATGAATTGGGCCAAATGCCCACCTCATGACCTACTGTGCTCATATTGCTGGCAAAGACCCTGGCAAAGACCGTTGCTGGGTCTCTCTGGACTCTGTGCCACCTTGATATGGTGGAGCGAGGTGCAGTCAGACAGCAGTGGTGGGCTTGTCCAAGCTATAAGTGATTTTAGCCTGCTAAGCCTGGAGCTCACTGTGATCTTGTGCCAGAACTTTGATATAAAGTGAGCTTGGACTGAAGGGAGGGCTTGGCCTGCACTTAAATGAGAACCTATATATATATATATAGCCTCTCAACCTAAGATGCAAAAAGGGTAGGGATTCAACCAAGAATCCTGGGTTCCAGCTGGCTGCATATTTCCTTTGGTAAGTGACCCAGGATGCTGCTTCATGGTCAGCTTAAGCTGCTTTAAAATTATACTACCATCAACTTAACTGGGGCAGGTTTTCCTTAAGCAATATTCAGCTCTTCAAGCAATGCTAGTAATGCTGAAGTGACTTAGAGTGCTGCCTGGAACATTACCCTAACAACAGTAGTAAAGATAAGTAAAAATATGTTTTCAGCTGAACTAGTGAATTCTTCCAACTAACTGTGCTGCTCCACAGTCATCAGTATGAGCGAGAGAGAAGAATGAAAATGGTAATGGTGACCACCCTAGGGCTTTGCATGCATTAATAAATGAAGACCCACCGTCTTACCTGGAGGACAGTTGGCCTGCAGCGTTCCACACCCATGCTATCGAGCAATCTTTGCTTCCAAACCAGTGTGACTACCGAGAACAGTCCCTGGCCTGTGCTAAGTCCTGAACTCTACCCAGGAACTGTTTAGGGGAAATACTGGCTGGCTTGGATGAAAACAATGCCCAAGGCAGGCTCAGCCACATAATAGTATAGAGCATCAGGATGCAGTGCCAAGGAAACTACTCTGACACTATGCAGTTTGATATCATAGATGCAGCATAAGGTAGCAGTTACTTTAAAAATGGAGGTCCATAGAAGCATCAAAGACCAAAACCTGCATCTTCTCATGCTTGTCACAAAATGCAGCATTTCTGCCAATTAATTTCCCATAGTCATGCCCTAGAGTTTGTTTTTCTCTCTCTTTGCCTTTTTGGGCCAGCTCATAGCTGCATTTTCCTTTACATCTTTCTCTGTAAATTGAATTAATTTAATTACAATGCAAATTCTGCTAAACCAAGCATCAAAAAGTTAAAGACCCAAACTGGATTGCAGCTTGTCACTCACTACAGGTGAAGGGGAGCCAGGAAGATACTTGCCAGCTGGGCTGCCTGACCGGCAGGGCAGCAGATGAGGTCCAGGGGACTACGATATCAGCAACTGAATCTAACTACAAGTTGTCCTGGTGGGTATTTTTGGGAGAGGTAGGCTGAATTGTCTGCACCACATTTGCAGAGTGAACGGAGCCCAGCTACCTGCACAGCACAGGTGAAGAAAAACAGCCTGGTTTTTGTGACTGATGAAGTTGTGGGAGACAAGACTCTCTGAGCGTGCTCCTGCTCACGGCGAGTCACCCGCATCCCGGTGGCCTCGCTGCATCACGTCCAACACTCCCGCAGGCAGCTGGGGCCCTGTGTGGCACAGCGCGGGCGTTGCGGTACCTTCCTAGTCCATCCTTTTCTAGCCCCTTCCAGAAATGGGACAATAAAGTATCACCAGCCCCTCCAGCCCAGACTCTCAACACTGCATGACGCATCAGCCAAAATCACCTGTAGGTCCCTCTGGAAATATCTTTGCCCTTACCACTAAGGGAAATTCAGAGTTCTCACCTTATCATTACCTGAGTGGGTCAAGACCCCACAGACTGTCATGGTCACAGAAGTATAGAGTAAGAGACAAAAACACCATTAAAGGAAGAAAAGGAGAGGTGCTCTCAACATACTTTCAATGCACGGCACCTCCAAAACCACAGAAACTGCAGATGTAGCAAGGACTCCAATGTTGCAGAGCTGTTATAAGTATAGACAGGGAAGAAGAACCTAAAAGGCAGCACCTAAAGGCTGATGCAAAAAATGACCTATAGTAAACAGTGCCTTATTTAACCTAAGCAGGAAATCATATCACCCTTTTCTTCTGTTATAGAGCTACTACCGAAAAAAACGATGCATGTCTTTAAAACATAAATAATTTTCAAGGCTCTATAAAATACATATATATTTGCCTTTCATCCATTTTTCTCATTTTAACTAATGATTGACAGTTTTGAACAGTTAACTCCAGATGACTCCAATTATTTAGCCTACAGAGTGAAATGAGTATTTTTTTCCTGTCTAGCTACCAGGTAACACTTAACTACCTGCACACTTTTCAGAAGACCAGCTCACCTAACAGAATGTACCAGGGACCTTGTCCAGATAGACATTCAGCCATTTAAGCACAGCTGTGACTCCCCTTTAAAAAACAACCTTTAAGCACAGCACTGTAAGATGGCCAAAACCAGATGGGGGGGGGGGGGTGGAATCAAAGCAACATTGATGAATGCTTCACCGTGTGTTACATTAATGTCCTTGCGGAAAAAAAGGGTGCAGAGTGCTCGGGAGAGGAGCTGGGTCTGCCCCAGGCAGCCAGGTTGAGCACAGGGGAGCCCCTCGTGCGCCTTCCTGGCCGTCTCGTCCGACATAAAAAACTGTATAAAATAGTAAGTTACTCCTGGCTCAAAACTTCTTCAAACCCAGCGACAACTTCAGGGAACAACTGCAAAGGTCAGCCTTCAGCTTCGGTGAGGTGAACGTTGAAAAACATCTTGGCAGCACACTGTACTAACGTTGTAAAGGAGGACAATTGCCCCTGATTAAAGGGCAGTGGGATGACGGCCTCCCTTTTCTACTCCTAGCCTTGACATTTCTGTAGTAATAGGGATTTGTTTTGGCAGCTTTAAGAAAATGCTAGCTCTGAAATCTTTCTACTCTGGTTTGGAAAAAAAGGTTCAGCAATTCATTTCAGTCAATATGAACGTGGGCATGGAAGCAGTGTTGTATCACTGATTAACACAGTAATTCAAGATACCAGCAATCTGAGACAACTGTTTGGTCAGAGCTTTACACTATTATTGATTGATTTCCCCTCCACTTTCTTTTTTCCTTGGAAGGGGTATTTAAGAGGTATTCTGGGTTTTGTGACACACGAAACCATCAGTATTCTGTAAATACAGGGAAGTGTCAACTTTATTAAATCCTTTTTATTGAATGTTCTTAAAATCATAAGTGCAATACTTCAGAGATATGATGGGTAGAGAGCATTGTAAGGAACAAGTAGGAGAGGTTGAGCTTGCTGCTCTGTACGGGAGGATTACACCCTTACTGACCCGGGGAATAACTCCACTGCGTGGTCCCAGGTGCGGCACCAGATGCTGCAGGCTGACATTAACACTGCGAGCAGACAGTGGGGCATTAACTGTCCCATCATTTCCCTTATTGTCAGGGCATTACAGGTCTCTCTTGCACATCTCCACTCCTGACCAGGAGGGCATAGGGCTAGCTGAGACATCCTTGTGGGACTGTAATGGGCTGTAGAAATCAAAATGGAACAGCACGTGTCCATGCTGATTTAGGATGCAGACAACCCTGCTACCCTACTGTCAATACTAGCTTCTCCTGCTGTGGAAACAACCCAGTTAATTCTGGAGTGGTGACTGGTCATAAATCATGGTGCAGGCAGCGTGGGTGATAATTATTCGGATGCTAGTGCCAAAACTCTGCTAGCTCTGGCTAACTCCACTGTGTGCATCAGTTGGTAGAGTATTGGATGTAGTTTCTGTAGTTCATATATGGGTTTTATGTCAAGCGAACAGGTAAATCTAGTTTCACAAAGATGAAGTGCTGAGAAAGGTGTGTTGAGTTCAAATCCATCCATCCCTGCAAACCAGAGGCAGAGTGTAAAGCAGTAGCACGTCCTCTCGAGGGCAGTAGTCTCGTTTGTGGGAATGTGTCCAATCCCCAGAAGAGTTCCTGGAAAAATGTAACTGAGGGCTTAATGCCTATTTACCCGTAAGCTTGTTCTCGAAGCTCTTCTCCATGTAGGCAGAACTTAAACCAGCAGAGCCTTGTTGAAATGGCTGCTTTTTTCTTTTTCTTTTTTAAGAGACCAACTCTTGTGCTTTTCTTTCATTCTGCAGAGTATACAGCTGACATTATTACCCACATGCTTAGCAGTGCCAGTGCTGTAATGGATGACGCTAGTACTTAAATGCACTAGGAAGACAGGAGTGGGCTGAAGCCATTTTTAGAACAACATGCTATTTTCTTTTTTAGTGCTGACTCATTCACTGTTCCTTGTGGTATGTTTACCTTGATTGCTTGCTGCTTCACAGGCTGTTGAATGGCTGAGGGAGGAATATTAATCAGTGACACATAGCACTGTGCTCCAGAACTTCAGTAATGGCGAGTGCTATGGTCTTGCCTGTCTTTTGGATTTATTGCAGGAACTACTTTTCTTTAACTAGCATTCAAAGGTATTTCAGTCCTGGAAACTGTAAAGTGACACTTTTGTATTCGTCACTCTAGGACAGCTATCTAGTTCATGCCCTTTTTTTCCTGTTGAATATCTTTCCTTCTCACTAATACTCATCAGAGTGAAATTAATCAAAGTCATTGCACTGTATACGTGTTGAATCCAATTAACCAAAACAGCTGATGAAGACAGAAGAGATCTCACAACTCATTCGTCTTTTTCTCAACATATTTCACATTAAAATTAAAATGACATGGAAAACAGTAGCAGCCACTATAGCTAAAACTATACAAAAGTGCACTTTACTGCATGTGTGATTTACTTGGCTATTCTGCCTGGTGAGTGAGATGACAAAGGTGTTTGGTGCCCAGCAATGCATTTGTAGCTCAATTTGTCTGCATTCAAAACAGAAATTAAAGGCCCATACATAGAATCATAGAATGGTTTGTGTTGGAAGCGACCTTAAAGATCGTCTAGTTCCAACCCCCCTGCCATGGGCAGGGACACCTTCCACTAGACCAGATTGCTCAAGGCCGCATCCAACCATATCCTTTGAGTATAACCTACTGAACAAATATTCTCAATGTTTAAGATGCATTTGCTAACATTTTCTATGAAGACTATAGCAGGTGATAATGAGTAAACATACTGGTTTTGATTCTTTAGAAATCTGGGCTATAAGTAGTCTAACTGTATTTTGGGAGGGGAATGGAGGCAAGGAACAGTCCCTATAAGCTCTTGTGATGCTCAGTATCCAGATAGCAGATGGACTGGAGCTTTAAATAACCCATGAGGTACATTGGCATCATGTAAGGAACCAAGTTTCACACATATCTGATCTCTGCTTGCCCACAGCTAGCGCTTGCAGTCACTGAAATTCTTCCAACTGTTTGGGTAAAAACTGTTGCTAATCATTCACAAGCATCTGATAAATGCTATTAGTGTACAGCTACAAGCGGCTGCTCTCTGCTCGCGCGGTGCTAGTTGACCATTTGGTTCACTTGGTTCACTAACAACGAGCTGGAGCCCAAAGGGGCTTCTCACTCTTCCCTTCTCTCTGCATGTTCCCACTACCTCCACTGTAGCAGGAGTGATGAGATGAGAAAAATAATCACTATTATATACAGCTTTATTTCTACTGATTTAGTTCTCTGAAACTGTCCACTTTAGGGCTGTATGACCACCCATGCTGGAACAATGGACGTTGACTGAATCACCTCTAACTTTCAACAGCACATTCCCCATCCAAGGAGATCCTCCAGCTGCAAGGACTGTCTGTGGAGGAGCAGGGAATGTGAAACCCTAAGAGAGGAGCCAGAGACTAAGCATGGAGATTTACCAGGTTAAAGAAATATCTGCTTTCAACTCCAGGACATGTCTTAAGCATATAATGTGCAGACGCCTTCAAATCCTCTTTTCTCATCTCCTGCTTTCAGGTAATTTCGAATTTCGTAGAAGCTCCCTCTCAGTAATTACTGGGGAAGACAAAATGGAAGCCCAGAAACACAAAACAGAAACCACGGTCTCAAGCACAGGCCCAAGACACTGCCATGGTCTTCCAGTTTGGGACGCTGTATACCAAAACTCTCCAGTGGAAAACAGAAGTAGCAATATTTTATACAGGTGTCGAAAGAAAAAATAACAAGAAGGAGAATAGTAGATAGAAAAGTGGGTTGGGTACAGTGAATCCTCATATAACTAGGTAGTGGAGTAAAAGCCATATATTCGTTATAAATTTATAGTATTAAAATATAAACATAGAAAATGATTTTTTATTATTCTGGGGCACGTTTAGGTATTTATATATAAGATGGCTGAAGGACTATAATTTCACGGCTTTGCTTTAAAAAGAATTTAAAAATATATAGCTGACATCACTCAGGAGAAATGTCTTTCAATATAATTTGTTGTAACGCTATAAACACAGAGATCCTGTGAAGGGCCTGGGGTTTTACACTAATCTGTTCACTTTTGCACCTCAGGGAAATCTGCTGCTGCATAATCAACTTCATAATCCTTTGAATTCTCATTGCCAGATATTCTGGAGCAAGGCAATAAACTCTCCTGGCTAGGGATCCTGATGTGTTTCTCTACCTTTCTCAGTTTCTGAATCTAATGATTATTTTTATCCAATCATTATTTAGTGATGCTTCTTACACTGCCGTAAAAGAAGTTAAATATCTCTCCTCAGTTTTGCAGATAGAGTAATTGAAGTGTGCAGTGATTAACAAATTACATTTCCTGGGTCAGAGAGAAAGTTCGTTACAGACCTAATAATGGGACTTATATCTCTGGTCTTAAGGATTACAGTGTGACAGCACAGCATCCCTCAAAGTAGAAGTTTCAAAACGAAGCGTTTAGTATGACATTGACAGAATGGGGTCCCTTCAGTTGGTTTGCTGACCTTGGGCTAGTGAATAAACCAGCCACTCAGTCTGAAGGATATCTATGCTCTGAATGGCATATCCAGATTCTACAGAACATGTATTTTGTTTTAATATTTTGTAATGAGAATATTCCTGTTATAGAATTCCTGGTATTATTGCTTTCAACACAACTATAGATTCTTTATGGTAGTAACCGAGCACTTGAGTCTTAACAAATTTCCATCATAGGATCCTTGTGAACATGGAATAGCTACTATGCCATTTTTAAAGGGGCTTAAAAACGAAGTGCAGCAAAAATTTAAAGTCACATCTCCTAGATTTTAAGCTGGATGAACCTACCAGTGGATGAACCTTCCTAATTACTGGATGAAAATTCCTTCCTGTAGTCATCCCAATTCACAAAAAAACATAAAACAATGACTCTGCAAACCATGTGCTTTCCTGCTCCCTAGGTTTGCCACTGGGCTTGATCTTAGATAACAAAGATAACAAAGTTGGTTTATGAACACAGTGTTTCACATGCACTTGAGGGTGCTGATACAAGCTGGGAGTAAGAAGGCCCATGGAAAGTAAAAACTGGTGGCTTCTGCAAAGAAAAATGAGATGTAAAGAGTGGGGAAGAAGAAACAATGCAACATGATGAGAAGGAAAGCACAAAAGCCAGCAGAGGTGTAGAGCAACCAGACCTGTCTGTGCAGAAGTAGGAGTATGTCATGGTAAGAAAAAAGCTAGCCATACCTAAACTCCTCTGTAATGCCAGAGCTGTACACATGGTTTTAGAACACAGGCACAAGTGGAGGTCTCTGCATGGGATGCGCTTCCAGTTCTGGCTCGTCAAGTTAGATTAAAAACTTCCAGGGGAGTGCAGGCTGCTTTACATACATGAGAACTGTACTTGGATATGATAAAATATCACAGCTGCCAGTCTAAATTGGAATCAGTTTGCATGGTAGTGCTATGAGGGTTGCAATTTCTTTGTTTTCCTTCCTCTGCAATGAGGAACTTTCCCTGTTTCAGTAGGGAAGATTGATCCTGGATGTCTGCACATGCATTCAGAAGGATCTGGCTCTCCAAGTGTGACTCATTACTACTGGACCCCTATTGCTCGGAGGGGAGAGAGCTCTGTGCAGAAGCACAAGGGTTGTTGCTACTCTGTGTTTGCTGGCTTCTGCAGAGCCCACAGGAACAGAAAATCTCTAAATACATACACCTGGAGTGGGGATTGGCCCACGTTAATGTGAGAATCGGTTAAGTTCTGGAGGAAGAGAAGCTCCTTAAAAGAAATAAAAGAGGAGGTACTCAGAACCGTGCAGGCTTTGCAGAATGTACTTGGTAAAAATACCTAAGGGAATATTTGGATACTACATTTTTTCCAGTGGCAAAGCTAGCTGAAGAAGTTATCCTCCGAGCTACTTTCTCCTTTCTGCTCTGCTCCCGCTGCAGTTCTCTGTCCACCCTGACGTGCTAATGTCACTTGTCACGGCACTGTGCTGTGCCTAGGCCATGTAAATGATGTAAACGTCTAAAAAAAATGTTTTAAGCTATTTTTAAAACCCATATCACTTTAGGATCCAGATCATCATGCAGCATCATTAATGGCTACATTAGCATGATTTTGGGGTGGCAAATGACAGCAAGCAACAAGTATGATTTTAAATGTAGGAGAAAGTGGGAGCTTCTTTGTTGCTGTTAGAGGAAACAAGTGTGCGGACCACCATCACAAACAGTCTGAGTGCCAGGTCTGAAATATTTATCTCCCTGAGGTACCCATGTAACTTTTAATAAGGATAGCTTATAGTATGGTCTCAAAAGAGGCTCAGTTCAATATGAACTTGGGTGACCCAATCGCTAAAAGGAAGTTTGTAACTAATCATCAACATGACAAAGCAACTGCGCACACTAGTAAATCCATTCTCCTGTTACTTCCAACAACCCAGAGAAAAAGAATAAAAGAATGCAAAAATGGGATTCCATGCAGCCTGTCTTTAAAATCTCTCATTCACAGATGCATTTGAAACACTTTTTCTAGCTCCCAGGCTGCTGGGAGAACTGTCACTTTTTTAGTCTGATATATGGATTTTATCAAGATGTTCAGTGTGAACTCCAAAGATGAAAACACACCTACTGATTCTACTAATTTATATCACACCAGTTTTATAGTTTTTAATCTATAAACAAAGACAAAAGCTAGAGTTTTCTCACTTTCATGGAACATCTACATTAGGTGATCTAATATAGATATTCTTCGAGAGATACATAGATTACCCTTGTATTTTTTACGATGACTATGGTATAAACTGTGATGCTTTTTTCATTACATATCTTAAGAAAATCTTCCTCTTACCTGAAGGTAATGGCATGGCCTCAAGGAAGGTTTGATTTCCTGATGAACCAGGGGCTTATCTAAGTTCAGTGACGATTTGCGATAAGCCTCTTTAGCCTGACTCACTGTAAGCGTGGACCAAGAACTCCTTTTCATATATTTACCATCTGGTGTCATTGCTAGCCCTTCACAAGCTGAACACTTCACATCATTGTTACTTTTGGAAGTCTTCAGTGAGAGATCCCCAAAATGCCCCTGGAGCGCCTCAGGATAGCAATGGGATATATGATCTGCATGGTGCCTATTTACCACGCTAGGGGTTCGGTAAGTGCTATCGCTGTCCAAATTATCATCAGAGCTCCACCAGCTGCTCATTCCAGATTTATGCTTGCTTTCTGGTTTTCGCTCCTTACTTTTACTCCTTTTGCTATGCTTGGAATGGTGCCCGTGATGATGGTCATCCCCTCGACTGTCTCCCTTTGTTCCATTAACGTTGCCCTTGGATGATCCTTCCAGAGAATGAGATTTAGTAAAAAGTTTCTGGACTGAATGAACGAGGTGGCGTATTCTTCCTGGGCTCTCACTGCGCTGTTCCGCAGCCGTTGAGGTCCTCTGGTACTGTAAAGTGTGAAACCCATCCCGGTGAAGAGGGAGTTGTTTCTCAAATTGGTCCAAAAGATTTGCAGGAATACGGTTAATCTTAGGGTTACCGTGAGACATGGCGCAGTCGTCTCTTGAGTCGTAATGTGAGCTGTAGTGCATTCTGGGGAAAGTGCTACTTGACATGTGATCGCCCATTACCATGGGCATCATCATGCACTCAGAATGAATGGAGCTGCGTGGCGAGCAACGATGGTGGTCCATCGGGCAACTCTCCGTGGGGCTGAGAAGATACGATTGCCTTGGCTCCTGCCCATGGTGGATATGGTCGTGGGTGTGTTCACAATCTTCAGGGGTTGCTAAGCCACAAGTATGAGCTGAACATAACTGTGGTTGGTTGCGACTACCAGATAATCCTTTCATATTCCTCGGAGCAGGAGAGTATCTTTCTTCATTGAAGTGCTGAGAAGGCGACCATGAGTACTGCTGGTCTGTCAGGAGAACACATAAAACTGCTGTTATGTGTCTGATTAAAAAAGTAACTTGCTAAATCCAAGTGTATTGCAAAACTAAACATTTTTTCTCTATCAGCTTGATGGAAAGTCTCACCATTCATGGAATTTCATCCACCGCTTTAGAACTGGTTAAAATTGCTCGCTGTGAGCAAATTACGGGGTGAATGCAGCCTCCTTCCTGTTTGCAAAATTGTCTACTAGCAGTTCTAAATTTTATGAAGCTATTAATTATGCAAATTTGTTTGAATAGATTTAATGGATCTATTTGTATATTCAGTATATTATTTGATATTTAGAATTCATATGTCAAGCTTTGTGGCTAGTCATTTAAGTTACATGGGTCTCGTTTCTATTTCTGTGATCTCTCAGCTGGATATCTTAATGTAAATGTATCCTTTCTCCATGGAACCATTTTCGTATCACAAGCTGAACTGAATTTTTCTGAAATTAATCTCAGCTTCAGGATCCCAAGTTCACTGTTCATAAACATAAGTAATAAACAGCAAAAAGAAAAAGAATATGAACATGCAGAGATGAAGCTTAATTTTTATATCACTAAACAGTTTATGAATAAGCATTTCATACTATTTGAACATCTCTTTTCCTTAGTCCAGAAGTATTATTGCTATTCCCATACATATAAAGTCTTCCCTATTAGGCAGTTTTTCCCTTTTTATGTACAAATTACAAAATATTTATTTAATCACTCTCTGTTGTTCCTGATAAAACAAATATCTTTAGGTACAAGTGATGGGTTTTTATAGACTCGATTATTTGTTCCTATGGATCATGCGCTCCAAGTTGTGGTTATTAAACAAGCATGATTACTAAATAAGAGTAGCTTGTAAGCAAAGATTTTGATACTCAAGCCTTTGAAATTTTTTTCTCTCATGTAATTTCTTGCAGCTGTCAAATGCTACTAGCAGAAAATTAAAAAATCCAGAAATGCTTCAATTTGATTTTCGCATTCACTTTCCCTCTTCAATTTCAGCTTATTTAAGCAACATTTCAAAAGCAGACAAAGATATAGGATGCAAGACAATCCTTTAGAGGATCAGACAGATGCATAAGTGTTTATACAACCCACTTAGCACAGTCTTTCTGCAAATTTGCTCTAAAGAATCTAAATAATTTTAGGGGCACAGGTGCCCCATACAAGGAAGTTGAAGGCTTCAACCGGAATGGAAGCTGGAGAATATGTACTTGAATATGTACAACAGAACTGGACACTGGAGACCAGCCTGTAGCAATAACACGGTAGCCAACAGCCCTTTGAGGGGTTTCTAAGCATATGACAAAACTCTCCTAAATCATATTTCCACTGCTGGTGAAAACTCAATGCTTGGATATGGTCATGAAACAGATCAATACCCGTATCTCTAATTTTATTCAACTAATAAGTGTTATGTCATGATATCTTCAGTACAGAATGCAATTTGTTGCAAGGCATTAGCATCAGCAATCTCATAATCTAAATGCTCTAAATTTCCTATAGTGGAAGATGCTTAGATAATTTTATTACATCCTAATTTCAACAGAGCTCCACATGATGTTTAAAATGAATGTAGCATTAAACTAACAACCAATAAAGTATTCTTCATCCCAGGCACAATCCTGCTACGTTAAAGTCAAAGACAGATTTAAGGGGCCAAATGTCACTTCCAGACTTTATCATGGTGTGAAACTGATGTGTGTTTGCATATATACTTTTCTGCTTCTATTTTGGTTTTGTAACCATTTCTTTTACTTAATTCTTGGCTATTTTCAAATTAAAATAAAAACTTATTACTGTTGATTACTCAGTCTGTTGTACTATTTAGTTTATAATAGTCTGCATAAATGTAGTTACAAAAAGGAAATATAACTGTTTCTCTGAAATAACATAATTTTGATTATCCAATTAAAAATGCAGCTATATATAGACAAGGTAGTAAATTATAACAGTGCATTGGGATTCAGCCACATAAGTACCACTGTAATTAATAGTACTTAGTATATTACCAAACATTGTCAGGGGAATAATAATGGTCCTTGTGTTGAACTTGGTCTGTGCTTCCCATAAAGGGTTCCCAAAGCAGCTGACAGAGATTACTGCGTTAGTTCCTACAATCCCATGAGATGTGGAAGGCACTGTTCTACTTTTACAGAAAAGGAAACCGGAATACAGGCAACATTTCCCAAAGTGCTTGTGGATTTGCTGATTTTCGTTTTCACAGCGGTATGAGCCAGAGGGAGGTGGAAGGAGGCCCTTCTGTCAAATTGACAGCACGATAAGAGTCACCCTGAGCCTTTTCGTCACGATCTTGCACATCTATGAATGAAGGTAACTCTTGCACTACACCTCTGAATCGCCAATGCATTTAAAAAAAAAACCCCAAAAATCCCAACAAAGGAAGGGCATGGCAGAGATCCAGAACGAAAGAAAGAGTTAGACAGGAATAAGAAGCTCATTTAAGCAAGTTGCCTAGCACAGAACTGCTAGTCCCTGGTGATTTCTTTAGGCTTCACGCAGCATCAAACTGAGCCCAGGCGGCTTCAAACATTTTCATCCTGTTACATCCCTAGGAATGAGACAGCATGATTTGATTGCACTGCAATGGATAATCTAACAACAGTTTTTCCATCCCTCATGACTCCCGATGATTCTAGCTCAGTGCAACTGTAGAAAAATTCCATTTTCTGTACTTTGCTTTCTCAATCTTATAGCATTTTCTGTGCCTCATGGAATATCTGAATTTTTTTGTTTGAAACACAGTAGTTAGAAACTGCCATAGGCATTTAATAAACATAATCAAAATAATTAAAAACTGAATTAAGGAAGGGGCATTTTCCAAAAGTAATTTTCCCCTCTTAAATCTGCCATAGAGAGTAAGTGATACTAGATAAAGTCCCAAATTACTTACTTACATGTGCATAATCTAAATTTATCACTCCAGTTAGGTTTGGGATCTGCCTGGGACATCAAACCTGTTCTGTATCCTAGGCACCATTACTTCTTACAAAACCTCTGAAAATTTTCAAAATTTTGAATTATAATATATAAATTTAGCAAGTCATCTGGGCTTTGTACTATTCAGTCAACTTTGTTCAGGAGACCTGTTTCATGGCTTGAAGAAACAGTTGAGCTATGGCTGAATGAATCACTGTATGGTACCAGACCAGTGTAATTGACCATGTGCTCGCTCTTAGCCTGCCAGAAATTCAAAGAAAAGTATGCTAGCTTAAAATTCGATTAAGCTAACACGGATTTCTAGCTTTGCAAGGGGCTAAAAGTGTGTCTATGGTCAATACCCACAGCTCAGCTGATTCATAACATTTCGTAAAGCTACAGTATTAATTTTTTTTTCTCTAGTCTTCAAAAAGAAATTTTTGAATTTTTTTAAATTCAAAAATTTGGTGTAAAAAAATAATGCCAGAATTATTCAATAATGACAGATTGGACTGGAATTTTAGTCTATGTCATGAAGATAGTAATATTTAGAATAAAATATAAGGTTTTATTTTCTTAGAGCAGCTCCTGTGTTTTTTTAGCATAATCACTCTAAAAATATAAAAGTAGTTGAGGATACTAATGTCTAGTCCCTTAAAGAAAGTGCCACCATCAGAACCAAAGAACTGAAGGGAGACAGAAGAACAAATAAGTGTAACCCAAAGCAGACTGAGAAATAGGAACTGAGAAAAAAATATATGTGAGCAAAGGAATGGCTTGCTTTTTAGGTTTCATCAGGGCAAAATGGACTCTTTCCATTGACTTCAATGGATAGTCAGATAATACATAAAGACTGTGGGGGAGACCGAGACCAAGACATAGGCTGTTATGTTAGAGAGAATCCAGTAATTCCAAGATCCTGAAAATCCCTTAAAGCTCTTCTTTTAAGACACTACTATACAGATACAAATCAACCTTTAACCTTGACAGATGGAAGGATTTCTGCATCCCTTCCTGCCTATTGCAACTCTTTCCCTGTTATGACATGTCCTTTCCTGCCTTTTTCCCCTGTTTTTGCTTCTGGACTTTCTGATGCTAAAAGGGCTGCGCTCTCAGTCCAAATAGATGTTAGTTTGCCTGTCTTCAGGGACTGGTCTCAATTTTTAAAGCATTCAAGCTTCTTCCTTGTGCCAGTAAGCATCAAGAGAAGACAGAGGTGTTCAGGGAGAAAGAATGTTGTTTGAAATAATGAATTAGCATTAATATTAATGTTCTAGGGCAAAAGGGATAAAAACCGCAAAGCAATGAAAAATAAGGGCTGTGCATCCCTAAGTTCCTGGAACACCGCTCTTTGTTGAAGAGAATCAATGTAAAAAGACTGGAAACCTCTCTGACATTCAAAACAAGTGCATGTCTCCACAGATCCTTTTGTACAAATTGCTTTGTGTGCTATGTATTGAAAGCAAGCTTTTGGAGAGTAATAATAATTCCTGGAACTACTAGATGGTGCCTGATTCTTGCTTTTATTTATTTATTCATTTTTTGCAAGGCACTTCTTTTTCCATTGAGAAATTGATTTAAATTGCTTTAACCTTACAAGCCCCTTGGTAAACTGCTTACCCATCTGAATTATTTTTGCTGTTTTCATTGTAGAAGAAACAGCTCTTTTGGATAGTGCAACCAGTAAAATGCATTGCTCAAAAGAGATACGTAATCTAGCTCTCAGTAAGATGTGCTATGGAAAACCAGACTGCTGCATTGTGCTGTTTCACTCAGCTCGATTAGTGCTGCAATATATAATGAAAAAAATACACTCACAGCCAAACCTATAACTAATACAAATGTTAAATAGTATAAACCCAAGCATATTAATAAAATAACTACATGTTAAATATTAAAATGCATAAATATAATGATTTAGCTGGAGATTTGTCTGCCCAAAAACTGCAGTAAGTAGTATTAGATGAGCACTATTTCCTCATTAACTTGTTATAGTATTTTTCTCGCTCATATTGTAACCTTGAAGATTAGTATTTCCAGGAATTGAGAAGAGTGACTAACCTGCCAAGTGCAAGGAAGAAATTTTGGAAATGTCTTAAGCTGTTATTCTGGTCCTATGAGATTTCCAACCCATTTATGTAGCACATCACCTTCTACAAAATTTACATAAAATTGCAAAGATTGGGTGACTACCTGACTTTAACCTCCAGCTTTAGAAGACGACTTGTATTTTCCATTACACTGAGTTGATGCATTTGCACTTCATGCAGTATCACCTATCTGTGAATTCCTATCTAACATCTCAGGCTGCTTACTTGAACTATTGAACTTTGAGGGGTAGCATCCCCTCAAAAATAAGTAATATTTTCCCAATCAAGGCTTCTGCAACAAGGTACTTTTTGCACCCAATGTCACTGCACAGTCAAAAGAGAGAAGCAGGCAGTTCTGAGGACCTTACCGCCAAACACCAAAACGCCCAAGGCTGTAGAGCAAACACAAGCCATGGGCTGCATGTGAATTCCTGACTTGTTCTGACACTTAAGCCTGGAAATGAAATACCTCTCGACTCAGGATCCTGAGCAATCCTTGTGGTAGGCACGTACGGCTGTGTTTATACTAGTGGACTGAATAGAGATAGAGGGTGTGATCAGTCCATACAGTTAAACTGTTGCTGTCATAGTTTCATACTATGTAAATCGTACTCTTCCAATCGATATACAGGTATGATTTCAAGAATAACATGAGCCAAGGATATTGCTACAAATATGCTGTCTGGATGTGGTTTTATTTCGGAGTGTGAGAAACTGGCATGATTAATCTCAGCCTGAAGTACATATCTAAAAAATGTCAGGTGAATACCACCCTTCATGGATGTATTTATCTCTGCTGACTAAAGCGAAAGCTGTGGTTGACAAGTTCTCATGCAGAAAACTACATCATAAATATATACATTTAGGTGATCTGAAGCACATGAATAATGCTAAAACAAAGAAAATTATTTGACAGCCCAAGCTAATCCAGTGGAAACACAGGACAAATAATGACCAAGGGTAAGATGGTTTTTATAGCTCCTTTGTTAGATAAAAATGGACAGGCAAATTCTATTCCTAAAACAGCATCAGTGACCAGAACTTACTAACTTGAGCAAAGTCAGAAAACTGAAAGGGGGAAGTAAAGAGCACGTGGACTGCTGCCATTTATTCAGTACAGTCACAGTTTTGAGCACTGACACAGATGTCTGCAGGTGGAACAAATATTTGATGGCATCTTATCATTGTTCAGCACAACAGTTCTCTGACTTCAGCTCCATCCATCTTTCAAATAGAGATTAGTAGACTGGCAATCCAACATCCCAAGGGATTTATTTCTGAGATAAACAAACATGATCAAAGAACAGGGCATATAGTAAGAGGAGCGCAGAGTAACTGTTGATAAGCAAGAATGGGATCGTTGTGGTGGCGGAGTGGGAGGTGGGGGTATTGAGTGTCGGAGGACATGTAGTATGGTACACTGGTGATCACTGGGGAAAGCTGTGACCAGGGTCATGTTAAAGCAAGGTTACATCACCGACCAGCCCTCATGGAGAATAGGGTACGTCATACGTGAAAAAGGAGAAATGATGAAACAGTTATTTGAGGAATGAAGACATCCCACATCTCCTGAGTGGGAGAATGGGCACCTTGGCCTCTACGGGGAGGATGAGAGGTACAATATTGGGCCCATGCCGTGACGAAGGACAGCACAGAAATACATGAGATGCAATATGGGATTTGCAAGATGGACCAGGGTTTGGAGTGGTGGAAAGCAGGGAGTCCTCGGGATGGTGCAAAATTGATTTCCATTGGCTTGAAGCGTATGATGTCCTAGTATTGATTGGTATGTAACACACAGATCTGCACAGTGCTTTTCAGGTTTGAAGTACGTTGCCACTATTCACCTTTTCAACAGTGCTGTGACAGAGGTAAGTCCACAAAATTTATGACTAACATTTTTTCACAGGATCTGTATGATCAGTGAAGCTTTGGAAAAAATATAATGTATTGGGATTTGACTCACCTAAACTAACTAATTAACATGTAAGCTATTTCCTGTAATCTTCTGGAGAAATACAGGTGTATGGTGTCAACCAGGGCTTCATTATGTCAATCTCATTGAATGATTGATTATCAGAAAATTACTTATCAAGCTTCCAAATACAGACCAGAAAAGCTAGCCCAACACCATTAAACTTCGTTTGTTCCTTGTTGTGCCTGGCTTTAGAGACTTTTCCCAAAGGAGAAAATGTTGCTGCTGGCAGTTACTAGGTCAAACAGGAGACAGTCAGTTTCCCTTGGCCTCATTAAAACTGCAACCATTTTGTCAGCAACTAAAGAAAGCCAAAGTAATTGCGTAGTACAGCTCAAAGATATACAGAGGCATCTACACATGACTCTAGAAGTATAAAGGGACATTCTTTTCGCGTTGATGGCAATGACAAATCTCTTATGTTCTTGCTTAGTTTACCTATGAATCCTGTGGCACTTGAGGAGGATCACCTCTAATCAGGGCTGTATTTTACAGAAAGAACAACTGGTGCTGGACTGGAATAAACATGTTAGAAGCCTGGAAGGGTCCTGAGTCAGGAAGATGATGGCATGGAGGGGTGAAACAGGTTCTGCTGAAATACTGCCATTGATAGCACAGGGGCCAAGATTTAATCCCAAGGATCCAAACAACTTGGAACAATTATTCAGCTGAATGGAACTACCAAATCTCCAAGGTTTCTTTTCTAATAAGAAATACTTATCACTGATTCTTAAATGAAAATCAAACAAAAGAAAACATTCTGATATTTATGAACTTCTCCCTTGAATGAATTTTATTTTTGCTTAGTGTTTATGGAATTCTTATGAATTTGAAATTTATTTATGATGATATATCATGGAGGAAGTTTACTATCTTCTGTAATACTTCAAGAACTAATGTTTCTATATCCAAGCAAAAATATTTATCATACATTCCTTCTAAATTGCCTTTTATTATTTCTTTAAAACATGGATATATTTTAAAGATTTTGCTTCTTTTATAGAGTGCTTTTCTGGGAAAGAAATAATCTAAGCATTAATTCTCAAAAGCATTGATTATTGCCACAGAACATAAGACTGTTCAATTTAAAATACCTTTCTATTTCAAAATCCCCTTTACTTTTTTTTTAAACATTCGATACAGCTTTTAAATTGTCAGGACTGAAGAATGTTTTGATTTTCTGTTTCCTTCAGCACCAACTCTTTGCAGCCTTTTGATTCACCAAAAATTTCAGAGTTTCAGCCTTGGTCTGACCCAAAACAATTATTTCTTTTACATTTTGGAGTTCATCATTATCTGCTCAGCTGTACACCCTTGGTGCTGCCTCTTGCTGCTTTGTCACTGTATTGTGAAATTTTCTGCTCAGTTCAACCCACTGAGATGGAGGAGGTCTCATCCCGATTTTCCTATGGGGTACAGGAAGAAACAGCAGCCTGGTGACAAGTTCCCTTTTAAACCTGTTGCCATAGTAACAGGCAGAAAATCTCCCTCTTTCCATAACCTTCAGACTGGGAATTTTTCAAATCAGGGTGCCATCTCTTTCCTGCCTGGCTCAGCTCTGTTTTGGGTCTGTGAGAAACATTGCAAATATTCATTGCCTTTTCCCACAGCTGTTAGCACCCAGATTTTCCACCTGGCAGTGAAGGGTCGAACTGTGAACCCGTCTTAATATGTGGCCATCTGATTATTTATGAAGAGAAATTACTTTGTGGAGAGATGGAAAAAACAAACCGGATGGCACAAGAAATTTGCACTGAAAGGTGGCAGCTGAACTCACCAGTGAAAGCCTGGACTGTATTAGCAATATTTGCTGGTGGTTATCCTGCTGCACCAGTTGCACCAGTGCAAATCCCCTTCGGAAGAGAGGCAGAATCAGTGACCCACGTGGCCAGCACTGTGAGAGACAGCCGTGGTCATGTATCTCCACCCTGGAAGTACCCCCATCACCCTGGTTGTGCCAACACAAAATGTCCTGCCCTTGGTAGAGCCTCAGCAGCCTATAATGAACGTGGAGGTAGAGTATGGTAACTTTTTCCTGGGGAAATGGAGAGCACATCACTTAAGCTGTCCATTATGGGAACACATTTAAAAGGTTGCACATTTTATCCTTTTGAAAGGAGACAACAGAGTGAAGACCCTCAGTGAAGAAGGCAGGCACGGCCAAGCAGCCGGATGAGCCAGTCTCTCGTCTCCATCGCAGCCGTTGCACGCTCTGTGGGACAGCAAATGCTGCGGATAGGCCATGCGCCCAGGCGTTGCAGGGCTCAGCGAGGCATGAGGGAGAGAAAAACGTCCCTCTTGTGCTAACATCCCACATCCCAAGCGTGAAATTTAACTCAAGCTGTCTCACCTTCTCCCACTTCTCTCTCTCTTTCCCCTGGAAAGCTCTTCCATTCGCTCCAGGGCAGACCCTGGACAGAAGTCCAGGTGTGGTCTAACAGTGGGATGAAGCTTCCCAATTTGGAAAAAACACGTTTCCTCTGCAACTGAACGTAGGACCCTCCTCAGCTGGGCCGCCTTGTCAGAATGGGCAAATCATTCAGAACAAAAATATTTGCTTCTTGGCAAAGTGACGAATGCGTAAACTGTTTTGTGTTCTGTAGTAGAATTGGATGAATAATTCATAACAAATAACCTATTTGATTAATCTTACGTCCTTACAAATATCATCTCCTGTTTGTGAATTGATCTTGAGCCTAGTGGGATTTTTGCAGAGTTATCTAACATTATGAGGTGTTCAATTTTTAGAAATAGCTTCTGGTCTGTAGATTGTTAGTAAGTATTTGTTGCCAATAGCCTATAATTAAAATGCAGGATAGTTAGCATGTTTTTATATGATGGTCAGGCCGTATGATGCTATTTTGTTCTATGACGGAAAGTAATTCACAGAATAAGCTCTCAAGCGTAACTAAAGGGAATTTAAAGTTCAAAAATTATTTTCTGAAAAATATTTTGTTTTATTTCATTAACATTTTCTGAGGCCTTGATCATCACATCAGTAAACTTTTACACTACAGTTTCTGGGCACAGGAAAAGGAAGGATTTGAAGTGGAACTATTTAGAGGTATGATAGAACCCTAAAAAAAAGGGCTTTTTTTCCAGTATCTGTTCAGCTAATCACAATAAACAAATAAGACAGTAACACAGACACGTATCGGGGCATCTCGTATTTAAAACCTCTTGTATGTTTAAAAGACTTCTATATCTACATACCAAATCACCTGTCTATATATTTCTATTATATGGAAGAAAGATAGTCCTGTGGTTAGAGGATTAACTTGGGAAATCTGCAGTCAAGATTTGCTGTCCAGCCATGAATTTTTTCTATTTCCAGGAAAAGGCCACGGCAAGTGATGACAGTGGCCGCTGAGAGGCTTGACTTTGCCTCGCTGGGTTAAAGTTAACCTCTGTGGATATCTCTTGCAGTCTCCCTACCTCAGTTCCCCACAGCACAAGAACTTTTGTACCTCTGAGGGCTAGTGTCAGAAAGCAGGGAAACATTCAGTCTTTGGGATAATGGCCATCTAAGAATTTAAAATAAAGTATTTGTTACTGTGCCTGCTAATTACAGTGGTAAGTGTCACTGTAGCAGTTTATTCTTTGTGGCCAAGCCCTGTGTCTGACTGAAGTCCCACCAGCTCCAGTCAAAGTCTACAGCTGTTTAACCATCCCTGGCAGCTCTGGGGCAGGTGGACTGAGGCATGGATCTGGCACAGAGGAGAGCCAAATGCCCACTGCCAACCCCTTGTCTGTCCTTGGGAAAACTGCCTGTCTGCCTGTTATATGAGGCTAAAAACCATGAAAAGGGTGAAGTGTTCAGACACTGAGGAAGGTTGGATAATTAGGTAGAAAGACAGACAGACTGGAAAGTCAGACCTTTTTTTTTTTTTATTTCAATAATGGCTATATCCTCTCTTCCTTTCAACACATAAGGTCATAAAGGCATGATCACGCAATCAACAGTGATTGAATAACCATGTGTTACTGTCTGACACTTGAACCGTACCAATAAATCAAAAGCACGACTGCAACAACTGTGAAATAAAACTGCATTTTCGTAACCTGCCCTTAAAATCCCTTATAGTTTACTTTGCAACTGTGGCGGGTTAAGAGCATTATTAGTAACTGCAACCTGTTTTACACATTTTAACCTTTCTCTTAACATCAATTCAATATCCCTTCCTGAAAACAGTAATTTACTGAAACAAAAGGTCTTTAATGTGAGTTCTTTTTCTTTGCTTGATATTAGAAGCTGCTAAGTGTTGAACTTGTGTAAAATAAATGTTTTCCTTACTTATAAAGAGGAGTTAAAATATTTTTTCGGTGATCTATTTTTCCCTCTTTTCTCTGTGCATGTGTAACTTATTAAAATCTATATTTCAAGAAAAGTTCATCCCATCTTCCTTGTTCACGTTTCTTTTACTATTTGAATGCAGTTTAAACATGGCGCATTTTCCATGTTTCTTGTTAACATTGCACTATTGATTTTGACATGCATAACAAATTGTTGCTTTACCTTATACATGCCTAAAATAAATAAGACTGTGAGAAGTTTCCAGTTTGCATAGAAGAGTAGTTTCATAAAATCTTTATTTTCTTATACATTAACATTGTACAGATTTTATAACCACCAGCTAGAAGAGAGATTGGAATTGGAAGAACTCCAGTTTCCATAAGACTTAGAGTGAGCTGTTTGAGATGGTGCATGCCGGACCTCTTGCTCCTACAACCGTGCCCTGCTACGTTTATCAGGTTGCTTATTTGAGATATTCCTAGTGAAAAGAATAGGAATTTTTGCTCCGAGTGTAAATCTTGTAAACATGACAATACTTACCACCCTGAACTTTGTTAACAAATAAATGGTAATGGAAAAGCTATGAAATATTGTTCTTGAGAACAGACTATGAATGCTTGGGTAAGCTTTCTTTGAAGGAATCCATTGCACTTCTGCCTGTTTTAACTAATAAGGTCTCTTATAGAATCAATAATGTAAAAGAGTTGAGATCAATCCCATCCCTTGATACCTCTCCCCAATTAAGGCAGTGGATCATTGTATTAACAATATTATTTAGTGACTATTCAGCATTTTCACTCTAGTGAGATACTGTTCAAACATTAATTAATCCCACCAAAGCTCTGAAACCTCACTAGACAATATTAAACCCATTTTACAAATAAGGGCCTGGAGCCAGAGATTTTTCAATACCAGAGAGATCGTAACTTGAAGCTCCTTGGGACAGTGAGCAGGTTCAAGTCTAGAATAATGAATGGCCCTACATTTCGAGCTACCTTAAAGAATACTGCCTTGACTTGGGGCAATTATTTTACTTCTCAAGGAAAGCCCTTCCTGTGTTTTCTTCAGGAATGAATGTCTCTAGCAGTCTTCAGACTGAGGCTGTTCAGACGAAATAATTACATAGTCATTGGAGTGGGGGCGTGAAGAGAGAGATAGAGAGTGTGGCCATTTCCGTAGCCCAGTGACTAGAGTATCCACACAGATTCCGGTTTCTCTCCAGAGAATATTTAGCTTTGTACGTGTGCAACAGCAAGAAAAAGTGGAGACTGAGAAACGTCTAATAATTTGTAGCTTTTTCACTAATGTTATGTACAGTTCATGGATTTGAACTCAAATCTTCAAGTAATGGAACACAACACCGGGGGACGTAGAGACAGGTATGTCCCAGCTGTCTGTAGAGGTGTTAATCACTAGCTCAGCTGTAACTACAGACCTTGTCTACACTGAACTTAACTGACTGTCGCAAAACTTTTTTATAAAAGTCTTCCCAATTTTCATCTTCCATAGTATGCTCCTTCTTCTTTTATAGTAATTCTCTCTAAGGGATATCATATGTTTTTTACATTACTGACAGTATCCAGTCCACCTCTTTTGGCCATCTCCAGTTTGGCAGCTAAGTCAGGACAGGATTTCCTTCTGAAAATATTAAAGCCATCTACCTCTCTCCATTCATTACCTAGAGATACTTGGTACTTACTTTTAGAGGACTCCAGTAGGGACCTAAAATTTAGGAGCAAGGACAGATCTTTCCTTGCTTTTAGCATATTTTTTTTTTCAGTCTTCTAGCCACAAATAGCTGAAGTTTTTTGAAAGCAGCTTTGCCTGGTTGCGATTTTATTCTTGTGCTTTACTTTCCTGTTCCTCATTTCTGTTGACTAATGCCCCATCTTCTTCCTAATCAGGGTGCTGGATGATTGATCAATCTAGTGCATATCTTTGTGTGAAGCTTTGGTTACCTATTTCATATGAGGGTCCTTACTCCTGTAGACACCTGACATTTCATACTATTGACTTACACATAATTTACTCTGGCTTCAGAAATTCTGCAGTTCTTTCTCAACCAAATGGGCAGGAGAACAATTTTGACATACTGTTAGGGCATGATTCATCTAACCCTAAGTTAAGCTTCTAAAGTAGGCCAAATCTGCTATGTTCTAGAAAAGTCTGTCACTCTTCATGGACTCTAAAGGAAGTCCAGATATCTACAGCTTAGACATCTACACCTGAGGTACTTTCCGACTGTTATATGAGATGAATTCTACCCCTGGGCATCTGAACTCCTTCCTGTGTGCTGTGAAATGGGGCAGCAGGGCAAAAAAACACCAAATGTCCAAGAAGAGATGAGCTCATTCCATGACTCCTCCATAGGATTCACTTGTAAGATTCCCAGGGAGCCTCACGTTTAACCTTATCTTCCCTCTTACACTATTTTAATTGACACAGAAACTGCCTGAAGGTTATTCAGTCTCTTCCTTAATGCAGCCTTCTGTCTGATCCTTGGAACTTATCCCGTAGCTTTTTTTCAGTTGTTTTTTAATAGTAACTGGACAAACAAATCCAATACATATATTTTTACACTGAATGTTCATGGAACTCCCTGACTTGAGTGTAACTGAGTGGCAACACTACTTATTTTAGAAAATCCTATTCTAAGAGCTTATTTAAACATAATGAATTCATGCTCCTTGTTCAAACTCTTTGGTTCTTTTCCTTAATATAGCAACCATGATTTATCTTCCTATCAATGTGCAACAATAAGGTCAGGGTGAGAGTTTATAATATTCTTGTCAAATACAAAAATATCCTAATAACACAAAATAAACTGTTGCAATGTATTAACATGAACGTATGCATAAAAGTAGAAAATTACTGCTACACTAACTTCTGAAATGTATGTTCACTTTCAATAAAGGGAGCTTTAACTAGCAAACACACAGAAAACACTTCCCATATTTCTCTTCCCAAAATAACCACATAAAGTAACTGCATATGAATCAACATTTCACGTAAACCAGTGACAATCTGAATATGAAATTCTGGGAACTGAAACTCAATCTTGCACAACCTAAGAGGTGTAAATCTTACACTGAAGCCAGGGGGACATTTTACTACCAGCTTTGTGAGACAGAGGTATCAAGATTTCACTCATGGACTCTCTGAGTTTCTGATTTCTTCTTGCTTCTGTTGTTTTTTAAATTTAAAAGGTAACACTGAAAACTCCTTCTGCAATTATTATGTTTTCTAAGGGGTAAGACAAAAAGAAAAAGGCAAAAGAAGGAAAGTTGATAATTTCCTTTTGAATTCTTGGTTGCCCGGATATTACCCAAATCCGATGTTTTTCTGCTTTCAGTTCTCTAACCTTATGCGGCAGGTGAGAAATTCCCGGGAGGATTGGGCTGAGAGGCTTTCGGCCACCCGCCAGCACCGCCCGGCGCCGGCTTTGCGGCCGGAAGGCAGCTGCGCCGCCGGGCAGCCTCCCGCCCCCCGGCGCCGCGGCTGCGCCCAGCCTCTGGGCGTGCGCGCGGTACAAGTGACCTGAGCGGCGGCGTCTGTACCTAGCTCCTCCTCTGGCGTCCCTGGGAAACTGAAGCCCGACTTGAGCAGATCGCCACCCTCTTCTTCTGAAAAGACAGAAACAAAGTAGCTATTTAATAACTCTGATATTTCTGTATATCCAGACATAAACTCTCCACTAGTCTTTAAATGCGCTCACTGATACCTATTACTGTTCAGGAGCTCTGACACCGAGAAGCTGTTGAGGTGCTCTTATCTGCAGTCTATATTCCTCTTTGCCAGTTCTTCTAGTGTTCTCCTGTTTTATTTTATTTTTAATTTTGCCAGGCGTTTCACATCAGTAGTGTCATAATATTCTTAAATGCCTTTTTTTAAACATCTTTTGCATCGTTCTTTTCAGCTTTCCTTAGTCACATTGAATTCTACTGCCTTTTAGCCTTAATGTATTTATTCCAGGAGGAATCATTATTGTCAGTCCTCCAGTTGTACCATTAGCACTTCCCACCTCGGATGATAATAACGCCACTCGTGACTCTCAGGACACTTTCTTTACCTTTTATTTGCAACCGTTTCAATTCTGCAATTCTGATAATGCTGTGATGGTGACTTTCTCCTATCAATAACAGTTACTTTTCTCCCAGAGACAACTTCTGTAATTCTGGAAGAGTACTTAAGCTCAGACGATATGCCTACGCTGTGTGGACGCAGCGAGGTACGCAGAAACCTGCTGAACGGCCTGAGTGCAGCTCTTAGCTACCCTGCCTGGGTCGCTTTCAGGATCGCAGCTTCTTGCCTCTGCGTTGTGCTCTTGTCGTGCTGGCATGCCAATTAATTCGGACCTGGCACCTAGCTCAGGTATTTCTGACATGGGGCTGTATGTGGAAATTGGGTCAGTAACACCTCCTTAAGGTACAAGGTTGGCCTGAGAATACGTAGATCAGGCTACAAAATATCACCGTAACGTGTCTCATGTAAGTACACAGTACTATCTTCTAATTTTTTTTTAAATGTTTTTGCTCTATTATCCATCTTTTCTGGTGTCTCAGCTGAGTGGAAGTCGTTTGAGTACATACAGGCAAAAGAATAGAGTACTCCATAGCCTCTCGCTGTACGTTCAACCAGTAATTCTTCGGAGAAAGACAAAATCAGGTATTGCAGACCATGTTTCTGTTGTGCACGACTGATAACAGGTGACTTCTGAATAACCCACATCAGTTAAAGTTCCTCATATCCTCAGGCAGACATTCCTGTAAGCTTAAACCAACTCAACTCAGACTTTTCTTATGAGTACCTCGATCCCTCTAACAGACAAGCCGTTGTGCCTGTTTCAATGCTCCGTTTAACGAATACATGCATTTTGTATATATCTTGGTCTTGGGTGCACTTTGTACTATGATTTTTTTCCCAATTATCTCACAGCTAGCAAAATGACTGAATATACTCATGTGGGTACTCGCAAATAGTTTCTTGTTTCGACAATTTGTGAGGTTAAGAATATACAGTGATAGCAAAGGGTAGTATAGCACAGATACTGCATAGAAAATAAGTCCTGAGAATGGTAAGAATGTTGGATAAGCCAAGCTCTCAGATAAACATTTTGTTTACAAACTCAATTGTTAAATAAACTCTGCTGAAATACAGCCTACTAGAGATCTCGTTAAGTGATGGATAAAAAGTCATACACAATTTTAAAAATGACCGGCATATGAATTTAAATTAAATTTCATTTGGAGAGGTAATGGACAACTCTAATTAAATAAAAGTAAAAATTAGGCAGTTTCCATGGAGACTTTGCTCACATGATCTGCCTATATTGTATAACTCATATGCCTGTCCTCTAATTTGGCTGCACAGGAGTAACGAATCAAATGAAAGTTATGACAAAAATATTCTGAAGCATCCTTTAAGTTCATGTACATAACTAGGAGATCTTACTGTTAGCTTCATACTAAAGAAACTTTAAGCTGAAACAGTAGTTTTGTATTTTTGAAAAAGAAGCTATTAGTTTATTCCAGAGTTATATCATGTACATATAGTCGGAAACACTTATAGAACGATCCAAAGAAAATAAAATGCATAACATTATTTCTTACTTGCAAGGAGTCAGCATTATTCTGACAAGCTCTCCCCAGAACTAGACTAACATTTTACAGGTAGGCTAAACTTGACTAAATGTTTATGGGTTTGGCATGTTTGAGAAAAAAGAATTTTATTTTTTCAAAATGAAAGGGAATGGTCATGCGATGGGATCTGATTCCCATTGAATCTGATCAATCAGTCAGATTCTGACTTTGCCATAAGAATTCCTGTGTAAAGTTGCATAATTCAGTCAACCTCTTTCTGCCTCTATTATCCAGTAGAATTAGGATTAGAATTCATTTCTTTCTCATAGCTCTCCTATATGAATACATTTGTAAGTGTCAGTGAGTCTGTTGTCTAGAAGAGTCTATAGAGAGCACAAAATCTTGGAATTTCCATCCAGAAAAAAAGCTGTATTCTGTTTTGAATAGGATTAATTGCAAATGTTTCAAAGGAACTTAGAATTCCTTTGTGATTCCCTTTGGTTTAGGAATCTGCATGAGGGATATGAGTAGATCTTAGTGATTAGTTTACTTCCTAAGCATGAGGATCTCTTATTTCTTTGTATTTTATGACTACACCTATTCACATCACTAACTCATTGTTTAGACTGTCTTTTCAAAAGGCTACTGTCAGTTCCTTCAGCCCTTGAAGAGATTCAATTTTTGTATTCTGCACTTATGAAGCATAAATTAAAGTCTCAGTGGGTCTTGAGGTATTACAAAGACTGTCTTTGTGTGAGGTTGAACTGTACTTCAGTCATATTATTCCTTCAGCAGCAGACACACATGGTCTTTGTTTATTCAGTTTACAATTTTCCTAGAAATTACCATTTTTATTATTGACCATAGACATGAAAAGCATATCCTTCATTCATGAACACAGCAGCAACCTTCGTATCTCATGGTAATGAAGTCAGGCAGATTATCACAGAATTCTCGCGCATGCTGAAATTCAAGTGTCATAAAGTGCGTGCATTCATTGCATGCCATTCACCTCCTCTGCCTCATAGATCCATAGTATTTCAGCTTGCCTTTTGCTCAAGGTGGGCTTACTGGTAGAACATTCTACACCAGTGGGTGTAGGGGAAAATAGTCGTCTTGGCATGGAATATTTTGATGGGCAATGAATTGCAAAGATGAGATTATGAAAATAGGATGATTTACAAATTAAGGTTTTAAACAACATACGGAACACACAGTCCACGGACAAAGGACACAATTACTAGTTAAAATCTTTTCTCAATATACAAACTACTGCATCACAGACAGGTCTGAATAGAAAGCAAACACCTGCCTCTGAAACTGAAACTAAAAAATAGTGGGATAAGTCTTCACTCTCAACGGGGCTCAAAATAGTGAGAAAAAATTGTAAGTTTTAAAAGTGCAGAGATTTCTGCTTCTGTGAAAGCTGAATGTATAGTAAAATGACGCTGTGATCAGCATAAATAGGAGAGCACAAACTGTCATTTACAACTGGTATCTCCTTTTCTTTTTAAAAAATGTGATGGATCTGTCATGCATCCCAGTGCAACACTGCACAGATGACACTCAAGATTGTGATAGGAACCTTTCACAGCTGAAGTTCTCCAGACTTAAGCTTGGAAACATCAGGAGACATTGCTGAGCTGGAACCAGCTTGACAGATCTGGGTGGCTCATTCAACCCTGAGGCTACTACGTGTACAGTGGGAAATGACACGGGCCAGAGCCTGAGCTCAAGCTGGCATGGCACAGCTTTTGTCCTCAGAACAGGCTGGATGTCTGTCAGCAGCGCTGTGCCCCGGCTCCTTGCCCTGCTAAGGAGACATTACCGAGGGAAGTGCTGGTTGGCACGGGCAAAATCTGGGCAAGGGCATCCGCTGTGGTAGGGATGATTGCTGCTGTTGCTCAGGCATGTGGTGTGTTCCTGATGAGTTACAAGTATGGAGGGAGCCTTAGCTGCTTCTACCCCTTTTCTGTGTCTAGAGAATAGGTTACAGTCCAACATAAATCCAGAATAAAACTGCTGAAGGCCACAGAATTACATCTGTGTAAAACTTGGGTAAAGGAGGTGCAGCTAATCTCTTGGGGATCAATTTTTCATCATGCCTGAGCTGCATTTGGTACTGAATTGCGGGCCAGTAGGATGTTACTTTGTGTTCTTGGTCAGGGAAGTGAAGTTTCCGTGAGCTAATGGACACATTCTCTCTTCTATCCTGTTCCCTACTGTCTGCCTGTGGTCTAAGTGAGTATTCCGACAGTCACTGCACAGAAACCATCTGATATTGCTGCTTTTCCTCAGTTCGATAATGACTTTACCAATCCTTCCAATTATATCATCTCAATTTTAACCTCTCTATCTACTCTCTGAGCCTGACCTATCAGTTTAAATTCTTTTTTTTCACCTGCAAAATCTTGCACCGACATATGCCTTTATGTTTGGCCTCATTTTTTATGCATTCATTCTGTCCTTATTAACCAGGCATGCTGTTTCCATTTCTTAATCGTACATCCTCCATAATCTATCCATCCACAAAATAGGTCCCAGTCTCAGTGGAGTTGTTGCTCACATACTTTAAAAAGCTCACATCACCAAGACTAATAATCAGTTAACTGCCTTCTCCATTACAATACGAGAGTAAGACTGAACTACAACTGATACTGAACTTCTCAGTTTATTGGATTTTAATTTATTTATTATTGGCCTGCTCTGGACTTCCAACTGATTTTTTTCTACCTGTGTTTTTCTTTCGCCTCTAAGCTCCCTATGGTAGCTATTGTTCTTTTAGATCTGTCTCATATAGCACCTGGCACATTAACTCTGACAACAAATGAAAGAAAACATTGGCCCAAAAATATCTGGATTAAACAGCAGGTGCAACTTCATTTGATCACATAATTACAGAGCATAAAATGTGTCCAGACTATAAACAAAGAACTCTCACCATATCGTTCAATGGTCTGAGAAAACCAAATCATCTCTTCCAGACTAGAGATGCTTAGAAATGTAGAAAAGATACCTTCTGTACCTCAAAGTCCACTAGCCTGCTATCCAATTAAAGCATTTCTTGCAGCCAAAGATATCCCCAGTCTGCTACAGGGTGTGTGTCACTGAGAACTGTTGTTAGGCTGATCCTGACCTGAGGGAAGTGGCCAAATACATGCACGCCTGGGTGCCATTATGGCCCCCTCACCCCTTCTGGGTGACAGCTTGGTTTGGATCTTCCCCAGGTGGACAAAATCATTTGTAGCAAACCTATCCCTTTTCTTACCCCATCTCCAAGAGGTTTCATCCAATCAATATTACAACATCTATATAGTAAATCAGGCACGGCAATGGGCCATTCTCTGGCCGTGAGGCCAACTGGCGTGGTCTTGCCATATCTTCAAGAAGAGGCTGGCTGCATCCAAACTGTTGTTAGGAATGGTCCTTTGCCTGTGCTAACTCCCTAGTCAAGCCTGGGAATTATTTGGGGCAGTGAAAACTAGCTGACCAGGCTTAAAACTAAGACAGGGACCTCTCTAACCAATGTGATAAATAATCAAATTCATATTGCTGGACCTTTGTCCTGGCACTGTTTATTTTACTGCTACAGATGTAGCCCAGGTGGTACTATTGTCAAATACAATATTCTTGCGCATTGTTTCGATAGTATGCTGGTAAGCAAAAAAATAACGGTGGAGTACAGCAGGGCTGGGAAAATTCTGTTTGCTGTAAAAATTGAAGATGACAGTAGGAAATTTAAGGTTATGGAGTCTTCCTTTGCATGAAGCCTGTGTGAAAAGTATTAACAGTAAAAGGAAGTAGTTGGTTAAGTTGCTTTTGCTTTCTCACCACACCATCTTTTTTTTTTTGTTCTTATTTTTTCTCATACACACACATGAAAGTGTTTCTGATGGTTCTGGCAAAGATCTGTTCATCCCAGTATGCTGACTCCAGCACTGGCCCAAAGTGGGTGCTGCTGGAATCAGCACAAATACGTAGATTGCCTAGAATAACTTCCCAACTTCCTGCAATCAGCACTTAAGGGACTTTCTGAGATGGAAGTTTAATCTGGACCATCCTTTTTAATAGCCACCAATGGTTCTGTCCTCTATGGATTCATCTAGTCTTCTGTGAGCCCATTTATACTGATAGCCTCTACTGCATCCTGTGCCAATGCGCCTCATAATTTAATTATGCTTTATTTAAAAAGAATTTAATTTTGTTTGTTTATCAGGATGCCTGATAGTTTTATTAGGTGCCCCGAGTTCTTTGGTTGTGAAAAATAATGGATCATCGATCCCTATTCACTATGTCTATATCATTTATAACTGTGTAGACATCTACCATATCCCTGCCTCAGTCCTTTCTTTTACAAACCAAGGAATCAATCTGTTTAGTGTTTTATTATGGCAAAGCCATTCTAAATCTTTCATCATCCTTCTCACTCTTTTCTGTGTATTTTTGTTACATTTCTATGCCATTTTCAGACACAGCAGCCAGAAATTCAAATGGCGTTACAGTATGGGTCTTTCCAGTGGCATGATGTGGTTCTCTGGTTTTTTTTTCTTTTTTTTTTTTTTTTTTCAACTGCCCATTTCACAACTTGGAGAATTCATTATTCATATTAAGTTGTGCCCAAGAAAGGCAATTTGTTTGCCTTCCCAAACACAAACATTTCTCTTATATATTACTCCAATAAATATTGAAGAATCCCAGCATTTTATTGCTCAGGTTACTACCAAGACTGCTAAAAACAAAAAACACTCCCCTCCCCCCCAAAGAGCAGAACTGAGGAATTCCTGGTCTCTTGCTTTCATCCAGCCTGTCCTCTTTTATATAGCATAGTTCCAGATGGAACTGTGAAACCAGGCTTCAGCTATCAGAGAGAGTAGCCAGGCACACAGCCTCAGGGGGAGGAATCTGGCTGCATCCCTCAGGTCCTATCTTGGAAAAAGCATAAAATGAAATATATTTCAGGGGATCACAGAAGCTGTCAGGGACATCTTGGTCTTGGCAGCACCAACTCCCAACTCCCAGCTTTTGGCAGCTGAAAATCATCCACATAACATGGGTTGCCTTAGCAATATCGTGATGATCACCCTGAAAGGCTTTGGTTCCCCACAGCAGCCTTTTCTGAGCCAGCCAGGGTCATTTTGCTCCTTGGAAGCCATTCTGAGCTGCCTTATCCCTTTTACCCCAGAGATCTGCAAGTTCCTATTTCCTGCCCCTCTTCAAGCAATAAATGCAAAAAGGTGCTGGAGTGCTGTGGAGTGTTAAAGCAGATTCACTTTTCAGTCATGCTAGAATTTAAGTGACAAATTGAGTTAAATAACTCTATCTCTCCTTATCAAAATTAACAAATGACTGCAAGCAAAAGGAGCAAGCCAGTGCTAACACATCGTGTTCAGATACGGCTCCATGTGTGTTTCAAACAGCCCAGGAAATTCCTAAAAGCCCTTTTTTCCTCAGTTTTTCACAGCTAGATGACTATGTCAAACTCCTGAATGAGTCATTTACCCTTTATTGCTCTTCAGGATCTGTGAGAAGAATCCCAAATCTTCTACATTAAAAAAATGGGAATATTAAAGAATATATTAGCTAATTACTGTGAAAAATGACCCTTATTCTGTGAGTCTAAGACTTCTGGATACCCCAGAAAAACCTCTAGCTCTTCAGAACCCATCCTTTCCACCCCCCCCCCCCGTAAAATGCAACAACTACCTTTTGTATACATTCATCTTCCACCTGCTGTGACAGCCCTTGGAAGGACTTGCAGCTGCCTCCACAGTGGACACCTGAGGAGGTACAAGAAGTCTATCTTGGGCCTTGGCAGAGAGTAAATAGAAAATGTAGGTCAGGAACACAGTTAGAATGATTTTGCACAGCTGCAAAGGCTTAACTGTGGTGTCAGAGAAGTAAAATGCTTACTAAGTCTATTAAAAATACCTGAGGAAATTATATGAAAACATACTTAAAAGAGACCAAAGTGAGGAAGAATGCCAGGAGAAAGTGTAGGATGAAGTCCGGTAGTGAGAGAGGTGTATACCGGTCAGAAAACTTGGTTTACACCTCTGCTAGAAATACACAACAAATGTCCCTGGATTTCCCTGGTTTGTAAAGATAAAACACAGGATGTTTGTCCTCCTGGGTGGGTATAGGTATTTAATGGTCTTCTTTCTATCTTCTGCATATGCATGGCAAATGGAACAGACATTTAGAAAAAATAGACTGTAGATGCAATTAGTCTTTTCAATATATTTCAAATGCATGTTGAGGAGAGTTCTTTAAGAGCCTCCTTAAAAGTGACTGAAATCTCTAATGTTAAACTATGTTTGACACAACACGGGATTTGTAGCCTTTCCATTTTCGGGTTAAAACTAGATATGCTCACACTATATTTACTTAATTGTTTGATAAAAACCACAACCAGATCTACAGTTATTACTAGTGGGTCATGGCATTCTGTTTTTACAGCTTTGTTTTACAGCAGGGCAAAACGCCTGAGCATTGTCCCCATCTTTTAAATGTTCAATAAACAAGATTTTTTAACATTTGAGAATAACTGCATTTTTTACACTGCTCTGGGATATATGATGAGTCATAGTGGTCACTGGTTTACCATGGTAGGAGACGAAATGCATGAAAAACCTTTCACCCCTCTGGGATGTGAGGGCAAAGTCAGCAGTTCCACTGGAAACTGAAATTAGCTATTAGTAAGTGCAGCCATGAAAAACCTCGATAAGGCCTTTTGACATTAGATGATGAAGCTCTGTATTACCAGACTGGGATGCGTACGGGTTTTCCTGTATGTGAGAGGTTAAAAGGAGAGCAGAGAGAGAGCAGAGAGCTCAAATATGTTCATTCTCACACAAGCCAATTTTGGTGAGGATATCTGTGAACAGTTAAATGCTGGGGTGGTATGATTGACAGCTGAATTTTTTATTTATCTAGTAAATAAGATTACATAAACTACAATACATAGCTTCCTTTTGGCAATTTAAGCAGATATGGAGTGCCAATACCTTTTAAGTGAGCCATTTTTCCCTCTCAAAAATAGCAGCAACCAAAACAAAGTTTCTTCCTAGAAAGAACCACAGGTCTGGAGCAGCTGTAGCAGGCAAAGACTCATGGATCAGGCTGACGCATTTCCTTGTCCTGTGTTTTTGTCACCCTGTGGATACTACTGCAGCTATGCTCAGCGGCTCAGATCCATCCCTCGGACTTAATGTATTTTCCAGCGTTTGGTCATTCGTTCCTACACCCCCTTCACCTCCCCATGCCCCCCGCAATACATTTGCAAACACAAGTCTTGCTCTCTCATCTGCTTCCTTTCATCTTTCTCGTGTTTAACCAGTTCCCTTGTCCCATACCCCTCTTTCTTTCCGTCTCCTTCAGAGATCTGCTTTATTTTTTAGTTCTTTTTCCTTTTAACCCTCCCCCATCAGCCTTTCTTTTCTGTTACTCCTCCTTCCAACATCACCCATAAAGAAACTGTTTTCACTTCCCATTGTAATTTTCAACTACAAATTAAAAAATCCTGACTTAGAATTAACTTAGAATTAATAAAATTGTTAAGTGACATTCTAAAATGAGAGAAATGTTTTTATTTTCAAAATGATTCCATAGAGTTTTGACCTTTTTCACAGGTTAAAAGAGATCTGAAGCAACACATGTTCAAGCTGGAAAAATGAAACTTCTAACAATGTCAAAACGGGGTGCTTCAACAATTGAAAATCTCTTTTTCTTCCACGCATTTTTATTTGAAGAAGGAATTTGTTTGGAACTGACCCATAAATGGTTTCAGCTTCAGGAAGGTTGCTCTTTACGAAGAAAAGGCTTCTGGCAGGTACGTCACTGCAGAGAGCTTTCTCAGTAACGCATTTGTTTGTCACTCTGCACAGTGGGTGCAGCCCTCCCCAGGTCCTCTCTGGTTGCTCTAGAAACCGTGTGATATATAGCACGTATTTCTGTGAGTGCTTAGGATACACAGGCACACTGGCAGGTTACATTTTAAAACCAACTACACCGGGGCTGAGGTGGACCTTTCTGTTTGTTGGTTGTGACATTCGACCACAACCTGTGCAGCTGCTGCGTTCTTTGGACTTTCCCTACGACACCAACAGAAAGGAAGATGAGGGAGAATCAATTCTCTGTGTGGCCAGTGAAGCTGGAGAGCAAAATTATAAGCTGTGTATTGTGGGGTGGGCAGAATCAGTATTTAGGGCATTGTGAAGAGTTATGCAGGTGTTTGGCCAGTTCCTAATCCCAAAGTTTGTTGGACTGATCTCACCAAAAGAGACGGATTTTTCATTTAATTTTCCAAGCACTGGCTTTTCACTGAAGCAACTTGGAGCATGGGCACCCCTGTCTTCTACTTTTATTGGAGAGGAGCGGGCAGCTCTGGACTGATCACTGTCCAGCCCACCGCTCCAGCAACTGCGGGGAGTGCCGGGTAGCTGAGCTCTTCGGCTCCGTTCCTCAGGTGAGGGCTTAAGGGAAAATGACATTAAGCCAGATTGTCGTGATTAGTTAAAAAGGAATTGAGAAGCTAAACACGATTATTTGCTTTCTCAGCAAAAATACTATTTGTTCAGGTCACCTCACTATCTGCAGTTATGTTTGTAGCTGCTGCACTGGGAGGGGCATGACCTAAATCTCTTCCTTCCACATTTAGGTGTTGCTAATGCTACTTGAGCTACACAAGTAAAAGAGTTTCCAGACCTTGTTCACTAGAAGAATCTCTCGTTGAGGTCTGTACCTGGGCAAATACCCATGCAGAGCCAAAGTCACCGACGTTATGCGCATGGGCTCTTTCTACTCCTGTATCTGCAGTACACTAAAGGTACTTGGGACAGATTTGGGACAGATGCCAGCCCAGCCTTTTCCTCCCCTGGCACGGTCAGGAGTACACGCAGCTTGTTCTTTGGAGGAACTCACACAGCTGACGAATTCAACAAAAAAAACCTGTTTAATAATAACAGCTAAGGTACCTGATCAAATTTTGATGGTTTAACGTGCTTAAGCATATCGGCTCTGCCGGTGTAACTCTCCATCTGCCTGTAAGGTAAGGCGAATTAGTTAAGCCGTAGCCTGTGGGGAAAAGTGCCTGGAATTAGCTCGTATCTGTTAACAGTGTAACGGTGTAAACAAGTTCATTTACCGAGGCTCAGCAGACACGTGATCATGTGCTAAGCTACAGCAACCCAGTGGTGTGGCAGGGCCCTCACTTTGATCTGGTAGTCACAGACAACAAATATACAGGGAACTAACACATCACTGAATTTAGTTACGTTTTGAGTAATATCATTAGCTTGAACACAGTACCTTTCAATTGCAATCTGCTTTTTGCACAATCTTACTTTAATAACTGTTTAGGACATCCATAAACATTTGCTGTTTGCTGGAATGTGACATATAGCCATGCAGTATTTCAACCACGGCTGCATTTAAAACTCCCCTTTTCAGGGGAAGGAGGAGAAAGGCTTGTATAAGCGTCTTCAAGTTCACATCACAAACAGAAAACAAGTGATTACCACTGGGCCCTATTCGCTTCTCCATATTTTTGTTTATTCAAAGCCATAAATAGGGCCACCAGAAAGGTCAGGGAGCTGCAGATGGAATACTGAGATTTTCATTTCTGATGCACTGCTCAAATCAAGCCCAGGCTAGTAGTGACAAACTCATTGGCTGAAAATGAATTAGTGAATTCTGTCAATTCCCGTGGGAGAGGTGTCCATCACTACAAAACTTTCACCTCTCTCTTGTTGTCTCAGAATCAAAGGGCAAGGGGAATAAAATAACCTGTCAGCTTCTCAAGTTCTTACCCCATCAGAGTCAAGTCACATCAGCAAGAAAATATTGGGAACCTTGCCTCCACACACCCATTATTCACCCATGCAATTGGATATGGTTCCTAGGCTGTCATTCTGACATTTGTGAGTGTTTCAGAATGCAAAGTTGGTTTTGTTCTATAGAAATCCATGAGTAAGGCCTCCACATCTTTAGCAATTTGGTCTCCCAGTAATGGGATTTAAAATGAGTTTAAATCAGTGCTTAATTTCTGCTCTTTCAGGACAATGGCAGTGATTAGTAGTAATGTTTGACTTCCAGTTCCATTTTTTTATGCAGCTGTAATGCTGTCTGCATTTGACTGCTGCTTTAATGATTACTAATGACTTTATTTTGAAAGTAATATAACTTTTTGTATTCATTCTCCAGACTCTGAGCAAAAAGCTAATTTGGGTTGAATTATGCAGTCTGTTCATACAAGACCTGCAGTTGGTTAAACTTTATTTTGAGTCAGACCAAAGGAAAATGGCAAAGGCATGGAGAACACACCATGTATTTACACATGGCAGGAAGAACATGAATGTGTGAAAGTGGCAGCTAAAACTAAATACAGTACAAAGATGTCAACCTGGTAAGCAGCATATATCAATGCCTTTCCGGCCATCAGTTTCTAGCATTGAAAGCATTTAATGGGTTAAAGTTGACTGCTGCAGCCTCAGTTCTTATATGTAGAATCATCTCCCACAGGACATCAGTACAGATGATCACCTGTCGGAGCACCGATGGCTATGCTCTATTCTGTACACAGAACTGCAGTTTCTTATTCAAAACATAAGTTCTGAGCATGCCTTATTGTATGCATCCCAACTTCTTGGATTTCCTGAGGAATTTTTACATGACTTACTCCCTGATGGATAAATAAACCTGGGTTTTTTGTTGTTATTGGGGTGTCTTTTTCCTTCCCCCCCCCCCAATCTTGGAAAATATCAACTCATTGAGACCTGAGTTTTTTTGCAGGAACATATCAGTTTTGATGAAGACTTCCTCTTCCAGTCAAAGAGAGAAGGAAATCTGCCTTAGAAGAACTTGCTAATTTTGGCATTGATTCAGCCTAGGAGAAGCAGCTGTCAGCTGTTTCTTTATCTGGGTCAGGTTTGGGGTTAGAAAGCAAGTCCCTCAGACTCTGATCAAGTGCTTAAAGTGTATTGATGTTCTGGTCTTGATCTTTCCTAGTTTCTTCTGTTGCAGCTATTTAAATTAATTTAAATAAGTAAATATTCATTAAGACAGAGGGGGGCTGATTCAGCATGACAGAAGTCAAGTAATGTCAAGTAAAGTAGAAAAAGCAGAAGAATGTGTTTGGGATTCTCATATTGCCACCATCAGCCATACTCTTCTTCAGTCTTTCATTAAAGAAAGAAAAAAGAAAAAAGAAGAAAGAAGAAAGAAGAAAGGAGAAAGAAAAGAAGAAAAACTAAGAAAGGAAAAAGAAGAGAAAAATAAAAAAAAGAAGAAAAAAGAAATGTTTCAGTTTCTGCTGGATCTGGCTGGGATGGAGCTAGCATTCTTCATGACAGCCCATACAGAGGAGGAGAAGGGGGATGTTTGTGGTTATGGCATTTGTCTTCCCAAGTAATTGCTACGGGTGCTGAGTCCCTGTTTTCCAGGGAGTGGCTGGACGCCTGCCTGCTGATGGGAAGTAGTGGATGAATCCTCTGTTTTCTTAGCTTGCATGTGCAGCTCTTGCTTCTATTAAACTTCTTCTATTGGACTGTCATTATCTTCATCCGTGAGTCTTCTCACCTTCCTTCAATTTTCTCTCCGTCCCATGGGAGAGGGGAGTGAGCAAGCAGCGATGTGGGTGTTTGGCTACTGGCTGGGGTCAACACACCACACAGTTTTGTTGCAGTTCTGAAAACTTGCGATCCTGACAAGTCCCATGGTAGTGAAAAAATGTTTTCTGTTCAGAAATACCAATACAAAGCAAATGAGCAGTCCTCCAAATAAGACCAGTACCTGTTTGAATATCCTCCTCACTTCCTTTAAAATTACCATAATTTGCACCACCCAAATGCATAAATATGAGGATATTATTTTACAGCTCGTTCCGTAAAAGGGAAGGAGAAGGGGTCTTTTCTCCACGGAACTTCATCTACAGTTTTTAGATTTATGCATAAAAGGGGACTTATGAGTGTCTAAAACTTGCCACCTTTTAAAGAAATGGAACAGAACATATTCTGGTGGAATTCTTTCACTGGTATAGAAAGATGCTAAATGTTACACTTAAATCCACTTTTACCGCACCATCCAGGGAGTGAAGGCCAGGCCTCCTATGCCATCAAGCTCAGTTCTGTAGTTTTCCCTCTCCTACATGCCGATTAACTTGCTCACGCCCATCCTCAGGCCTCTGTTCTCACACACACAGATTTGCTCGACATCACATGCCTTCCTACTGAGAATGATTATGCCACGTGTAACTTTAATCTGGTTAGAAATCAACAGTTGCTAAGCAATAGCAGCTCAGGCTTTAGCCACCAGGAATATACACCGGGTCCTGGTAAAACCTTCGCTGAAGCCTGAACAGCAGCAGCTTTGTTGCCATCAGTACTGGAGCTAACTACATCAACTGATCTGCAGAACTAATCAACGGAAATCACACTTGACGGCAGTATAAATATCTCCATGGATGATGTCCAGGAGAGCATGACGGGGCTTGCTTTGCCATTCACGAAAGTTATGCTACTGGTGTTCTGGAGACACGGAACCAGCCCTGGGTAGGGCTCTAAAACATCCCCTGCTGTTTTCTTTTGTTTGGTTTCTTACTTGGCAACCTCTTTCTTCTTCTCAAAAGTCAAACTAAAAGTTATAAATAATGAGCAATGCTCCATTAAAAGAACTCACAAACACAGAACTAACATGATATCTGTAAGCAGCTGCTCAGTCTGTGTGTTGTAGTAATTTCTCCTGTTATTTGCTCATCTTGGGATTATGGATCACAAATACTAGCCTTCTACGTTTACAGCATCTCTGTAAGTGTGCATTGATCAGCTCATGGTTTCCTGGTGCTACAATGATAGATTTAATATATAAGTAACGAAAAAATAGATTAGTACTAGACTTATTCTACTAGTTACTCCTAGGAGTGTGATAGTATTAGTGTTTTTAATACTAAGTAGAAGAATTATTAGTGTTGAAAATAATTCGTGAAGGAAGTGCACAATCTGGGACAGTAAGGCCCTCAAATGAATGTTAAGACAGCCTGATACAGACTGGAAACTCTACAGCCAGAGAACTTTTCATCCTGGTCTTTTTAAATGAAAAATAGTAACTTCAGGGATGAGCAACAGCATTAGAAAAGTTAATAAAAGTAACAAAGAAACAAACACTTGGATGCCGTAAGTAGGAAGATAGAGATCTGTTGCATAGATAATGACTCAGTTTTTGTGACAGGCCAACAAATATTGTGATTAATTAATAGTAGAAAGACAGACATGTAAATGGAGTGGAAATGTAGGACTGCACTGTCAACATGTATTGAATCCTCCCTGTCTGAAATGTTTAAGACATCCCACTGTAGGAGTATATGTTTGACACTATTACAGTCATCCTAAGAGCCTTTCCCACAACTAGACCAAACTTTTTTAGCCATGAATATATTCTATGTCCTATTTTTGATAATTCACATTAAGAAATTACATATTTTGCTCAATATTCTCCATTTTCCATGGCCATGTATTAAAAAAAATAGAGGGTTAATCTCTCGGAAGATAATTGGAAGGATCTTTCATTGTCCTAATTACATGTCTAGCCTACTTTCATTGCTGGGATTTCACTGCATGTACCACTTCATTGACTTCCTTCTCAGATTTTTTTTAAAACATGTATCTTTTTTTTATTATGACTCCAGTTTCTTCTTGGTGGTTCCTTTACGAAGTTAACTTTCTTTTCAATATGTGCCCACAACTCACCTCTACGTCAACTAATAGGCCCTATAATAGCCTTGTATGTCTCAAGGTTAGCTTTTCTCAGTATTTCAAAGCTATCAATTATCTGCTGAGAAAAGCAACAGGCAACTTTGTACTTGTACTGTGCCTTAATTAATTTCCTCATTAAACTGTAAGTAATTAACGTTCCCTGGCATTTAAACTGTATTTTTTATATCAGAGATTATTTATCTAAAAATGTTCAAGATTTTCTCATCAGCTACCAACATTGCTTTGTTTCTCTCCATTAATCTTACATTTATTTCACCATTCTGAGTCTCCTATAACATGACGTATCAAATATACCCCAAAATTCAGTATACTTATTACAACAGTTGCTTATGCACATACCACTGGTGAGAAAAAAGTTAATACCAGCAAAATTAAATGGAATATTATTTTGTCTGGATGTGTTGAAATGGGCGAGAGGCCAACATTTGTTTGAGAAGTATTTAAAAAGTATAGATATGAGATAAGATACAGTTCATGAGCAGATGAAAAAGAAATATTTCACACCAATCAATGCACTTGCATAATGCCTAGCCTTCATGACAAAACCAAAAATAAATCTTGCTATCACCAATACTGCTCAGAAAAATATCCAGCATTTTCTGGCTCCTGTTCACTGGAGCCAAGATGTTTTATGAAGATGTTTTGATCCCAATGAAGCTTCACCAGAACTCAGCAGGGGAAACATATTAATTTTGCCTTGTATCCCTCCCTCTGTTCCTTAGGAGCATGGCCGCAGCCCGCAGACCCAGCCAGTCAGCATTCGCAGCTCTGAGACAGGCTTGCCTTGGGAACTACCCATCTGGTAGAATTCTTCCAGTTGAAGAATTTAAAATTTTGGGGGGGCTATGTTGAATTAGAATTAAAAAGAATTTCAATATCCTTCATGAAGTGAATTTTAATCCCAGGTCCAGTTACAGCTTTTACTTGTCTAACAGATGTATTTTGTTGGAAAAGTAAGGGAAGAAAAAGCCCCTCCTGAAAAAAAAAGCTGAGGATGTTTTTTAAAAGGAACTGATATAAGTCTAAGAACCAAAGAATCTTTAAACAATTCTTTAGATATTAATCAAGTCAGTGCTTGGGTGAGATATCAGTCTATTGCTTTACTCTAGATAATAATATCCCTGTACCACAGAAGAATGCAATGGTGTCCATCTCCTTCCCCAGGCTCAAGAACTAAATGCAAATGGACAGTCGAGTATCTAGGACATGAAAGCAGTATGTGTAACTGAATCTAGTCTGATCTAAGGAACACAGGGTCTTATTTTTGTGTTCCATTTTATTTGTCTAGATGACTACTTAAAGACTAGAGATATATATGCTTTTTGTTTTTCTGCTTTTAATCGTTAGCAATAAAACCGGAATTTAGTTTACTACATAGCTAGAGTCCTGAGACTTCTGTCTTCAGATATGCCAACTGTCTTGTTTTGTCTAGGCAAAGCCAACTTTGTGAGAAAAACAAAACAGCACAAACCCCAGACGACAGCTTTTCAAAACTTAAAAATTTGTTTAAATTGTTTTCCAAGTAACTGAATCAATGGAAAAATATACTATGGAGATTATATTCTGCATTAGAAATGACTCACCGGACAAATACTAGGTCTTTTCTATTGCTGTTTTCTTAGATCTCAGAGTATTATTCAGAGTATCCCTTAACCTGAACCACTACTTATCTGGGGCCTATTTCTGCTATAACAAAATGTTTATGTCAAACATTCCATCACTGTGCCTCAATTTAAAACCTAAATGAGATGAAATGTGATCAATTCACAAACGTTTTTCATTCAGCTCCCTTCTTCATGTCTTCATTTTAGTACTCTCTTTTCCTCACTGTTCTGTGTTCCTATTGATCACTCTTCCTCATGATTCATACAGGCTGCACTTACACTAAAAACCCTGCAACTTGTTTTTTGCTTTCTGAACACCACTCTGTTTGCAGCATACCATCTCCCTTCTCTCTTTGGGTCTTCTATTTGGAGAGTGATATGTTTGTAACAGGGAGCTGATTTTCCGCCTTCGTAGAGTGTTTAGTGCAAAAGGAACAAGACCCCAGACTTGGCGTGTTACCTCTCTATAGATAACAGCCGCATGGACAAGGCAAAATAAATAACGGTTAATCATGCTCTGTAAGGTATAGAAATATGCAAAGTGAAACCCGAGAGGAGGATAACATTGCTTTAGTTACTGGAAGAGAATCTCATGATAAAAGACCTCTTCCTTCATGGTGAGAGGTTCCTTCGTTCCTAAAAACAAGTACGAGTTGATGACAATGACCAAAATGCAAGGAAAGGATGGACAGGAGTCAAACACAGCATTGACTGAAAGTCTGAAATAATTAAAAAATATGAAGGCTTAAGTTATGTATGACTGAGCAATCAGAAATCTGCCAAAAATATTTTTCAGCTTTTAACCAGATCATAGGCTGCAGATAGGGCACCTGGAAGTTGCAGAATAAATTTAACTTTTATCAGATAGGAATGAGTGGAAGATTCACACATTTTTTAAAAGGACATCACCTGTTTACAATGAATCAGAGAGTGGAAAAAGCTACATAACAATTCCCTTTGCAAAGATTTTACTTCCACAGAACAGCTTTTGAGCATGCAAAAAAAAGCACACCTACAAGTGTGGAAGAATTAATGAAAGGACAAACAGTAAGTAGAAATTTTGAAGCATTGCTGTCGTAGGTGAATGTCAATGGGGCCGAGGGGTCGAATAGCAATAGGACACAGTCTGCTGAAATAAATGAAGAGTCTGCATGGCAAGGTTAAGAATAAAGTAGTATTTTTACCTCAGCTATTCTCTGAAGATCTGTGCTGTACTTTCTGCTGCTAGACCATAATGGAATATTTGACCTTTCAGCATCCTTTTCCCTAAAATTCTTGTGATAAATATTTCATTTTAATACACAAAACTGGGTTCAATGTCCTATTCTCAATTTTCAAGAGACAGGTTACTACCACTGGCCATGCTTTCCAGTGCATGTCGAGGCTCTCACGCCCTCGTCTTTCAAAGGGAGATGAATTAAAATTCACAAATGCAGCTAACTTTCTGGAAAAAAGAAAGAAAAAAAAAAAAGAAAAAAGAATGGTGAAGTGCCAGCATCTGGGCAAATGCGGGAAGGCTGTGAATCGGGAACTCGTGGGTCCTAATTACTGGTTTTGCTGCTGGTTTGATTTGAACCTTGGGCAAGTGGCAGTCTTTCTGCCTCAGCTGCTCAATCTCTGTAATGTGACCTGCAGCTGTACTCTTCAAAGGCAGCTCGTGAGTTTCTATTCCTGCGTTTATTCAGGCCTGTCTTGCCAAAGTGGCTCCAATGAGCCCACTGAAAGCAGCGCTGAGATGGAGTGGAGTGGAGTGGGCAACGCTCGTGGAAGGGCTGTGTGTCCGTCCACCTCTTCTCGTACCGCTCACCACCTCTGCCGCAACCAGGGCCGCAGCTGCTCCCGCGGTCTGAGACGGCTCATGCCCTTACACCCCCCGATCTCTGCCTGCCCCTCTCCGGCTTGCAGGCTCCTAAACATAATGATTGCAAAGGTGGTGGTTATAAAATGTAATACAAAGCAACTGTGAGTTACGAACTGTTGTAATTTTCGTATCCTAGGTCCTAAACTACACATTATAGGCAACCCAGCATCCCATCCAAAACTAGTAGGGACAGAAACCTAAATCCTGTTAAATTATTTTGGATACAGAATTTTATTTCCCCCATATGATGCTATTTATAGATCAGAATACCTAGATGGAGAATTTCAAACACACAGGAAGAGATGCTCCCAGTATACAGACACTGCAATGTAAAGAATAGGTTCAGTATGCAGACACCTACAACTGTTGGTGGTTGCAACATTTCAGCAACACTTGGAGAAAAAGAAGTCATGTGCAAAACAAACAAAAGTATCAACTAAGGGAAACAATCTGCCTTCCGTTTAAATTGAAGTAATTTTAAGAGAAGGTGGTAACACAAGTATTAAAAAAAACTGTTGCTATTCACCAAATCCATATTTTACTACAAAAGGTAGTTGTTTTCCTTTGACTAGGCTATCTACATGCATTCATTTGCGTTTAATTTTTTTCTTTTACCTGCTGTCATAATTTCAGTTTGAACTGAACTTGATGAGAGAGATTTTCTGCACACTTAAAGCTAACTGTATTATTCCTAGAGCAAAAATAATGGGAAGAAATCTGACTTGAAAAGTATTCAAATACAATACAAAAATACCTGTGTTACCTCTAAAAGTCAGTAGCCATGGCACTATAGAAGAACAATCTCATACTTAACTGTCCTGTGAGATAGATCTTTTTGGGAGGATGGTGTTGGAAAATAGGCAAACATAAATTTATAGAGTTAGCTTCTATTTCCATGTAAGAATCACTCACATTTAGAATACATTTAATATAATTATTACATATGCTTTTGTTAATCCTACACTACGGTACCACCCTGCTCAAGCCAATATCTAAATTTTGTTTCCATGGCACCATTTACTTTCCCATGCCACTTGTTCTGTGTGCATCACTAGAAAATCCTGACAAATGTTTCGTCATTGTACCAATACTGAGTTATCCTGTGTTGGTTTTTTTTCTTCATCTGTAATCAAATTCCTACATTTTATTCACAGCATCATAACTCTCTTCCAGACCAGCTGTATCATGCTGGATTCAAAGGAAAAACCTGCAAGTCATATAGATGAGAAGTACTATCTATAAGCTGTAAGTACACTAATAAATTAAACAATGCCCAGGAACATTCTCAGGCTCTGGTGTGTAGTCAGGTACATAGATAAACTGTAAGATAGGTCTGCGACATGTGTTTTGCCTGTGCCATCTTACAAAAAAAAAAAGTCCTAAAACATTTCCAGCAGTAGTGTGGGATCAGAATCTTGCAGGGAGATGAGCAGATCTCTGCCATTCCCAATTCCCAACGTGACATGCAAGCATCCATGTGCACAGGCAAGTTTTGGTGGTTGGCAGATTTACGACAAAAGGTAGGTCAGACCATGCCGGATGGTTTCGCTGCCCAGCACCATTCCTGGGCATGTTTAATTTACTTACATAGATGTAGCTACAATATCCACTCCATTCTGGAATGTTAAGGGCACTAAACGGCTCTTACAGCCATCTGACCATGTTACATAAAGGCATAACATTTCTAAACATCTGGCTATAATTTGTTATTCTCTTGCAAGATATCACGGCTAAGATTTAATACCTTACTACCTACACCCTTAATGAAGGTGTCTACATGTGTGCTAGGCATCTGAGCTGCCATATCCTCAAAGGTTTATTCATTACAGTCAACGGAGTCTGTACTGTGAGCTGAGACTCCAGTGATGAGGCCTTCACTGATTATAATGGGAACTTAGACATCTAGTTCACCTGCAGACACCTATATTTGACATTTTATACCCGAACTCAGTTCTGCCTGACACATTTTTCTTGCCAACATTACCTAAGGTAATTCTAAACATATGGACACTAGAAGAGCAGAATAATTTTCTTGAATTCAAAACAGCAAGTGAAGCTAAAGAACCAAAAGATAAATCAATAAAGCAGAGTTTTAATTTATACATGAAATCTGATTCCTCCTCTGCTCTAGCATCTTCGCTAACTTTGAGGCTAGGGAGCTGGGAGTGGATAACTCAGCTGTGGGGTGTCTCTCATTTAAGACTGGGACTGGAGAATATTCCAGCTCCCATTGATGCACAGGAACAAGAGCAGGGGAAAGCAGGTCCCTCTAGCATGCAAGATGGATGGAGCATCCACAACAGAAACCTTGGAAGTACTCAAAATATTTGGTGGATACCTTTTATGCATCTCACTTGCCTCTCCCTTTTGGTGAGGATGGAAACTATTGTTTCTCTTTTTTGTCCCTTTCACTTCAGATTCCTTCCTGGTCACTAGGAAGGTAACCTGAGTAACAGAACTCATTCACTGACAGTAGCCAAGAAGAACTTGGAGTTCTTCCATTTCCTTTTCTCTGTTTCCTCTGTCGTCTTTTCCATCCTATCCACATAGAATCATAGAACAGTTTGGGTTGGAAGGGACTTTTAAAGGTCATCTAGCCCAACCCCCCTGCAAAAAGCAGGGACATCTTCAACTAGATCAGGTTGCTCAAAGCCCTGTCCAACCTGACCTGGAATGTTTCCAGGGATGGGGCATCCACCACCTCTCTGGGCAACCTGGGTCAGTGTTTCACCACCCTCACTGTGAAACATTTCTTTCTTATATCTATTCTAAATCTACCCTCTTTTAATTTAAAACCGTTACCCCTTGTCCTATTGCAACAGACCCTGCTAAAAAGTCTGTCCCTATCTTTCTCATAAGCCCCCTTTAAGTACTGGAAGGCTGTAATAAGGTCTCCCCCTTATTACAGGACCCTGCTCTTCTCCAGGATGAACAACCCGAACTCGCTCATCTTGTCCTCCTGTTCTATCCCTCTGATCATCTCGTGGCTGCCCTCTGGACCCTCTCCAACAGGCCCATGTCTTTCCTGTGCTGAGGGCTCCAGAGCTGGACTCCAGGTGGGTTCTCACCAGAGCAGAGGGGCAGAATCACCTCCCTTGACCTGCTGGCCACGCTGCTTTGGATGCAGCCCAGGATGCAGTTGGCTTTCTGTGCTTTAGCTGCACATTGCTGGCTCATGTCCAACTTTTCATCAACAAACACCTCCGAGTCCTTCTCAGCAGGGCTGCTCTCAATCCCTTCATCCCCCAGATTGTACTGATACCGGGGGTTGGCCCGATCCAGGGCAGGACCCTGCACTTGGCCTTGTTGAACCTCATGAAGTTCACACGGGCCCATTCCTTGAGCTTGTGCGGGTCCCTCTGGATGTCATTCCTTCCCTCAGGCATGTCAACTGCACCACTCATCTTGGTGTCATGAGCAAATTTGCTAAGAGTGCACTTAATCCCACTGTTCATTCATTGGTGAAGATATTAAAGAGTACTGGTCACAGTACGGACCCCTGAAGGACACTACTCATCACTGCTCTCCACCTGGACGTTAAGCCATTGACCACTACCCTCTGAATGCTACCATCCAATCAATTCCTCATCCACCCAACAGTCCACTCATTAAATCCATCTCTCCAATTTAGAAAGAAGGATGTTGTGGGGGACACTGTCAAAGGCCTTACAGAAATCCAGATAGACAACATTGGTATTTCTTCCCTTGTCCACTGATGTGGTCACTCCATCATAGAAGGCCACGAGGTTGGTCAGGCAGGACTTGCCCTTACTGAAGCCATGCTGGCTTTCTCGAATCACCTCCCTGTCCTCCATGTGCCTTAGCATAGCTTCTAGGAGGATCTGCTCCATGATCTTCCCATGCACAGAGGTAAGGCTGACGACAGGTCGGTAGTTCCCAGAGTCCTCCTTTTTACCCTTTTTAAAAATGGGTGCATCATTTCCCTTTTTCCAGACTCCAGGGACTTCACCTGACTGCCAGGACTTGTCAAATATCATGGAGAGTGGCTTGGCAACTACATCAGCCAATTCCCTCAGGACTCTGGGATGGGTCTCGTCAGGTTCCGTAGACTTGTATACGTTCACTTTCCTCAGGTGGTCTTGAAACTGATCTTCTCTACATCTTCCTCAGACTTCCTATTTGGGGAAATTTATTTCTGATGCATCACTATATCTAATATGTGATAATTGCATCTCATTTTTTGTGAACAACCCTAAAATTGAGAAAAGCTAGATTCGTTGACTATGTTTTAATTCTTATGGTTAGGAACTACTCCTGTTGGAGATACCAAAGCCCAAGTTATTCATAGTATACAAGTGCTGTTTTTTAAAAATACCTAAATAGAATCATTTTCATAATAAATAATCTTTTAAATTCAGTGTGTGAAAGCTAGCTACTTGTTACTATTAAACTGCTAAAATTGTCTTAGCCCGTATTTCTTTGATGACTATCACCCGAAGCATTTAAAAGATTTATGAGGCATGTGTTTCATCAGTAAAACCAGCTGACTTCATATTTTTAACAAAGGCCCAAGTGACATCGACTGAGTTTCATTTCCCTTGAATTGCAAGTTAATTTATTGCTCAAATGACTTTGTAATTCCTAAAATGATATTATTACAAGTGTCTGACTGTGACTGGGCAAATCGTGGCATCCCGACCTATTTATAATACTTTTCAAATATATTGTAATGTGTGATCTCTATAGGCTATGTAGCAATAAAAAAAAAATGAGAAAAAGAATAAAATATTCTCAGTGCACACTCTTCCAGTTACTGTACTAGTAAATGGTCTAGAGCCTTAGCGTATTCATAAATACATATATTTTATGCAATTTAGTGACAGGAGCACACGATTATCACATTGACAATTTCCCTCATAATATATTTGCCTTCATCAATTTATGTTTTCTATAATGAGAATCCTTGCCATTTTATTACATTTGGTGCAAAGCACTTAGATAATATTCAGAGCCTGGAGAACAACACAAGATAAACGCTCTACCGTTAATGGTGTAGCTTTTCCCCACTACACTTAGAAGAACTCAGCTGTGTTACAGCTGTTACCAAACAATTGCTAAAGAGATCAAGCAGTTCTCCCTCTCCCCTCCCAACCCTCATTTATGAGATTTGCTTTTTACTTTTCACCAAAGAATAATGTTTTGGCAGGTGAAAACGTTATTAACAGGGAGATAAAGGCAATCACTACTAAGCTGCATACTGTTCCAAAATGCATCCTCCAATTCTTTCTTTTGGTTTTCCTTTTTGCCATTTCTTCTCTAATAGAAACATAAGACTGAAAGTTGTGGAGATAAAAAGGGTCTCAGAAACTTTCTGTGTGATAGTCTCCTTTTCTACAGGCGTTGATTACTGTCTGCTTCATCTCTGTGCACAACTGTATATACACGCTTGTATTACTCTCATGAAGTTCACGTTTGCTCATAATTGAGGATGTTCTGAAAAGAACTGTTCACATCCTTGTTCTGCACTAGTATAGATGTGAGATACCAGAATCCAAGCAACCACTTTGACAAAAACTTCCTATTGCAAACTTAGAGTTTGCAATCTTCAGTGCTAGATTTACATGGGGATCTAGATTCTCAAATCTGGTCTGACTACATACATATATAATATAAATAACACCTATCTATCTAAGCAGGATCTCTCCATCCTTCCACCTAAGTAAGAGTCCAAAGATTTAGATCTGAGATCCACACTGTTACTATCTCTAATGTTCCCTCAGAACCAAATATTTTGTCACTACTCTTGTTCATCTTGAACATATTGTACTAGGTAGTGAGTAGGAAGCACCTAACCCCCCTCAGGAGACACAAGGTAGGCATTTTTTCACTTATTTAATCTACTCCCTCAGACTTTATCTCTAATGTTCTGCACCGAGCTGCCCTCTCAAGTTATCTATAACATTTCCTATCTTACTACATAAATGCACTAAATATCACCCAATAATTATTGTCCGGTGAACCAAGAAATAAATAATGATTATAATAGTACATCTCTCTAATATGTACCCCTCTCCTCATCAGTACATCAATGCATCTCAGATTTCTTGATGGAATAGTCAGTGTCATTATTCACAATTTATGAACTGGGAAATAGTAAAGTTCCAGTAAGTTCCTGGAAGTAGGTCTCTTGAATCCCTGGTTAATGCACTATTCAGATAAGCTATGAACACAAAAGAACTGTTAAAGACAGAAGCAATGAGCCAGTTGCTCTTCAGAGGCTAATAAACAGTCCAGTTATTTCTCTGTTTTAACAGACAAATCACACATAAGGATTTACTCTTGCTCTTTTATGCCAAGTGGAAAACTGAGATTTGGGATGCTTGCCATTGAGATGAAAAAGAAGCAGAAGGAAACTCAGTTAAGGTAATTCAGTATCCCAAATCCCTTTCACATCACATCTGAGACACACAGTATTCAGGCTTTTATAAGAAAACCAGAGGAGACAGGTTGGGCGCAAGAAGTGTCTGTGTCTCACTCGTATTTCCACCACAACAATTTGGCTCATTCAATGTCTGAAGAGTTATTTATAAGCAGACATGTGTTCACTTGTCCATCCTGCATAGCTTATGTTTGTAAGATATGAAAAGCAATTAGCATGGTGATGAGTCTGAGCTAATAAGCCTGTTGTGAGGGAAGGTATATTAGCTTAGGGTCAGCATGCTGTTAGCCACATTCAAACAGCTTTCATTTGCCCTGAAGCAGGACAGAGCAATCTTGTGTCTCTCTAGAAAATAGTCTTTTAGACTCAGAACCAACAACTGAACCCTCAGGTTCACATGAAGTTTCTCATTATATTGCAGTCAGGAGCAGCTCCTCCAAGCTGGTGTTTCCAGATGTTTCCCTGCAGCTGCAAAACACTGAGCACAGGGTACAAATAAACAGGTGTATTGAGTAAGAGACACAAAGCTGTAGTCTACAATGGCTGCTTTGCAACCAGTACTTACAAAACTAGTTTAAAGGTGGCTTGGGATACGTACATGATTTGCAGAGACATTAGAATAGTACAGACGTACAAAGTAAGTCTCATTCTGAACATTTGTTGTCTCAATACACATCCAAATGACTACTTCAGCATGTCACTTCGAATTTTGATAGGGCGATTAGTCTTGGCTGACTACTTCAAAGAGTAACTACCCTTTGAAGTGATTTTGAGCTTTTGCACACGTCTGTAAAACACCCATTATAGCCATTGCCAGGAACCATATGAGGATAACACATATAAAGTGTGTCTTGAAGGGTTAAATCCACCTTTGGACATAAAAATACAGCTCTTGCTGAAGTCAATGCATATGGTCCTCATACTAGTCAAAGGAAAAGCTTCTACACCTTGAGCCTGCTATTGCACACATCCCTAAAGTTCCACCCTGATTATGTGTTACATATTTTCTACCCCCCCAAGAAGTTACGTTAGAAAAACTTTAAAGAACTATGCTATAGCACAGAGCTCTCATAGGCAGCCTGTAAAATATAAGGCCTAAGTAAGCCTGAAGCAGCACAGCTTTCTAAAATGTCTGTATTAAGAATGACGTATGTACCTCATGACATGTAGAAAAGTACCATACAGCTAGGACCTGCAAATAGGAAGATACATGAATAACCCTCAGCCTTCAGCTGCTTCCTCTGCTTTTCCCAGCAGGCTGCCACTTTACCTGAGTCCGCAGGAGTCCCACAAAGGAAGAAAAGACCTTGACTGACTTTTAAGTGCAGCAGATCATCTAGAAGAGATCATCTCCCACACAAGGCATGGTAGAAGAGCAAAACTCTTCAATGTTTGCCAATAGGAAATGGGCTATAGAGAATTTGCAGCTGTGAGGATGTTCCTTTAAACTGAAAAAAGAAAAATTCCAAAGCAGCTGCTGGACAATGGCATCAAAAAAGTGATGTTTCTGACTACTCTCCTCATGCCATCTTTTTTTTCCTTTTCTCCCCCTATTCTCCCAATCATAAATGCATATATTTACACTCTCTTAATAAATTCAATCGACTAAATCCATGAAAATTTGCATATTCGGTAGAAAAAAAAAGACCTAAAATTGTTTCTGAACAATTACTCAGGAAGTCTAGCTAGCCAGCCTCTCCTTCTCCATAAATAATATTTTTTAAATGAGGCTTGGGTTTTAATTTTAATCTTCATTGGAGCAAAGTCAAGACATTTCAGATTTTTTCATGAGGAAGATGAGATGTAAATACTGCTATTAAAGAACAGCCAAAAGGCAAATAGCTTGGTGCCTGTCCGCTGCTTGCTTTGATGCAGCGACTTGACTCTACATCTCTCAATGACAGCTGAGTACCCTAATCACCAGGCTAGTGTTATTTTCTCTCCAGTTGGTGCTGTTCCATCTTGTTTAAATAATTAAGTACCCAGTGACCCATCAAGAGTGTGTGTCTCTAATCCAGTGACTAGGGCATTCGCCTGGCAAATTGACCTGTTGATCTGATAAGAAAGTATTCTGCAAAGACATTTATAGTCAATTCATCCCTAACAAAAAAAGGAGAAAGTTGGGTTTTTTCCTCATCCTTGCCTTAGTTCTCTCAATAGCCACCTGTCTCCTGATGCAGCACCGGCTGCTGGTTGCCACAGTGCTGGTAAGTTAGCAATTCTCTATGTAGCACATTTGCAAAGTGTAAAAAAAAGTTTGTCTAATATAAAATGGGTTTCACATTTTATATATAACATAAAATGGATTTAAAGCAACTACTTCTGAAAATCTTGTTTTGACTGGGTCTGGAAACGGGCTAAGGAGGAGTGTGTATATATATAGAGCTGCAAAGTGCACACTTTATGCACTTAGGTACACTTGCTCGGTGTACACTTGCAAGGTCTGTATATGGAGTTTCCATCTCTCACATGGTACCAAGAACCAAAAAACTAATCTTAAGGAATATGTAGAATGCTTTAGCAGAGAAACCCATTAGACCCAGAGGACCCCCATATGGTGGAGTTGCGGGTCACAAAATTTGTTCTCTGCTCCTGCGGGAGGCACCTCCGTATTTAATCCCTTCAAGAACTTTATTAAGCAGGAAAAATATCAGAACCACTATAAGAATCATATCTCTGCAGTAAGAGAAAAGGTTTGCGAGGGGACTGACAACCTGTTCCTACCCAAATCAACGTGCTGAATGAAAAGCAAACCCGGCCCTTACAGCTGCTCGCTCTGCCAGCCTGACATAAATCTGTAAAAAAAACATAGCTCACACTATGCCATCATGATGTCTACCTGTTTCCAACATTTTTATCTGAAAAGCCATGGAGAGGATTGGGGGAGGCATGTAAATGTGGTTCCAGTTTGCACCACGGGATTTAACAGTCGGCACGCTTGTTGTGGTGGGCTGAAGCCTTCCCAGCCGGCCTCTCACCAGCCAACGCCTGGCCATGTTTTGGGGCCCCTTCTCCCGGGCATTTTGGATGGGATAACGCTGCCCTGAGAGGGGACAGTTTAGCCACTTACTGTGTCCCGTTTTACTTACTAAAACGGATTCAATGAAAGAGATTAAGTAGGTGCAACTCACGCCTTTTGCGGGGCTGAACACAGTCCGGGGGCTCGTGTTGCTTGTGCCTACAGCCTGCGTGGTTACCCGGCTGTTGCAGCTTGCTTTGCCGCGCAGCCCGAAAAAAGACTATAAACTCCACGTCTGACAGATTTTATAACCCTCTCCTCATTATTTCTCCCCGTGCTGGCTGCTGGCTTATTTTCCGGTGTGCAGTTGTTCGGGAAGTGGCATGAGGCTCCAGCAATGCAGCGGTTGCCATGGAGAGAAGCCGGAGTTTTCACTTTATTTATTTAACTTATTTCTGAATGGCAGTGTGCTGCAGTATGTAACACCCGCGTCACTTGCTAGCACACCGGATACCGCGGACCTGCGGCTGTGTTTAGGCATAGCTTGCCTCTTGAAAAGCACCGTAAAAAGCTGAGCCTCATTTGCAGCTGAATCTGTTTCTTCTTTGGGACCGGATTTCCCTGGAGACTCATGTCTGAAATGTCCACTGAAGCAGAATTAACACTTACCTCAATTAAATTACAATTTTTTTTTACCTGATACAAAGACACCTTATGTCAGTGCTGTTAAATATGCAGTTTCAATGAGACTTTTGGGAATGAGTGGAGCATGGTGTTTTCATCACTGTTTTATTTATTTATACAGCGACTAGAATAATGTAGAAGCCTTCCTGCCATCATGAAAAGGACAGAATATGCAGAGCAACATTTACAATTAATTAGCCATGAAAGATGCTACTGAATTTTATCCCTCAGCATTACAGTAAATCTTGTCACGCTACAGAGACACAGGAGAAAGGTACAAATATATAAAGGTCACGTTCTTTTTAGCCTCACTAAATCTAATGACAGCAAAGCAGCGCGCAATTGTCATTTAAAGAATGTGTATGGGATAATGAACCTCTGTCCCTCTTTCACCCGCTCCCTCCAAGTTTTTGAAGCTTTTAAAACTGTCATTGAAACTAAAACCCACAGGAAGAGCGAGTCTTTATTTATACCACTGTCATTAAACAAAAAAGGTAGAAAGACAAAGTAAATTTTTTTAATTATATGGATTGTGAGTGAGCTGAGGATGTGAGCATGGGAGGTAAACTTTGATCTGTCTGGATATTATAATTTGCATTCTTTTCTATAGAAAACAAATATAGCTTTTCTATATATATTGCTTCATGAAAAATAAGTTAAATTAAGACATTTACAGGACTATAGGTGTATATATACACTTACTGTGTGTAAGTAGAGATCTTAAAACTCTGCTTCTGTCATTTGGCAGACTCAACTGTTGTACCTTATCCAGCGCTTTGTGCATTCCCTGCTGCGTGGGAAAACAGGCACACAAAACAACCATAGAAGCTGTGCAGGCTGAGCACTATGTCTTTATTCTTATTTTCCACCCATTATATATCGCCAAGTTGCTTTGACAGTGCTAGCTATCTTTTAATTGGTTTGATAGGTATTATACAGTTTAGTCACAACCACTGATGATTAATTAAGCCAGCTCATATCTGTGTTTAAATTTAAATCTAAGGAGCAATATCAAATTTTGTCCTTCTCTACAAGATGAAATAGAGGGATAATCAAAAGATAAAATAACAGAAAAAGATAATTTTCTTAGTTATAAAAGGATGGAAATTAATAGATTGTCTCTGATTGGTGACTCTGCACTATGAGAGTAATTTAACGATCCACAGAGTTGAACTGTATTACAGATTTAATTTTAAAGTAATACCTTTCATTAGCACAATATATGTATTTGCATTACGTCAAAGAAGTAATATCAAGCCTTCATTGTTATGAGATCCTTACCTATGCGGGTCATATGGCCTGTTGGCCTTGTGTGGGCGAGTAGGCCAATAATTCAGCACTAGAAAAGTGGATATTGAACTTTCCAGAAATTTGCATAGGAGTCTTACAGCACTGAAGTAAGCATATACCAGAGGAAAGTCCCTGAAAGGGTTAGTCAACAAAATGTCAGTTCTAATGATATTGGAGATTGCAAAAGGAAAGGAACCCTTCAATGCATATGAATGTTTGTAATTTATATATATACTGTGTGTCACTTGGTGTGACCTAGATTTTAGAAATTAGATATGAGATTCAGGCAGCCTTAAATATAGACATTAGTAAAACCAGCTGCTAAGAGAAGTCTAGAATTATGCAGCATCTTCTGCTCTTCACTGGTAGCTGCTTGGTTGGTCACAAAATTCGCTTCATGGTAGCACGGTAATGTTTTCGCAAAGTTACTGCAGGAGAGCTAGGCTTGTGAATGGTTCCCGAGCTTTAGCACCAGCTAAAAATTGCAGGCCAGGCAGCAGATTTCTATTTGAATTTCCAGTAGGGCTTGATCTTTTAGAGACACTCTTGGTAACACACACTGACAGCATGGGCTGCGGCACAAGGCCCTGTCATGCAACAGACGGGAATCCTAATCCTCAGCAGCTGGGAGCTGGTTGGCAGCATCACATGCTCCTTCCATTCCTGCTCTGAATCCCCCAACACGTGCCCTTCCCTGATGGCCTCCCGCTCCAGAGGCAGGCAGGGAGAACTGCCGGAGAAGTTCTGAGAAGGTGACACCCACCACCTGTGGAGTGGAGCTGGCCGGTCTCCTGCTGGGGACTGCTATTTGAGAGTCTGTCCCTCCATTTAATGGCATGCAGGATATTGCTAAATCACCACCCCTTGAAACAGCCCTAGCTTCAGTTTTCGTTATTTACTTTAACCTTTCAGAAGTAGACCCTGACATTTGATTTGTCTACGCTATGCTTACAAAGCCCAGCAGCGTGCAACCAGCTGCAAAACACAGTTAAATGGTTGAAATTGCAAACAGGAGGTTTCTAAGCTTTCCATGTACAAGTTTCTACAGCAGGTGACACATCAGCTTAACAGAACATCAGTAGACTTGAACAGATTTGGTTTTTAAGGGTTTTTTCCCCTCTCCCTGATACCAGCGTGGCATCCATCTGGGCGTTCAGAAGTAGACTGTCTTGCTGAAGCCTGTGCTGTTACAGACTAGCAACTTGAAAAGGGTTAAGTAAGGTTAACAGCCACTCTATTCAAGAAAGGAACAGGAGTGAAAAATGCAACTCCTTAGACCAACTTATCCTCCATGCAAATCACTCATATCAATCATTAAGGAAAGCAGGGTCTACCTCTTCGAGCATGACAGACAGAAAAAAAAATGCCAAACTCCATCTAATATTTATTTGCCAAACAAATCCAAGTGAGTTCTTTGAAAGGGTGACCAAGGAAATAGATGATAGAAAGGTGAGGAAAGCAATCTGTCTGTATTTCACCCAGGCATTTGATAAGCTGTCACATCAGAAATCGGTGGGGAAATGAGAAGACAGGAACAAGTACTAAACTGACATCATAGATTAAAAGCTGGCTGTCAGCCAAAACCAGAAAAGTATTTAAGGTAACTAGTTAAAAGGTGGAGAGGCAGAGGTCTTGACACTGGCATGTCCCAGTATCTGGGTTCATCCTGAGATTTTTTTTACTACATTTTACATATGGTATCTTAGCATTTATTTCAAATGAATAAAAAAATAGATGAAGGGAAACCTTAGAAAGGAGGACTTGTAACTTCTGTGACTGTTTCTGCAATGCAGAAAAGTATCTGGACTCCACACATGAGTGGAGTTTTGTCCACTGTATTATTTTTGTCCTTGTATTTTTATTTAACAGCATTATTCTTCCTCACAGTGCAGAAGTAATTCTCTCTGAAGACTACACAAAGAGACTAGAAAAAGGTGGAACAAAATCTATCTTTTGAATTCAGCAAAGATAAAAAACGTGTTATTGAAAATTATTTTTATGACTTAGGGTCAGGACCATGCTGTACATGCTGCACAAAACACTCAGGAGGACAAACAGTAAATTTTCTTTCACTGAAGTAAATGGAAAACCCACACATTGGCTTAATAAAAGACAGATTTTATTCCTGGTCTCTACCCAGAGATGTCCTAAACTAAAGCCCAGATAGCTGGGAACCTCTGGCATGTCTGGAGAGCCAGCTGAAATCCAAAGTGCAACGTGAAAACAAATATAAAAAATCCAGGTCAAACTTGGGGTTTGTTCCAACTTGGAACAGAAATTAAGTGAAGAAACATAAGACTCAGTTGAGATTCAAATTAAAGTACATGTCTCTACAAAATCTCTTTCACTTCACTCTGTATATGATTCTCCATTTAATTCTCTGCAATTGCAGCACTGCAATTTTTAAGAGATCTTCATAATCCAGGACCAGATCTTGTGTGACCTGTCAGCTTTTCAATAACATATCTTCAGTTTATGTTCAGGCTTCAAGTAAAATGGAAGATCTAAAAAGATTAAAGCAATTGTGACAATCTAAAACAAAGAAGTGTACTTGCCTAAAACAAATATCTTCACTTTTTCCTATCTTATTATTAATAATACATGTATAAAGCATATTAAGAACTACAAAACATAAACATGTCACACTTCTTTTTCTACTGCAGGGTTCAAAGTATCTGACGGCTCACGAATAACAGCTTCAAAAGTTGTGTGAGGATACGCTTCCCGTTATCTCAGCAGAACAGAGAGCTTTAATCTAATCTCAAAATGATAGATTTACAGAGGTATTACTTAAATATAGAAAACTAATCAATATCCTAAAACACCCCTGTATAATGTAATTTTTTAATGGACTTGTACAACTGAAAAGATGGTGGACATGAAAGTTATATATTCCATGTTCATGATACATAAATTTCCAAATTTGCTCTAGCTTAATATACAGAAGTCATTAGACTATGAAAAATGTGATTTTTTTCCCCCCTCCCTTACTTTTTCCCCCACTGAATATGAGGAATGGTTCTCTACCAGAGTCATGTGGAGCTACTGCAATATAAACAGATATTAGCAGCAGCAACACAATTGCGATTTCTTTCTAAAAACAAAGGAATAACTGTGATAACTCTTGCAAAGTGAATTTGGCAATGTTAAGCAGGTAATGGTACTGATTATATTCCTTGGGTGTTTTGTATTACTGTTATTCAGCTCGCCTTTTTTGACTGGCAGCAGGGAGGAAGGACAGAGTCAGTTCTTTCTCATGACTGGATAGTGCCCTCATCATCAGTTCATGACAGTCTTGACTGTTAGCTAAGCTGCTGCGTGTACATGATCCTAAATACCCTCAACTCAGTGCAGTTACAATGACCTACATTATAAAACAGTACCTTCCATCATCCCTCAACCGTGACAGTGCTTCTTAGTGGGAACAATTTCACACAGTGAAGAAAGAACAACTGCAACTTTTGAAAAAAGAAGGAAGTACCAGAAAAAAAGTAGATTATATTACTGGCCTGATCTTTCTATGTGTGCTTATGATAATTTAGGATAAGAATAACAAAGTGTACAAACAAGTAGCTTGTAATAATAATATTATGAAACAGGTATGAGTTATTCAGCTTGCTTTCTGGTGCAGAAAGCTGGAGATGACCAAATGAATACGAGGATTCAGGTCAAATTATTACAAAAGCTCTTTCAGAGGAATTACTCAATATAATTGAGTAATCTCAAATCTCCAAGGTGGAGATCGGTGATGAATGTTGTCCCTCAGCGGTCCGTACTGGGACCAGTACTCTTTAATATCTTCACCAATGACATAGACAGTGGGATCAAGTGCACTCTCAGCAAGTTTGCAGATGACACCAAGCTGAGGGGTATGATTGACACGCCTGAGGGATGGGATGCCATCCAGAGGGACCTGGACAAGCTCGACGAATGGGCCCCTGTGAACCTCATGAGGTTCAACAAGGCCAAGTGCAGCATCCTGCACCTGGGTCGGGGCAACCTCTGGAACCAATACAGGCTCAGAGATGAAGCGATTGAGAGCAGCCCTGCCGAGAAGGACTTGGGGGTACTGGTGGGAGAAAAGCTGGACATGAGCCAGCAATGAGCAGCTGCAGCACAGAAAGCCAACTGCATCCTGGGCTGCATCCAAAGCAGCGTGGCCAGCAGGTCGAGGGGTGTGATTCTGCTCCTCTACTCCACTCTAGTGAGACCCACCTGCAGTCCTGCATCCAGCTCTGGAGCCCTCAGCACAGGAAAGACATGGACCTGTTGGAGAGGGTCCAGAAGAGGGTCACAGAAATGCTCAGAGGGCTGGAACACCTCTTCTGGGAGGACAGAATGAGAGTTGGGGTTCAGCCTGGAGAAGAGAAAGCTCCAGGGAGACCTATTGCAGCTTTCCAGTACTTAAAGGGGGCTTATGAGAAAGATGGGGACAGACTTTTTAACAGGGCCTGTTGCAACAGGACAAGGACTAATGGTTTTAAACTAAATGAGGGTAGATTTCGACTAGATACAAGGAAGAAATGTCTCACAATGAGGGTGGTGAAACACTGGCACAGGTTGCCCAGAGAGGTGGTAGATGCCCCATCCCAGGAAACATTCCAGGTCAGGTTGGACGGGGCTCTGAGCAACCTGGTCTAGTTGAAGATGTCCCTGCTCACTGCAGAGGGGTTGGACTAGATGGCCTTTAGAAGTACCTTCCAACCCAAACTGTTCCATAATTCTATGATTCTATGTTTCTATGACTTTTTATTCCGGTGCTTCACCTTCACATACAAAGTGCACTAGGAATCTCATTGTTAATGAAAGGCTTTATTAAAGACAATTAATAGTAACAATGTAAAAAAAAATCCTAAGCAGATATTAGATCTGATGAAAAACTTCGAGGTACTTTTAGTTTAAATAATGTCCATCTGTTTTACAAAAAGGTGGCTGAATCATTTTAGTCCCAGGGGTCTTTAAATTTTATTTATTCATTCATTCATTCATTCATTCATTCATTTATTTATTTATCCAAGTCATTCCATCCTTATCTTCTGTATTGGGTTTATGTATATTTTAGGATGATTCCAGCTAGCACATGTCTTCTGAAATTTGAATGCTAACCCTAAAAGAATGAATATAAATCCTTCTCCAAAATACAGCAGGGCTTTAGGAACAGAATTACATTGGCCTTTACACATAAAGGTAACTGCTCATATGTGACTCTTAACTTCCAGAACCATCTCTAATCCTATATTACTTTGAAAGCTTCAAATTTGTAGGTGAATCAATACAAGCACACATTTTTTAAAAGACAGGTAACAATGATTTTATGGACTCTTTATGGAAGATATTATCCTATAGGACTGAAATTTGCTGTGAACAAGTTGCCAATTTGAAACTTTCTGCTGTGAGCAAGTTTACAATGAAAAATCATTAGCCCAAAACAGCTAAGGTAGCCATAGGGCAAAACTGTTGTCCTTGAGTATTTCTCAAAACACCAGAGCTTATCTTTGTGTGCATGTAGTGTTTTTCACTATAATATCTTAATAGTAATACAACATCTACTCTATCTGCACTAAGAGATGGGTAGATGCTTCAGGACAAGGACCCAAACCTACCCTGATACTTTTTACAATGCATATTTCAAATACCCCGTGTGTTTCCAAAATTCTTTTGAATACCTTTCTTGAGATCCCGGCCTAAAGCATTACTGCGTCACCCGCATCTGAATTCTCTTTGTGATGAGTAGTATCATGAGTATTTGTAGTGAAATCTTGTAAATTTAATAAAATATTACAGGTTAAGGTTTAAACTACAGTTATTCATACTTAAGATGCTTCCTTAATACTCTGCTGCTATTCTCACCAGTGCCTCAGTAATGTAAGTAGATTTGTTTAACATCAACTTGGGAGTTCACTGAATCTCATTTAAAACCTAGAAACATTGATGGGACTATTTTCATTGATTTCAGCATTCTTGGGATCAGGCCTGTAGAAATTTAGCCATATAATACTGCTTCTAGAAATAATTGCTTATCAGTCCATCTGGAACAGTACTCAAATGCAGAATAAGATAGTATCTGTATCTGAAATATCCAATTCCAAAGAAACTTTGCATTAAAGAGGAAACAGCTGCATAGCCAGAAACATCCTAGTATACTGACTAAATACTAATCATGTACTGGAAACATACTGTTTTCAGTGAGAATAACACAAATGTAATACATTAATATTCATGAATATCACACATATTATTAGTATAATTAACCCCTATTCATATGTACATAGCCATGAGTTTGGATAGGTGGACTACTTGTTCTTATGGTGGATGGAAAATCAGCTGGACAGCTGGGTTTGCAGTGTTGTGATCACTAATAAAAAGTTGAGCTGGTGGCTCAATACTAGTGGCATCTCCAGAGGTTAAAACTGGGATCAGTACTGTTTAACATCTTCATTAATGTCTGGATGAGGGGACAGAGTCCACCATCAGCAAAGTATCAGTTTTGGAGGAAAGGTTAGTACATTGGAGATCAGGACTGCTATTCAGAAGGACCTGACAGGCTAGAGAAACAGGCGGAAAATGAACATGATGTTCAAGACAAATGCCAAGTCCTGCACCTGGCATGTAATAACCTCTTGCCACAGCTGAGGGTGGTGGACAATGGGCTGCCAACAAGGCAGCTTTGCAGAAAAGGACTTGGGGTTCCTGGTGGATACCAAGCTGAATGTGACTTAACAGGACACCTTTGAGTTATTTGAGGGCTGTCAAATATTGCAGCAGCTTTTCTAGAAAGACTGCAGTTAACTCCATGCTTTGAGATAGTCAGAACTTGACTCTGCAAGGCCCTGAGCAACTCCGGGTTGGCATTGCTTTGAGTGGGACCTGGACCAGATATTCTGCAGAGGTCCCTTACAATTTGTATTATTTTGTGATTTTAGATTTTAAAAACCTGCTTATAAAAATATGGAATACTACATATATATATATACTGAAGATTACAAAAGCATCAGCTCTGTTGCATATTACTTCAACCTTTCTCCAACTTTAATGAGGGAATAGAGTTGTACTTGAGTATTCTTGCGTAGCATCATAGCCAGTTTAATTTTCACTTCAGAAAAATAAGATGGTGTATTTGTCATTCTTAAAGCAAGAAATAGTTTTGCAAGTCTGACACTGAAACAATGAAAGTACAGCATGCTCATAAGCCAGATATTTTCTAGCTAACAAGATATTTCCTGGCGTCTGTTTGATATGATTTAGTGACTACGTTCTGCATAGAGATAGCACACCATTCGTAGCATATGCTCTTTGCTCTGTATGTTTAATAAATAGATTGCCTTCTGTTCATTTGATAACACAAATTGACTCATCTTAAAAAATGACATTGTATACCCTAAGAAAATATGGATTTGTAGAATTGGATTTAGTGTATAAACCATGACTTTTTTTTGACAGCATCATGCAATTAAAGGGCATATCTCTGACTGTACCCAGCTACCTGGAACATAAAAGTTTACTGTACTCCTTTCCTCTGCTAACTGGCCTGTTTTTCAGTGTACCTGTCCATCGAACTCTGCTTACCGTGTTTTCCTTAAAACCGCTTTTTAGCACCCCATGGACTTTTATTACTTCCAAACTAAACGTGTGGCTGCTCTTTAGTTAACCTGAAGCCTTTGAAGAGAAATTAAGAGACTCTACTGTGCAGTAGCTTGGAGGCAGCAAAGTTCTTTGCTATGGAGATGTAATGTGTGCTTGTGTTCGTGTCACAGCATCTGTATAAATATCAAGCTTGTTCTCTGCTGTATGTCGACAATTTTCTGGCTCTGCATGGTATTCCTTCTGTCTGTCACTATGTTCTAGGTGTCATCTTTCCTGCACATCATGGTTTCCCTTTATCTCCTTTTCTCTTTTTGACTTGCAACAGAAAACAACAAACGAATGTAAGCTATTATATGACACAATGAACATGGCTTCATATTGTCTTCATTTTTGTTTATAGTTGCTGTTGTTGTTCTACCATCACTCATTATAATTGTCCTTCATGCAATAAAAATATACTTATTTAAAGAGATAGTGAGTCTTGATACCTTCTAGGAAGTGATGGTCCTTTAATACCAATACCTACCACTTCAGTACAGAACCACCACCCAGCAACTGTATTTTAGACATTACCTGTATCCAAATAAAACCAATAAAAATAAATACCAGCTTTTCTTCTAAGTCATAGGCTTGAAAGCAGCCATTCTCTGAAGCACTGCGACTGAAGCTCTTCACTACTGAGTCATTCTTTGAAGCTTTTCATTCTCTGAGCTCTCCTACTTTGGACAACAGTTTTTCTTTCATAAAACTCTAAATTAAAAAGCCAAATAAAGTGAGCTTTAATTCAGCTGCAGTGGTGTTTTTCCTTGATTCTGAGGAATTATAACGTCTCTGCTGAGAAACAAAGTACCGACTGAGGTTAAATTTCACACAGCCATATTGATAACCATCCTTCAATGGCCTTCCTTATTTCAATTGGATTTCAAAGGTGTAACAGTAACAAAGTGCTGGCTCCGGATATTCTAAATAGGATATATTTCACTGTACAGATTTTGCAAGTTGATGGAACGTTAGGGTTAGTTTATTGCGATACAGAGTTTATTTTTGTTATACCAGTAATTCAAAAACATCTCATTCACCTGCTGATGGTATACAAGGGAACACAATCTAATTGACATCACAGCTTTTCCCTCTGAGCACGTGTCCAAATTCTGAGGCACATAAAGACTCCAAAGACAAAAATAACTTAACACATTTGAACATTCAGTTTCTATGGAGACAAATAAAAGTAAAATATCTAATGTGAGTTCTTATTCAGCCTGATGCCTTACAGATTACAAGCACTTCACTAAACCTTAAAGACAGATATTATTCCATAAATAAATAAATAAATAAATAAATAAGAACCGCACAAAATCCCAAATCCTGTGTTTCTAGTATGCACGTGTGTATTCTAGTTGTGTAATAATTACTGCTGGCACTGAGTTCCTGTTCTTCTATTCCCACCCCACATTACATCCTTATTGATATACTTGAGGTATAGTTTGTGTCATTTTCAATAGCAAAATCTTTTTGTTGAAACATGAGAAAACTCAAAGCTCAGGACTTCGAGGCTTCTAGCTCTCGTTCCAAGGGTTTAGAGAATAGCTACAGAGTTAACTGCTACACATGCTTGATGCTGCTAGGTCAAAGCAATGAATGTTACATGAACTGTCTAACCTTTTAAGCCAGGATCAGCACAGAAAGGCCTGAAAAGCACAGCATCATGATTAGAGCTGTAGAAGTACTCATGAGACTTCTCTCAGGCAGCTGGATACAGAGACCACTTTTTAAAAGTGTATTTTAAAGTGGCACTCTAGTCAGTCTTAAAGATCATATTTGAAGAGTTGCTGTTCACAATTACCATCAGCTTTAATGGCGTTTTCTGAATCCTGTGCTTCTGCAAGGCTTATTAGTTAGCCTAATGTCTCAGTCAGCTCTTCCTTCACAGAGACTGCAGATAAAATACAACATGAGATTAGCAGTACTGAGGGTCTCTGTAAAGCTTTTTGCAAAAATGCAGGCTCCAGTGATTATGTCTGAGCCAACTTCTATGCAATAGCCATGTAAGGTGTCATTAGCACAGCACCGGACTTCATCTCAGTTCCCGGCAGGGCTTTTTGAGCTCCATACTGTATCCCATTAATTATGGCTACATGTTTTTTTGGCCTGAAGCTTGCTCACAGATGACCAGCTCAGAGCTTGAGCAGAATGAATTAATGCGTGACTGTTATGGTTTTGGCTGGAGTAGAGTTACTTTTCTTCCTAGTAGCTGTTACTGGGCTGTATTTTGGATTTGTGCTGAAAACAGTGCTGGTGACAGAGGGCTGTTTTCGTTATTACTGACCAGTGCTTACACAGCGTCAGGGTGTTTTCTGCCTCACACCCCACCCCACCAGCGAGTAGGCGAGGGGTGCACAAGAAGCCAAGAGGGGACACAGCCAGGACAACTGACCCCCACTGACCAAGGGGACATTCCATACCATACAATGTCATGCTCAGCATAAAAATCTGGGGGAAGAAAAAGGAAGGGGTGGGAGGACATTCAGAGTGATGGCATCTGTCTTCCCAATAATGGTTACATGTGATACAGCTCTGCTTCCCTGGAGATGGCTGAACCCCTGCCTGCCCATGGGGAGTGGGGAATGGATTCCTTGTTTTGCTCTGCTTGCGTGCGCGGCTTTTGCTTTACTTATTAAACTGCCTTTATCTCAACCTACGAGTTTTCTCACTTTTACTCTTCCGATTCTCCCCATCCCACCGGGGAGAGTGAGCAAGCGGCTACGAGGTGCTTAGTTGCCGGCTGGGGTTAAACCACAACAATGACTAAAAATATAGACATATAGGAGAAACATGAATTACAATGCAGAAGCCAGCCTCAGCCACCTTTAAGTTGACCTAACTTACTTGATTTTAATACTGTTAAGCCTATTTATCCACCAAGCACCTGCCAAACATTTTGTGTGGAAAGGAACATGTATCTGCTCAGCTAAAATTTATGATGCACAAAGATCACAAAAAGCATGAAATAGCAGGATAAAGCTGGGTCCAATGGACATAAGTTCTGTTGCCTGCTGAATCAACTAATCACAGCACAGAGACGGGCGGGAGCCACGTCAGAAGTGCTCCCAAGCGGAGGATAACAGCAGCAAGGTCCCTCGCGCCTGCTGTGGGCAGCCTGCAATGTCTACCCCTGGTCACTCCCAGCTTGTGCTGCTGTTGTCTGGCTCGGAACCAACATGAACTGCTCCTCCTGAGTCCACTTTCAGTTGTGTTTCCCTGCTTACTATCAATACCGTGGGGGTCTCAGTCTCCTTTACTGGCAACAAGTGTCCATAATAACACTTCAGACACTGCATTCTCACTTAGCAAAGCCTGCATTTTTCCAGCTGAGGATTTGGTATGCTGCAGACCCACCCAAGGAAGTTCTATACAGATTGACCCCTGTCTTTAAGTAGTATAGATGCATACCCATGGCAAAGATTTACTAATGTAGGGATATCTCTACTCCATATTCCACCGCATTATTGATATTGGTTGTCTGCAACTGCAATTTCACTACATATTCTGGTAGTCTTATTTATATATGTCTAACTTGTACTTTTAGCAGAGATTGTTACGAAGCTCTGACTCGTGCAATCAGGTTGTCCGTTGGTCTGGCAATTGGCAGCTTCCCCACTGACTAACTGAACTCAAGGGGCGATTTAAAAGAGAGAAAGGATTCCTAGAGATTATTTGTGAAAATCAGAAAACAAGTAGAGAAATGCACAATAGTGCCTCCACTGAGGCAGAAGCCAGCCATGACACTGGAGCTGGCAGAAGCCGTGTGCCCAGCTGGCACATGGGTATTAGCCAGGCAATGCCCACACAGTTGCAGGGTAACAACAGCATTGCTGCTATATGGGACAGTAAAGGAACGATGAAAAATCAGACAATGGACACAATTCATGGGAAATTAGGCTTCAGTATTTCCACTTGCCTAAATAGGAACTCATTTTGTGCATGTTATCCTGCTCATCAGTTATCCTGATTAATTAAGACTCGCCTATATACTTACATTATATATTACAAATTCTCACGAAGAGTAGCTGATGAAAAATCTTTTTACTTATTCACACCCCCCCAAAATATTTATGTTTCTCCACTAAAATTCTACCAAAATATCAACAGACTTCCAAGTACTTTAGAAGTGCTACTTCCTGAAATTTTCTTGCATGCTTGCTTGACTCAACAGGAGCAACTTTCAACTGTCTAAATGAATCTTAACAAACAGTGTAGAGTCCATATATAGTCAATGTGGAGATAAAGTGAATGGGTGTTATTCATCTAATCCTAAAACAGACATCTTAAGTAGGTCAGGTGAATCATATCCTGAAAGTACTTGTTTTTCTCCATTTACTGTAAAGTAAGTCTGGGGTAACTAGCTTTAACGTAGACACCTATGATGTAAATACTTCGAGTCAGGTGAAATGAATGTCACCTTAGAAATTCAAATGTAGAATCAGATACTTAATATACAATTAAACCATGTCAAAGTTCCTACAGTGAAATTCCTTAAAAAGAATTAAAAAAACCCAGGCAAATCTCATTAAACCCCAGCTGAGTTTTTCTTTCTTTTTTTCCTAGAAGTAAAGCCAAGGATTAAATCTGTTTTTCAAAACTTCTTGTATCTCCAATGCAGAAAAATAACCCCCTAAACAGTTAGGCTGACATAAGAGGGAGACAGACTAGTCACTACTTGGAAGCAGAGGTCTTCTCTGCTGTCTCCTCTTCCAAACTGGGTTGTTCTGTGAGCCTCAAATTTGGCAGCTCACAGTACAACCTTCCATGTCAGCCTGTGGCATACTGGCAAGAAATACCCATAGCCCCTGCCCTCCCCAGTCCTTTGCATTTCCTGCACCTGAACCTTATCGCTTTTAACCCAGTTCATTTTGCCCCTATTTGAACAAGCCGGGTAGTTGTCTAGGGTTATTTAGCAAGACATAAAATTATCTTTTAGGAAAAAAAAAAGTTAAACTGTAAGCAAAACAAACATGACAATCAATTCTAGACTGTAGTTAGTAACAACAGTCTTTAGTAGCTCTGCTGACTATTTCTTACCCTGAATCCTTCCAGGAGGTGACTCATACATGTAGGGACACTAACTCACACCGGCAAGCCTTAACATGACAATGCCTAATGAGTCTATGGACCCCAGCTTCGATTCGCCACCCAACGCATGCCACTCCACACCCCCGAGACCTGGCCCACAGATCACCCGGAGCGGTAGCTGCTCAGTGTGGGCTGAGCCTCCCATGCTGCTGAATAACTGGAAACTTGGAGGCCAGGGCACACAAGGTGGGAAGGCCACTGCCCTCCCATTTCTGACACCCACACACGTGCAGGTTGTGGTGAGGCTCGAATCCAGATCTGCAAACTCAAGAGGTGAGATATTCCACCATCCACAGTCTTGCTCCAGGCTATACTTCTCACTGCCTACCATATGGAAATCAGCTTCCATATGGTAGAGCTGACCTGCTTGCCCCACGGGAGGCCCTGTAAAGTCCCCCAGTTATGCTCATACTTACTTCCATGCCAAGGACTGGTAATGAAAACATAGGCAAAACAGCAATGTAATTTTTAGAGATTTTGCACTTAGTATCAGGGTTTGAGAACAATAAGAGTTGCCATAGCAATCCAGAAGAAAGTTGTTCCAAGGCTGGTCCGGAGCCTCTACAGAGTCATAAAACTTCTATTTTTCATACTTAAATGAAATATTAAGAATATACCATGAAGACAGTTTAAGACAGTAATAGCCTATACTTCTATCTTGTCCTAACATACACAGAACATTATCTAGCATTATCTAGCATTCTTTGCATGTCCAGAACTGATAGGAAAATAGATTAGACTTCAGCTATGTAACTATAAAAAAATACCTCGAATCTTTTAGCACACCTCTATTTCAAGAAAATACAATTTGCTGTATTGTGCAAACCGACTAAGATTTTGGAATCCATTTGAGAAAGCTCCTGTTTACAAAATGTACTTTCATCTCAATAAATAAAAAAGATGCCTTCAAAGACATAAAAAGATAGAAACATTCATATCATCATCTCCTCTAATTCATATCGCAGACATGCCTCCTATCATATAACATACTGTGTTGGAGAGGTTTGCAAAAGGTCATGCAAACTATATGCAGTATTTTAAAGACTATGCACTAAAATACAGAAGAAGAGGTCAAGAAAACACAGACAAGCTATGATCTTGAACAGTAAAATAACACAGTATGTAACTTTTTAGAGTTTACAAGGAGTGAATAGTGTAACATCTATTCAAAGCATGAAGTTCACTAATGTCATTAACATGTGTGACAATCAACAAACACAGCTATAATTCACCTTGGCAGAAGTTAGTGCATCAAGCAAATCCTGACCTGGGAGTCCTGCCACTTTCTTAATTGGAAAAATAACTGGGTTTGTTTTAAGGAATGAAATTTATTCCTCATCTTAAGTGATAGCAATGGATAACAGAAAAATCAGACAGAACAGAAAGACTGCAGAAATGACTGAAAAATAGATGCAGTTGTAGAAATGTTCCTGGTGACAAAACTTATTTAATGACAGGAATCAGATCATGCAAGGAAAGTTTTTTATAAGACCGTGAAGGAAGGGCTTTCAAGCTTTTCTTTTAAAAATACATCAGGGTATTCTGAGTCAGATCTTGAATATATCTTCAGAAAACTCTGTAGGGATTAGAGAGTGAGTATGAATAGGGTTATCCTCCTGGTGCACAGGGGTGAAATAGCAGAGCAGTGTATCCATTTCTCAGTTGCTGCAAAGTGTCATGGTTCAATGAATTTCAAAGGCACCAAAATAATGTATACCAGGAGATGAACTGCCCCACAGTTTTGTGCAGACCCTAACAGAGAAAACTTGGCTATCTGATGGCCACAGAAGGAAAAAATGCAACAGTCAGAATGAGAGAATATCTCTGTACAGGTACAGACTGTTGCTCAGGATTATCTGTATCTGTTTACATATTGTGCTTGTTTTGGCTGGGGTAGAGTTAATTTTCTTCATAGTGGTTAGTATGGGGCTATATTTTGGATTTGTTCTGAAAACAGCGTTGATGACACAGGGATGTTTTCGTTACTCCTGAGCAGTGCTTACACAGAGTCAAGGCCTTTTCTGCCTCTCACCCCACCCCACCAGCGAGAAGGCTGGGGGTGTGTAAGAAGCCAAGACGGGACACAGCTGGGACAGCTGACCCCAACTGAACAAAGGGATATTCCAGACTATACGATGTCATGCTCAGCACATATAAAGCTGGGGGAAGAAGAAGGAAGTGGGGGGATGTTGGGAGTGATGGCGTCTGTCTTCCCAAGAAACCATTACGTGTGATGGAGCCCTGCTTCCCTGGAGATGGCTGAACACCTGCCTGCGATGGGAAGTGATGAACGGATTCCTTGTTTCGCTCTGCTTGCCTGTGTGGCTTTTGTTCTACCTATTAATCTGTATTTGTCTCAAGCCACATGTTTTCTTACTTTTATTCTTCTGATTCTCTCCCACATCCCACCAGGGCGGAGTGAGTGAGCGTCTGTGTGGTGCTTAGTTGCCGGCTGGGGTTAAATAACAACACGTGTAACTAAAATGGGCCTGGGCTCTCACACTGGCCTTGAGGCAGGCTGACACTACACAGCTCTTACTTGTACCACTGAAATTACTTCACCCCCTCTTCTACTTCCACAATTAAGATGCATGCATCAAAACTGTCTTTTGGGAAAGATGCATGACCAATCTTATTTCTTGAAACATGCCCGGGCACATGCATGAGGAGTGTGCTGGCATTTAACTATGTGGGTGGCCACATGGCAGTGAGGGGACTCAGACACCAGCCCACTTCAGTTTACTATGGCAGATACAGTCACAGGTACTCCACAGTATGGGTCGTTGAACTAGTACGTATGGGAATCAGATCAGATGTGTACAAAAGGGATGACCCGGTCCTATAATAGGAGAGGTTGGATAATTACACTTACAGGGAGGAAAGGAAGGTTTGATCAAAGAAAAGAGAGAGGAAAACCAGCTTTTATTACTATTTATCTTTCCTGCTGAAAGTAACAGTAACAAAGATCCTAGGAATGACCCAGAAAATGCTTGATGGCACAATGTGCAAGTCTTGTGTCAGAAGATGCCTCGTTTGCCCAAGGAATGTAGTTGTTCTAGAATTTCTTTGAGTTGAAGACAATACATCTGAACCTAGAAGACAAATTATCAAGGCAAATGGAAGCTGAAGAGTTTAAAGACGATAACAACCCTCTTTAATGAAGTTATTCCATGTTATGTGATGACTGAAAATTAGTATAATTTCTAAGGGGAAAATGCTCCCTATATTTATATCTTAAATGTGTTAGTAAGTGTATCTCCATATTCATAAAGAATTGATTTCTTCTCATAATATTTATCTATTTTACTTGGATCACATCCTTAACATAAATGCAGTGTTCCGGGAAAATATCTTTTGCTTGGCTTGTTTCTGCCCTCTTGCAGATAGATAATCTTCTGTTTATTTAGCAACTACACAATTTGTTAAAATAATATCACAGATAAAATATGCTTTTCAAATTCCAATTTGTGATTTTGAGACAAACACAGCACTTTTTTATTTAGTAAGAAATGAACAGTTGCAGTGGATGCATCTTGCATGGTGTGGAAAGTATGTTACGAGAATGCGGGTAATTCTCTGCAGGGAAAAAACAAACCTTTGGCTGGATTCAGTGAGAATGTTTTATAAGATAAAATAAGAAATCAGGTTTTGGTTAAAACTCATGAGGGCTTGGCCTGCACTTACAAAGACTATTTTAATATTGGTTATTTTTGTCTACATCTCAATTTACATGAAAAAAATTATATAGAGGGGATACCAAAAGGAAGCAGGTAGAGCCTTAACCGCAACATTCAGAATAAAAAATGTTTGCTTAGACTGATTTGCATTTTCGTGTAACTATACATATAATATCCCCATTGGCAATGGGAATATAAATCAGATTTAAAGGTTGATATCTTCCTGATTATGTTGCAATTTGAAAATTGCTCAGTTAATGATTATGAAAGATATTTCTGTGGAATCACGTATTATTTCAGCATTTGCTCCTGGGGATTACTGCCCAATACTGTCATTAAAACAAAGCAAAAACCTGATGGTGGATGAAGTATAAACATTGCTCTATTAGAATAAGATGTCATAAGAAATGTAGCTCAAGCGCTTACATAAAAATTTGTGAGCTACTGTTCCCATAGCAACAGGCAACATAATTTAGCTAACATAGCTGCTTTCCATTCTAGGGACTTCATTGTCATTGCAGTTTCCAAAATACAAAAGTACGTCTAAGACTCTGACATAGTAAACAGACAAAACATGTTGAGAAAGGTATAGCTTTCATTTCAAATGCAGGCTAATAAAATGCTTCTTTCTCTTCTCACCTGTGTTTCATAAGCTTCTCTACCACCCTCAACCCACCATGTACTAATTTAGTTCTTCTTATGGTGCAGGAGATCCAGTGGAAGGTACCTGAAGCTGGCCTGCTTCTACGTTAGTTTCATTCTTTCTGCAACGTGCAGAAGCAGCTCCTTTGCTGGCAGATTCTCTCTTTCACTCCTTCCTCCCCTCAATTACCAGAATAAGATTCACTTCAATGCAGAGAGTCAGCACAACATATTTGGGGCACCTGTTAAATCTCATATTGAGCCTACACACAGTTACAAATTTAACACCCTGCTGACACACTCCCATAGCCATAAGTCTTTTGCTTCTCCAGTGGTTCTGTGAACCTTGTTATTAATCTGAATCACTTTAAAGTGCTTTTTAAAAACACCTGGCTTCATAGTTTAAAAAAAAAAAATCTGTGAAAAAGTTTTAAAATAAGAACTTAAAGAGATACCAGAACCAATATTCTCAGTAAAGGTACTCTGAAATTTCACACATGAGTAGCTGTGGTCTAAATGGAAAGATCAGGGGGAGCACCATCAATTTCTATCTACTGGAAGTTTAGGATTGCCAGCCTGCCGTCTTTGCCTTGCAGAGAATAATGTCTCCCACTATTTTCTCAGTGAGTCTGGAAGAATTCCTTCTGGAGGAGAGACCTAATTGATGCCAGAAAGTGAATCACCACCTGTCCATGGGTAACAGATGCTTTTGAAAGCAAGTTGTACTGGCCACCGCATTTGATAGACTCCATAATGAAGTGCTGGCTCTGCCTCTGAAGTTCTTCTGTGCTGAGCCCCTGACAAGGACCCTAAGGCATTCACCTCTTCACAGATCTTCCTTCTTGAACAAATATATGGAAGGTAAAAACATTAAGCTGTTAGCTTCACAGCTGAAAATTAATCATGCATGATATTAGGATGCAGATAATTTATCTGACTTCAAAGGTATTTTCTCATTTTGGTGAGTTGAGCACTGCGCCAAAGACGGGAACTGACACAGGCAGTTGGAAAAGCGTCTGTAGTGCTGCAGTATAATCACCTGTCCTGTGCGTAGGTAACATGAAAATTTGACAGCGCCAATTCAGGGATCAATGTGTGAGATGCAATATATGCCACTCATGGACTTCACCTAAAAAACATGTAAAAAGCAACCATGGCAGCTAGTTGTTTTTTTCCAACTATAATGCAACGCATGCCTTTTTCCAGACAAAGATGCTATGACACAGAGGAGTAACCCTCTGCTTCTACATCCATCCAAACAAATATACAGAACCTGCCTATTATTTCATTCATACCAACTAAGTATGTCTGATCTAGCACTTTGATGAAGGCTTAAGTGTTCAACTGATATAAAAAGAAAAAAAGCATTAGACCTACCACTATAATTATTACAACAGTATTTTTGTCCTGCAGTTGAACATACACAATAAGTGAGCATTAGGTTACGCTCCTTACATAGTGCATGAGCCTTCATTGTCCTACAGGACAAATTCTTCAGTCCCCTCTCACAGACTTCATCACAGCAATATCCACTTCTTGACCTGTGAGGCCGGTTGAGTGTGCCTGCCCAACTAGAAAGAATAGTAACTACCCTGTTTCTGCAAAAATTGGTTGAGTGTTAACCACCAGGCCTGTAAAAAGTCATCTCCATATTAACAAACAGTGCCTAGTCTTGCATTAAAATCAAGCACGCATACACAAGTTGCTGATTTTGATAGATGAATCTCACGCTACCACATCCAAAATTTCTGGTTATAAGGATCACAGCCGTTTAGTCAGAGGTAGAGACAGCTATGGAAAACACCAGCTGCTATCATCTCTGATCCTTATGATCCCTCCCTGGGCTGAGATTTGAACCAGAAAACACATCTAGAACTATGTCAAAAATAAAACTTATTTTATTATCATCCAGTTTATTTTGAAACAGTAAAGACTGTGTGTAGCATTTTAACTTTGAGTGGTGTAATTTCATATTTTCAGAAGAATACATTTATGTAGAAGTATGATTTATTCTTGTTAAAAATCTTGTAACAGCAGTTAAATACCTGACTCATGGTCTATGCAATACATTAAACTTCTGTGCAAATTTTGTTGGCTTGTAGAGAGTAATCTGAACAGCTATTCTTGGCATAGCTTTCATAATTCACAACTGAGACTGTTCATTTCAAGAGAAGTAAAAACCTTAAGGTCTGAAATACATACAAATTTCAAAAATATAATTACAAATTTAAAAAATATTCCGAGGTGATATTGTTTTAGGGAAAATAATTTTTAAGAAAGCAATATTTAAAAAATCATTTAGAACTACAATATAGAACTATTATTTTGAAATCTTCCTTGTTGCATACACTAACAACTAAAATTCATAAAGAAGTGCTGCTTGATCACTTAATTGGTTATCATAATGGTCATATTTCATATTGTGCCCTGGAAAACAGATATATATGAGAGAAAAATATGGACTAATACGAACTACTGATTTTGTAAAATATTCTAGCTATAACCTTTAACTGCTACAAGCTGGTCTAAACATGTAACTAAGGAGTAGCATTGGACAGTACATGATCACAGTAAATAGAAACCTCGTCAATGCAGTATTTCATGATTGTCTATTTTAAGTAGCTACCACCTGAAAATTAAAAAGCATTTTTGATATTTAGCTGTGAAATAGGTTGCATTTAATTCATGTTAAGAAAACGAGGAAATTCAAGGAGAGAGGTTTTAAGTGAGGAGGCAGTTTGCAAGAAGCGAAGTTTTAACTTGGGATTGTCAGACTTCTGTCTCAACCTTAAGACAATTATTTTTACTTCCTGACAGCATTATAGAGAAAACAGTCAGCTTCTTTCTAAAGAAATGTAAGAGCTAGTACAAAATTAGAACAAGATGGATTTTAATAGTAACTACAATGGGGAGCTCAATAGCTATACACAATACTTCATAGATGTGTCAGAATCTAGAAAAACTCCACGCTTTGGCAGATTAATGTCAAATTTATGCCTTGAGCCAACATAGTTGTCCTCTTTTCAATTCGAAATCTAAAGTATCCTTGTTAAGTATTTGCCTTTGGCTATGATTCCAATTTAATATCTTTCTTCATATAAGTTCTTGTGGACTATAGCATTAGTTTAAAACATGTGAATATATTTCTTTTAGGAGACTTTAACAGTTCTGAGACTTAATTTGACTTGTTTTTCTTAACATTATGAAGTGCTGGGGCTATTTATGATGTTCTGCAGCATAATAGGTTCAAAACATTTACCAGCAGCATCACAGGCTAAATGTACAGCAAGAATGACAGATCAAAAAAATTTCTGCCTTAATAGAACATTTGGGATAATTTGACAAACCCAATACCATAACTACTGTTGCCCTTGCAGCTCTCAAATAATTATGTTACAGATTTTTCTAAGAAGAAATGCTTCATTAAAGAAGAATCAAGCCATGAATTCATGTATTTGGAAATCAGAGGTATGTCAGGTAGCTCTGCAGTACCTAGTGGAGCCCAAATTTTTTTTTTCTTTAACTTTATTTCCTTTTAATTCTGTTTGGGGGTAATGAATGAGGTACATAATTACTCTGATTCATCCTGTACCCTTAACATGAAGCAACCCAGAGCACTTAAAAACAATAATTAATAAAATATCAAAAAAAGAATGAATGAAAAGCACAACTAAAAAGTAATCCGTCACTTGATATTAAACATGATCAAGAATTGTGCAGAGCTCATTGAGACTTTGTATAACTCAAGTTATACATATGGCTAAGAAATGACTAGTAGTACCTGTACCTCTAGCTGTTTATACAGTTCTTGTCAAACAATGATAAATCATATTGAAGAACAAAAGAAATGAGACCAAGTAATACTAAAGAGTAAAATAAACCGATGTAGAAAAACACCAGCATTATATGTATCTGTGAAACTCCTAATTTCAAAGGAGGAGTATACAGTTCCTTCTGATTCTGAAAGCACCTCATTTTCAGGAAAAGTTAGTATCGCTTTTGTTTTTCTTTTTTTGTATCTATGTAAATGGAGAATAAACAGGTAAAATTGAGGATGCCGAAATAAATATTTAAATACAGAAATGAAATTCACACACCATCAAGTTCCTGCATGATCAGTCATTTTTGTCTGTTTTCCCATCTTTGTCAGTCCGTGACTAAACCTGCACTCTGGAGCAGGGGTATAACACCACGCTGCGCACTCCCCTTAGCTTCCCCAAGGCACATGCCATCTGCATCCTGGCCCCAGGACAGGTTTGCTCAGGGATGTGCACTCCTCACTGCTCAACCACCCATCAGAGGCAGGCTCCAGAGCAACCCAGGTGGGAAATTCATGAGCTCTCGTGGACCAGGAGCCTGAAAGAGCTCAGAAATAAAATAATACACAAAATAAATTTCAATCCATTTGAAATAATTTCTGATCTTCCCCCCCCCCAGCAAATTCACGTACCAGGCTTTTAACTTTGGTACGTAATGCTTGGTTTTCTACCTGCAGGTTCATCTGGCAGCCTGATATTTTGAACAGCAGGACTATGTATAGTTAAATCCCAATCAAGACTCTAAAGGGAACAGAAGCACAGTGTACACACAAGCTTTCTCCTCACAGTTTCTACTTGAGACAAAAAAGTCAAGAGGCAAACACAGAACTGTAAGAAATTAACAGAGTTTAAAAAGCAATGAAGCCAGATAAGATCTATACCAGATTAAGTGTAATAGATGAAAGAAAGCTTATTTCTTCTTTGTGATTCTGTCCACTGAATTTTACAGAACAGGAAGCAGAAAGGGATCTCAACTGTCAGTGACTTTTTTGTTTTGTTTAGGGTTTTTTTGGTTTGTTTTGTTTACTAGCTCATCATACTCTATCCCCCTATGATTTGATGGTTTTCATTTTATGCTTTGTTGTTTGGGTTTTGTTTGTTTGTTTGTTTTGAGGTTTTTTTAATCAAGCTTGTATTCAGCCTAAGCTGGAATATCTTGCTCTTTTTGAACTTAGTGTAAATCAAAAATAATGTCACTAAAGCTCAGTAGAAAGGTTAGGGAAAAAAAAAGCATTTAGCCAGACTTCAATTCACTCAGAAGGCATTTTGCTGGATAAAATCAAGAGGATAGCTAGACAAAAGCATCTGTGAAATGTAATTTCTCCAAATTTGTTCTTTAAAGATCTGTCAACTCTAATCAAATAACATTGAGCTTTGATATTCTGTTGTTAATACTCTTGGACTAAATTCCACTCAGTGTTATTTGTTCTAAAACATCCATTCATCATTAATATTCTATCCAACCGTACACAAGCTTTGGGCAAAGGCAGAGAAAAAGGATAAAGATGAGACTTTCTGCACTTCTGGCTCAAAGCTATAGTAACTACTAATAATATGGCTGAGCAGACACTTTCAGATAAACTTTGATTTCATCCACAAAGCCCCAATACTGGTGTAAAGAATGAAATGTCTATTTAACTTTTAGACCTAGCAGATCTGTGAATAGGAAAGTGCACAGTTCAGTAGGCTATTAAGTAACCTGTGAAATGATTCTTATTATATGGACAAAGCTCTGGAAAATGAGGAGGTCACCGATGAACTACCTCGATCACATACACCCAGGAATTAAAACAGATATTTTACATTCACAGTTTATTAGCATTTGAGACCCTCTTTCTCTAAACACTTCCCACAGGACTGCATGTGCCAAATTCCTACCATAGCTTGAGCTATTATACAAAGATCTGAGAATGCTCATTCCGCTTAGCTCTATCTTAGGTCTACTGACAGTGCTGAAGACAACAATCTTTTCCCTAGACTTTCAGAAACAAAAAATGAAACATTTTGAAGTTGAAATCTAGCATTACATCACCCACAATGAAGAACTATTAGAATAGATAACCAACCACAGCTTTGTCCCTGAGGTATTTTGTAAAACCTCAAGCCTATTTACATCATAACATCATAGAATAGTTTGGGTTGGAAGGGACCTTAAAGATCATCTAGTTCCAGCACCCATGCCATAAGCAGGGACACCGTCCACTAGACCAGGTTCCTCAAAGCCCCATCCAGCCTGGCCTTGAACATTTCCAGGGATGGGGCATCCACAACTTCTCTAGGCAACATGATCCAGTGTTTTACCACTCTCATAGTGAAGAATTTATTCCTTATATCTAACCTAAATTTGCCCTTCTTCAGTTTAAAGCCATTATCCCTGGTCCTATCACTAAATGCCCTTGTAAAAAGTCCCTCTCCAGCTTTCTTGTAGACCCCCTTCAGGTACTGGAAAGTGGCTATAAGGTCTGCCCAGAGCCTTCTCTTCTCCAGGCTGAACAACCCCAACTCTCTCAGCCTGTCCTCATAGGAGAGGTGCTCCAGATCACTGATTATCTCTGTGGCCCTCCTCTGGACTTGCTCCAACAGGTCCATGTCCTTCTTATGTCAGGGGCTCCAGAGCTGGATGCAGGACGCCAGGTGGGGTCTCACCAGAGTGGAGCAGAGGGGGAGAATCACCTCCCTTCACCTGCTGGCCACGCTGCTTTGGATGCAGCCCAGGATATGGTTGGCTTTCTGGGCTGCAAGTACACATTGTTGGCTCATGTCCAGTTTTTCATCAACCAATACCCCCAAGTCCTTCTCCTCAAGGTTACTCTCAATCCATTCTCTGCCTAGCCTGTATTTGTGCTTGGGATTGCCTTGACCCATGTACAAGACCTTGCACTTGGCCTTGTTGAACTTCATGAGGTTTGCACAGGGTCACCTCTTGAGCCTGTCGAGGTCCCTGTGGATGGTATCCCTCCCCCCCAGTGTGTCGACCGCACCACTCAGCTTGGTGTTGTCTGCAAACTTGCTGAGGGTGCACTCAATCCCAGTGTCCATGTCACCAACAAAGATGTTAAACAGTGCCAGTCCCAATACTGACCCCTGAGGAATGACATCCGTCATTGGTCTCTACTTGGACATTGACCCATTGACCACAACACTTTGAGTGCGACCATCCAGACAATTCCTTATCCACCAAGTGGTCCATCTGTCAAATCCATGTCTCTCCAAAGTAGAGACGAGGATGTTATGTAGGACAGTGTCAAATGCATCGCAGAAATCCAGGTAGATGATGTCAGTTCCTCTTCCCTTATCCACCAATGCTGTAACCCCCTGAAGGCAACCAAACTTTTCAGGCATGATTTGTCCTTAGTGAAGCCATGTTGCCTGCCATCAATCACCTCCTTATTTTCTGTGTGCCTTATTGTAGTTTCCAGGAACATCTACTCCATGATCTTGCCAGGCACAGAGGTCAGAATGACTGGCCTGTACTTCCCCACGTCTTTTTTCCCCTTTTAAAAATGGGTGTTGTTTCCCCTTTTCCAGTCAGTGGGAACTTCACCAGACTGCTACGATTTCTCAAATATGATGGATAGTGGCTTAGCAACTTCATCCACCAAATCCCTCAGGACCTGCACATGTATCTCATCAGGTCCCATCAGACTTGTGTACCTTCAGGTTCCTTAGATGGTCTTGAACTTAATCTTCTACAGCGGGCAGTTCTTCACTCTCCCACTCCTTGCGTTTGCCTTCTGCAACTTGGGCAGTGTGGCTTGAGCACTTACCGGTGAAGACTGAGGGAAAAAGTCATTGAGTACCTCAGTCTTCTCCATATCCTGGGTAACCAGGTCTCCCATTTCCTTCCAGAGAGGGCCCGCATTTTCATAGATGCAACAAAACATTAAACCAATGAAAAACAAAGTCTGTGGATCTTACTGAAGAATTTGGATACTTTGAGGTGCTAGTAAGGAAAGGAGAAACAAAATTCAACAGAGAGGCAGAAGGTGCATTTGGATTATTTACTGCAGATTCCTAACTCAGGTGACACCTAATCAATACATATGTGATCCAGAACAGGAATTTCACATGCACACTTCACAGCCATTGGAAAGCAAACCAGACAACTGCTATTAAATACACTCCTCGTGGAGGTCCTATGTGTTAAAAGTACATTCTCAATCTTCTAAGTGAGTTAATACAAGATATTATGTACAGGGATGTGATTTGAGGGATGCATTTGAATAAGACATAACACGGTGTAGCCATCAGTACCTTGGTGCAATTGCAGGTACCCTTGCAATTCCAAGGGCATGAGTTCACACCTGAGTATGCAAAAGTAACTGAACTGAAACAAAGCTGGTTTTAGGGGGTTGAGTTTTTGGGGGTTTTTTTATAACAACTATTACTGCCTTTGTCTACAAGACGACCTGGAATGTAGCCGTTCTCCATCTCTGGGCTATTGCACAGAAAAGGAATGCAAGCAATACAAAAGCTATGCTGCTACAGACATAACTTGAGTGAGCCATCCACTCCTAAAGACACTCCCCTGGAAGTCAGAGATCCCTCAGTTTGGCCTTTATATTCACTGTAGTTTTATTCATCTATCCAAAGACTGTAATACAAAATACGTAACTTATCCTTCATGTAAGAACTAGAGTTCAAAACTCCATCTCTTCCTCACTACCCAGGAAAAAAAATGTTGTAAGGAAAGCAAATAATTGCTTTGGACAAGCTACTCTAACAGTTTGGACAAGCTACTGCCACCAAAATGTGTTTTAAAGCAAACAAATAGAAGACTGGGAATATCTAGGAACAAAGGCCTTAGACATGCAGCATGGGAGGTTCTGTTTTGTGAGGCAAAGTCCCAATGAAGGGTTTAAATTCATTATAATCTGGCCAGTTTTGTGACACACATCTGTCAGACAGAAGATCATGATCCTGGAACTCAGATCCCTCAAGGTTCTGCCATGAAGGCACAGGTGGGATTATGAAGGAATGTTATTATCCGAGTAAATAAGAGTAGCTTGGTTAAGAACACAGAAAAAGCCTTTGGTTACAGGGACTGCCAGCACCACATTTTCTGTTTAGCAGGTTCCTGAAAGTTAGGAGGAAATTTCTTATCCTTACATGCTTTGAAGTCTCGTATCTTTTTTTTCATCCCACTCCCTAGAGACACATGCTGGCTTATCCTCCTTCCTCTTTGGAATAATGATCACCCAAAACTAGGTGCCCACCCAGGTACGAGCAGGTTGGAAGAATCTAGACTTCACGTGCTGCCATGAGACGCATTTCATTGCACCTCTAATCTCATGTTAGCCACATAAAACTAGGGGAAAACCATTCATTACTATTGTATCAGCTAAATTTTGGGATCATCACTTGGATTGCTTGACACAGACAATTACTGCAACCTGAGCTGGCAGTTCTGAACTGTAGCTAAATGACTAAAACGGGAGAGTGAGAAAGAAGGTGTTATGTACAAATAAGAAATTGCTTTGCATTTACAAAATTTCTACATTAATATATTCTCTATAGTTCTCATAGGTTTTGAAAAAACGGAGAGAGTTCCTAGGACAGCTGTCAGAAAACCAGTCTTACAGTGTGAGCCTTAAAGAGTACAGCATATCCAATTTACCAGAACAAAAGTTGAAATGTGCCTTGTCTACTATATATAAATTTTTAGTAGACATGGGGGTGTTAAAATCATGATAGTCTAAAGATACGGAAGACGCAATGTTCACAGAGCAAGACAATAACTTCATAAGGCCAGGTGGCACAGCCAGAAAAGGTGCACAAGCTTCTGCGTGTACGGGCTTTTCAACAGGTCACTGCAAATGATCAGTTTTTCATAGACACTTGTTCAGAAAACATATCTGAAAAAGGGAGACATTTCAGTCTTACTGACAAAGGCATAGCAAAAGGAAGACTGGCAGCTGAAATTAGACAAATTCAACCTTTCCACAACATTGCAATTTCCTAGCACTAAGGGTAATTAAATATTGGAACGGCTTACCAGGGGAGCTGGTGGACTCGCCATTGCTTGGAGCTTTAGGACGAGATTAGATATCATTGTAAAAGAGATGCTTTAATCCAGCTTCTGGAAGTTCTCAACATGCCCATAACACTTGCAGCTCTGCATTAAGACAATGACTATAATCAAATCTCATACTTTAGGCTTTCAGCTGATCAACTGCAAGGGTTATAAAGAATTTTTTTCCTTTCACATAAAAACCAGACAGCTACTTTGGTATGGTTTATATTCTGATCTGTCTCTGAAGTAGCAGAGGTTGCCCACATCTACAGAAAACACAGGGGAAGCTGATGCAGTGGCCGATGGGGACAGGGAAAGTAATTTTTCTTAGCCTGAAATCCACCAAGCACTCATTTCCTAATGTGAGCTCACATGAACTTGAAGCCATCTGGATGTAAACCACCTCTGACTTGGGAACTGTGTGATTAGGTCAGTGCAGGACCAGGTTTGATCTGTAAGCCCAGCTAAGGACCTGGCACTGGCACCCACCCAGCATTGCACTAACACAGCTACGTGACTTTTGGAAAGGACTTATTTCATGCTCTGCTGCTGCACTGGCCAAGGGTCACCTGAAAAACTATTGGATCACCATACCCTTAGGGTCTTGTTAATGAATCTTGCTGGATTAGCTCAAAGGGAGTGCTTTTCCCAAGGTGAGATAAAGACAAATCTCCATTGCGTTTGTTTTGTGTTTTTTCAGTGTGAGATCCAAATCACCTGTTAATACACTAAGGTCATCTGGACATATCTCATCTAATTAACTAATTGCTATTGAAGAAACATAAGTAACACCTTCATCTTTTCTGTCTCCTGAAAAAGAACATTCTGTGGCCTAACTAGAGTTATCATGTTTTACACACAGGTATCAGGATGGATTTAGTGTTCTGTGTTTTCCACTTATAACTAGATACATAAGCATCCCTTCTGGTGTTTAGTTTAGCTACATCTGTAACTATACAATCTGCACTATCTTAGCAGAAAACTGTCATGACTTAATAATTAAATGCAAGTAAAGCTGAAGACAAGACAGGACATTCTGCTGCTTTTACAGTTTTCTGTGAAAAGCGCATGTCTCAACTCTGTCAAATAAAGTATAAAATGAGAAATGGTTCCCCCCGCGATTTCTGTGAGCTGCACAGTGGCAAGTCCATACTGTGTCTCCAAATAAAGATTATTTAAGTCAAGTCCACATTTCCAGGCTTTTATTCTTCTCAGCTACCTATACTATTCTCCTACATCTCTTTGGCAGTGAGTTAGATTCAAAGATATTTCGCTCTGTGCTAAATAACGGGCCATCTGATGGAGTTGAGCACAGCTACACCTGGAATGTAACACTGCCATATAATTAACCTGTCCTGCGATTCAGGACATTTTCCATGCAGAATAAGGATGATTTCTCTTTACCATAATTCTGAAGCATACATATTAATATAAGGCTCTGTTGCCAGTATCAGTCATTGTCATTATGTTAAGAAAGGTTGTCATATTTCAAAGTAAGAATGGGTCACACCATGATAGCACTATCTGGTAACACAAAATATTCATGTAAAAACAAAGGCAGACTCAATTTTTATAAAGAAGAAGAAAAAAAGATACACTGATACTGCTTGTCTCCATGCCTGTCTTGGCGATACATGCATCTATTGGACAGCATTTGTGAAGATTCCATTTACAAGATGACCCTATTGAGCAGTACATGATTCCATGAGTATTCTTACTCAACCCAAACCAGACTAGTCAGAATAAGTATCTCCTCAGCTGGGATGAAAATGGCAAAAGCTGCAACAGAGTCTTCTGGCTTCTCAGTCACCACTTGGTTTGCTGCTGTATTTGAGTACAAGTAGCTCTGACAGACTCTGTAGCTGGCTCTGCCCCACACTGCACACAAATACCATGATGATGAACTTCTAAACTTTTTTTTCGATCATTTGTTCTACTGAGATTCTTATAGCGTACCTAATGCCCACAATGCAGGAATGCTGGGGAAGCTGATGCAATGAAAAATGAAAACCTCAAATAAATCTACTGTCCCATAATTTTTAAAGAATACTCTTTTAAACAAAGATTGAAGGAGGAATATTGCATTATGCAATAGACACATTAGAAGCCAGTTACATAATGAAGACTAATATTATTCTAAAGATAAATATAATCATAAATTTTGACAAAATCTCTTTGGGATACAAAAACTACGCCTGAGTTTTCACAACCTCTTCATCTGAAGGTTTATACGAGAGAATTTTGAGTACAGGAAGCATCTGCATATTTGTAGCAGAGATTTACCTTATCTCACAGAGTGCTTATTTATATTCCTTCTGTGCCAAAATTTTTACCTGAGTAACACAGAAGTTCATGTGATCACTGAGCATCAAATTCTCTGCTCTTGTATTTCAGCTAAAAAATTCCCAACTCAAAATGTTTGAATTTTTAGGTAATTATAGTTGTAAGATTCTAAAATTTTTAATTGAGTGGACTATTTTTTAAGTTAATTTCCAGGCAGCATAAAAAATGGATGTACATAGTAGAATGCAGGGAATTAACATGATTATGTTCTCATCCTTTCTTGATTCTCTAGGGAAAATGATGTTTTTACTGTTCAAAACCTGCTTCCTATACATTTCTAGCAAGAGAACTGGAAACTCAATCTTATATTTCTTAAATCTCAGCTTTCCTAAACACTATCACGTGTTTGTTTTTTTTCTTTGTCACAGAATCATGTGCAAGTTTGAATTAACTTCAAATCTTTTCATTAGGATATGATATTTTGGGTTAATTCTTCTCCCCCCTTGGTTTGTTTAATATTAAAGATACTATAGTTGACATTTAAAGCAAATTTTCAATTCTGTCATTTAAACTAGTCCGTGTAATATCTACTCTTTTTTCATTTATATGGAATTTTAAAAACCCTAGCAGTACAATTTTGGCATGTAACAAAATGTTGTCAGAAGCACACTAATTAAATTTAGCACACCCCCCAAAAGAAAATTTCATAAACTCAGTATAAAACAAACACATAACATAATCTAATCTAACTGTCCACTTTACCTGGAAATGCATGCCCTGTTAGAGAATCCAAATCTGAAATTAAAACAGTGAAAAAATAATATTTAACACTAATTTAATATTAAAAAAAACCCAAAAAATCAAAACCAAACCTGACAGCAAATATCACATTATCACCAACATCAAATTTTAATCATATATATGAAAAGCAAAAATAGAACACTTAGCAACACATTATGAAGTTTTTCCCCTCCATAGTTTTGTAAAGATGTAAAATAGGATCTAAAGATGAGTCTTGAACACTATGAGAAGTTAATTTACTTTACTGTTTCAGACAGACATACCACAATTATTTTCTTAATGAAACTCTGCTTTCAGAATCTTGTATCTTGAGGATAAGTATTTTTTCTGAGGTTGTATATAAGAACAATAATTTAAAAACTGCAGAATGCTTTTTAGATTATACAATTTTAAAAAGAAGATTTTCTTTCTTGATCATAACAAATAACAGACCTAATTTTGTCTATCCTAGTGTTCATTCTTTCAATTTTTTGTTTTTCAAAAATTAACTGTTTTAAAAAAGAGAAGAGAGCTGGAAATATTCCTGCTGACACCAAAAAGCATGAATTATGGTTTCACAGGTTGACTCACATCTGAAGAGAGAGCAGAAAGGCACACCACTGGCACTGGTGCCACCAGAATGACCCCTCTCCAACTTGCACTGGGACCAGAATTTAGAATTTCATCTTTGAAGTGTTTTGCCCCACCTTTGGAAATTCCATGTTCTTAACAGAGACATATATAGTGACATTGAGAAGTTATACTCAGGGATTCATTTGTAAATCTACAGCAAGAACTGAAAGAAAAGTTAGCTCTGATAAAGTACGATCACAGGATTGATTGCTAGGATTGCTGCTGCATTACTGAGGTGTAAGGCTAACTCTCAGATATGTGGCCAAAAAACCCCCTTTGTAGGTAGTATTCTGTCATGAAAGACAGTGATGTGAGCACATTTGGAAAACAAGCCCCGTCCAAGCAGTCCACCAGTTCCTAATTAGCTCACCAAGATAGCACGTGCGACCCTCAGCCTCTCCTTCCCATCATCTCACAGGTGTGATGGCAGAGGGATGCAGTAGCTACGTTCTCTTGGAAAAGCACAACACGTGGATTGTGGCTGGCCAATTTATCCCAATATTTGTACACACGAGCTCACTTGGTGTTTATAGGAATTGAATATATTTATCAGCAGTGCCTGGTAAAAGGTAGTTGGGCAATCCAGGCACTTTATTAGAAACTTCTAGTACCATTTTTAAACTACTTCATTATCCTGGTTTCAGCCAGGATAGAGCTGGTTTTCTTCACAGAAGCCAGTGTGACACTGTGTTTTGGATTTGGGATGAGGAACTGTTGATAATGTGCTGATGTTTTGGGTTGTTGCTGAGCCATCAAGGACAGTCCAGCTTCTCGTGCTGACCTGCCAGCGAGCAGGCTGGGGGTGCACGGGGAGCTGGGAGGGGACACAGCCGGGACAGCTGACCCAGACTGGCCAAAGAGATATTCCCTACCATACGACGTCATGCCCAGTACATAAACTGGAGTTGGCCGGGGGGGCGGAAATCGCTGCTCGGGGACGGGCTGTCGATCACGGGGTGGTGAGCAATTGCTGTACTGGGCATCACTTGTTCTTGTACATTCCTTTGTTGGTATTATCATTGTTGTTCCCTTCTTTCTTTCTGTCCTATTAAACCGTGTTTATCTCAACCCACGAGGTTTTTCCTAATTCTCTCCCCCGCCCCACTGTGGGAGGGAGGTGAGCGAGCGGCTGCGTGGTGCTTAGTTGCCGGCTGGGGCTAAACCACGACAGTCCTTTTTGGCGCCCAACGTGGGGCCCGAGGCTTGAGATAATAACGGTTGCAGGTCACAATATCAGTTTATTTGATTTGCATCATGCTCTCGTCTTTGCTGTACATGTTAAGGATCGGTGTTGGTTTCTGCGGGCTGCTGTACTCTGCAGTGATTAGTAATGTCTCGCCTGTGAATTTTGTTTTTAGAGCACTGACCTTGAGCTTAATGTGGTATCATCTGAGCTCTGTACTAAAGCCGTTACTGTATTTTGGCTACAGTCGTGTGGAGACGATTAGCAATTATACTTCTGCCTCTGAAAGGTTTTTTATGGAGGAAATGCAGAGTGGTACCTTTGCTACCCTCTATCATAACATTTCCTCCTTCATCACAATAATTTTTCAGTATTTTGAACACCCTTGGGTAGTTAAAATACCTCTATTGCTACTTCTGGGGAACATTGTTTCGGTTTTGTCTAAGGTTGGCAAGCAATTTAAGAATATCACCCGGAGATCTGCCCCAAGGCGGGATAGTTATGAATGGCAGGGTGTGTGGAACAGCATGGGCAAATGCCTGGGGTGGTGGGCACCTCCGGTGTTTTGGAGCTTCACTCCCGAACAAGTGCAGAATCCTGATAAACTAGCAGAATATCTGGAAGAAGTATGCTGTCGGCCTGGCAGCTCCAAGGAGACACAAATCATTGCCATGTGCTGGGGCCTGGCCCATGCCTACCGAACCCTATTTAACACTATGCAAAGGGGAGAGGGGCTCTCTGGGTCTGATGGCAATGTGGCAGGCACTGTGACTACTCCAACCCCTGTGGCAGGCACTGTGACTACTCCAACCCCTGCAAGAGGCACTGTCACTACTCCAACCCCCACGGCGGGCACTGTAGCTACTCAGACTGTTGCAGCTGGACCAGAGGACCAGCCCATCCCGGTATCAGTTGCCCCTGTACAAAAGAAGAAATCTTGGAAGCGGAAGTCAGCTCGTTTAGTAAGGGAGGAGGAAGATTCTGCTAAGAAGGAGCCAGAGGAAGAGAGTGAGGAGGCAGAGTGCTCTGAAGCAGGGCCATCACAAGCACGGAAGAGGGAAGAGAGCGAGTCATCACTTGAAGAGGAGGAAGAGGAAGAACTCATAAAAGAGACGGTAACTACCCGATCTCTATCCCTGAGTGAATTGCGAGATATGCGAAAGGATTTCAGCCGTCGTCCAGGTGAGCACATTGTCACCTGGCTGCTCCGATGCTGGGATAATGGGGCCAGTAGCCTGGAATTAGAGGGTAGGGAAGCCAAGCAGCTGGGATCCCTTTCTAGGGAAGGGGGCATTGACAAAGCAATTGGAAAAGGTGCACGAGTCCTCAGCCTCTGGAGACGACTCCTGTCGGGTGTGAAGGAAAGGTATCCCTTCAAGGAAGATGTTCTATGTCACCCAGGCAAGTGGACCACCATGGAGAAAGGTATCCAGTACCTGAGGGAGCTAGCGGTGCTGGAAGTGATTTATGGTGACTTGGACAATGGACAATCATCCAAGGATCCAGATGAAGTCAATTGCACGCAACCTATGTGGCGGAAGTTTGTACGGAGTGCACCCTCATCATATGCCAACTCATTAGCAGTAATGGCCTGGAAAGACGGAGAGAGACCAACAGTGGATGAATTGGCTGGCCAACTCTGGCAATACGAAGAAAGTCTCTCTTCCTCCCTACGGGCCTGCGTCTCTGCTGTAGAGAAACTGTCCCGGGTGTTCCGGCAATTCAAAGAGGATATGCCCTACCCTCCACCCATACGGACCAGTGTCTCAGCCGTTAGGAGTAAGCGCTCTTCTGTTCAAGAGAGAAGATATAGAGGATACACACCACGAGCCACCCTGTGGTTTCAATTGCGTGACTACGGAGAGGACATGAGGAGGTGGGATGGAAAACCTACCTAGACCCTAGAGGCACGAGTACGCGAGCTGCAAGGAAAGACAATTACAAAAGGGGGTTCGGGTTCCTCCAGAAAAATCGTCGCTCCACTTTCCAGTGGGCAGCTTCCCAGAAAGAATAGAAGAGCTGATCTCACCTCTGATCCTCTTGAAGGGACTTCTGATTCCTATTTACAAGAAGTGGGTAACGAGTACTATGAGCAGGATTAGAGGGGCCCTGCCTCCAGCCAGGCGGAGGAGAGGGACAACCGAGTTTATTGGACTGTGTGGATTAGATGGCCTGGCACATCAGACCCACAGGAATATAAGGCTTTAGTCGACACCGGTGCACAATGTACCCTGATGCCATCAAGCCATATAGGGGCAGAACCCATCTGTATTTCTGGAGTGACGGGGGATCCCAACAGCTGACTGTGCTGGAGGCCGAAGTGAGCCTAACTGGGAATGAGTGGCAGAAGCACCCCATTGTGACTGGCCCGGAGGCTCCGTGCATCCTGGGCGTAGACTACCTCAGCAGAGGGTATTTCAAGGACCCAAAAGGGTACCGGTGGGCTTTTGGTATAGCTGCCTTGGAGACGGAAGAAATTAAACAGCTGTCGACCTTGCCTGGTCTCTCAGAGGACCCTTCTGTGGTGGGGTTGCTCAAGGTCAAAGAACAACAGGTGCCGATCGCTACCCCAACAGTGCACCGGCGGCAATATCGCACCAACAGAGACTCCCTGATCCCCATCCATGAGCTGATTCGTCGGCTGGAGAGCCAAGGAGTGATCAGCAAGACTCGCTCACCCTTTAACAGCCCCATATGGCCAGTGCGAAAGTCTAATGGAGAGTGGAGACTGACAGTAGACTATCGTGGCCTGAATGAAGTCACGCCGCCACTGAGTGCTGCTGTGCCGGACATGCTAGAACTTCAGTATGAACTGGAGTCAAAGGCAGCCAAGTGGTACGCCACCATTGATATTGCTAACGCGTTTTTCTCGATCCCTTTGGCGGCAGAGTGCAGGTCACAGTTTGCTTTCACTTGGAGGGGTGTCCAATACACCTGGAATCGACTTCCCCAGGGGTGGAATCATAGCCCTACCATTTGCCATGGGCTGATACAAACTGCACTGGAACAGGGTGAAGCTCCAGAGCATCTGCAATACATTGACGACATCATCGTATGGGGCAACACAGCAGAAGAAGTTTTCGAGAAAGGGAAGAAAATAATTCAAATCCTTCTGAAAGCTGGTTTTGCTATAAAACAAAGTAAAGTCAAGGGACCTGCACAAGAGATCCAGTTTTTAGGAATAAAATGGCAAGATGGACGTCGACAGATCCCAACAGATGTGATCAACAAAATAACAACTATGTCTCCACCAACTAGCAAAAAAGAAACACAAGCATTTCTGGGCGTTGTGGGTTTCTGGAGAATGCATATTCCAAATTACAGTCTGATTGTAAGCCCTCTTTATCAAGTGACCCGGAAGAAGAACGATTTTAAATGGGGCCCTGAGCAATGACAAGCCTTTGAACAAATCAAACAGGAGATAGTTCATGCCGTAGCCGTTGGGCCAGCCCAGGCAGGACAAGATGTTAAAAATGTGCTCTACACGGCAGCCGGGGAGAATGGCCCTACCTGGAGTCTCTGGCAGAAGGCACCAGGAGAGACCCGAGGTCGACCTCTAGGGTTTTGGAGAAAAGGATATAGGGGATCTGAGTCCCGCTATACTCCAACTGAAAAGGAGATATTGGTGGCATATGAAGGAGTTCGAGCTGCCTCAGAAGTGGTTGGTACTGAAGCACAGCTCCTCCTGGCACCCCGACTGCCGGTGCTGGGCTGGATGTTCAAAGGGAGGGTCCCCTCTACACATCATGCGACTGATGCTACGTGGAGTAAGTGGGTCGTGCTTATTACACAGCGGGCTCGAATACAAAACCTTAATCACCCGGGAATCTTGGAAGTGATCATGGACTGGCCAGAAGGCAAAGATTTTGGAATATCACCAGAAGAGGAGGTGGCGCGTGCTGAAGAGGCTCCACCATATAATGAACTGCCAGAGAACGAAAGGCAAAATGCCCTGTTTACTGATGGGTCCTGCTGTATTGTAGGCAAACATCGAAGGTGGAGCCCTATACGACGAGTTGTAGAAGTTGCTGAAGGACAAGGTGAATCAAGTCAGTTTGCGGAGGTGAAAGCCATCCAGCTGGCTTTAGATATTGCTGAACGAGAAAAATGGCCAATACTCTATATTGACTCATGGATGGTGGCAAATGCTCTATGGGGATGGCTACAGCAATGGAAGCAGAGCAACTAGCAATGCAGAGGCAAGCCCATCTGGGCTGCTGAATTGTGGCAAGATATTGCTGCCCGACTAGAGAATCTGGTCATAAAAGTACGTCACGTAGATGCTCACGTACCCAAGAGTCGGGCCACCGAAGAACATCAAAACAACCATCAGGTGGATCAGGCTGCTAAGATTGAAGTGGCTCAGGTGGATCTGGACTGGCAACATAAGGGTGAATTATTTATAGCTCGGTGGGCCCATGACACCTCAGGCCATCAGGGAAGAGATGCAACATATAGATGGGCTCGGGATCGAGGGGTGGACCTGACCATGGATGCTATTGCACAGGTTATCCATGAATGTGAGATGTGTGCTGCGATCAAACAAGCCAAGCGGTTAAAGCCCCTCTGGTATGAAGGACAATGGTTGAAATATAAATATGGCGAGGCCTGGCAGATTGACTATATCACACTTCCACAAACTCGCCAAGGCAAGCGCTATGTGCTTACCATGGTGGAAGCAACCACCGGATGGCTGGAAACATACCCTGTGCCCCATGCCACCGCCCGGAACACTATCCTGGGCCTTGAAAAGCAAGTCTTATGGCGACATGGCACCCCCGAAAGAATTGAGTCAGACAATGGGACTCATTTCCAAAACAACCTCATAGACACCTGGGCCAAAGAGCACGGCATTGAGTGGGTGTATCATATCCCCTATCATGCACCAGCTTCCGGAAAAATTGAACGATACAACGGACTGTTAAAGACTACACTGAGAGCAATGGGTGATGGGACATTCAAACATTGGGATAAACATTTAGCCAAAGCCACCTGGTTAGTCAACACTAGGGGATCTACTAATAGAGCCGGCCCTGCCCAATCAAAACTTCTACGTACTGTAGAAGGGGATAAAGTCCCTGTGAGAGATATGTGAGAAATATGCTGGGGAAGACAGTCTGGGTTACTCCTGCCTTAGGAAAAGGCAAACCCGTTCGTGGGATTGCCTTTGCCCAGGGACCTGGGTGCACTTGGTGGGTAATGCGGAAGGATGGGGAAGTCCGATGTGTACCTCAAGGAGACTTGATTTTGGGTGAAAATAGTCAATGATTTGAATTGTATTATGTTAATTGTTACACAATACAGTATGACATTACTACTATGGTTGCTATCTACCATATCAATGATATTACAGTAAGAATCACCCAGACTGATGAAGAATGAGCTTCTCTGAAACCAAGCAGCGTGCAGCAGTGATGAAACCAGAACTGGCTTCAGCAGCTTGCGCCCAACAAATCCCTCGAGACCGACATCTTCGACCTGCAGATCATGGACATGGACCGTGCCAGATGACAATCCAACACTACGTACCATCTCCCTTGCCCTGAGAGACTACTATGATGGATGAAGCCTGGAGTCATGGACTGACTGAACTCCACAGACATTTTAAAGTGACGGCCCATGGACTAAGAAAGTGATATCTGTGTGTATATATTAAAAGACAGGAAGAGTAATAATGAATAATTGGAATGTATTGAAAAGTACAGGACCTGGGCATGACGTAAATGGTATGGAATAAGGGGTGGATACTGTCCTGGTTTCAGCCAGGATAGAGCTGGTTTTCTTCACAGAAGCCAGTGTGACACTGTGTTTTGGATTTGGGATGAGAAACTGTTGATAATGTGCTGATGTTTTGGGTTGTTGCTGAGCCGTCAAGGACAGTCCAGCTTCTCGTGCTGACCTGCCAGCGAGCAGGCTGGGGATGCACGGGGAGCTGGGAGGGGACACAGCCGGGACAGCTGACCCAGACTGGCCAAAGAGATATTCCCTACCATACGACGTCATGCCCAGTACATAAACTGGAGTTGGCCGGGGGGCGGAAATCGCTGCTCGGGGACGGGCTGTCGATCGCCGGGTGGTGAGCAATTGCTGTATTGGGCCTCACTTGTTCTTGTACATTCCTTTGTTGGTATTATCATTGTTGTTCCCTTCTTTCTTTCTGTCCTATTAAACCGTGTTTATCTCAACCCACGAGGTTTTTTTTCCCAATTCTCTCTCCCATCCCACTGCGGGAGGGGGAGTGAGCGAGCGGCTGCTTGGTGCTTAGTTGCTGGCTGGGGCTAAACCACGACATATATAGTGACATTGAGAAGTTATACTCAGAGATTCATTTGTAAATCTACAGCAAGAACTGAAAGAAAAGTTAGCTCTGATAAAGTACGATCACAGTATCAGCTAGGAGTATCAGATAGGAGTGCTGCTGCATTACTGAGGTGTAAGGCTAATTCTCAGATATGTGGCCAAAAAACCCCCTTTGTAGGTAGTATTCTGTCATGAAAGACAGTGATGTGAGCACATTTGGAAAACAAGCCCCGTCCAAGCAGTCCACCAGTTCCTAATTAGCTCACCAAGATAGCACGTGCGACCCTCAGCCTCTCCTTCCCATCATCTCACAGGTGTGATGGCAGAGGGATGCAGTAGCTACGTTCTCTTGGAAAAGCACAACACGTGGATTGTGGCTGGCCAATTCATCCCAATATTTGTACACACGAGCTCACTTGGTGTTTATAGGAATTGAATATATTTATCAGCAGTGCCTGGTAAAAGGTAGTTGGGCAATCCAGGCACTTTATTAGAAACTTCTAGTATCATTTTTAAACTACTGCATCTTAAAAAAGAGATTTTGTTTCTTGATCGCAACAATCAACAGATTCTCGGTTAATTGTTTAGGTCACAGAAATCCTGAACTTGTAATATGTAACTAATTCTAAAAAGTATTGGGAAAATTTTAACCAATGAACTCCTGGATATCCAAGTTCTCCTACTGGAACACAGGAGGAAAGTGTGCTTGGCTTTAATAATTTATAACTGCTTAAATGAGATAAATTTTCTGAGGGCTGAGAACATGTTTAATATTGTAAGTGAACAAGGGAAAAAAAGAACCCAAAATGTGATAAATATACTAAAGAGCATTACTTTCTGAAATCCAAGATAGTTAACACAATGCATTGCCTAACACTTCCAGTATGTGGGGTCTCAAGTTTTATCATACAAAACTTTTTTATGAAATACAGCAGAAAGAAAAACTAATTTCAGCATTTTTCCTTCTACTAGACCCCAAGAGACAAAAAGAATGTTGTTGCTACCTAGCAGCCCATAAAACCCCCACCAAAAAGAAATTATGCATAAATGGAGTATTTAGCTATGTTGTGACTGCTCTCTGAAAGCACAGAGACTGGATGCAGCCACCATGCAAATCCGGATCTTCCCAAAAAAATGGTTAATACCTGAATTGCCCGAATGGCTGTCACTGTGCACATTCTGTAGCTGCACATCATGCCACGGCAATGTGTTTGAAAACATCTGTTCTATGTCATTTTATTGATGAAAGTATCCTGATACAAAACCTTAAAATGTAAGAAAAAGAACATGAGGAAAAAAAAGTCTTCTTCCTGTAGTGGTGAAACATACCTGCTCAGACACTGGGATTTAAAAGAAAAAAACCCAACAGCCCAAACAAAAAAAGTGGGACTTGTTTCTGAAAAGTGAATGTACATATTGTGGCTTGCAGCAGAAAGCACTGCAAAAATGCTATTCTGAAACTAATGCAGATAACTTAATGCAAATTAATTAGGCACTTGTCCCAGCATAAAACAGCACTACTTTGTAATATTCTGTGTTAAGCTAATGATGTAAATTGTGGATGTGTTTATTTTCTTTACAAGTCAACCTACGCTAACTGAAAACAAGGTAGTTTGTCACCCGAGCACATGTGTCCTGTGTGAACTGTTAAATAAAATCAGGTCTACTTAGCTAGCTGAAACCAGAAGAGTTTATGGTATATTGAAGCCACAAATCATGATCCACATGCCCCAATTCCATCATTGCGTTTCACAAAGAATGATACGAGCTGACACCGCCATAGGCAGGCAATGTAAAGTTTCCCATATAAAGATAAATACAGTGTGTAACATTTCCCTGCTAGACTTTAATACATGCAATTACTGCAGTTACAATAGAACGAAATCTTTGCTGTGAGTGAAACAACCAGAGTACCCAGTCTCTGCCATAAGATTTCTTCTACTCTTCTATGGACTCCAATGGCAGGAGAAAAATCAACATTTCTTGGTATTGTCCAGAAGACTTCACAGTTTCTTGGACCGATTTTCAATTAAGAGCCTGATCAGGTGGACTCCAATTTTCCTCCATGCCATTTATTTAATGAATTGCCCTGATTTGGCACCATTCACTTTTATTTTCATACATAAGGCTTTCTAAGCAAAAAAGCAGGAATATGAGCTGAGACGCCCTGTTCCTCCTGTTTCAAAAACGGTGTACACTGCACAGTCCAGTACGCAACCTTTGACTTCCACTTGCATGGTAAGTGCTGTGCTTACAGTAAAATATCAAAGCATCGTACAGCTGCCACTGACACGCGTTGGCAAAGTATCAATGCCAAATGAAAGGATGGATGATTTTTACAGTGCATAGGAAAACACATTTAAGGTGCAGAGCACATTTAAGTCATTTAATGTCAAGGGCTCTCCATGACATTGTCAGCGAGATGATGAAATACCAAACTATCTCTGGGAGCTGATACCTGCTTAGAAAGGTTACGAGAAGCTAAATGAATGCTAAATCATGCTCTTTCAAAAATACAAGATTTCTTCCTGCTTATAAGTGTTTAATAGATATTGCCAGCAGTAAATGAGTGTCTCTGCTTTGCTAAACTTCCAGAGTTAGACTCGATCTTATTTCACTAAAAGCCTATAACTGGGCAGCAGAACTCAGGAACCATTGTGGATGTGTACAACACCCGCACCATGAATTCTGGAAAGCTTATGTCTTCTTTAAACAAGAAGAGAGGAGCGAGGTCCAGCCCCTCATAAAATTTGGAATATGAAGGGAGAGAAATATAGCGGGCTGCTCACAAAGAAGAAGGTAAAGAGGTGACATATAGCTGCGGTGGCTGAAGGTGTGAGATGGCTTGCATTAACCAGAAGTTACAACCGTAGCTTTGACAATCAGGTCAGTGAAAACTATTGGCATATAACTCCTAGGAATGGATTTGGATTGCAAGTTTGTCCGCACCCAGATTTGGGGTTTCATTTGGTACTACCTAAATCTAAAGCCAGAGGCTAAACTAGAAGTAGGGAAGCAGAAGTAGTAAGTAGTTCTGTGCATTAGCCTCTAGAGGGGGAAAGTTTCCTTCAGCTTCGAAAATGATGTGCATTATTCACTAAACCTGTTTTTGCAGTAGAGACAACTCTGACACAGCCCTGTTGCCTAGACTTGGGTCTGCACTATTTATCGTTATTTATCCTGCCCCTGTGCCCCTAACCGACTGCAATAAAACTGTTTTCAGGGTCTTTCTTACTTTCACTGATATATTACTGCATTCATTTGTCACTCTTCCTGTTAACAGCGCAATTATCATTTTAATGGGAATGTGAACCATTTCTGTAAGAATTTCCCCAATGAGAAGAAAAAAGGAGATAACATAAAGGTTGCGTTCAGGAATTCATAATAGTACAATCAGCATCTTACAAACCCACTGCTCACTTGCACTGGCTGTTGGAGCTTATTTTTACTCTTGGAGATAATTCAAAGAAAAAAAAAGCTGAGCAGTTAGTTATGAAGACTTAACAATAAGACATTACAAAGCCTATTTATTTCTCTGATTCAGCTTGATACTATCAATCTATTGATAAAAAATTGCATCAAATTGAGACAGGTAGGTCACATCTACAGTGTTAACCAAGGTTTCATTTTGCCAGCTTGCTTTTCCATGATATCATTAAGAGTGGGATTCAAATTTACTTTTCTTCAGTAGAGGTGTCTTGATGTGAGCAATGTGTCTGAGCTTCCATTAGCTCCAGTGAAGAAGTAGAAATCAAATTGGTTGGATCAACAGTTAGAACACCTCCTTCCATCAACAAGATCTCTAATAACTATAGTGGCAGCTTAGCTACCTACATAACCCATAGTGTAGGTATATGGAGCTGAATCTCACCACGAGTATATCTTTAAGGAAAATAATCTACATATATGGATGTGGATCCGAGACAGTCACAAGAATAATATGGGAATGACTTAGGCATGGAATATTAACTGTTTTGTGATTGGTAAATCTGACAGCCTCAGATCTCTGAAATGGCTAGTTAAAGTAAGTCTTAGACAAAAATAAACTTTGTCCTGTCAGCTTTTAGTGCAAAAGCTCGCTGATCATTTTATCCATTCTCTTAAAGACATAGGATAATTATACAGGATGATGCTTGCAGCCTTATATTTTGCCTTCTGATTTAATGTTATTCCAGCTTTTAGTCCAGCAATTGTTATTCCAGTTGTGCCAACAATGGGCACAAACTGAAACACAGAAGGCTCCATCTGAACACCGGGGAAGAATTTTTTTTTTCTGTGAGAGTGACTGAGCACTGGTACAGGTTTCCCAGGGAGGCTGTGAAGTTTCCTTCACCGGAGATATTCCAAAACAGTCTGGACATGGTCCTGGAGCATCGTGCTCTGGGTGGTCCTGCTTGAGCAGGGAGGTTGGATCAGATGACCTCCAGAGCTCCCTTTCAACTTTAACCATTCTGTGATTTTGAGAGATAATACCAATTGTCAAAACAACCCAAGGGCTGCATGTAGCTGCAGCGTTGACAGACCAGGAGAAAGAAATGCATTTTTCCTGATGAGGGGATTGAATTGAGGGAGACAGATCACAAAAAAATACTGATTAGGAGAGCTTTTATTAATAAGGTTGCTTTTATTAATAGACTCTTTCTGTTGTTATTAATAGCAGGTAACTGTTCACACTGCCCATGCACGTCTTTGCTCACACAGCTCACTCTTGTACTTCACACTCACTCATGGGTACCCACCAGAGCACAGCTGGGAAGCCAACCCCAGCTGTTTGCACGGAGGCTCTCGGTGGGTGTCCAGAAAGTCCCGCAAAGGGTCCTTCATTTCATCAGGTGTACATGTAAACCTGCAGCCTGGCTGCATGTAGCAGCAGCACCCTCTTGAGCGTGGTCCCATTTACACAACTGGCTGGTGATGCCAGTGCAGGCAGATGTCCAGGTGCGGCCAACTTCTGGTGCCGCGAGTTTATCAGTTCTTACAGAGCCAGCCTGACTGCCAATCTCAGGAGTTTATCAGTGCCTGGGAGACTGCTGCACGCTTCTCTCTGCAGCCTGTTGTATCCTTGTAACTTTCTCCATCCTTACACCTAGGTACCTATAGGATTCTCTCACACAAGCTCACACAAAAGGCATTTTTCTGCAATGCAGCCTCTCCCCTGCTACACAATATCCTTTAGCAGAAGAAGCTAGTGGGAGACGTAAAATCCTGTTATTCCAGATGCAAATTCATCCTTACATAGTAGTTGTGATAATCACAAGGGCTGGTGATTGTGCTGCCAAATTCACATTATCCTTAAAAGAGCTATTCAAAACAACATGATGAAGGAAGAAAATACACTTCCAGATTTATTAAAGCACCTTATTGAAGCAAAAAGCTCTTAAGATACAGTTAACATTCTGGCATTCCCTTCCCTTGGATAGCAAATATTAATTAAATGTATTGTCCTTAGTTTCCTTTCTGTGTTCCTTGCGCTGTATTTATTAGGGGTTTTGGGTTAAAATATCGCCATCCTCTATACAGAATAAAAGTTCATATTACATTCCAAAAATTTTTATAAAGACTTTAGATTATATAAAAAAATATTTGGGATATTGGACAGAGTTGATTGTAATACAACCTCCAGGTCTAGTTCGACTTGACTGAGCTCCTTTAGTGGGTCCATAGTGGGTAACATACTTCAAAGTAGAAAAAACTGGGATCTACTGACCCTGGACGTCTTAACTGGATCATGGTCTCCTTCTCTTCCTCCACAATGTTTTCCTCATTTCTTTATTCTGTCTCATTTTAAAAAACTAAAGAAAACCAAACACCTATCAAAAATAAAAAACCCAAAGCCATTTTACTTACGTTTTGAAAGCCATCATTAATCCATTTTCTCATTCTGCTGATCTCAAGCAAGCTGCCTGCTTCATGCTTCCTAGTATAAACATGGCCTCAGGACTGGTTTATCCAAACTCAATACAGGGCTTTTAAATAATATCTCAAAATGTGTTGTAGAACCTACAGCTGCATCCAGCCATCTCAAGATCAGAACATTAATGCTTTCCAAAGTAGCTCTCATCAGGAAACCTGAAGTACATTACGGCTGAAGTCCCAGCCCTGGTTTCCTGCGGTGATGGATGCTGCGCTGACAGCAGCAGCAGCACCCTCCCTACTCTACTCGAGTGCAGAGAGATTTTATTTAGGCAGCATTCACTAGCACTTTGAGAGCAGTGATGGAGGACACCTACCATCAGCGGTAGCTGTACTGTCATTTGGAATCCTCTGCAGTTCACCACAGCCTTACTGCCCCATATTGAGCCAGGATTTCCCCGAGGACTACCACAGGCGTGCTGCCCTCACCACACGTAATAATCCCCACGCGTTGAGGAAGGCACACTGTATCGACAGGCACACTGGAACTGGGAGAGCTACAGCTCCTAAATCCTGCTCGAGTTCAGTGTGTACATACGTAAAATGCTCACACGTGAATGAAAAAGTTTCTCAGAAACGTCAATACAAACATTATTCATATTTTCCCCCGTGACTTCCACTTGTGCTGATGGTTAAGCCATGAAAGGAGTGAAAGAACTGATTTCTTAATGTACTTTAACTTCTTAGCTTGCCTACAAACATTTTTAAGCTCAGGAGCACTTCTAAAATGATGTCAATGGCTGATCATTGACCAAGCAACACCTTACATTTAAAACTTCCTAGAAAGTTTTAATTCTAACTGATTTTTAAGGACATTTGTAAATTTATTCCAGTCCTGCCAGAACTAAAGCCTGCACATAACCAGGATCTGTGGAGCCATGGTTAGTACAGTACTATTCTTGAGCTAACAGCATAAAGCCTTAACTTTAGGTCAGAGCTGATTGCTATCCTACTAACTCAAAAGGCAAGTTTAACTCTTTCCTATCTTTCTGAAAAAGACCATACAGAAATAAGACTGTTTCCAAATTAAGGAGAAGGCTAACACAGACAGCCATAGGGTATTTATACTTATTTAATCTCTGAAAAATTGTTATTTGTAGGTGGAGGTTCAATATCGGCAACAAATAGCTGGTAGATTTTTAAGGGTCTAGTTGAATCTAATCTATGCATTCAATCACACTCTCTTCCTATATGAAAAATTAAAACTTAAATTTATTTTGTATATGCATACGCACTCCATGACTCACGAGAAACAATGACAAAATACACATCATGATACGGTGATAACATGACTCTCAGGAATATCAAGCTAACAAATTTTCCAGACCAGAAAACCATACTATAAATGAAGTAAAAATATGCTAAATAAAAATCAACCTGTTTATGTAATGTTGAGACATTTGTGAAATCTTCTGATAAAATTCTGAAAGTAGGCACTGGGCAAGTGAGTAGTATCAAACAGAGGTTTAATAATACTATATGAAAAACTAAGATAAAATTAAAAAAAAAAATCACTTTCCTGAAAAGTGAACTGCAAAATAATATAGCTGCACAGTTTTATTGCAGTCCCTTTCTAAATCTGCTTTCTGCATGAGAAAGGCAAGAAATCCCATGAAATTCAACTGTTCCACATTGCACCGCTATTCATGTCAAACACTATGACATGTCTTTCAGAAGCTGCTTCATGTTGTCAGACTCTTTCAGTTTATCTCATGCTTTTTCTTGTTCTGGAAATGCCTATTCTCTCACATGTTCCCTGTTTTTCAGTGACTTTGCTTTTTCCTTGAAATTTATATAAATATAAGCTCTTGAATCAGCAGGCGTTTCTAAACAAAAGATAATTTTCTCTCATTTTCACCTCAGCATCAACTTCCTTCCTCTAACGCATGTCAGATTGCTTTCAGGTTTGTGCTCAGCTTGATCTGGTCTTTCATATATCATTCATTATCCTCTGCTGGCCAAGCCACGGTGTTTTCATATTCATTCTCCTGTTTTTTTTCTCCTTTTATCAGATAAAACTGAGCACTTATTATTAGGCAATCTTTCAAGCCTTTGATGCCCTGCCTGGTTTCGGAGAGAATAATAACTATGTTTATACATTGACATGTAAAGTATTGAGTTGAGCTTTATATGACAAAGCTGACTCAGTGACTTTCTAAATATTAGGACAATTCCTGTTATACTAAACAAGCTGAGTCTTCTAAGTACATTAGATTTGGAAAATCTAGTGGGGGCAAAAAAAAGAAGCATCTACATAAGTACTTAAGGCGGGGGGGAGAACCATTACAAGTGTAGGCAATGAAGGATTTCCAGGAGGCAAACCCAGGAGTCTGCTACCAGAAAATGCCTTTCCAGAAGGAAAAGTTAGATGAGATTTGGTACAGTCTATGCCTACATTTTGTAATGTCCAAAACTGGTATTCAAGAGAGATTGATTAAGGCTAAAAGAATGTAGCACTTCTACATCCCGGAAGATATAAAAAGAAAATAAAAAATGTTAAATGTTAATTAACCCCCCCCACCAAAACCACCTACAAACTGACTTCCTGCATGAGAAGCAATTATATTTCCAATATAAGAACTAAAAAATTTAAGAAGATCTGAAAGTGAAAGCATGAGAAATTTGTTATAAATAGTACTGGACGTAAAACTGAATTCAGGAACTACACTAGTGAAACTACACAACTGTAAGCAATGTTATTTGGTACTAATTCTGCTTCCAACATATTTCACAGAACAGTTGCACAGGTCTCTCAGGGCTTTTAAACCACTGAAGCTAAAATGGATCATTTCGTCACTTAACATGAGTACTGTGTAGGAGGTTTAAAGTTTATGTCAGGTCAACAAATACCTGGAATCTATTTCTTTGAGAAAAATATCCTTTTTGGGGACCAGCCGTATTATGTACACATGGACGAAATCAGCTTCCATTGCAAAATGTTTCTTTGGCTCTAGTGTAGATCTTATTTCAGAAAACTAGTGTGCTCTGACGACTGCTCTGTATACTCTGAAAATTAAGACAGGTTTTTCTTAATATTTTGAAGATAACCAGTTGACATAGATGTTAAATTATTATGCTGCAATACAACAGTGACTGTTATTTTGTTTTTACTTTCTCATTACTGCTCACTGCCTCTTCAAACTTTATGTTTAGTTAAACCTTTTCAAGCCTGTGGCAATATCTGAGGAGGCTGTGTTAAAATTAATTAAATCTTTGAAAATGTTTAGCCACAGTCCTGCTCTTATTGAGTTTTCTTGAGAGTGACGTCAATGAGAAGAGCAGCTGGTGCAGGTTTTCCTTCTGTCCTATCATATCACAGTACTCAGGATATAGATGGATTCTGGTATAGGCTTGTGAAAGACAACTTCAAGGGGGAAAACGCTAAAGAAACTTTTAATTTTAAAATTGATAGGATTTTGTTGCAGAATAAAAAAAAGACAGAATATGTATTTTTCTCTGCCAGGAGCGTAAAGGAGCTGGAAGGAGGTAAGAACTGTGTTAAAGCTACATACCACAAAAGTTCAAAACAAGAAATAGGCTACTCCATGTCACTGGTGCCCATACTCCATGCAATGAAGAGAAGTATGAACTAGCCAGGTTGTTAAAGGAAGTAATGGAAAGTAGGAAAGTTTATCAATTCCAGGCAACTTATGTGACATTGCACAAGAAGTATGCGTGTGCCTCTGTTTATGCATGCTAGAAACAGGAGCAAGGAGGGTGCTGCAGAGGCCCCTGTTGACTCCACGCATAGCGACCAGGCTCACGAAGTAACAGAGGCACATTTGTGACACACTGCCTCTGAGCTAATAAACCATTTCAAGGTTAATAGCTGTAGTCCAAAGCCATCTGAACACAGCTACTATGCTTCAGGGCCCAACTTGACAAGTCCACATCATGTCAAGCTGTGGCTTTCTTTGAATGACTTTTCCAGAGAGGAAGCCTTTATCAAAACAAATAAATAGAGTTCACAGAACTTGCCTTCTTAACTAACTGACCCCTTCCCACAGCCAGCATGGAGACAAAGGGACAAAAGACCCCTCGCCATATTAAAAAAAAGATTATAGGAATGGGTCAACAGCCTATAACACAAGGCAGCACACAATAACAGTTGCAATGATGATGTGTTGTTCATGTCTCATTCACTGAACAGTCAGCTTCTGAAGCGGTGATTTAAGAAAGTTGTCAATGTTGTCAGTGATAAACACCAGAGTTCTATCAGAAATGACTGGAAGACTCCCTTTGATTTCATAGGGGGAAGAATTGCACTGAATTCAGAAAGAAAAGACCGTGAAACAGGAGAAGGGATTTCATGGGGAAAGGTTTGTAATAATGTAATTAAAACCTCCGTGCACAAGGGAACGAAGTAAAGGCTGAATGGGCTTATGCCCACAGGCATTTCCAGATTTTATTGCTTCACTTGGTTGGTTTAGTATTCTTTCAGCACAGTTTTGTGCTTTCAACATTTTCCATGCGGAATATAACCAGAGGAGAAAAATTATTTCATTATGTAGCTCATTGGAGTCAGTGGAATTGCTCCAGTATGGAATATGGTTCACCATCAACAGAGTTTGATTTTATAGATTTTAAATATCCAACTATTAGATGAAATAACAACTATTTAATCATAAACTAAATCCTACGTATGACTTTTCTGAACATTATTGTAAAATGCATGAATGCACAGGTAAAACAGAGCAAACAGTTCAGTTACCATCTCTAAATCCAGGATACATATCTGTAACCTACAAGTTAATTCTGGGCCCTGACATGCAAACAGGCAAGCAGCCAAGTTGTCATGGGTCTCTTTCACTTTGACTAGCTTTGGCTTTGAAAAGCTTTTCCAAAGAAAATGCACTGAAACTGCTTTGTTCTCTGGAATAGAATCAGTCTTGAAAAATCAGCAGTTTCAAATGGAAGTAAAAGACTTACCAGAATATTGTAAAAATAACTGTATTTGAAGGCCAGCTCTGGTCTGCAGTGTGTAATTTGAGCTCTTCTTTTCTAAATGGCAAAGACTTCCTTTCATTTTTTAGCATATCTACATATTATATGTTCTGGAGTTTACTTTAACAAAATACCTAACAATAGGAAGGTTGAATGCATTTTTTTTCTTAAACCAACTTTGATACGGAAATAGATCTGCCTCAGAAATGAACTGGTTAAACTTTGTAGAAACACTGTCTTCTCATCTGGGTATATTATTAATATGAAATTCCATGCAACATTGATTTTGATATCATGCGAGCCATAAAAACAAACTCCTCAAAATCCCCCCAAAAACCTAACCTCACAAATCAGGAGATTGTCCATAAACAAAATAAAATAAATCTTGCAATTTGGAAAACTCAGAAAAACTCTAGTAACACTTTTTCTTCTACTGGTAATATTAATTTACTTTGGTATCACTGTGCTTTGTCATTTTATTTTACAGTGCGCCTGTCAGGAACTTTGGTTATAATGTTAAAAAAAAAAAAAAAGCAAGAAGAACAATCCAAATAACTTTTGATTCTTGTCTTCTTGTTAAACTTAGCATTTAACCTGATATAATTGCATTTTATGGGAGGATCTGTTGTTAAAATAACAGGGCATGTAATTTTTACTATTCTTGCTCAAAAAGATTCAGGAAGATCCAATTGTTTTCATGCACTTACTATCAATAAAATTATTTTCAAGACAGGGAGCTATGTTTTCTGTGTCCTGCAAATCCTGCAGTGATTTTAGTTGTTAGAAAAACTATTGCACTGACATAAAGTGGAGAGGATAATATCTATCTTTCACATTTCTTAGTTTAATTGTCTTACTGCAACTGAATATGACACACAGTGTAAGAAAGATTAATAGTGAGAGAAAACTGAAGTCAGCAGCCTTAGGCAAGACAGTTTCTCAGAACCGGCTTTATAATCTCAGAAGAGAGATGATTAACCTTAGATGAATTTGAATTTTTTACCTTTTTCTTTCTTTTCTGAGACAGGACTACAAGACTTGTTTTTCAAGTCCTTCTGTATTCTGAAGGAAATTTCCAGCTTTCCAATTCCTGAATTGATTTTAAATAAATTCAAACTGTATTTCATCCAAGTTTATTATTATTATTATTTATTATTCATCCAAGTTTATTATGTAATAATTTTCTAGCATTGGTAAGTTTTTAATTATAATTGAAGGTAGTGCTATCATATCTGCCCTAAGTTTATTCAGTAGATTCAGCTCTGCACTACAACAAACAAACAAAATGGTTCTAAGCCATTAGAGTGGCAGTGGAGAAGTATTATTTGCTCCTGTCCCTAGAGCTCTGGAGGACATGCACCGTCTGTCCACACACACTTCACATCACAGTTCTGCAGTTCTTCTTCCGTGCAAGGTCTTGCCCAGTCCTTGGCCTCTTCCTCTCCTATTATAAATCTAAAATATACTTCTTTTCTCATCAGAGAGATATTAGGACATTGACAACTCATCAGCTTTCTCCTCTTCAAGTCTTTGCTCTGCAGGCACCCACCCTGGGTCCTGAGAGAACAGCAAGATGTTACGGCAACGTGAGTGGCAGGCTAGTTAAACCAACAGAGCAATGGTTCCTGATGTGCAGCTCCGCTGCTTCACCAGAAAACTCCTCCTGGTTCTGTCTCAGTTCTCTTCTGCCCCTAGATTCAACTATAGGATTGAAGTTTCCTAATTCTCTTCCTCATAAGGTTTCCTAATTTTTAATAATGCCTCCGGTATCGTGCATGTACCTTCAGGTGGAAGAGACTCCATTATCAATATCATTTTATTGACAAGGCTGTTGGAGGGTCACACCATCCTTCTGCCAACAAGCCAGCTGTATGCATTTGAGTTCCCAGTTAAAGCTCAAATTCTCACGCACAAGGACCTGCCACCAGTAGTGAAAGCACTACTACTGCTGATTATATACAGAGGTAAAGTATGTGAATGAATCTTTGCATCTGGTTTGCTGCTTATTCTACGTCTGATGTGCTGTCTCCTCAAAGAACAGATAAAACAATGCTCAGGCACTGCAAACCAAATAGCCCTCAATCTTTCTGATTACTTGCTGAAGGATTAATTTAATTTAAGTAATTATTTTATTACAGTTTTCTTTAGACACAAGATCTGAAAAACTCATATCAAGAACTTGAAAATGCTGAGAGGTTGTGCAAATATTCTTCCAAACTTTATCCCTGAAAAATGCTTTAAAAAAAGAAAAAAAAAGTGAGAATAATATATGTAATGTTTTCTTTAAATTTTCTCTCCAGTAACCTTGTTCCACATTGGCCAAAGGAAAAACTATAGAATCCGTGACCTATAAAATACTTCACAAATCTGGAATCACATCAATCTCCATTAGAATAATTAACATATAGTATCTCAAACCCTAACTGTGAGGGTAGTTTTCAAAATGATACCTGGTAATTTGGTGCATACCACTTTACTACTTCCAGTAGGTGTTAGAATTAAAAACAGCTTTAAAAAATAACTGAATATTGCATTACTTTCAGTAATACGTATCTGCTGAGAGTTCTCAAAGTCTCAAAGAAAAAAATTAATAATTTTTTATACAAAGGCATAGCAAAGGTTGGTCTTTCTAGATTTTAGCAGCATGTTAAAGTTCTTATTTGTAATACAGTCTAAAAGGCAACAATAAAAGGTACAGAACAGCCAGATCAAAGAATTCAGAAGCGTTGGCCTATTCCCACCTCTACTACTGGTGTGCTGAGTGACGTCAGGAATTTCCCTTTTTAATCATATCTGAACGTAGCCTATGAAAAGTTAGCTATTTACTATATGCTGTATGTTTAGTTGTCTTCTATAACCAACACGGAAAGGCACATTTCCAGGGGGCAATTTATTCCATCCGAAGACAGGTCTGAAAACAACTGGACTGATGTGCGCATACACTGGAAAACTTGTGGGACAACAGCTTATAGCACATTTATTTGTAGATGGATGACAAAAAGATAGTTGTTAGTTACAGAACATTTTTCTTTTTAGTTTAGTTTACTTTTTAGACTGAAAGACTATTTGCTTTTAACTCTAACAGAGATAAGTCTGCGAGTGTACAATATCAGTCTTCAATTACATGAAAGTTTGTTGCTAAAGGGAAGAAATAATCTATTTCAACTTTCATATGCAAAAAATAATGATCTTATTCTGAAACAGGGAAGACTCAGGTCAAACATTAGCTGAACTTTCTAACAGGAAGGAGAGTGAAGCAGAGGAACAGACCTACTGGGAATATTATGGACTTTCCATTGTTGGAAGCATTGAAAACCAGGTTAGACCAAACATCAGTTCAGCATCACCAATCCTGTTGGGGCAGGGGATAGACCAGCTCTTCTACGCAGTTCTTTTCTTGCCCAATTTTTCTAAAAGCATATGTTCTGTTTAGTACAGGGATCTGCTAGCAATATTGTGAATGAATATTAGATTGATCCTTGCCAGTCAGTCAACGGTAGATCTATATATTTTTGACTCTGTCAAAATTGAGAGGAATCTCAATACATACAAAAATACAAACAGCTTAAAAATAAAAATAAAAGTAAGTCTAAAAGATTCCTCAAAGCTCACAGGTAGTAGTATTTCATGACATTTAATGGAATACATATTCACAAAGTTCCTGCGCTGACTCAGATCAGACCAAACTGAAAGAAATGAATAAAGAAGGAAAATTGAATATCATAATTAAAAGCAATAAAGAATTGTGGCAAGCACTGTGGCAAATACTAAAACCTAAATGAAGCACTCGCATAGTGAAAAAAAATTATCTTCTTTTACAGGCTACAGCGTGATGCTTCCTTGAAGCTCCCCATTAAAGTCAAAGCAACTTGAGACTAAAAGTAGCAGTGCTGGACAGAAACCTTAATACCATACAAAATGCAATGGACATAAAAAGGGCTTTATATATATGCAGTTTTTCATTTTTCTTTATGAGTTTATACCTGTCATAAGATACAATAGAAATGCACTTTATCCTTTGCCTATAGACAGGCTGTAGAAATAAAGCCCTGGTTTGCCCTTTCATTGGCCTTAAGTGATAAGTATCTACTAACACAACCATTTTGTTTCTAAGCACATCACTGCTGTTATTTCCAAGCACATAGCTATTGTTAGTTTTATTTTGAAAGTTTCATTCTTTCAAAGAAATGTAACTTTGTTTTATTAGAAAACTGAAGTCTCAGTGAAGCTGGGGAAAGTTACAGGTAATCTTCACTAAGGTCAATAGAAAAACCACTATTAAGTAGTCCTTTGTTAGGTGTATCAAAAACAAAGACAGATTAGGAGGACAAAAGCTGTAGTAAGAACTTAGATACAATATGAGTATTTTTTCTTGTCTGCATGAGAGTTCTGTCTGTGTTCCTTGGAGCCCTTAATCTGAAATAGTAGAAAAAAACCAAACAAAAGTCTAAGGAATGGGAGCAGGACTGACGGGAGGGGCGAGGATTTGAAGAAATCAAGAGAATATATTTCCCCCTTCCCTCAGAAGTCTGGTGTGGCAGTGAGTTGGAACGTCCCCTAGAATTTCATTCAGGGATGTAAATGCACATAAGATGCTGTCTTAACAGCTATCTATTTTTTATTTTCTTAAAGTGCATTAAATATAAGTAATACAAAAATAAGGAGAATGAACAACATACATACTCCTGAGGTCTATTTTCTGTTAAATGCAACAATTCTATTTTCCCTTCTTGACTCAGTTAATGCCACTGAGCCAAGAATTCAGACACTGCTCATAAAGTTTACATTTCCAGTTAGCCGTATTTCACCAGCCTCTTACTGCTGCTGTGAAAGCATATGAAAAATGTGATGATACTTCTGACTGGGAAGGACTTTGAAATTGCCTCTAGCAACAATAGAAACTGTGTGACCAGCTCACACAAAAACCGTGCTCAAGTGTGTCAAAAGTACAGAAATACTATTTTTTTTAAGTTAAAACAGAACAACATTGGTAGGACATGATAACTGTGAGGCTGTGGGTCTTAAGCTTTGTTTTGAAACCTAGCTCAGGGCTGGCAGGAGCAGTGAGTAAATATGTTAGATTTATGATCTTGTACTATAATGCATGAAATATTGGGTGTGCAGTACTTTGTGGGGCTGCATGGTAAATCATGACATGGAAATTTTTAAAGTTAAAAAGAAATTATCTAGGGAGGGATCACCTTAGTAATCAGTTTAACACCAGCTCTCAGACCACAGCCTAAGAGCTGCAGAAGAAAATCTGTGGAGACAGTGAAAGGTAGTACCGTGAAAAGAATAAACATTCATGTAAGGAGGGCTAGCTTTAATTCAAATTGGTCCCCAGAGAAAAGCAAACACTGAACCGCTCCCTAATTTACACCTAGTGAATCAGTCCTCTGGAAGTAAGCACCATCATTGACCTCAACAAGGCCAAGTGCCGGGTCCTGCACTTCGGCCAAAACAACCCCATGCAACGCTACAGGCTTGGGGAGGAGTGGCTGGAGAGATGCCCGGCAGAAAGGGACCTGGGGGTGCTGGTTGACAGCCAGCTGAACATGAGCCAGCAGTGTGCCCAGGTGGCCAAGAAGGCCAACAGCGTCCTGGCCTGTATCAGCAGTAGTGTGGCCAGCAGGAGTAGGGAAGTGATCATGCCCCTGTACTCGGCACTGGTGAGGCTGCACCTTGAATACTGTGTTCAGTTTTGGGCCACTCACTACAAGAAGGACATTGAGGTGCTGGAGTGTGTCCAGAGAAGGGCAATGAAGCTGGTGAAGGGTCTGGAGAACAAGTTTTATGAGGAGCGGCTGAGGGAACTGGGGTTGTTCAGTCTGGAGAAGAGGAGGCTGAGGGGAGACCTTATTGCTCTCTACAACTACCTGAAAGGGGGTTGTGGTGAGGTGGGTGTTGGTCTCTTCTCCCAACTAACTAATGATAGGACAAGAGGAAATGGCCTCAAGTTGTGCCAGGGGAGGTTTAGGCTAGGTATTAGGAAAAAATTCTTTACGGAGAGAGTGGTCAGGCATTGGCACAGGCTGCCCAGGGAGGTGGTGGAGTCGCCATCTCTGGAAGTGTTCAAAAAATGTGTAGATCTGGCACTTCAGGACACGGTTTAGTGGCTATGGTGGTGTTGGGTTGATGGTTGGACTTGATGATCTTAAAGGTCTTTTCCAACCTTAATGATTCTATGATTCTATTCTATGTAAAGAGAGGAAAAATCGTTTTGATTGTCTTCAATGACACATGCCCCTTTCTGTTGCCTATATATGGGACTCAGACACTTTGAAAAGATAAATTTGAATCAGAAGTTGTGAATATTATAATATATTCATAACAAAACAACCTAGGATTGTCCTAGAAATGTTAGCGTATGGATTACAGAAAAGAAAGCATAGTATGATTTACAATTTCAGTGTCTGGTACCCAAACTGTCTTCTAAACTTTCCTAAAAAAAATAAATCTGTTCAGTTGTGACAGACAATATTTATTTTATTTATCTATCTATTTTATATGATGCTACATTCTTTCAATAGGCTATGGTTGGACAACTGAGAGAAAGCCCGTGTTTGCCTTCTCCTGGTGGCTGCATAAATACTGATGAAGTTATTAAAGAGCACTGTTCCCAATATGGACACCTGAGGGACACCACTGGTCTCTGGTCTCCATCTGGACATTGAGCCATTGACCACTAGCCTCTGAGTGTGACCATCCAACCAGTTCCTCATTCACCCAACTGTCCACCCATTAAATCTATATCTTTCCAATTTAGAGAGAAGGATGTTGCGGAGGACCATGTCAAAGGCCTTACAGAAGTCCAGGTAGGTGACATCCATAGCTCTTCCCTTGCCCACTGATGTAGTCACTTCATCGTAGAAGGCCACTAGGTTGGTCAGCCAGGACTTGCCCTTACTGAAGCCATGCTGGCTGCCTCAAATCACCTCCCTGTCCTCCATGTGCCTTAGCATAGCTTCTAGGAGGATCTGTTCCACGGTCTTTCCAGGCACAGAGGTGAGGCTGACAGGTCGGTGGTTCCCAGGGTCCCCCTTGATACCCTTTTTAAAAACGGGTGCAATGTTTCCCTTTTACCAGTCACCAACCACTTCACCTGACACTTTTTTCAGATATCGTGGGGATATGCACTCTAGGAGAGAGGTCTTCAGCATGGGGCCGGAGGAAGAGAGACAAGGTGGGGTGAGGGCAGCAAGCAGAGTGCATGGCACAGGTAGGTATGGCTGTCAGAACACAGGCACCCAGCCAGGCTCCAAGGAAAGACAAAATTTCCTTAGTGATCAAGAAGGGACTGCACACAATTTGATTCAGTGCAGGCATCGACTAAAAGGTTCCTGGGCTGGGAGCAAGATGGGAAGACATGGAGGCTGGGAGGAAATCAGTGGACAAACACAATTTATTTTAGCCCAGTCATTTTGACATTTGTCTATTTTCAAGTGTTGTCTGCTCAAACATCTGCTCTAAGAAAGCCGGCTTTAGAATGTGAAAGCCCTTGACAGCATTTCTGAGGTGCCATTAAAGACGCAGCACAGGTCACAAGGTACACAGCAGAAGGCCAGATTGATTTAAGACCCAGAATTTATCCCCATTTCGAGCAGATTTTGGCATAACTTTCTCAGGAAAAATTGCAAGAATTACAAGTCTATACATACTTAGGTATGCTATTTTGCACCAGTAAACTTCTCTACATGAAAATGTAGAGCAAAAGAAATATGAAAAAAAAAAAACGCTTAAAAAAAAATACTGTAGTCAGTGTCCCTCTATTTAAAACAGTTTTTATTCTTAAATGACTTTTTTTTTCAGGTTTTGTGATTTATGTATATTCTTGATCTCAAATGTTTTGTTTCTACTATAATTGTGCTCCCTCAGCACCTACACAAATTTTGTGTTATCAGTTATTTGGTATATTCTTTATGGAAGTTCTGGGATTGTCTACTCACCCTAGATGTACGGACTGAAGAATTATTTATTGGGACCTTGGTCACCTATTGCAACCAAAGCAAGTACGCCAAAAGCTGTGAGGCAACCAAAACAAAGGAGAGCCTTCCCATTAAAAAAAGTCAATGCCAGCAGAGCTCAAAGAACACACAGAAATGGAAGCTAAGCAAGGTAAAGATCTCTTAATAGTAGCAAGGCCCAGTACTGATCCAGCAATAAGAAAGAATACAGCTAGCCATATTTCTTCTAGAATAAATCACCTTAAGGCAGGAAGGTTCATCTGACGACATAAAATCTCTCACAGCTGGTGTCAAGGTTTACTGTCAATATTAATTTTAATTTAGTATTAAGTAACTTTACACTTTTTTCCCCCAGCTAAAACCTGAACAGTTAGATAACTGAAGAACACAGAAAAATGACTGAGTTAAAACAGGGATTTATTGTCATTTAACTTGAGGGTATTTCTAGTATCTTTTGTTAATAATAACAGTAAAATATCAATATTTATTAATAGAATTCATATTCTTAGCCTATTAGTAAAATAAAAAATAACATTTCATGAGTATTTGCCCTCTTTCTGGTACAAGAAATTACAGAAGGGTTCTACCAGGTTGTGGTAGAACTGTAGAAACCTGGAAATCATTCTAAGCAAATTGAGGTGTGAAATGAAAACTGAGAATCCCAAGGAAATGTAAGCAGACATTTAAATTCCTCTTACAATCTTGAGGAGCTTACATGGCATAGTAATAAAAGAAAAAAAAAAAGAAATAAAATTGAAAATTAAGAAACAATTGGATATTACTAGGCAGGATATAAACTCCCTAGAAGGGAAAAGAGCATGCAATAGAGCTTTTTCTAGATGGAGTGGGTGGGATTATATTCTTCTTCAGGTATCTTACTCCCTGCAGTAGGATATGAATTCAGAACAACTGTTGCTCTGATCAAGCAGAACAACTCATAGGTCCAGAAGCAACACTCTGTAGATTCAACAAGAAACATCACAAACTTTATCACTCTTGTAAAGCAAAAATGAAATCTGTTCTTTTGTCTCCTGCTGATGTTTCCTGTGTCATGAACTGGCACTGTGAACAGGCTGCATCCCTCTGGGAAATATTTGCAAGAGAGCACAGAAAGCAGCCACAACTGACATTGCTGAAGATAACGTGACCATTCTGATAATAAAAGCAATAATGAGTTTTCATTTTAGTAACCCTATTGCAGAAGCTTAAAAGGGTGCAGCGGTTCCTGAGAAATGTATTAGAAAACTGAACCTGTCCTGCCATCTTGTCACGGAAGGGGAGAAGTGTGCAGTACCTGTCAGAAGACATGGCAAACAAAAGCATCAATTAGCTTCTGCCTAGTCCACCACTTGACAGGGTTCTTGCAAGCAAACACTCAGATGTTGAATAACAAAGAGAAGAACAAGAGCGAGAAGAGGTCTTTTGATGTGCAAGGTATTTTTGCTACCAAATTATAATAAAGCCTCTGACAATTTAAATTACTACAGGTGATTTCAGCTTAAATCAAGAGTTTTCAAAGTAAATGCATATAAAGCACTAATCCATCAGAATGAGGTTAAAAGTGATAAATATCCTACAACTGCAATTTTAAATTACTAATTAGGTACTCAATAGAACTATTGCAGCTGTTCTTTTTGCAAACCATTAATCTATAAAGATATGAAGACAATGAAAGGAGAACGACCTTCTATATGTCAAAGAATATTGCTGAAGGCATCTGCATCTAATGGGGCTGTGCTTGCTCGTGCAGAAAGAGTAAATAGGTTTATTAGCTTACTCAGCTGGAAAATGCTTAGCAGCTACTGGTCATCTGATAACAAATTTAATTCATATTTCATTTAGCTACAAAGGGAACAGATTTATTTTATGCTGTTATTCAAATGTCCTGAAACATAATCCGTACCCAGAGGGAGTCAGACAGACTCATGAACCTTAGAGCAAAAGGTTTTCTACTTATTCTGTCCTAGTTTGCACCCTGTAAGTGAGTTTCTTACAATTTAAACATTGATTACCCAGAAAAAGATTAGTTCCTGTAACTACAGATAACAAATAGAAAAATGGAAAGCTTCTTGAAATCCATATCTGTGACTACACAGATTCCCTAATTATAAGACGTGTTTAAAAAAAATATTTTTTAGAAGTGTATTTTGTAAAAATATTCCATTGTTTGACTTAAAACAAAACATTTTCATATTAGAGTTTGCTATCAAAACAGATATTGGATTTTATTTGGACCAGATTCTTCTGCTATGTATAAACTACCATCCTTCTGTTAACCGTCTTGTACTAGATGTGAAATTGAGAAAGGGTCATACCTACAAATATGTGCCTGCAACTGCCTCAGTGAGCCCTTCCCAGTCACTGAGCTTCTGGGAGTTTTTTCCCACCCACTGAGGAAAGAACTACAGCTAAGGCTGTCAGAAAGGGGAAATGAAAATTCAGGACAACGTAGAAAACACTCTCCACTCAGAACTTCCTCAGGAATTAGTCACAAAATCAGTACTACAAGTTCACATGTGTTATTTTTTTCCCTATAGAAACCCAGTCAATGGCAAAGACTAAAGCAACTAGAGAAGCTCTTGATAACACAGATCAAATATAACCACACTGTCAAGGTGCCAGAACAGGGAGGCAATCAAAATCTATATATAAGTAGTATGATAGCAGAGTCCAGCACATATTTTTCATGGGAAGAAGGAAGGAAGAGAAAGAAAAAAGAAGATTCTACCCTTACTGAAGCAATGACTTTTTTTTGCCACCAGACTTTTTTTTAGACATTCATTTTTAAGACAGGTATCATTTCCTCCAAACCAGTGGCATCTTAAACATTCACTTTTTGTTCCAGTAATATGTTTCTCTGTTACTATTAATTTCTGCATGGCTTTTTTACTGTCAATAATAATTCACAGAGCAGGTAGAAAAAATAGAAATATTTTTCTTAAATTTATGGAATATTTACAAAATATATTAGTTAATTCTCTGGCCTGAATTATCATTAGTATTTATAGTTGCCTAATATTCTGTAAGTCGTACAGTCATTCTCATACCTGTGAAACCTATCAGAAAATTTCCTGTTCTTAAAACACAGAAATGAAAATAAAGTTTGTTGAATGACACTGCTGTTGCTTATGACAAGCATTTTTAGGCTAGATTTAGGTTTTATTTATCATAACTTTTAAACAATTGAAGGAAAGTTCTTCAATTTTCTTTGCAAAACTGTGTGGAAAATATCACACTGATAAATTATACTGAGAGGTTTGATTAAAGTCCCTTCTCAGCATTACATCTTTAAATATCTACAGTGTTGAAACATGATGTAATGGAAAGGACCGTATTCATCTGGCATCCTGTTTGTCACAGCTTGATCTTCAAAAAGGGAAAAAGAGCAGCTCTGGCATTTTCTGGTTTAGGTCAGAATAAATTAGTGTGAGCACTTTAGACAGGTTATGAGGATGTGAACCCCAATACCGCAGCCATATTTACCTTGGTTAAGTCAGTTAACCCACATATCATGGTCACCTAGGATGCTCTTTACCCTTCACTCAAGAACCGGCATGACACTGTTCTACGGCAGCGCTCTTTTTACACATTAAATGGATGTATGCATGGGTATTTTCTTTATAAACTGTTGCAGTAGTAACTCATCAGAAGAAATTAAATGTTCAGACTACAGCAGTGTCTTTTATATGCTTTTAGAGATGTCTTGTGGCTCAGGGATGTTTTGCATGCAGACTGCCAGATTTAAACACCCACATGAAAAACATAGTGGATATGTGAATCACACACTGCAGTAGAAAAACCTCATCAGATTTCTAAAAGGGATTGCATTTTTGTAGAAGTAAAGATGCATTAGTCTTAAAATATCAGCAGAGGACAGTAATAAATATATCCTATTTACACACACTGCTCCAGCTACACACAGCCTGAAGTCAAGCAATGTTCTTGTGCTTGTTTTTCCTATTAACTAGCTCTAGGTAAATAGCTTCCCACCCGAGGAAACTATAGCTAAGAGGAAAGAGCAGATTCTGAGGCGCAGATACACCTGAGGTTGGTTGAATCAGTACTGCTGTGATTATTGTAATAATATCATTCTGCTAGGTGAGAAGTAAAGCTCTTTGTACCCAGTGTTGTGCAGGTGTAGTGTAAAGTCACTCTTACAACAGGCATTAGTCCTTATAAGACATCAGAGGGAAAACATTGAAGAACCAAGAAGAATTAGCAATGAGCTTCCATTATCTAGTGGAAACCTCATCTCTTACAACCTCTGCTAAGTTAATAAAAAATTAGGTGTAAAATGGGTACAAGCTTACAGAGGAGAGATGAATGATATAGGAATTCAAGCAGCGGAGAGATAAGAGAAGAAAAGAGAAGAAGGAGAAACTTCTCTGAACATGATGAAAAGAGGAAAATGAGAAGAACAAGCCAGACAAAGAAAAAAGGAAGGTCATCTCATATTCTGTTTATTTTCTCTTGGAAAAAAAAACCAAAACAGCAAGACTCTGTGAAAAAAGAGAGGTGTAATCTTTGAGAAGTAATTCAATAGATTAAAGGTTGCTGGAATTTTGGGTATGGCATTCGTTTGTGCTGAAGATGTAGAGCTACTGCATTCACATACATTTGATCATAAAAGTCATAGAGCAATAAAATCTTTTTCTTGCTGCACCCTGCTCTTTTATTGTACCTAGAAATGTGTTTGTGTAAGGTACTCTTTCCAGGTTTGTCGCCTTTTGGTTTATATACCTTAGAAAATCTTTGTTGGGTCTTTTAGTTTGGGGTTTTTTTGTGTGGTTTTTTTTCCCATCATCCTGAAAGCCTGAAGAAGCCTCAAATGAAACTCATGTGGGAGTTTCACATCTTGTAAACAAGCTAAGCGTGACGTGGTCCTTTTTAACTTCTCCACGTGTTCCCTAAATATACTTTTCACAAAGAAGAAGAATTAGGCAAACAAAACAGCTGAGTAACTATGGTAGGAAAGCTACTACCAGTGACAATTTGGTTTTCTGGATTTTTTAATAGATGCTGGTGAAAGATGAAACCTCAAAATATTCTATGTATCCTGCTTGCTTTAATTTACTCTCTTCCTCGGTATGAAAGTTTTGATAATTCAGTCTGCTGTGAGTACCTGTTTGTCAGACTCAAAGAATTTAACCTTTCTTTGAGGCTAAACACTGAGGAGCAATGATAACTACTACCTAAATATTTTGCAATATTTCATTAATCAGAGAACTGTATTGTTGCAAAAAAAAAATTATCTCTTAAAAAAATTAAGTGGAAAACAAAAACCCAGGTACTTTAGCTTTGGCACTCTGTATTTATTTACCAATACAATGAACTGTACGACTCCGAAAATTTCAGCTTTTGTTAAAAAAACTAAAACCAAGATATTGAAAACAATATAGAAAAAAATATAGTTGTAGATTAAAAAAAATAGAAAACAAACCCAAAATATTTTAGCTTTGGCACTGTGTATTTATTAATCAATAAGCTGAATTGTTCTCAGGGTTTTTCCTAGGTGTTTCACATGACAATTTTTTTCCTTGTAGCAAAATAATCTCCTGCCCCTATCAAAATCTCTGAAGTCCAATACATTTCATACCAAGCTGCTGATGATTTATAAAGCCACTCTTCAAAAAAAAGGCCCATAAAAAATACAACTAGGCAACAAAATCTCAGGCATTTAAATAGAGTGAGATGGTTTTCAGTTGATGAGAACCTTTTTTTTTTCCTGGGGTAAGAAAATAAGACTACTGATCATTCGGTCAACTGAGACTGAATATTTTAAATGGTATCTATCTCACACAAACCCTCAAAACACTAAAAATCCAACTAAAACCCAAGTGGCACTGTTCTCCTGAAGGTTAAGAACTTATGAAAACAAAACCATGCAATAACACCATAAAGACAGAAACTCCCAGAAAATAATAGCCATTCACAATTGGCTAGACAAATGAACAATGGAAGTTACAATACAGCATACTGGGTTCTTATCAATAATTTGAATATTATGCTTGACTAATTTGACAAGTTCTGTCCTGTCAATCTATTCCACCAGTTTTTGTCAAACTGAAAAAATGTTAAAGGAAAAAACACAACATTTATGAATCTTTCATGTGTCAAAGCAGTAGAAAGTACCGGGAGTCGATAATGTCTCACATAATAGAATTCTTAAAGGACACTGAAAACATATTAAATACAGAGGTATAATTTAAAAATCTGAGTATTGTTAATCCAGTATATACTGTACCAGAGGAAAGAGTAAGCAGAGCTGGGTCTAATGATACTCTGCCATATCCTGCAAAAGCAGCCTCCTTTCACTAAGAAGAGCTTGTTAGCTGAATAACACTTGCAGTAAGAATATTCAAAAACGTGTGAGAACATGGAGATTTTGAAAGTCTATATGGTATTTTATATATTCGTCTCCAAAAAATACAGTCTTCTGAATGTAATATATATAGTTACAATATAGTCAATATAGTAACAGTTGTTACTACAATGACTACAGAAACATGGACACATTTTTAGGGGAACAATAGAAACCGCCATACCTCTGCCCATAACTATTGATTCATGCCACATATAATCCCTTGGCATGGGATGCAACAGGTGAATAATGTTATTGTGTTACTTATGGAACCTATTTATACCTCTATGACCTTCCTACCGCTCTAAATCATGACACCTACATTGTAATTATTAAATCATACTTGAATGACAGCTACATCCTCAGTGAAAAGGTATGGAGATATTAGTAACTGCAAATGAGGATTAGGACAATACCTGAACCAGAAAGCTCCTTTTTTAAAACTCAGAAATCACATCAATAGCTAGAAGGGGATTATTTTACCCTGCAAGTAACACAACCAATTCACTTGTTTTTGTCAAATGTTAAGTTTGCAGCTGGGCCTTTGTGGAGTATTCACAATGCTTGTCTTGAGGCATCCAGACTCCCTAAACTGGTCAACAGAAAGTAAAGGTACCTAAATTAAACTCTTACTCCTAGCCTCGGGGAGACCATCTCTATTTCTTGATGATATCCGAACCATAGTTAAACTAGCTGTCCAAGTTAGTCACTTTGAATTTTAATGTTAGGTCCTGGGAATATTTCTGTAGGTTTTCAGGCTAGAGTTGCTATTAATTCAACGTATATAACATAGTAGCATTTGTTGTGGTATATCAGCAATATTCTTTGGTGCCAATCTGTATTGTCAAATAGCTACGGGTCAATGTTTCTGGCTTTTCTGAAAGCACTCTCAAAGAAAACGTGAGTAGAAAATGAAAAGCAAGTTTAATGAACAGATTTCTCCCACATCCTGTGCAAAAGAAACGTGTCAAGTCACTACACCGAAGATGGCATTTTAGTATGTATTTATTCCTGAAACAATAAATCTATTTATAACATGTCAGCAAAAAAAAGGCTGCCATTCTACTCTCACTCAATTATAACATACTGTTATAGGGTCATTTTTTGTTACCCGAACAAATGAGGTTTTCTGGCTCATATAGTTAAGCACTGAGCAGTGATGCATGGGAGAAAAATACAAAAAATAAACTCAAACCTTAGGAAGATTTTTAAGGATCTAAGTTTTACAGGTTGTCTTCCAGAAGTTCTTAATTCTAATTTACATAGAGAACTTTTCGGAAATTAGTAAGAAAATAATTGCTACTTACTAGTAAAAACTTGTATTGAACTCTTTTTTTAAAAGGATGGGTGTCTGCACAATGAAGAATGTCATGTTGAAAAGCGGTACTAAAACATCTCTTTAAAAGTACATCTCTGTAAGCCACAGTTCAGCTATGAATTTCCTCCAAAAATCTACATGTGTAATTTCTGTATTCCAAATATGGTCTTACCATATTTTTATAATAACTAAGAGCTATCACAAAAATACCTAAATCTCAAAAAAATTGCTAAGGTTACGAGATGTGACAGGGACAAATAACTGGGCCAGGTACTGTTATTGACATTGAGTTTCAAATTATTATGAACATAGTCTTTTTATTTTCAGTAAACATGTTTCGTTGGTACTGTACAGCAAAACACAAGTGATTAACTTGATCATATATAAACATATTTTGTCACATTCCCCTTTTAAAGAAGTAGAGTAAAATTCCTGTAAGACACTCCATCAGGCATCAGTAGCATGCCTCCTTTTCCACTTATCATTTACCTCTCTAAGAACCATCGGCAACTGTGGCAAGCAAAAGAAATGAGTCTGCATTCGTATTTGAGTTCCTTCTGTCCTTGCCTAGGGCACTGGTGCAGAACAGACTCTTGTTCCATGTCTTTTATGTAGGACTCTCTTTCAAGACTTGAGGGTCCTCGACAAAGCTGGTAGGATTTAGAGATCTGCACCAGTGGGTCTGTCTTTTGGAAAGACATAGTCATTTTTTGTTATCTTGATGCATCAAATTCCATGGTGTCTAAAACTGTGCACTGGCTCTAGTGCAAAGCACATGTAGGTGGATGCTTCCAGGGATTGCTTTTTAAAACTAGATGGCTGTTTTCAAGAATTTTTTCCATGTAACACAGATTCTTAGCCTGTTTTCTGCAGTAACAGGGAAAGCTTTAGCCTAAGTAATGGCATTACAGGCAAGAATCCATGAAGAGCATTATGCAGCTGGTAATACGCCAAGTCACCAAAATTTTATGGTGAAAAGAGTAAAATAAAATTACAATGAACCTTGTTGGCCATTTAAAAAAAAAAAAGTATTAGTTGCTAGGAGAACCATTTTAACAATTTTTATGACACGTCATGTTAATATTACATTTTCCTTGTCATTTCCTTCTGAACAGTTGGTTAATGGAAATGAATACAACTTGCTAAATGTCCTCAAAAGCAACAAGGTGAATAAAAGAGGTCAAAAGAGAAGCAGGAAAAAGCCTTAGGCAGTATTCACCATGGAAGGTAAGGAAGATTTGCTCTTTTCCCTGCCCAAATATGTAAAGGGGTCCACAGGTTACAGTTACACATGTGAGAGGACAGTAATTTGGACAGAATTTGTATTCTACACAAGCAAAAATAACTCTTGTATACATTAAAATTAGGGAGGAGAATAGAATGATACCTGTGATTTTTTGATTAAACTATATTAAAGGAAGCCTGCCATTCTATTAATTTGTATTTTTGTACTTATTTATTTATGTAGCACATGTGGTTGTATTACTCAAAACAACAACCAAATTAATTTTTCCTCCTTCTTCCATTTCCTTGTCTCAAAGAGACAGAGTTAAATTTAAATATTCAGAACGCAACAAGATATTTGACTGAAAAAGGAAACCAATGAACAAATCATCTTTCACTAAAAACATTTCTTATACTGTATTAAAGATTTTTTTGTCAATGTTTTTGATTTGTGTCAGTTACAGCTTTTACATCTTCAGCTGGCAGTTCATTAAATGAGGAAATCACACAGTCCTTCACATCAAGCATTTGACTGAAGAATGAAAAATGGCAGGCTGTTATCACATCTGTTTATTATTATTTTAATGCAAAATGATCAGCTGCACTGACAAACAAAATTCATTGCTGGTTAACATGCGGGCGGCACAGCTTGTGAACAGCTTAATAGGAACATTTGGGGATCATTCTTGCTGCAATTTAAGTTAATGGGACTTTTGCCATTGAATTCAATAGAAGCAGGACCAGATCCTATACAGTACACTTATAATTATACTAATATAATATGAAATTTCAATGATAGCAAAGAAAATAGTACAGTCAAATTTGTTTAGCATAGATAGAAACATGATGTCCCTTCTCTTGGTCTCCTAGAACTTCTAATGAAACATATCTGTACCTACCCGTGAGACTATGCATATATAAAAAACATGTGAATTTATATATTTTATTGTGGAGCCTTCCAAAGATTTTTTTTTTTTTCCAAATGGTATCACCTGAGGCATAACACTAGATTATATTCATGAACATATGAAATTTTAGCTTTCCATACTTGGTCAAAGTCCATGGAAACATACTCTTTCTGGAAGAGATGATATCACTGCCTTGAGATAGAAAACACTTTTTCCCTTCCAGAATTCAGAGCTATTTCTTTACAAAGTCTGATTTTACTTCCTCTTAAGGATTAAAATCAGAGTTAAGAACTTGCTCACTGGCTTTCCAAGGTACAGTGTTGTCTGCAAAAGACCTTGTAAAAATCATGGCATATGCAATATGCATCGGAATTTCCTAACGGTCACAAAGATGTGGAGGTTGATTACAACATTTTACAGAAACTGTTACAATGGTCACTCAACTGTGCGTGTCATTTAGGCACTGTTTCTCTGCTTCCGAAAGCTTAGAACTTTCACTATCACCAATCTCCTTTTTCCTATCATCCAAATGCTACCACTGCTAACCTCATTCTCCCTTTTGCCTGTGTTCCTCCACATACAGCCTCATTCTCTTCCTCTTCATTCCTGTTTCACACTCAGTTGTTCCTGTGAATCCAGAAGGCACCACAGGTTTTTTGAAATGTTTAAGTCATATATGGGTCAGTATAGCAGCTAACTGCTGCTAAGTAATCATCAGAGAGTAGTGCAAGTTTCCAGGAGAAATGTCTTTCTCCACAACAGGTGAGAGATAAGGTAGTCACGAGCCACCTCGTAAGATAGGCGAGATAAGAGAAGTGAGTGGAAAATTCCACCAAGTTTTCTTTCCTCTTTTTTGAGTCCCACGTAGATTAGAGCACAGCTAACAAGTCAGTTTATTCACTAATCTGCTTACCACTTCAAAGATATAAAGGACTATGAATAAGGAGAACTACAGGGAAATGCAAAACTGATATTCAAAGCAGAGCTTCATTCATTTCTTGAAGTAAATGCATTGGTAGATACAATTAAAAGACTTCTGTAGAAATAATACTATAGTTAAAACAAACACAGCCGTTGGTGATTCAAGCAAGAGGGAAGTTAGGTTACTTGCACTGTACGATTGTTGTGTCTTTAAGAGTTTTTAAATCTGTACTATTTCCATTAAATTAATTCAAGATAAAAGTGCATGATAGGAAAAGCTTTTCTGAATCACAGATTAAATTAAAGGAAGGAAACTGGAGATACTGTTCTGCACACTGGTTTAATTGATGGCTGCCAGTTTTCTATTCTTGCATGCAGCATGCCATTTCCCTATCGAGTTTTGCTCACTTTCTTCTTCAATATAATAAAATGATCAGATTTTTCTTTCAGAAATATGACTGAAAGTAGGATATTGTCTGGACCCACTAATTCATTTCCTCTTTCAAGAAGGTCAATTGGTTCTTTTCTGGCTTATGGTTATTCCCTAAATTATTCTAAAGCCTCTTTTATGACAAAAAGTTTTGCCTTTTTTCTGAGTTGAAATGCATTTTAAAAGTAAAATTAACTATTTCTATCTTTAGATTTTTATCCTTAGATAGTTTATGATGTGATAATGCCAACAAAGAGAATGGCACTCATTTAAAAACAAAAAAAACCTGTGTAATTTAGAGGTGCAGTTTAAATAATGTTAATTTCCAGCTGCAAAGGCCTGGTCAGTATTACTGTGCTAGGAATGGGAAGTCATAAGGAACTCATCTTTCACAAAAGGATATCAAATTAATGTGAGTGGAGCAGATGTCTCAGCAGATCAATAATAGCCCCTTGACAGTCACTAACATATGCCAAAATATAACATCTGAAAAACAATGAGGAAGAACAAGACTATACGCACCTGTTACACTATCCCAGTTTTATCGTTAAGGTGACACCAAGTAGCTCAAGCTGAATACAAACCATCCAACAGAGAACTTTTATATTCTGCTTAAATATTTAGTCTAAATTTAGAGGAAGAAAATTCAAATACCATCACTGTAGAGCATGGAAAGCAAGGGTTAGGTAGTAAGGAGAAAAATAATACAATTTCCTGTTTTTAAGGGTTCAAAAACATCAGTATACTCAAGAAGCAATTCAGTTCCAACTGATGTGAGATTCTGTCAGTTAAATTATTCCAAGGTCCTTGATTTTGCTGCTTTTAAATTAGTCTTTCCGTTATTCCTCAAACTTATTTGTTAATATGGGGAAAAATCATAGAATCATTAAGGTTGGAAAAGACCTTTAAGATCATCAAGTCCAACCATCAACTCAACACCACCATGCCCACTAAAACATGTCCTGAAGTGCTACATCTACACATTTTTTGAACACTTCTAGTGATGGTGACTCCACCACCTCCCTGGGCAGCCTGTGCCAATGCTTGACCACTCTTTCAGTAAAGAAATTTTTCCTAATGTATAGTCTAAACCTCCCCTGGTGCAACTTGAGGCCATTTCCTCTCGTCCTATCGCTAGTTAGTTGGGAGCAGAGACCAACATCCACCTCACCACAACCCCCTTTCAGGTAGTTGTAGAGAGCGATAAGGTCTCCCCTCAGCCTCCTCTTCTCCAGACTAAATGATAGAACCTCTCTTTAAAATAAGTAATAAAATCAGGGAAAAGCATGTTCCTTGAGAGAGGTATAAAGATGAACAAGGATAGGTGAGAGGAGGAAGCTGTAAGAGTGACTTGCTTAGGAAACAACAGAAGAATTTAAATTTCTCCACCAGTGTCTATCACAGGTTCTAGTTAGTTTCTCGACATCAGCAACATTGACAACTCCATCTGGATAACTCTACTAGGCTTGCCAAAACTGTACAAGTCAAACAAAAGTTCTCAATGTTCATTATTGCTTATTTAGTTTTAGTAAAATATCCATAACTTCATAACTTAATTTACAAAAATAAAAATCACTTATGCACACAATGCAGAATTGTATGCTTGGAATTCAAACCCCCAGTTTCTGAAGAAAAGAGTTTGTATGATAATGACAGTGTCTATCAAGCTGAGGTTCCTCATAAAGAACAAATGGAAATCATGAACTGTCCTTTAAGACCATTTTTGTCAGGCGCCTGAGGGCACTAACAACCCTTGATGGCCTTGCCAGCATCCCATGGGGCCTTGCCCCATTTGCTGCCTAGGAGGAACCCCATTTCAGCTCAGTTCAGAGCCCTCAGTCCCTGCCTAAAGGTCTAGGTGTGTCGGTGTCTCCAATACTGTCTCCTTGATGGTCCTGAGACCTGTGTTATTGGTAGCTCTTCTCCTCCTTGGGCCCCTAGGACATAGGCTGCAGCTTTTCTGCAGTCGTCTTTGGACCTGGATCCATGTTATACCCTTGTCTCATTGCTGTTTCTGGCCACATCTCCTTTCGCTTCGAGCTGGAGCCACTGGGCAGACACTGGACCTGGTTCATTGCTTGTCTTGTCTGCATTCAGCCTCCTTGTAACTGTGCCCGATAGATGAGGGGACAACCCGCACTGGGACACCCTGGCTCCCTGGCCCTGAAGAAGCAGCCAGCCTCCCTGCTCCCTGACGTTTTTGTCAACCTCTATATACATAATGATCCATGAAGAAACCCACCACTTAGTTGGCGTCTAATTCAGCTGTGATCAAATCTTTGAACTTCTGCTTTAATAATCACAGAAAATAGAAAAATGGGGCTTGAAGGAGCCATGGGAGGTCATCTAGTTTATCTACTTAGCCCCCAGGAGAGATAAATATCTACAATTTTTCTAAGAGCTGTTTGTCTGACCAGTTCTTAAAATTCTCCAGTGGTGGGGAAGTTCCATCACTTACCAAGAAACCTGTGACAGTTCTTCATTGACTTTGCCATTTTAAAGTGTTTTCCAATAGCGAAATATGTCAAATTTTCCAGAATTGTAATCCATCTCATTCATTTCTTTTGGACTATCTCCACTGGACCATGTAGTTCTTGAAGTAGTATGACCTAAACTGCAGTTTTCTAGCTGGCTGGTCTACCAGAGGCCTCATCTATTCCTGAGTACAGGATTACTTCACACATCTTGCCAGCTGTACTTTGTGCTTGCTTTTTTTCACAGCACTGTGGGCTCATGCTCAGCTTTTTCTGAAAAACTGCTACCAAAGCAGCTTTCTTCATTTTGTATCACTGCAGTAAATAATTCCTGCTTTATATTTTTACATGCTTTGCTACTTTGTCATTATAATTTTGAATTCTGATCCCATCCTCCAGTGTATGAGCTGTCTCTCCCAGTTTTGGATCACATGAAGATCTCTCTATTCTATCATCTAGGCTGTTAATAAAAGTATCCTAGACAGTGTACTGCATCAAATATAAGATACATGACAGCTAGTGCTTTGCTCCTCTATTCTTGTTTTTGCTCTAGAATTTTTCTGAGGATTGATGTTTACTGACAGCAATTGCCAGATTGTTCTCTTTGTTCTGTTTACAGTCAAGCACTGTGATTGCCTTTTTCCAATTCTGTTGATATCTTGTCTCCTTCTGCAAGATCTCAAACATAACTGCAGAGAGCTCTGAATGCATACATATATAGGGTAGTAATAAAGTGCATATCATGAAACTGCATGGAAGAGTTGTACTGCTTACACAGCAGAAAACCCCGTAGTTCTGTGCTCTAAACATGAATCATAAGATACCCTGGACTATGCCAAAGTGGCATATTGCCATGCATTTGTTGCAAAATTAATCACCAGGGAAGATCAAAATTGTTTAAATAAAAGGAGGAAAATTTGTACTGCAGCTGGCAGCCACACAGGACACAGGGCACATGCTGTGATTGGAACATCTACCACAAAACATGGACTGAGCAATGATGATGAAGAATCATGTTTACTAAACATAACGTTATTAGTAACCTAACAAAAGTTACTGTCTGGAACAAAAATAAGGAGCGACTCTTAAAAAATAATTGAAAAAATAAACAAACTAAACCAAGGAACTATGTATTTTGAGGTAAAGGCTGCATACAGATAGCAACAAAATAGCCAATTAGTTCTCAACATTGAGATGAGAAAAATTGACTGATCAAAATCCAGCAATCCTCCACACAACAGAAAACTCTGTAAGAGGCTTGTTAACAGCACACAAGAGCAGCTGCGCAGTTCATAAACTCACTAGGGACGCAGTACAGGTGTACAAAGAAATACTAGGTCTAGAAATGTCAGAACAATGAACCAGGGAATTGCCAGTCAGCTAGATGTTATTCCTACCAGCAATATTAGTATTTGTAATTACAAGACAATTCACAAATCGGCAAATTTCAGAACGGGGCTCAAATCCTGCCAGTAACCTATTATATCTCCTTCCAGTAAATTAGAAAGAGCTGGTAAGAGAACTATGATCAGACTTTAGACCTACATATAACACTTTGCGAAATCTATGCTGAAAACTGGCATTTAATGATTATAAACAACTTTAATCCAATAATGTTAATTAACTTATCATTCTGTTTAGTGATATTAAACCAAAATATTTCTCTAATTTTTAAATTAGCAAGCAAGCAGCAAAACCTGGAAATTATTCACTATATCCTGGACAGAAAGAGTCCTGAATGTTCAAGGAAAAAATTTAGATTTCATCTGATTCACAGTTTTTTTTGGGGGGGTGTCTATATTTATATTAAAAAACTAAAAAGAATTCCTATCTATCATATCACATACCCTTCCCACCTATATGAATTAGAGCCATCCTTATTAGCAGCAAAGCACCTGACGGCAGTTTGGATATGCCAGTGAAGCCCCTTCTTCTCTTTGCCCCAAAACTGAATGCATTTAGAATGACAGCTAAAACTCGGTGTGAAGTCCTTCATCCACTTAAGCCCCTGCAAAACATGTAATGATTGCAATCCAGTCACGATTTCACAGTTTAGCTCTTCTCGTCATTCTCACATCAGAGGATTTCCATCCTTACTTTTAAACTTCCTTACAAAGGTAGCTAACTAGACTAGTGGAATGATAAATGATGTAAAAAGCAAACGTTTATGCACCCGGTACTAGAATGTAGTGCATTCCCAAAATGCTCACATCTGAATGCTATGCAGATACAATGCTATACAATACAGAAAGGTGACCTTGATGAAACAGTCCTTAACAAATAAGAGTTCTTAGTTATTCAGTATACACATAGTGCCTTACAAACATATTGTAAAACTGTATTCAAAGGCATTTGTTTTCCTTTCAGTCTCTCTCTCAAATATTGAGTTTTTATCTGCAACTCTCCAGTTCTTGGAATGTACCCCGCAATACCATTTCCTGTTTGGTAAAGGTTTTACATTTCATTTTAGAAATAAGCAGTAATTTTTTCCAGCAATTTCCTAGCAATTTCATCATACTTCACTATGATGCCTTTTATCTTTTGCTTTATAATTGGAAAAGGGAACACAAAGAGAAAACTTTGAAAATATATGCCAGCACAGGATGTTGCTGATGGACTGTTGGGATGTTTTATCAGTCTTTATTAACATCAATTTTTTGATTTTTATTTGATATCCTTCTGTGTTGGGCACTGCACAAGCAGAAATTAAAAGTCAATTTATCCTTTGGAATTTATTCCAAATTGTTATGTAATCCTCCTGTTGGTTGGATTACAATTATGATTGTAAAACAATGAACAAAGATAAGAGAAATGTAATCAAAACAGTGATTGCCTAATTCAGTTTTGAGCCTGCAGAATCTGTTTTAGGTAGGATATGTGAAAAAGTTATCATGGGGCATACAATCTTGCTGTATATAGAATCTTTTAACAATTTATTAATGGCTAATTGGTTACATATATTAAGTGTTACCTTATTTTTTTACTTTTTGTACCCCATTTCATGACTTCTCCAGTCCGTCATGACAAGCAAGCAACAGTCAATTGCAAGAGCAACCTATAATGCACCGTAAACTGCACAGACACTTGTGGAATGCCACACTGTTAAGTCAAGGTCTTGATGAATGGCCAGTTCGGTGATGAGAGTCTTTTCTATTGCATCACTCCTGTACTACAAGAGAAAAAAAAACCCCAAAAACTAGCCAGACTGTTACTGAAATCCCTTCAGAACAGGACGTAGTAGAATGAAATTTTGGCAAAATATTATATTGTTTGCAATGGCAGAATCTGCTATAATTCAGGCTGTAAAGTACTTCCCAATCTAGTTCCCACTTTCACATCCTCATTTTAAAATATTCACCCTCTGGGCTTGACATTTTCCAGGCTTCTTTGGTGAAAAACATACTTGTTGATAATATATATTTGCAAATACAGTTTCTACTGTATTGAATTCTAAACCAAACAATTTTAAGCCTGTTTTTCCAAGGGCTATAGCACAAGTGTCCCAGCAGTGCTGTCACCTTGTCAGTCTCACTGTTGCACAACTTTAATCACCTGTGTAAAAAGTAAAGAATTATTCAAAATAGGCATTTGAGCCAACAGCAAAAGTCCTATTGCCTTCAGCAGGACCAGAACTTCACTCAAATTTTACAAGCTTAAGAGTGATACACAAGTGATCTTTAGAGAAGAGTATATCCTTCGTCAAGTTTTAAATAGAAGGGGGGTTTTTTTCAGTAAAAACTGGGAATGTCAGAGTGCTGTATTGAGCATATGAAACACATGCTTGAAAGAAGAGGTAAGCGTGGCTCAGGCAGAGCACATTAACCAGAGCAGATCCTGGTGTCCATAATATTTTCCTTTTAATGGTCTCACCTTCAGCCTCTTAGCTATTGGTTCAGTTGTTCCAGGATTTCTTTCTTTCTTTAAATGAGGCAGCATTAAAATGATCTAAAGCCTTGAAAGCTGCTTAAAAACTTAAACTCTCTAAAGCTTCATACATTTTACATTATCTGAAATATTGGCTTGCCTTACATTAGTTTAAAAATAAATAAATAAAAGCAACACAAAATTGGCAGCTAAGTAGCCAAGAGAGAGTTAGCATAATTACATAAAATTATATACATTAATATCCTACATTTAAGGTTATATACCAAGAGACAGGATAATAATCTGAAATCTAGACTCTTCAGAGTTTTCAAATCTTAATACATTTTAAGAATTTTTTCAAGACTAATTAATAAATATTAGGGAAAATGACTTTGGCTGCATGTAAAATGAATTGTGACCACACTACATAACACCCTCAGAGCTCCGGACCTCTTACGTCATCCAGAACAGAGGCTTGACCAAAGCATCCTGTGGCTCGTCACCATGCTACAAACCTGGATGTCCTTCCCTGGAAACCAAGGCACCCAAAAGGCTAGAAAAAGGAGGGAGAAAAAGGCATGACTGCATCCAAACTCAGCTTGAAAGTTTAGAAGTAGCTATGGGAGATGTTTTCTTATTGTCCCTACATTTGCCCTTTGGAAAGTGAGGAAAATTTCTCCTGAGGATGCTAGGAGGTATTCACCTATGCCAGTAATAGGGTAATTTTCATTAGGTAAACAGTAACAGAATCTTAGCATACTTGGTTCACAGCCCACGGTCTCTTTTGCGCAGAGTACTTCTGCAACTCAGTTATTTTCCATGATACTTTTGTTTTTAAACCTAGCTTTTGGAAAATAAAATACTGCTACGTTAAGATTTTTCCATAGGAGGGACAGCTAGCTGACAAGTACGTGACAAACTTCAAATAAATTCTTTTATGGAAATGTTTGTGAAAGTTTAAGGCTGAACTGGACATTTACATTTTTCCCTGTTGCTACAGAATGTTGTCATATCATTTGACCTCCTCATGTTGTTTATGTGAGTCATGGGGCCTTGTAGGAATCAATTATACATCTCGATGGGAAAGAAAATAGAGAATAATTAGAAGTCAGGGCCCAAAAATAATGGGATTGTTTCAGGCTGTTGTCTTTCTGCAGACCCTGCAATGACCAGAAGCACTTCAGAGAGGAGGGGTGTAAAGTGAACAGGGAGGAATCAAACTTAGAGCATCTGATACAACTTCCAAGCATGGGATTTGCAGACCATAGGGAATCTAGATGAACGATTCGCAATGTATATGTCTGTGGACAACTGCTATTAATGTGAAGACAAAAAGACTAAGTAAAGTACATAATGAAAAACTTGGATAAGGTCACCCACAGGCAGGGAACCAGCCCAAATCCTGTACCTCACACCATATTTTCTATTTTGATAGACTCGTTATGCCACTGAACAGCATTGATCTTTTCCTGTGTAGATTTAAGCAGCACACAAACAAATAGAAAAACTGAGTCCAAATTCGTATGTTCGTGCTGTAAATAAAAGAGAACCACTATGAACACTACTGTCTCCTTGACCTCAAGTATTTTCTTTTATTCCACCACCTTTGGTACTCGTTCAACATTCTGCCATTTTGAAAAAGACAAGTTCATAATGAGTTTAGTGACAAGCAATTTGGAAATAAATAGCTTACATAGGAAAAAAAATATTTGTAGTACCACACTTCATATTTGGTTTTTTTTAGGATTTAGACTGATATGCCCCAACCTGGATTAAACATCGTTTTCTCATTAGTGATATTTATACCTAGTTGTTCCCAATAGGCTCACGCTGGCATGTTTAAAAATACTCTCACAGAAGCAGTGCTACAATTCAAACCTCTTTGCAAAGCAGGAGAAAGTAAAAGGAAAAATGAGTGAAATATTTATTTTTTTAAAAATTGAAATTTATATTTTAGGAAGACATAGATGTTATTCGTTTTAAGAGAAGTACTCAAGCAAATGATAAAATGTAACTGTGCACTGATTTTATAGGTGAAAGACTGAACAGATGGTTCAAGGGTGGTATCAAGTGAACTTAACATTTGTGAACTAGACAGAACATGGGCAGAGGGTTGTGTCGTTACAACATTAACACTGAACCACTTGGAAGCCCAGTTTTGGCTTTTTTCCCATAACATGTATATATATTCTCCCTAAGTTCATGATCAATGGGAATCAAATTGTACAACTCCAACGGCAAAAATACATTATTAGACTAAGAAAGGCCATTCAAAAAAAAAAAGGCCTTGCACTGGTCAGCACTTGTTAAACTGTCCTGGTTTCAGCTGGGATAGAGTTAATTTTCTTCCTAGGCTTGTATACTGCTGTGTTCTGGATTCAGTATGAGAATAATGTTGATAACACACTGGTGGTTTTGGTTGTTGCTGGGCAGCTGTAGTGCTTATACGCAGTCATTCAGTGCCCCGCGCTCTGCCAGCGGGGAGGTGCACAAGGAGTTGGGAAGGGGCACAGCCAGGACAGCTGACCCAGGCTGGCCAAAAGGATATTCCCCACCGTATAACATCATGCCCAGTACGTAAACTGGAGTTGGCTGAGGGGTGGGAGTCGCTGCTCAGGGGTGGGCTATCGATCACCAGGCGGTGAGCAATTGCTGTATTGGGCATCACTTGCTTTTGTATATTCCATCATCATCATCATCATCATCATCATTATTATTATTTATTATTATTTCCTTTTCCTGTCCTAGTGAACTATTTTTATCTCAACCCATGAGGTTTTTTTCCAGTTCTCTCCTCCATCCCACCTGGGAGGGGACGGGCAAGAGAGCGACTGCGTTGTGCTTAGTTGTCATCTGGGGTTAAACTACAACATAAATGCAAAGGCCAATCCTGTAACCAAGAATTTTCTTCATACTTCAGAAGTTTCTTTGCCTTAACCTTCTGAAAACTAAGTGGCTGATTGGAAATAAACATTAAATTTTCACTCATTACAGAAAAAAAAAATAAATTCCAGAAGATGAAGTTGCAAGCTATCTTTTTACCTGGAATTTGTGAACAAGTAAGAGCTCGAGACACAGAAAAAAATTTAACATCTCACTAAGCATCTTGAAAAGATGGATGAGAAATCAATAACACTACGCTTGACAATATACAGCTAGAATCAGGTGATGAGGTTGATGATAAACATTATTTTATGTTATTGTTTGTGTACACGATCATAGAATCATAGAATAGTTTGGGTTGGAAGGGACTTTTAAAGGTCATCTAGTCCAACCCCCCTGCAATGAGCAGGGACATCTTCAAGTTGCTCAGAGCCCCATCCAACCTGACCTGGAATGTTTCCAGGGATGGGGCATCTACCACCCCTCTGGGCAACCTGGGCCAGTGTTTCACCACCCTCCTTGTGAAACATTTCTTCCTTAGATCTAGTCTAAATCTACCCTCTTGTAGTTTAAAGCCATCACCCCTTGTCCTATCGCAACAGGCCCTGCTAAAAAGTCTGTTCATATCTTTCTCATAAGCCCCCTTCCAGTACTGAAAGGCTGCAATAAGGTCTCCCCAGAGCCTGGTCTTCTCCAGGCTGAACAATCCCAACTCTCTCAGCCTGTCCTCACAGAAGAGATGATCCATCCCTCTGATCATTGTTGTGGCCCTCCTCTGGACCCGCTCCAACAGGTCCATGTCTTTCCTGTGTTGAGGGTTCCAGAGCTGGACACAGGGCTCCAGGTGGGGTCTCACCAGAGTGGAGTAGAGGGGCAGAATCACCTCCCTTGACCTGCTGGCCATGCTGCTTTGGATGCAGCCCAGGATATAGTTGGCCTTCAACATATGGAATATTTCTGACCATATTAAACAACTCATTAAAATAAAGGTACTTTACCCAGGTGAAATGCTAGGATAATAGAAATTTTCTTTTCATCAATACTGATGATCTTTAGGTTGGGGGAGGTAGAGGGATTGATGCATCTGAGCTAAATAATGAAAAGGAAGAAACTATTCCTGTGTTTGCAAGGTACAATTCTTATTTCTGTCCTCAGATTTCATGTTGCCAAAAGCTTCACTACCATAGTGACTTCACGTGAAAAAAGATTTTATAAATATGCTGCTAATTCCTAACTCACTGCACGTGGTGAATAATCAGATATAAACTGGCAGTAATTGAATACATTTACAAACTTTCTGTTTGCCACAGTGATCAAAGGTGAATCTGTTCAGAGCATTTAAGGTTTGCATATACATTCATCCTGTCTGCTCTCTGCCAAGGCGAACATTTCCAGTACATTGCTCTTGTGCTTTCATTGCTTTTCACAAAGGCCATCCACCCCAGCCTCTTGCTTTCTTATTCCTACCTACTCTAGCAATAAATGTATCACCTTTCTAGCCTTTTACTCATCATTCCCTCCAGTCAGCACCTGAACAACTCTGAACATCTCGCTAAACAGGGTTGAGACAGACTCTACCACAGTCTAGCAGCGTAACTCCACACCTTGACTGGTTTATGTGTCACTGTTGCCCGTGACAGTAGAATGCTGAGCTCCACAGTCGGGAGGTCCTTTCCAGCCCTTGTCCCCATGTCGTGCTGTGCAGCACATGGTGCATGAGAGAGGGGAGAAGTCTGGCAGGTGAAGCCATTTCCACCCACACTGTCCCCAGCATCTCTGCCGAGTCCCAAGCCGGCCACCTCGGTAACAACTCCCTCAAGTGACTATCTGTAAACATGTTTTGGTTAACTGGGGCAGGAGGACCAGCTTTCGTCTCCGTTACACAGCACCACAGTGACAGCAAAGCCACATATCCTTAAGCTAGTAAGAAGGAAAAAGTAGCAGTGTGGGTGCATAAGTGGGTAATATTTTTAGCATTTGGGCTTATCAAGCACAGCCATTCTTAATTCTCCGCATGTTTCACTGGCAGTGGTGTCACATACTCTTAAGTTAATGTGTGAGAAAAGAAATAATAGGAAAGAACAGCAGGAGGCAGACATGACATAGTGAAAACAGAAAATTCGGAGATGGAAAGAGGCGGAGTATTCTGCTCGAGAGGCTCTGACATGCATTTCAGAAGCAAAACTAATGAAAATTAATATAACCACTACAAAACTTTTTAAGAGCCCATCTCAAATTTCAGTCTGTCTTAACACTCTTGTTGTGTAATTGCATATGAATAATACCACATGTAAAGATCTTCAGCAAGCTGTGTGTGCGGTTGAACATGTACTTGTATTCATCTGTAGACTTTACGTCCTCTCCCAGTTTGGCAAAGATACAGTTAGGATTTTTGTTTAGTGCCGTGGAGAGGGACTGACAGAACAGATCTGATTTCTTGATTTCCTTAGGTTAGCCCAACCCCCTCAGAGCAAAAGAAAGCAGCTGACAGGAGTCCTAAATATTCATGTAACCGCCTCTCTGCTCCCTGCTTGAGAAATGGAAAGGAAAATGGGAAATGGTTGTGGTGCAGGTGTCTCAGCAAGGGTTCTCTTCTCACACGGGATTCAGGCCATGCATTTATGAGTAGATTATGGTTTTGCTTTCCTCCCTTCTTTTTTTTTTTTTGAAGGTACCAGTTTTGGACACTGTAACATACGATTAAGTTTTGATACAGACTACCCTCATTAAAGAGCTGAAATGAGAAAAAAATTTCAGCACCCATTCTCTTAGCCTCATATGCTTTTTCTCCTTAGGTTACAAAGGTGAACTACATAATGCAAATTAGCATAGGAAGGACAGGATGGAGAGGAACAGAGTGTTTCACTGACCAAATAGAGATATCTAATTGTATCTAGGTTCCCTCTAAAGTCAGTGATGATAAACAGGCAGTTCTAAGGCACAATTTTACCTCATCTTAAAGCTGAGGTCAGATAAGTTACACCCTTACTTCTCTCCCTTGATTAGGAAGATTGCCTCGTACAACTCATTCTCATACAAATATCCAAATTGCGAAACCTCATGTTAAATGAGATAATTCCTTCCACCTGCTTCCCAACTGAACACCAGCACACATTTGGCTACCTTTTGTTTCAGACCAGATTTTTTAATTGTTTTGATTTTTATTTTTTTTTTAATTTGCTCCTTTCATGTGTGTCATACACAAATCTAAAATGGCTCCAAAGCATTGCAGGACTCATCCTTACACATTCACCCTTTCTCTTTTTAATCCACCATCCACCATAGTTTTCCAGAATCTCTCCCTCCCTCCCAATTTCCCTAATGCTAGGAAACTGTGTATTCCTAAAAACAAAAGTTTATCACCTCTGACTTTACTGACTTGTTGCCTACCTCATAATCACATCTAAAGATAAATCCTATCTCTTTACTACACTTGGTCTTTTTACTATCCTTTCTTTACTGCAGATTTATGTTTTCCGCATCCTGTAAAACTGATATATAAGTTCATGTTTTTCTATAAACCAAAGCAAAATTCATCTTCACTGCTTCAGTTTATGAATCTCTGTGTTGAGTATCTTATGATAACATTGTCTGTGAAGGATGGTCTGTAGAGTAATAGTGTTGCCTTCTAGAGTAGATATTCCTCTCCTACAAAGTAAAAAATTTTTGAAAGACACGACCACATTTTGCATTAGTTCACAAGTCAGGTGTGAGTGCTGAATACATAGGAATAATTTACAGCGAGCGCTAAAGTTTTTGACAGAAATTCGTCCATACAATGCACACAAAACAACCAACCAAACCAAACTCCCATGTTATTTCTCATAGATGTATTAGGTTTAGAATTCAATCAGAGCAGACACAGAGAACTCAGTTCTACATGGACGTGAGACAGTATAGCACAAGTGTGTACTAATATACGTATGTAACTAATAAACATACTGCTCCCATGTCTACACTGGTCCTACTCTAACCATATTTAACTTATTGCCTGAGGAACTGCCTTTAATAGCTTGAATATATAAAAAAAAAGAAAAGCTTTGCTCTACTTTGTATTTGCTTTCTTTGATAATATTCTGTTGTCAGTAATACAATATTTTCAGGCTAATAATGTATTTTTTGAAAACACAAATATTTTGATATCACAGAATTTGAATATTTAAAGTATAGGAAAAAAACAGATGTCATAGTCTTGAATCTGGAGTCATTTGTTCTAGCACTGTTCCCAGTAACTGTTCCTGTTACAAAACAAAACCCAACATTGGATGTGTTACCAAAAATGTCCATTATTAACGTCAGGATACACATAAGGACTAGTTAGTCTTTGTCTATGCTTGTGTCTATACTTTCAGTGGACACATATCCCAGGAGGAGTGTAGTTTTTAAGACCTAGTAAATAGAACAACTTTAAAAAATTTTTGAATTTTTTTACAAATCAAAATACTTTCCTAATATTAATTTCAGAAGAAATATTTACCTTCTTCAGAACTTAGAATGAAAATTTCAGGTTGTCAAAAATTATCTACAATTTTACAGGCTTTCAGCAGTTTTTATATATGACTACTGTTGTTATGGTTACAATAGCTGCTCAGATGTTTGTTCATCTTGAATGTATTACACACACTCTTTGCCTTCCAAGCTTTACAGTATTAATCAAAATAGATTTTTTCATGAGGCCCAATTTTGACACTCTAATGAAGTTTGAATAGACCTGATTGTACCCTACATTCTCTGAGAGTACATGTGGCCAGATTTACTGTCATTTCTTCTTTCTTCTCCAGGTATCCCAGTCTGTCTTGTGCTCTATGTCCAACCCTGCCAGGGATGCTAACTCTCCTTTGCTCTAAATCAGAACAGAAAGCTCACTTATTTCCACTTTGTGACCTCAGTCTTTTTGATCATCACCAGAGACCACAGCATTCAATGAACAAGCACCTTGTGTAAAGCGCCTTGAAATGTCATTGCATGATAAGGTGACACAGCTTAAATACAACTTAGATAGCAAGAGTTAATGATGGACATTGAGTGATTTTGCAGCAATGGAAAATTGACTTTACAAGTGCTAAGGAGTCAGAAATTAGGCAGAACACAATGGATTTGCCACTGGATGAAACATTAGACCACTACAGAAGACTGTAAACCAAAGGAGAGATAAGGGTCTGTAACCCTTGATACTTCTAATTAACGCTTGATTGCTAAAAGTCTTCTGAAAAATCTGCTCTGTACTACAAAGCTAGTCTGTGGTACTAGTTTTTAGTAAAAATCCCAACACAGAAGTGTACTGACAACACCTTTCAAAGGATGAAAAAAAAAACTTTTCCACAAAGCTTTATTATCCTCAGGTTGTGCACAGGGTAGAGCTTTTTCCAGTGTGTTAGGGTATGATATCAAAGGCTAATCACCATAAACACAAAGACTCTCATAAGAACTGATGACATTAAAGGTCTTTTCCAACTTTAACGATTCTGTGATGTGTCCATATGCCTATCAGAAATAGGTGCTCAGCCTTGCTGAGCCTGGAGATGCAGAGCCATAGCAGCCATACTGCATTGGGCTACCAGATTCTGCAACCTCAGGCAGCATCAAGAAGAAATAGCCAAAGGTTTTGAACCTAAAACTGTCTACGTTCACAGATATTAACATGTGTTCACCATCTAAGCTGGAAAAAGAGAAAGATATCCAGAAGTAGACGGCTTTGAAAAAGGAATCATCTTAGTAACTGGAGAGGTCACAGTGCTGTGGTGAGAAAGCAAAAACCAAAAGCAATAAAAGGAGCAAGCTAGACAGTGTTTATGGGTTACTGATGGAAAAAAAGGGAGAAAAAAAGGTGAAAAGATTTAGACAGAATTAGAACTGTGAAAGGACTGATGAAGGGGAAAAAAAAAAAGAATGAGAAGAATCTAACAGATAAAGAGTTTTGTGATAGGTCTGGGGGAACAGAAATGTAAGACTAGATGCAACACATTTGATATATGGGAGGGGCAATAGTTTAGCTATCTAGAAGGGCCAATGCAAAGGTGGAAATAATCAGGCATGATGACAGTGTGGAATTATCTACTGTTATGAGACAGGAGAAAGCAAAAAATACCTGAAAGGGGAAACCATCAGTCATGAGACAGAAATGGGATTCCCTCAGGGAACATGACCTTCATAGCTAATTCTTTTCAGAGAGATTACGTGAGTCCCCTTTTCAACAATTCTTCACTTTGTGTTTCAAATTATCAGAGTTATAGTAATAAAGACAGACAATCTTACCACTTGAACTACTTTGCACCAAAGTTTTTGGTAAATTATACTTTTCCAACATAGTACATACTATTCATAGCTTCTGAACCCACAGTTTCTAGCAACTCTCCATTTGACATACCTTAAATATTTTAAAACATTTATGAAAATTCTAGTAAATACTTAAACACAGGTATGCCAACACTTCAAGTCTGAAGTACCATACATAAAAGTTAACAGTTATCTAAATAAAGAATAGCCAATTTTGATGAATTGCAAAGCAAGTTATCTACTGCTGAGATTCCAGAAAATTACATGTATCCTTTCTGGGAGGAAAGAATATACAAGTGAAACACAATGAGAGCCTATTACTCATCCCTCCTACACAGTCCAGTAGGAAATGTATTTCTAACACGAAGTTTCATAAGAACTTGTTGATGGCTCTTCTGCTCTGCTTTGCTGGAGGGAGTAGTTGGTTTCACTGGACCTAATTTCTGATCTGTGTTTCAGTCTTGCAGAGCATTTCAGACATGGCTACGATGAGAGGGTTGTTCAGTCTGTCAGAGGCAAGAGACACAATGAACTCTGCTACCTGAAGCATACCCTTGATACTTTCCCACATGCTCTGTTCTGAGTTCCTTTACTATTTTATGCACAACCACCTACTTGGGTTTAGGTTTGTGCAACATATCCTGGTGAGGTTGCTGTGAGAACATTTCTTGGTCCCACTATTTCACTTTGGCAGGTTTTCCGTAGTGCTCCTCTCCCAGCTTTCTCTCTTTTTGATTAAGGTGTGCACGGTTCCTCCATAAGGTAAATAAATGCCCAGCAAAGAGCCTATGATCCTAACTGTAGTTGTACAGACAATCTCATCTTCCTCTACACAGTCCTGTGGTCCAGGCAGCTGTACATTGTCAGCTAATTGCCAAACTTCCTAAGCTGGCACAAGCACTGGCAACAGCTCTCTTTGGAGAGGACGAGGGAAGACGTGCCTTTCTGTATTCAGCATTTCCTTTGGAGGAAGGTTTATATGTATTCCTAGGTTAACAAATTGGAGTGTTCACGCTCAAGTATGTGTCCACAGCCTATAGCTGCTGCTTGCAGCTCCTACTGAAATATCAGTTGTGTTGTGCTTCTTTTCCTTTGGACAGAATCTATTGCTCACAGTGAGAATTAGGACAAGTTGCTTGATATTCTGGAAAGGTACTAAAAGATACCATTCCACATACCAAGTAAAGATAAAAAAAACCCTACTTCCACTGAAAAGCAGTAGGCAACATGACAATTAATTAGATTTTCAATCATGAACAACAACCAAGCAGCTGCAAATATGTATCATACACCCCCACAAAAATGCATTAAAAAAATATTTTCATAAGCGAGCCTTTCAATAGTTAGGAAGTGCAAGAATTAAAGTTTCTCGGGGTACTTCAGTTTGCCACCCTAGCTTTACTGGTCTTAATTACATGATCTGATTCTATTTTCCACAGGGTTCTGGCTTCACTCAGAACTCGTGATTGGTGAGTGCTCACTTAACATGCATCTATACAATATTCTGTCGTCTCAATGAGTAGTCAAACAACATCTGTAGTTATTATTAGCTTCACAGATTATTCAACTCCAGAGTTTAAGAGCATTTCATAAAATGATTTCTTTTCTTTATGCCCCATTTTATGCATGAAGAACTGAGGAATACTGAGAAAAATGTCAGAAGTTTCAATTAACATTGAATGTCCATTCTGAACTGCCTAGGAGCCAATCTTTCAGAGAATTTTATTTCATGTATCCCATCTGATACTCAAAGCAGTCTTCCCACTGTCCTCTGTCCCGGCTAAGGAGGCTCAGCATTCTTCCACATGAGGTTCCACTGCCTCAAGTCAGGTCTCAGAAAAGAAGAAACACTACATTTGTGACCCTTTGTAGAAAGGATGGTAAAAATGCATGATCTAGGAACTGCAAGATGCAGACAATTTTTCCAGAGTTTGGGGTTTTCCCACTATTTTTCACAGAGTGATATAGCAGACCCCTCATGGTTAGAACACTTTTCATTTTTCAAGCATTGAAATCACTAATATTATTCCTCTTGTTTTTGAAAGTTATTTAGATTACGCATCTCTTCTTTCTTTGGTAAGGTTACATGTCAACTAGTGTATATATGTATGTATATAATCCACATTAGTAGAGCCAAAGAGGATCCTAATCTATGTAAACGAGCACGTAAAGGATTACGGCTAGCAGAATCAAAACCTATTGAGAATTTGTTATGAAGAAACATATGTGTGTTGTCTTTCATGTCCAGTGTAAACATTGTCACTTGTGGAAAGAAGAGTAGACTGAATATAACAAAGCTACACAGTCAGAGTAGGGGTAGTCACACTTCTTCCTAAATAGCTCTCAAAAAGAGTGTGAAATAATAAGAATAAATTCACACAAAATACTGTAGCGATGCTTACTGACTTTACTGCATTTGCAAACTTCATGGTAAACGGGGAGATAATACATAAAGCTTTGGAAATCCATACAACACTATCTGGCAACAATTCTCAAGTAAAGTCTATTGGTGTCTCCTGCTGAATGATAACATTTTTCCTATAGAGAAGAAACTGTTTCAGCTGACTAAAAAATAACTGGTGCCCACACTCTGTAGCTTTCAAATTATTTCCTAACTCAAGCAAGTTGCTGCTTGTATTTTAAAGCTCTGCTAGACCTTTGTATACATACTTCTACTCTGGACTTCTTCATGAAATAATTTTCTATTGAGACAGAATGTTTCATCTGTCTTACTAAACAACCAATATTACAGAAATAATGTTTTCACCATTTCTTTGTGGGACAAATCACAGAATTGCAGTATTGACCTGAGTGGTATGATTAATTTTGTAAGGGCAGGCAAAACAAAGGGAAGTGTTATACTCCATAAGAAGTATGTTTCCTCTGAATTCAGGAAGAAGGAAGGGTCCAGTCTACTCAATGTCATAATAGGAGGTCTGAGAAGAAAATGAGGATGGACAAGGCTTTCCTTTTATGGATGCATGAGCAGCTATGTCAGATATAAGTTTAATTAATAGTGAAGAATTGACTCAGAATACAGAGGAAGAAAATTAATTGGGAAAACAGCTATTATAGCTAATGTTTGAATTAATCAGTAGGTTGAGTAAAATAAATAAGGATAATGGACTTCAAAAAAACCTCAAGTGTCTCTTGAAAAGAGAGTAAGCAAACTAAGATAGAGATGCTGGAAACAGCAGAGGTAGATAGGTAGTGCTGTGAAGGAGGGATAATATAGGACCAAGAACTAGGAGTGACAGCATCATCAAAGGCATTGATGAAGGCAACATCTCCCCAGCTGCTGGTTCCTACTGAATTCCAGGCTCTGCAATTGCCAAGAACTGCTATCTTGCATAAAAGAAAGTTGTAACTGATAATGTGATTGGCAGCATTTGCCTCTTTGAGGGGCGATATCTTCCAATTCCTGCTGAGACTTAGCCTTAAACTTTGGCAAAACAAAATGCAATCCAATTGGCTATGCCACCCTTGACACAGTCCCGACCAAAACATCAAGTGCAGAAGTGCTGACTGTTCTTGTGAACAGCTACAGAAAAGCTCAATAAATTAAGAACTTGCTAATCTAAGTGACTTGATTTGCTGAAAGCTGAATCTTTTTCTGTTTCCGTTATAATCAATGCCATGACACATTTTTCATCTTTGTGTGTACATCTCAAAATTTGTCTTGCTTTTTCTTAGCCTGAAAAAATACAGTAGTATATTTAGTAATGTGTTCAATGAATACATCCTAGTAAGCACAGAAACACAGTAAGCCATGTTTCCTCTAATTTGAGTGTCATATGGTTTGAAAGTATTTCTATTATCAAGACTGTACTTTTTGTTATCAAATGCACAAAGACAAATTAGATACATGTGAAGAAAATAGAGGAAGCAAAGTTAGAGATCTCTCTGGCTGAGCCAGGAGCTCTTTAATGATCTGAAAGCAGAAAAGGAATCATAGAAACATATGATAATGAGCACATATGACTGAGGATAAAGGAGTAGTTTATGTTCATATGAAAAGGAATCAAAAAGACTAGTGTGCAAAAAAAAAAGGTCTTATTAGAATGAGAAGGGAACTGAAAGGGTCCATACCAATACCTGAATGATGAAAACAAAAGAATGCGAAAGAAAATGGAGACCAAAGTACAGGTTATTAAAAAAAGGGTAACCTATTCTTTGTCTTTTTCCTAAATCTTCACACTAAAGTTAAATTTTGAAGACCCACTTAAGAGAATTAATTTAACAAAGATATTAAAATGCACTGATGAAGAAAACATGCTGAAAGAGATGCAGATCAGTCAAATGTGAGCATTGGAGCAGAGATTGAAAATAATCACTTTGGAGTTTTCAGGAAATTAGCCGTTGGAATTCTGAATATTAGTAAGTATTTAACAAGGACCTGTAGGAGAAGGATAAAAAAAACCTACAAAAACTTCTCAGGGCTAACAGAGAACCTCCTAGTCAAATTAATAACTGTAGAGGTAAGTATTAAACATTGTATCTATGAGCTCCTAGAAGATAAGATACTAAAACAACCTATATGCATATGTCAAAAAGAAATCATGTCAAGCCAGTCTACTTTCATTCTTTGACAAGAAAACTGGATAAAGGGGAAGCTGTAGATATGATATATCCTGACTTTTAATTAAAGCTTCTGACACTATTCCATATAATATTCTCATAAATAAGCTAAAGCAAGACATGTAATGATGATCAGGTGGGTGGACAACCAGTTGAGGAATTTCTCTCAGTGAACAATAATCAATGATTTGCTTTCAAACTGGAAGAGGATTTCAAGTGGGACTAGATCAGGGATTGTAAGGGCTGATATCTACCAAGCATTTTCATCAGTTCCACTAGTAATAGCAAAGACAAGACCAAATTTGATTGTTAGACTAAGTGCAGAGGGGTTCTAAGTACATTGGAGGCTGGAATAAAAATTATTTTTACACTAGGTGTTGAAATTTCAGCAGCTGGCTGGAATTCAGTAGAGGCAAGCGCAAAGTGTTACACCCGGAAAACAACATTCAAACACAGGGAGTGAAAGAGTTAGCAGCAGCTGAGCAGATAAAGATGCAATAATTGTGCTCAATTCAGCACTTGTGAGCTCCATGTGATGCAGTGTCCTCTTTTCACAACTCTTTAAGGAAAATGGAGATAAAATTAAGAAAATTGCAGGGAACAGTAAAAGGGATTAGAAAAAGAGTAGAAAATATAACCTGTGAGCAAAGGTTCAAGCAATAGAATTTGATTAGTTTAAAGATGCAAAGACTGAGTAGTGACACAGTAATATTCTTCCAACATGCACAAATGCGTTATAAACAAAAGTGTGACCTGCTTTTCTAAGTGGCCACTGTAGGGTAGAGAAGACACAAATGTAATTTGCAAAAAATACTATCAAAACTGTATAGACAGAAACTTTTCAATTGTTAGGGTGAAAGAAATTAGGAATATTACCAAATCATTTATTTGTAAGTTTGTAAGTACAGATATATCGCTCCTCCAGCTTGTTTAGTTGTAGTTGATCCTGCCAGAGCTCAGAAATTGGACTAAATTACTTGACTTTTCTTCTTGATGTCATCCATTTGAATCTGGTTTTGATATTGACCACTACAGATGAATCAAGTATGAGCAAATAATATATGCCACTTTTAATACCAGAGATTTCTAAACTAATGAATACTGATGAAGCCACCCTATGCTTTTGATTTTCAATTTTTTGACATTTTTCAATTTTAAATTTTTATTTGAATCTTTGGGATGAATCCATTAGAGCTGGAGATGCCAACTTAGTAGCTGCAGCCTTTCAAATGTTTAAGTAACAATATGTATTTAAACAACCGGACCATTAATGACTGGGAGGCATATAACGGTAACTTTGTCTTTGAAAACCTCTGCTGACAAGGCTGCTATTGGAGGAACTATTATGATATTGAATGGACTGTGAAATGCATCACATTAAACTATGAAGATGTTGCAGATTTTGTCTTTGACTTTATGTAAGTTCCTGAAATAATTAGGACAACAATTTTATCACAACGAGTGTATGTTACAAAGTTGAACCAGCCTGCCCCATATGCTTCCTCATCACTTCCAAATAATAAGAGTTCTACTTTGGTGTCCAGACAGTCTGGACAAGCTGAGACCTTCAGCATGATACTGATTACTCTTAACTATTATGCCAACATCCAGACCAAGAATAAGGCTTTAAATTTTTTTCACATAAGCACGCAGTATACCTTAACTGGGGGAAAATTCCTGTTGATCCAGAAGCAGATTCAGAACAACCACTTCAAGCTAAAAAACTGGGACTGCCATGAGTTTCATTACATATGTAACATTTCTGCAATAATAAATAGAGTTTCATTTACCAGAGAACAATGAATCTTAAACAAAAGAGGGCATACTTGTAAATACAACATGATGCAACACGAAACTGAAAGAAAAAACTCTAAAAGATCAAAATATATAAAATATGAAAAAATACTCAAAGTACTCAACATTATGTAGAAGTGGATTTAGTGCAGCCACAACTAAAAGGTCATCATTGTTTCCAAGGAAATTACCAGAGATATTTCTTTTAATATATATGAAGTGGGATTTCATTTTTAAATTACATCCTGCTGAAGATATATTGCTGCTCTTAGGGGAGTGCTTACATAAAAAATTTTTTCCTGGTTCAAAATTTGCATTGTTACCACAATCATAGCCCTGAGTTTGAACAAACAATCCACACACCTCTAAGTGCTGAAGAAGACCTATAGCTTTCAGAGGTAGAACTATGTTAAGCCGTTACTTCGCTGGAGCAAAAAAAATACAAGAGCTTTGTGATTTCTAATATGGCTCTTTGAAATAGACAAACAGGGAATCAGAATATCGTCACATGTACCTTTATTGTCTTTTTAATTTTTTTCTACTAAAAACCATTAGTTTGCTCTTTCTGTTATCCACATCCTCAGTGAGCTCACTCAGAACTTAGGAACAGATTTTGTTAGGCAGTTTTTGGGAGTTGACTTTTTGGCAACCCAAGAGAGAACCAAAAAACCCATCCATCTGGATATCGCTTCTACATCACCTGGAATTTCTATAGAAACAATTATTTCTCACATGGATGTGTAATAAAATGTCAAAATGTCACCTACAATAAATAACATTTTTTAATTGGAAACTTGATTCTTTATCTTGAAATGGCAAAGTCTTTCAGGGATGAATACAGTAGTGTTAGCTTTTGTTTGAACTAATATTTACATTGTTTATAAAACATTGGCTTATTTCAATAAAGAGGTCAGGCAGGTGTCGTCTCTTGCTTTACAAGACACCTTCCACATCTCCCTGTGGTTTTCCTTTATTAATTTTGCAAAAATCCTAACTCTACCTCTATTTTTCACATAAGGTGAGACAAGGAAGTCACATTTGTCATTATGCCATTGTCCGGTAAAATAAAAACAAGAATTTGATTACATTTGAGGTGGATGTTCATATATATTTACTCCATTGCTTGTTTTACATGATTACATCTAATAGCTAGATAAAAATTAAAAATAAAATTTCATAGAAAATTAAAGAAGATTCCGAACACCACTGTTGTAAATGAGAAAACTATTACAATCCAATTAATACTATATTTTTTCATGACACTGAGTTAGTACGCTTGTGCCATGGCAGAGAAGAGAAAAGGTATTGATAACATCCCAGACTGTGCAATATGAACCATCTTTCAGCAGTTATTGAGTCATATAAAATAGATCTATTTACCCAATTCAAGCTTTGAACAGTTTGTTCCAATTTAGAGAAAGGTAAAAGGACATGTAAAACCAACTGCAACAGAAAACATGTCATCACATGTTGTGAATACACTTTATTAAGTGAACAGAAGACTCAACAGACCTACTTAGATTAAGATGTTTGGTTTGATTTAGCAGGAGTATAAAAAAAGTGTCAGATTTTAATTTTTTATTAAAAAATAAATAAATTACAATTAAAACACCTTTATAACTACTGATTTTGCTAAGTACATTAAATTATTCCATTGATTACTACAACATAAAAGTTGTTTTTTTAAAAAGTTCTACCTAGTAAAATGTAATTAGCATATCCAACGATCCATGAAGCACATAGCTTTCAGTACAGAGTTTAATTACCCCAGTCTCACACTAGGCTGGATATTATGTTGAGATTTATGAGAAAAATAAAGGATTATGATCTTGAATGCACTTTTGGCACAAACATTTTCTAGACTACTCAGGTAGACTGAGAAACATAAAAGATCTTCTTGATGGTGTGCAGTAAAGCAATTCACTCATATGTCCAAGCTGTAGTGACAGAGGGTTGTCACTGTCACAAGCACTGCTAGTGCAATAAGAGCTATGAGTTAACAGAGAAACTTATCTAGACCAACAGATACAATTAATCCAATCCACACCGTCGATCCCATCTAGAAGATTTTGAGTCTTACTCATGTTCAGAGGCACATCAATGTAAACATTGCCTCTGAGCTTTATACAGCAAGAAGACGTTTTAAAAATAAAATAACCTTGACTGATCTCATAGAGCTAGAAACAACTAAACTTACAACAGAACTCTAAATGACATACAAAGAAAGTCTTTCAGAACATACTCTATTTACTTAGTCCAATCCATTTTTTTTAAGACCTTAAGAGACTTAAATGGCAGCTACTTGTAAAGCTAAAGTAAATTTTTGCTTTGTTACTTTGGTCAAACTTTCAGCTGAATTTGCGGATGAAAGAATAATGGAGATGAGTAACTTAATGGAATGAAATATTATGTTCATGTGATAAAGCCTTTGTGAAAGTAAATATAATCTAAGATGACAGAGCAAACACATATAGAAGTATATGAAATACTGTGCGATTTCAATAATTCAAACTTTTTTTATACCCTGAATTTGTTCCTGTATTTTTGAATGTCAGAATCTACTGCTGTAGTGGAGTTGGAAGCAGGGTTGCTTACTGGGGAGCAGACTGCTGAAGTCAAAGAATGAAATGGACAGTGCAGCTTAGCAACAAAAATGTCTTGCTTCTGAAATAAATTCTTTCACCTTCTCTAGAATTGCTTTAATTAGCCCTTCTGCACAAATACCAAAATAATTTGAAAATATTTGAGAAAAAAATTGTTATTTTCTTGCAGGTCAAGAACAAATGAAGCTGAAGTTTTAGCATCTCTCCATTTCAAAATGAAATACCTGCACTAAAAAGGACAGATATGTTTTTAATGAAATTGTGCTAATTTACAACACAAAAAAAAAAAAAATCCAAATAGGGTAGAATTGAAGAAAATTTGAGCTTTCATGAGACCACGGCCTCTATTGCTAAAAATAAGTGTCCCTTTGTTTGATATGCATACCTAACTGCAGTAGCTGGCTTTCTATAGGCTATATATCAACAGAATGGCATATATAATTGTGGTGGGTTGACCCTGGCTGGACACCAGGTGCCCACCAAAGCTGCTCTATCACTGCCCTCCTCAGCTGGACGAGGGAGAGAAAGGCTTGTGGGCTGACATAAGGGCAGGGAGAGATATTCACTGATTACCGTCATGAGAAAAACAGACTTGACCTGGGGAAATTACTTTAGTTTATTGCCAATGAAATTAGAGTAGGGTAATGAATAATAAAACCAAATCTTAAAACACCTTCCCCCCACCCCTCCCTTCTTCCCAGGCTCAGCTTCACTCCCGATTTCTCTCCCTCCTCCCCCCGAGCGGCGCAGGGGGACGGGGAATGGGGGTTGTGATCAGTCCATCTCACGTTGTCTCTGCTGCTCCTTCCTCCTCAGGGGGAGGACTCCTCACCCTCTGCCCTGCTCCAGCCTGGGGTCCCTCCCACGGGAGACAGTCCTCCATGGACTTCTCCAGCATGGGTCCTTCCCACGGGCAGCAGTTCTTCACCAATGGCTCCAGCCTGGGTCCCCCCACGGGTGCCGTCCTTCAGGGACAGACGGCTCCAGCCTGGGCCCCGCGGGCTCACAAGTGCTGCCAGCAACCCTGCTCCAGCCGGGGCTCCTCTCTCTCCCCACGGGGCCACAGGCCCTGCCAGGAGCCGGCCCCAGCGCGGGCTGCCCACGGGGTCACGGCCTCCTTCGGGCATCCCCCTGCTCCGGCGTGGGGCCCTCCCCGGCTGCGGGTGCAGATCTGCTCCCCCGGGGAGCTCCATGGCCGCAGGGGCACAGCCGGCCTCCCCGTGGGCTTCCCCAGGGGCTGCCGGGGACCCTCTGCTCCGGCGCCTGGAGCCCCTCCTGCCCCTCCTGCTGCTCTGGGCTGGGGGCTGCAGGGCTGTTCTCCCCCATGGTCTCACTCCTCTCTCCGGCTGCAGTTGCTGTTGTTTTTTTTCCCCCCTTCTTAACTACGTTATCCCAGAGGCGCTGCCACCATCCCAGGTCCATCTTGTACCCGGCTGGCACTGGCTCTATTGGACACAGGGGAAGCTTCTAGCAGCTTTTCACAGAAGCCACCTCTGCAGTCCCCCCACTACCAAAACCTTGCCATGCAAACCCAATACAATAATATACTCTAACCTATTGAAAAGTAACATTTCTTCTTCAGTCACACAGGTTTCAAAAACATAATAAAAACATATAAACCAAAAAGACCACAAAAAAAATTTGAAAACCATAAAAAATTAAGGTCATACTTGAAGTCGTTTCCAAGCAACTGCACCTACAGTTGAAGGAATTCAAGGTTTGCCATTTTCTCCCCACTTTTTTGTGAAAGGCTGGTTGCAGCCCTGAGCACAACAGTGCACCAACCACAATGAGGGTGTTTCCAGAAAAAAACTGAGCAGTTTTGTAACAAGTCTAGCAAACGAGTATGCACCAGGAGCAGCAAAGCGGCAAATGCACCTCTGCTTTTCTGCTGTACTCCTCCCGTGGACATGTTATTCTATCCGAAGTGCTGTGTTAAGGTCCTAGTATGTCTGTGAGTACTAACCCGCCTACTTCTGCTTCCAGTAGCAGTGATGACTCTCTTCAGCCAACAATGTACAAGCAAAAGACACTTCCTCCTCTCCAAGCACAAAAATGAGAGCATTAGGAGTCTCTGTGGAGGCTCCGGACGCAGAACCAGGCAATCCAGACAGTATGAGGTCTCGACTGACTGCTGGATCAAGTGATCCAGGCCTTCCAAGAGCACATTTCAAAGAAAACTGGAGCAGTTACTGAGCATGGGATCCGTCTGACCAAGAGCTGATACCTGCAGTTTTCTGTGACGTCTGTCATTGCTTTTACAGTCGGTGAAGATTCATCTCGCCTTAGAGAGGTCTTTAAAAAAACCCTCAGATGAGCAGACTTGAAGCACGGTTATTTCTTTTTGTTGCTTGTACTGGGGGTAAGGCGTGGGATGTTAGATTATGGCTAAAGCGTACGAAAAAAGCAAAATGGCAAAGAAAACTCAGAATACATGAGCAATATGTGTGGAGAAGGAGTAGTGCCAAGACGGAGCAGGAAGAAAGGATGAGAAAGAGCTTTGGAGGACAGAACTTCAAACAGAGAGAGACTTAAGGAAAGAAATAAAGAAAACAAGAATAAGAAGGCTCCCTTGCTTGAAAAACAAACACATCCAAAAGGTTAATACATTCTATTTATTCAGGTTCCTAATTGCTTGAATTATTCATCTTTTACATAGTGCTATTGATGTTCTTGGCACTTAAGAGAAAAGCTGAGGCTCTGTATATGAGAAAGCCACAACTTTTTTTTCCCTTTAAATTGGTAAACATGATTAACCACTGGCTTACTTAGGAGGACATACTTTGCCATCTACTACATATTGCCATCAGAAAGGTATTTAGAGAAGAGAGGACAATACACTGTTTTTATTCAGCTTCAGCACAGGAATTAGTGTTCATATGATGAAGCTACTCTCCTGACACTAACATAAAAATATTAAGACCACCAGGAAAAAAAAAAATCCACAGATAAACAATGACTTAACGGTTGAGCTCAGCATAAGCCTTTCTAACCATAGCAGTTTATTTCTTTATGACTGAAATAAACTAAATTCCTGCCTGGCTAAAGAAGGTAGAAATAGGGGTTTGGTAGTTAAGTCCCATCAAGGATTCAAAAGGTGGTTTTGAAGGAGAAATTTTAGGTTGCTTGTTATAATTGAAGAAGGAGGTTGTTCCAGGCATAGAGAGAAAGCAATGTGAAAATACTGCAGAAATTAAAGGTTCTGCAAGGCAGGCAGTCAGTAATGCGCCCAGAGTTCTGGATGGGTGCATTTTAATTAAATCAAAGTAAACAAGTCACAGCAGGGCCAAGTGTGAGCCAAGCTGTAGGCAGGCTTGACATACGAGGTTTGAAGGTGAGTCTGAGGAAGTCTGAAGTTGCTGAGGAATGAGAAAAGACAATAACAGAGAGAGAAGAGCCGGGTAATATGCTTGGGGAGAAAGAAGGACAGTAACTCTATCTGCAAAATGATGGATAGCCTATAGCAGTGAGAGATGAAGGGTGTACAGGCTGGAGGAGAGATGGTATTATTTGTCAGTATGTTGCTGCGATATATAACCCACCCAGGGCTTACTAGGAATGGTACTTAGGGTTTACATGTTTTTCCAGTCCTTGTCTTTACCCTAGACATCCAGAACAAAATACCCTTTTGAGTTATATTGTTAAGGTTCATTTATGGGTCACTAACCATATTTTGCATTTTAAAACAAGTTGGTCTATTTATTTCTTAATTCTGTCACTGGAAAATTGTGCAGCAGCTCAATAAGATACTCCACTTTTGGAAACAAGTTAGTGATTAAGTTTATGAATGCCTGTAGAGAATAATAATGAAAAAAAGTTCCTCGGCCTTGCTCCCCAGGAATTCTACAGGTTGGGACTTGGGGTTTATTAAAAAAAAACAAAGAACAAAAACCACCACCACCACCCCCCGAGCATTTACCTCTTTCATGAGAGGCAACCCATTCTTTAGGAACTGCTTTATGTAACTAAAGGGACAAGGAGGACAATACAATGCATGGGTGTACAAAACACATGCAAATGAAAAAGAAATAAAAAATCTTCATCCACAACTAACATTACAGAAGTGATCATACTGAGCTGTACCCTTGCAGTGCACATATTTTTCCCTTATGTTTTTCTTGCATTGACCGAAAAATAAATAAAAACCTTGCTAAAAGTCTAAGATAATAACAAATAACACTTGTAAGCAAGTGGTAGGACAACTGGTCAAAATGTTTTTCCCCAAATATTTCATGATTGTTTTGCAGGAAAAAGTAAATAATCGTATAGCTCAAATGTTCAGGTGATCTAATTCTTACAGATATGATGTGTCTTTTACCTAAAATGAGAATGTAAGTTTTTATACTAAAACTATTAAATATAAAACCATTTATCTTATGAGTGCTTACACATACAGTGTGCTGATTCACAGTGGAAATTATGGATGCAGGTGTAGACACAGAAGAATTTGGTATACATATGGAAAGCAGACTTCCTATCAATCGCTAGAATTTCCCAGAATGCCAGGCTTCAAGACGTAATGAATTCAATTAATTGGAAAATGCTTTTAGAATTTACAGTTACATAGAAGAGTTTTGCAGGTCATTAACTGTTCATACGTCTCACCAAAGATGTCTTACATTAAATAGCAAATAAATTACATTAAACAGATTAAGCTCAAAAATTATTAAAATTATAAAAGTGCTCATTTTGAATCCATATATGCTTTTGTCTGAATATCTTTTGCAACAAAAACAGGGTTGGTCTGTTTTTGTAACAACAATGACAACAGGAGACTTAGTTCAACAGCAAATTAAACTTCATTCTCTGTGTTTACAGAGGATGAGTTAACTGCTGCAGGTATCATGGGATATCTGTATATAGCAAATGCACTTCTTTGATAATATAGATGTAAGCATCCTGACTGTCAGTTAACAGCAGCAATGTTCTCATGGAAAGTAGGCTTTTAAAATATTGGTTTGCATAGAGAAATAATTTCATAGACAGGTCCCATTTCAGATTTCTCATGTTTTTATCATTTTAAGTAATTATTTATTTCATCTCTATATTTTTGGTAACTTGATTATGCAAATACAACACAGCAGAGATACATACCTGTACCCTTGAAATTCCCAGTTTATAGCTCTGAACCCTCACTTTTTCCATCCCATTTCAGTTTGCTTCACTGTAGTCGTCAGTTTTACATTCTTGTCAGTTAAGGCTGACTTGACAATTATGAGCCTAGCCAACACTTTTCAACGGGAATTCAATAGTAGGTGAGGCACTCCTATTGATCTATGAAACAAATAACCTTTATTTTTCCACATCTTTCAAACAAATATACCTAATTCAACAAAAATTGTCAGCACAGGCTTAAACTGATTATTATTGAAATATAATTAAATATTTAAACTTGACCACTTAAGGCAAAGCATGTGCTCAGTTGCCCAGCTGAGCGAGTAGACACCTAAACAAATAATGTATTAACCTTTCTTAGATTGCTGGTTGACACTAACCAGAAACTTCACAGTTGAATTTTGTACATATATTTGCATATTCGGTTCTTTGCCCAAGGCCTGACAACCAGGTACTTCAGAATGCCTCCTGAGGTCCTGTGGAGGATTGCTGTCATTGTCCTCATGGCCCAGTAGGTCAACAGTAGAATGCACAAGTGTCTTGTGATAATAATCCTTTGATTAACTCACAAGCCTAGCTTCAATATAACCCTGCATCAGCAATATTTTTGCTGCTCCTGTGGTGCTTCCTTTCTCTATCTTGTTTTGTGTGGTTTTTTTTAATAACCTCTCCAGTTCTTGATTTTCTCTAAGAATAGATTATTTCACCTGCTTCTAGAAAAGGTGTCACTAGGTAGTTTGCTCATCCTCAGCTACTGAAATACTTGTCTTGCGGTTATGTGCATTCCAGACATAAAGCATAGCATCTGCAATTCTGCAAGCGAGCTTTTTTCCATCTTCACAGCATTAGTGTGCTTTGGGAACAGCCAAAGCTCTGACATGCCTGTATCCTGTAACTACTGAAAGGCTTCAGTCTCACCAGAGCTGTAATAGGGATGCCACAGTTGATCAAACAATTGCCAGTCTGTTGCAGATCTTCCAAGAGCTGTAGCAGTTTTCATTCATCATCACACACCCAAGTAATTGAACCTCCAGGACAAATCTGTCAAGCATCATACTTAATAGCGTACAACATTTGTGGTGTTGTTATGAGTGCAGTTCCTGGACATTTAGGGACAAGAGGTAGTGGAAATAGATAATAATTTGAAGGACTTCTCAAAATACTTAACACTTTTCTGTACAAGAAATAGGAACTATAGGTTGGTCTTACTTTATTATTACTCTTCTTGCAAGGTTCCTAGGTTCCTGTCTGTCCATCCATTCAGCTATCTTATCCCTTAAGTGTACAGCACTGGAAAAAGAATCGGTATTCAACACGATCATAAGTGCTAACACACAATTATTTGATTTAGACTTTTATGAAGTGTACTTGGTAGAAATAAGACAAACAGGAAAACACAGAGGGGAGAGAGGGAAATAATTTGTAGATCAGTTTAGTCAGCTTTCTCTTGTGCATCAGTTTGAGAAAGATGACAAAAGACAGAATGGATTTGGATATCAAGCTTACCTAAGAAACTGAGATGGTCTGTTTCAGGATTATGTTTATTTCCTGCTATATGCTTAATTTACAAATTTGATTTCTTTGCATTAACACCTTTTTTTTTCCCCTCATAAAAAAACCAGAACTTAAAAACAACCCACTTGGTGGAGCTTTGATCTGCACTCAGACAGCAGCCCTTGAGCTTGCCTTTGTTACTCGATGTAAACATCCAGATATGTTTTGAGGATCAAGACTGTTTCACTACTCAGTGCAGTAAAATGGCAAGAGACAAAAACTGACTTCAGGGTAAACAAAACCTGTTAAAGAACAGAGTATTGTTTTGTTTTTTTGTTTCTCATATACACTGAAAACACAAAAATCACACATTAAGTGGCCAGACTTGGATTAGTCAGTCATTATAGGAAGTCACTTGTTTTAGACTCAGTTTGAAATTAACCTTTGGGAGCTGATGAAGGCAGGACAGGGCAAGGCTAGTGCGGCAGTCGTCCAGGAGCCCCATTGCTTTAGCCAGGGCTGTAAATTCAAGCACCGCAGTGTACACAGTGGATTCAGTGTCACACTCAGAAGGAAGCTTCTCTCTGACAATAAAGAGGATCCAAAACAGACAGGTTGATGTCAGCATCATAAACTTCATCCAGAAACACACCAGCAACTAGCATAGTAAGCTTCTCCTTTTATTGTTCCAAATAATATTCAGTAAAATTACCTTTGTAAATAGTGAAACTTTACACCTAGTAATCCAGTGCATGGTCTCTCCAAAATGTGATGTTTCTACAAATGTCTCTTAAACATGTTGGGATATACACCACGAGGCCATGCTTTAGATCTGATTACCTGCATTAACATTTCTTAAACTGGAAGAATGTAAATCATAGGAAATACTAAGCAAACAAGTTGTGAAAATGGAATAATTCACTAAACAGAGCTGTTGACTCCATGCACTTCCTTTGTTTCATTTTTATTCCTTACAAACAGAACTATAAGAGGTGACTGAATTTTGCTTCCGTTTTGGTTAATCTGTTTATCTATTTCTCTTGTACCATTATGGATAAACAACTGTCTACTGTCTCAAAGAAAGAATGATTACATAGGCCACTGGAGACCTGTTCTACATTAGCCTATAATCCATGACAGGGCATTCATCTGGAAAATGGACTCTCAGCTTCAGTGTCCCTCTTCTGAAGTAAGTGGAATAGGGACTGAAGGGTCTCTCGCATCTTCCAAAGGCAAGCTTTCAATCAGCTACTATACTACTATATTTACTTGACAAAACATTAGTAAGCACATTGTCATCTGAATCCCTACATTTCCACGAGAAGTTTTCTTTTCAACAAGTCCGACCTTTTCTTTAAAAATGAACCTGAACCTAAAATTTCAGATCACCTCTTTAAAATTAGTATTAATTATAGTCACTTCTCCCGAGGAGAGATGCTGTATCAATGTTATTCCGCCAGAAAGTACAACCAGAAAGAATCTTGCCAAAAGTTCAGTACTGCTAGGAAGCTTAATTTACCACTCTATGAGGAATTCTCCAATAAATTATGCAGCATTTATTAATCAGTGTACAACCTGTTCAAACAAGAAACAAAGTTCTCCACTGTATATACATTAACAGTAGATAGAGTATAATATATTATGCTGCAAGGAAACAGAAAGAAGAATGGTGTGGGGATTTAGGGCTCTAAATTCAGAGTGAGACAGGAGAGATGTTTACCACAGAGTGAAAAACGTTCTGTAAGGAATTGATGAGTTGAAGAAAATATCAAAGCTGTGAATATTTACAATTCATTTATCTCTTTCTAAGCCAGTAAGGGAGGAAGATCCTGGCACTTCTTGGAATTGCCCTGCTGCGTTCCCACATTTCAGTGTGAAAACAATTATCATTCATTTCTTCAAATTGCATTGAAGTGTTGCTCCTGCTAAATAGTGTCACTTTCACTTTATAAATTTCTTTTGGTTTCACTGTACATTTGATCTGTTTTTAGATCATACAGCTTATTAAGCAGGTCTCTGTGAACTCAACCAAAGTGTACTAGACATTATTTGAAATTTAAAATTTGGTAACCAACCAATCACTACAAAACAAGCATAAACATGGTGACCAGACTGTACATATTGGGTATTAAAAACTAACCATATGTGTTAGGTTCTGCCTCAGAGCCTACTATTACTGTGGTCACATTGCTGCCTACTGAATACCATAGGATTGTGTAAGGTGATGCCAGCTTATTCACAACACCTTAAAACGTGACAGTGACCTTTTACTACATTTAAAAAAAAGACAACTGAAAGAACTCTTGTTAATAAACCAGGTTATACATCCACAAAAATGTCCTTATTTGGGATTCCTCCATATCTTTCAGAAATAAATTGCAGTATTTAATTGCATTGTTTACTACCACAACTTTCAAACCTTAAAAGTAATTTAAATGTTGATTTTTTTTTCATTTTTTTAATTCTCAGTTGGAACCACTGAATTCTCTGGCAGAAGGTTTTTCTGGAGAAAATACCCTCTGACAGCATATACTGAAAGCCATACAAAGTGACTGCAATATTTTCTTTTTGTTAGCTACAATAACATATTATTTAACATGATATATTATTTAATAATGCATCTGTAGCAGTGTCCCAAAATACAATATGGAACATTACTATCTCTTTTTAATGATATAAGTACTGATTTTATGTCTCTAGAGTTTGTCATTTCTGAAGATTCAACTGAAAATATAACTCATCGCATGTTAATGGGTAACCTCATTTTTAATTGTGAGGATAACTTAGGTTTCCTACAGAATGCTATAGCTATTTAGACGCAAGTAGTAAGTGTACTTTGAACGCAAGATCTTGTGATCAGTCAGCAGGGATAGTAGCTGACTACACAGTCAGCTAGGGCTGTATTTTGTTTCTGCTTCTGTCAATGTTCCACTTTGGATCCTCCTCCAACTCTTCTGCCCATTATCTTCATCATTCTTGGAGACAGTAACAAATTGCCTAATTCTTTCCCCTGTGAGTCAGAATGATTGATTTGTCAATGTCTAGTTAAAACGTATTATCAAGTAAGCAAGATCTTGCACAAGTCTTTATATTCTATATACGTCTTTATATTCTATATATGTCTTTATATTCAGGGGCTGATATTTCTAAAAGATCGTTCTAGGAACAGAGCACAGATGCAGGCAGTTTTCTACCACACCTATTGCTGTGGTTTAACCCCAGCCGGCAACTAAGCCCCACGCAGCCGCTCACTCACTCCCCCCGGGTGGGACGGGGGAGAGAATCGGAAGAGTAAAAGTGAGAAAACTCATGGGTTGAGATAAAGACAGTTTAATAGGTAAAGCAAAAGCCGCGCACACAAGCAAAGCAAAACAAGGAATCCATTCCCCACTCCCCATGGGCAGGCAGGGGTTCAGCCATCTCCAGGGAAGCAGGGCTGCATCACGCGTAATGGTTTCTTGGGAAGACAGACGCCATCGCTCTGAATGTCCCCCCACTTCCTTCTTGTTCCCTCCAGCTTTATATGTCGAGCATGACATCATATGGTATGGAATATCCCTTTGGCCAGCCTGGGTCAGCTGTCCTGGCTGTGTCCCCTCCAGCTCCCCGTGCACCCCCAGCCTGCTCACTGGCAGCCCAGCATGAGAAGCTGGACTGTCCTTGTCTACTTAGCAACAACCCAAAACATCAGCACCTTATCAACATCTTTTCATCCTAAATCCAAAACACAGCCTCACACTAGCTTCTATAAAGAAAATTAACACTGTCTGAGCTGAAACCAGGACAGCTGTCTTGTAGGAGAAATTTAGTGCAAAATTTTCTTAACCTTCCCATTACAAACAAATTAATCATTTCTGTTTGGGATGCCTAATCATTCAGATATGTCAAATCCTGAGCTTGCTACTGTGAAGTAATTATGGCAGAAAGGTGCTATGTAGTTTAGCGGAGTACAACCATTTTACACAGACATATTAAAATGCTAAAATGGGAACAAATTCACTGCAGGTGTTAAAGGCACCATCCTTTGGAGGCTATGAGGCTGAAAAAAAATGCGTCAATGGAACAGAGCGAGAATTCCAATTATGAAGTTGGACTTGGTCCCTCTTCTGTTACATCTTCTGTCACATCCACAGCTGATCTTCCCTGCTAGATGCTGCTGCTATATTTGGTTTCCCCAGTAAGAGAAATGAGTTTTTTAATCTCCTTCAATGGCCTCTCTACTATTGCCTCACAGAATAAGAACCTGAAGCTCAGCTGTGTTGTTTTGGGAGATCACAAATAAGTTTGTCCCTCTGCAGGTTATGGGTAATCTGAGTTCACCTTTTCAAGGTTAAAGTCATTGAATGCTAACAGAGAAATAAGACTTGTTAAAGATTCTGTGTATAAATCACATCTAGCTTATTGTGACATAAGTCACAATCCAGCACAAGAAAAACGGCTTACACTGTGTCATAAAAATAAAACACAGATATTTCCCTTCTTCCATTCCTTGCTGCTCTTGACTATTCTTTGGTGGTAGTTCAGAAGTTCTTTACGTTTTCACAATTCTGCTCTTGTGCAAGTCCCAAAGTCTAAAAACTCACTTTTATTCCACAACTCTGGCTTCTCCTTTGCTAAGTAGAATTTGTCCCCTTTGCTACATGAAGTCCTCCATCAGTCAGTGAATCTGTTCCTTATTTACCAAACATCTGGAATTCAGACTTGAAAGCTGAGTTTGCCCTTGGCAATATCTCTTGGTTTGTGGGTGCTACAATTAAATCTATGGTTGTTGAAGTTTAGCAGCCGTCCATTGTTAATCTTGTGTCTAAAGCAAGAATTTCTTCTGTTAACCTTTTTTAGGTTTTAGATCAATATGAAGACATCCAGTAATACAGAGTATAAACATGCCCCATATTTAAAACAGAGTGCACTCAGACACAACATTTACAGGCAGGGAACTTCTGGTATCAAGCGGAATTCCTAAATTACGTATTGGTACCTCCAAATAATTTCTTATGGCAGAGACAGTCATAATGTGTTCTCCTCTATGAGCATTTTTACAACATGAAATAAATCATGACAAGAAACCCTCTCCCAAGCTGGGTTTAAACTCTCAGCAGCTGGCTAGCTAGAAAACATAACACATACATGAGCCTTATGGTATCAAGAATCAGATTTAGCTAACAGAAGAAAAGGCCAGAATTTGAACTGCATGGACTTTTCTTGGTCTTAAAGTGTCTAGCATGCTAACACAGACCAAAAGAAGTAGAATATTTTGGCTTAGCTTCAGGAATATCCTCCAGCTCCTCTGTGCTGGTTCTGTGATACAAAGCAAATATTAAAGTGGTTAAACAATCACTTAATCAGATGTTTCATCACTGTCAGAAAAGCGAAAATCACTATGTCTAGCACGAAATTAGTTTTAAAGTAGTTTGTATACAGTATACACAAAGGAAAACAAAGGCAAAAAGTAAACATCCACATGTTCTTCATCAGTAAGGGAATTCATTTTCTTCTATCTTAATATGATGAACTGAAGATTACTGAGGAAAAGACGAAAATAAAATCTCCATGGTGCCATTCATGACATAAACTTAGAGCCTTATTTCAGTTCATGAAATCCATAACTTAGAATAATCTACATCAGAAATGTGGTTTTGTCGCTGGTTTTAAAGCACAAAGACTGTTGAGATGTAATTATCTCAACACTGTAACTATTTCATGTTAGCTGAGAAACACTTTAAGAAGTTTCTTTTTAGAATGGAGTCTGATTTGCAAACACAGACATTCGGTTCTTATCATGATATACTTGACAAACAAAAAATGTAATGGCATAGTGAAAATTCAACACAAAATAAAAACCCCAAGAAGTTACTGTGTCCACATATGCTGAAAGAGAAATTATTTCTATGTTTTAATAATTAGTCCATCTCATAAAGAAGGGTGATAATGGACATTACTGAAACTGAGTTCAACATTTGAATTTTCTGATTAAAAATTGAATCCATTCTAAAAAGTGAAAAAACATATTATCACTTTTTCTTCCAAGAAACTCATTGCATCATGCCTGAAGCCCTATATCTGACAGCATATATTTATTCCATTATTTTTTCATGGGTTACATTGAGTAAAACAAATAAAGACTGAACCGTGACCTATGTGAGGCATTAACCTAACAGTTTACTATATTCTTTTTACTAAGCATGCTGAAGCGTACAGTAGTAGTCAATTTGTACCACTGAGAAAAATAAGCTGTGGGAAAAGAACTCAATGACTCCAGCCTCAGTTATATTGTATGGTGTTAAAACCTATAAAACCAGCACTGGGATAGGAACTACACTGTGGAGGACATGCTGCCTCTTGATGCACCTGGAAATCAAGTTTTCAAGTAACTGGAACAATACTATGTCAGGATTTTTCAGAAGTATTTTTCAGAGGCAAGCGCTGAAGAGCTTGATTAACATTCAGCCACACAAGCTAATTTTTATTAATACAGTTGCTGCCATCATATTATTCATTTTCACGGCCAGTCAGTCATCAGATACAAAAAAGTATTTCCAACCACATATTCAAAGCTATTTCTTTGTCACATATGATTACAGACAAATATGGGCTTTAATATTTTATAAGGTGTGTGTTGATTCCAGTGACTAAAACTGTGATGAAATCTGATGGAAAATAATCAGCAGGTACAGAAGTCTAAATCATTCTGCTTGAAGTTCTTTGTTGTGAAAGTCCTTACTCTTTTTTTACATAGTATTTCCACTAATATCAGTTGTAGCTCTGCACAAAGAACCTGGGATTTTCATACATTGTTGAGGTGAATAGTGCCAGAAGTTATCTAATTTTTATGCAAATGTACACTCTAGGAGAAGTCAGCATTCCTCCTGCATGGAAATCTCTGCTAAATTAATGCCGGTTTTGGCTTCAGAAAAGGGTTTCTTCTCCTAGTACACTGTTTCTTAACCTTTTCAGACTGATGATCCAGAATCAAAGTAAAAATCATGAATGATCTGCTCAGTTAGATTGAAATGCATACGTGTGTGCAATAATAATCATATAATTTATTTGTGCATGGGTTTCAAAAGGTAGATTGGAAATATTTGATTTTGAAGGTCACGGTGTGTGGTGATAGGAAAAGAAGTTTTTGCTGTCTATTACAGCTGTGCTTCTCAAACCTTGCAACCACTGATTTTTTTAAGACTTTTCCCCTACCTAGAAGAATTAAACACTGATTGAGAAACAGTTACTTTATCTTGCATACAGAAGATCCTGTGACATTATACAGCATTTTGCATCTCACTTTACATGTAGAATTGGCTTCACCTTATATTCCCCTATAGCACAAGGTTCCTGTTAGATTTCACAGAATCACAGAATCACTAGGTTGGAAAGGACCTTCAAGATCATCAAGTCCAACCATTAACCCAACGCCACCATGCCCACTACACCATGTCCTGAAGCGCCACATCCACATGTTTTTTGAACACTTCCAGAGATGGTGACTCCACCACCTCCCTGGGCAGCCTGTTCCAATGCTTGACCACTCAAGCTTGCACTTGAGCTGCAAGCTAAGGCAGGCCTAGCTTACAAACCAGCTGTCTGCAGAGGCCAGACTGACCATCTGGGCATGCCCTGAGCCTGGGACTAAGGAACAGATCCAGGGAGTGATATGGTGAAAGTCAAATCAAGCTTGCAAACTGTCCACGCCAAGCTATACACTGCAGAACTAAAAACTGACCCCTAAGATCTGCCACTTCAACTTTACTCAGTCAAATACGTAGTAACTTGAATGAGTATTGAAATGTGCCTCCTTTTCAAAAAAATCATCTGTATGTTTTGGTAGAAATCCATCATGTTTCTTATCCTACAAAGGCACAAAAGTATCTTTCCAAAATACAAAGTAAGCTAGAAGCTGCAGGCAATATTCCAGAGACATTACTGTTCAACTTAAAGAGATCAGCTGTGTATATGTACAAAGGAGTATTACAGTTGAATGAATACACAATCCCTAAGCATTGCAGACCACGAAAATTAGAAGCTAAGGGAAAGCACAGACAGTTCACACTATAAAAGCAACATTCTTATTTATGATACTTACTTCTAAAATAATATCTTTAAGAGAAACATGCTACTGCAGAAGTTAACATACAGCAAACAAATCTGACATATACGAATGACTACTCAAAACAGGACATTTCATGTAATATAAAAACATGTTAATCAGCAAAATAAGAAAAATGGAAAAAAAGAAATGTGTCTATATACATACATACTTCTATTCAGAGGTTAATTTAAAATATCAGCATCTTCTAGGCTGCACTGACCTTACTTACATTGGTCCCTACGCCAGCAAACGCTGAAGCCCTGACCTCTGTAGGACTAAATAACATGTGGAACTTCATTCACTGTTGGCAGAGGAAATATTCACATTACCAATGCTGCACGCACCATAAGCGTGTGCCGACTCTAACCTTTGAGGTCAACTTCTCCCTCCCCAGAAACCAAATTAGCTTTTCATTTATTCATTCATACTGAAGCAGGAAAGATGAGATGGTCCTTGTGTTTGGTTTTGTTTGGCTTTGTAATCACAACAATGTAAATTGAATGTACAAATAATACCTTCTGCATTTGGGATTACATCCTATTTGTCCAAATTAAATCAGTTTTGGGGTTTTCTTGGTTACCACAACCCAGAAGAGTGAATCAGTACATGAAAAAAACAAGGACAACAATGTAGTTTTGAGGACAGCTGTTTCTTATACATAGGAAAAATAGAAACAGCTGAAAAATAAATTAAATTTATTCTAGATATAAATGGCAGGTGAAGGCCTGGAAAACACTTTTTTAAAGAAAATAATTTATTTCCTTAAAACACACCTGAGAATTTTATTCTTTTATTTTAAGACTTTTATCTTAAATTACCACAAGATAGTCTGTAAAGGAAATGCACCAAACTTGAGATAACCGTATCTCACACTTAGCTTACATAGGTCCTAGTCCTTTACATACAATACAGTCCTCAATACAACTAAATAAAATGGACAACTTTATTCCTTGTAGAGACAAAAATATATGTTTTACCAATGCCATATATAACCTTATAAACTATGCAAATATAAACTATAGAATTTAGAATTCAAAATTAAATCTTCAAATATTTCAAGTATACTTAGACACTGAGAATTTTCTCTGCAACTAAATCCTTAGCGGGCATACTGTAGATGACTTTTGCTGCCTGCCCAAATGTAGGCAACATGAAAATACAGTAGCAACGTGGTGTTCAATATTGTTTGAATAAAAGCATACTCTAACTCTTTGCTAAAAAACATTATACACATCTCATCTTTTCACTTTATATAAAATCCAGCACAGTTCAAGAATAATGCACATTGTAAATATACTATAACTTGTTATCCTGAAGAAATTAATAAGTAAATTTAGACATATTAGCCTAGTGAGAAAGAGATTTTAAAATATTTATGTTTGTATAATCTCCAAATTTTGCAGGTTATTCTATTAAAAAAAATATCTAGTGCAACTAACTTGCATTTTTCCTTTTGATCTAAGAGTAAAAAAGGTTCAATGTTTACAGACTACACAATGGAGAATGATAGCAATACATTTCTATGCAACTTGAAAAAGTTTCCATGAAGATGAAAAATCAAATCATTTCACTTTGAGAGTAGTAGCTGAGGTGTTAAAAAAGGAAAGAAAGGTATATTAGCAATACTTGGATCGGGAGGAAGTTTCATACTACCAGTGATTTTACCAGAATCTATTATTTAAATGTTAGCAAAGAAGTTCACACAGGCACACAAATGTGACTATTCCTGACAACCAGGCTGCTGGCACAACAAATGGATCAAAGTAAAAAGATCAAAGACCTTGACCCTATATTTAAATAAATTTTTTCATACAACACTGCATCGTCAGCATTATGACAATCACTTCATGTAATAATTATGAATTATTATTATGTTGATAGCAGGAACAATAATTTACTTAAGTGTTTCAATGGTACATATACAGAAAAATAAATTTTCTAATTTGAACAAACTGTGAAACTTTTGTAATTAGCAGAAAAAGAAGAAATATTAAAATTAGGCTAAGTAGATTTTATTATGTGTCATTGATTCCTTAAATATGTCAGGATTATGTGTTGTGAAATGTACTTTCCTTCCTTAGAAAACTTCAATTTTTGTTACTGATGGCTGTTGGTCTAGTAAATACAGCATAATATATAAAAAGACTACAGGACTCTTGAAAGTCATTGCAAACAGTGGTAAAACTTCCACTTTTCAGTGTGGATTACTAAATGTTAAGATTAGTGAAATGAAGATTAGCAAAATTATCTGGAGTTATTAATATGCCTGTAATAGTTTTCCACTAGATACGAAGAAAAATGCTTGTATTCAGAGCTGGAACTACCCAGACGGAACATCACCAATATTAAGACACATTGCCAAGTTTAGGTTATTTTTCTGAACTACCTATTCCCCAGGTTCTTTATTTTGACAAAAAAACCCAAACCAAAACAAAACCAAAACCAATAGACTTATTTCCGCCGCCCGCCAAACTCCAACACAGTAGTATTAACCAGAGCACAGAGGGCACTCAAGCTGGTAGTTCCTGAAATAGATCCACCATTGTAATATTGACCTACCTGAAAAAGACTTTTTTTCCTCAAGGGAAGTAGAAGGTTTTTGTTGTTACTATCACTTATTTATTTATATTTCTTATATTTCCCAAATTCTACTGAAAATTTTATGCATCTTATGAGCAAATACAAACAATTCAATTGGTACCGTTTGTTTTGATTTCAAACTTCTTTTACTATAAATAAATAAATGAACAATTAAAACGATCCTCAACTTTTAATCATATTAAAACCCCTTCTAATTTTAATTGACATAAACTTTTGTATGGGTAAATGAGTGACATACTCTAGCCTTCTTGTAACTTTGCTAAAAATTTTGCACTAACTCGTTTCTTCTCAGAGAATGACAGAATTATGTTGGCATCTTAGCTTGAAAATGTAATTCAACAGCAAAAAACCCCTTAATTTTCTGACACTTGGATTTTTTATCAGATAATGTATAATTGTCAGAAGATTCTCAGTCTTCTGACACTTGGATTCATGCAGTGTCTATGCAGCAGCTGTTTGAACTATTAAGTGTTTAAGTTAACAGAACAAGTGTAGGAAAAATAATTGTTTCACTTTGAGATACTTTAAGAAATAGGTCTCCTCTAAACTCTCCTTTTACCTGGAACATTTATTTACCTAATTAACAGAAAGTCACTGTTCTAAGGTTGCTGTGACAAGCTTGAACTCAGCAAGTCTAACAAACACCAACCACTTCTTGTGCCACTTACTTGCAAAAAATAGTGGGTGAACTTAATTCAAACTGCAGGTGCACACCACAGCCCAAAAGAGATCTGAGATGCTGAGGAAGAATCTGAACTACCTGGAGAAATTCTTAGGAAAAACCGTTGAAGGAAAGTGCAATACAGGAGAAAGAAAGTGCTGAAAGCACCAGAAAGTGCATGGCAGACTTTGCCAGTACAAGTCAATTCGGTGAGTTTAGGAGACATCTGTGAAAACTTTTTGGTCTACTTTGCTAGGTGTGAGAAGATGGTTACTTGGGGGCAAAGAAATTTTCTCTCACTCTTTGAGACTTCTTTCACCCAGGACTTCATCATTCTTTGCAAGTATACAAAAGATCATTAAACAATCCCTAATTTCATTGCTAGTTCCTCTAAACTGGGACAATCTGTAAGACCCTGATTCTGGCTGCCACTGGTCACAAGGGAGAAAAATATGAAGAATATCATAATCTCTCTGCACTAATATCACTACCTTTTCATAAATTTTAGATACTGTGTGCTACATCCAGAACAGTACTGGTCTGATTCTGTGGTGTGTCCAAAGTCTGTTTCATTAGTGGTGGACTTGGCCATGTCAGGTTAACAGTTGGACTCGATGATCTTAAGGGTCTTTTCCAACCTAAGTGATTCTATGATTTTCTCATGCCAGAGCAAGACGTTTCTTTATGCCATCTCTCAGTGCCCTTGTATGCTTTAGATGGAAACCTCCACAGAAGTTGAGATAACTGCAGTAAGTGCTAATATATTTTTTGGATCTACAGTTGCCCCACTGCATGAATTTACCTAAAAATGCCCAGTCATCTAGATGAGGTAGGAAAGGGGGAATATTTCCAGTTCATTCTTTGGAGGTTGACTGTTAGAAACTCACAAGGCCTTTGCAGAAAGGATACCAGGATTTCCACCATAGACAAGGCCAAACGTTTGCCCAGTAGGGTATTCAGTTTCTGACTATAGTAAATAAAAAGTTAATAAAAGGTTAATAAAGTTAATTTCAGGCTAGAGTAGATCTAGTATGCCCAAGTGGTGTTTTAATGCACTGCATTGTACTCTCCATCTCATTCCTTACAAGTATTTATATTTTGCTTCTTTAACTATCATCCTAACTAGAGGTCTTCACTGAACTGTTCATAATGAAACATGAGTCTTCTTTTATGATGTTAAAGTTGATATAGATCCCAACAAAGTAGGCCAGTATTGTTTCTCATAGCCTTTGTGTATATCAGTATCTTTTACAATGCCTGGTGAGACAGGCTTGATTACTAAATGCCATGGAATTGAAAGGACATTTGCCACATTATATCTCTAGTAGAACAAGATATGAATACTACAGTCTGTACATAGACTACAAGATTAAGAGTTACCAGATAACAGAGTAAACAATAGGTAGAACTCCACAGTCTTTGCATAACTGCTCAGAGTATTCTACCACTCTCAAAATGCATCAGGAGCTTCCACACAGAGAAGCTTATTTTCATCATGGATACTTTTAAATAAATTAGAAATTGCTATCAGCATCACAGTAACAGGAGAGAAAGCTTAACACCCACAGCAAAGTTAACCTGGGTTTTCTATTCCATGGATATACAAACAAAATTCTACACATAGCCACTATTTTTTGTCTCAAAACTGCTAAGAAACCAGCAAGTCTATAAGACAATCTACAGAGGGTCAGATCAAAGGCTCATGTTCCCAGGGTTCTGTCCTCCATAACTGCCAGTAGCAGATACTTGGAGAAATGCATTTTCCCATGTTCTCCTTACTTTTAAGAGAGAAGTGTCTAAGGAAAAGCAGAGCGTACAATGATGCTTCATCTGGATCCAGTCATCTATAGCTTGTAGTAACTAAAGGACTTCCTGAAACAAGTTGTATCTTTATCATTATTTTCTTCTGTTGAAACAGGTGATAGACTGAAATGCTGGAAAGAGCCAGACCTTCTATTAATTCCTCTCCAACTTCACTCAAAACACCCCCATTCAGTGGTATTCCTTTTTAACACATTTTCCAGATCTGTGTGTTCAGATAAAGCTTGTGCTGTCAAAGAATGTGTAGAGGTGTCTATTTTTACAAAAGTTGCAAGTGTTGGTATTGTACAGGACTGCTTGTTTATCTTTACAAGGAAAGAAATGGAATAATCATAAAATACAGAGATAAAAACCATGAATAGAAACAGTAAGTCACTACTGGAGTTGTGAAGGATATTAAAAAGCCTGTAAGAAAAGCTTCCATTTGCATAGTCCTTGAGAAGTGGACTACTGAAATTTTAGCTGCCACCAAACATACTTGTTTGTTATTTCGGTAATACAGAAAATTACATCTGTTAATATAGTCCTTTCAAAAACTTCTGCAAATACCTACCAGGAGTTAGAAAGAACAGAAATATCTGCTTGAGGATTAACGGGGATAACTGTTCCTGAAACTACTCATGACTACACCAGCATTTCTAACAGACTATGTTGGCTGTCAAAGACTGAGCTAGACACATGTCTATAACATGCCATCCTCACTTCAAATCTGAGCTGGAAAAAAATCCTAAAACCAACCCAAAAGTGTTTACCATGACAACATAATCTGTCAACTGCAGATCACTTCTGCAAAGGCGACTGTTCTCTGGAAACGCTGCTCTTGCATTTCGAGAAGATGGAGCAGCTCAAAGCAGATACACTAATGGGATTTATGATTTATTAGACCACTATCTCTGTCTTTGCAACTTCAGTTTCCTCCCAGTATAAAATAGGCCTCCTGGCCTTCAAACATCTCACGCTGACAGGAACGGTAGCCAACATGCTTGTCAGTAACACAGAGCGAACCCATGATTTTTGAAACAGAACACATAAGCCTTTGCAGCTCATAAAAAAGATTGACTCTCAGATAGAGACCTTAGTGTTGTCCAACTCATTCTCTTTTAGATAGGCTACAAAGGAGGACACATGATACACTTTTATCTACAGATCCACAAATTCCACAGGCGAAACACTGAAACGTGAAATCTGTATTCTGATACTTTATATCTCACTCCCATATCTGATGTTTTTTTCCCTCTATATAACATGCGCACGTGTTGTCCCACACCTGTGCAACAATGTGCATGCAGATAAATGCACTTGCTTCCTGAAGAGTGGCACTAACTCCTAAAAACTTTGCTAAGTACCCCCAGTGAAGAGCTCTGTTTTCTCATTTTGCACTTGGATATACCGGTAATCCAAGGACCAAATTGTTGGTTTTGAAAGGGGAGCGATGGCTAGAGAAAGGATGAACCATCACAAGAACAGTGAGGACTGCAGTTGATCAATTTGACAATCAGAATTTGTGGCTTGTAATACACATACTGTCTGCCACCTTTCTTATAGAAGGCAGAAGACGTTATTCAGAAACTCCCCACTAGCTAGCTGGAGGTTTTACAATAAATGATATAAAGAACTTCAGAGGAACTCAGAAGTGGTAATACATGAAGCCTTCTCTTCCTCTCTCCCAAGTCAGGGAGAGTTCTCCACATCTACTACTTTATGAACAAGTCTCTGCTTACCACTTTGGAAATTAATATAGGAGGCCTACACCATGGCGCATCTGTCCTACAATTTTGCAAGTTCATCTTAATATGCTAAAGCACATTAATGTACATAGTGAACTTTGATTTTTTTTTCTGAAAAGGAGGAGGAAAAAGGAACCTAGAGACAAATGGTATCTACCATTAAATGATATTCTTTGAATTTGCCTCAGAAACCAAAAATGCAAACAATAAGCTATGGAATATCTTAAATTTCTGAAGAAGGTTACAGAGAAAAGTCAGAAATTCCAATTAAAATATTGCAAAAAGTTGGGTTTTTTAGTTCTTCTTTAATTCTGTAAGTAACTCAGTTAATTTACTTTGAAACCATAGCAAAATTTATAGAAAATTCCAGAGGAAAACTATATTTTTTCTGTTTTGAGTTCTTGGTTGGTTTCAATTTACACAACAAAGATGTGCAGTTTCTTTTCGAATGGCCTTCTAGAAACTAAAGTCATATCTACTGAGCAAGTACTACTTCATCACAAAATCACATATAAACCTTCTGTGAACATTCAGTATTGGATCAGAAATTGTGCTAATCTGGCAAGGAAAAAACTTAAGATTCTAAGTCTTGACACTAATCTAAGCTGACATTAATGTAAATATTTTTAAAATTGAGGCAGGGAATTAATAATTAGCATTCCATAATATTGTATTTGAGGGGAGAGTATGATGATCCAGGAGACATTCATTCCTGGGAAAGTTCATTTCTACTAAGCTAAAAACTGAACATTATGTTCTTGAGGACTGTTCCTAAAGCAATACACATAATTATCTTTTGATTGTGGGTTTTTAGTCATATAAATGTTAAACATTTTTATTACTAATTTTTTTTAATTCCCTTTTTACAAAGTCTATGTACATGTATTAAAATTTGCAAAGCTGAATAGGTATGAAAGAGCAGTAATGAAAATAAGAGAATTGCTGTTATAAAGCAGGCATAGCATGTAATAAAACAGAACTCATCCAATGCATAACTTTAAAGTTGGACAACCTTATCATGAAAGGAATATCTCATGAAAGGCAAACAAACACCTGTCTTATTTTTCCTTTACGTATGTGTATGGTGCTAATATAGATTTATCGAATAAAGGACAAAGAAAATGAACAAATCAAGAATTGACTGTATATTAAAGGAATGCAAAGTCAAAAAAAATCTGAAACAATTATTTGTCAGTAGATAACAAAGGAGAAGCAGATAATGAATATTTAGTTTACTGAGTTATTTTATTAGTTGTAAGGTCTCAAAGCCTCTAACTTCCAGGCTTCATCTCTTAATAACTTCTCCCTCCTAAATTTATAAAACATTAAAAGTTTAAATTGTTTTTCAGAAACTGTTCAAGATCTAAACCTGAATGTCTTTGGGACCAGCCTAGAATCAATAATTTTATTTTTTAATTCATGTACTTTGCTACAGCATTTACATTTGCTATTTCAGACTATGTTTCTTAGAAAGACTCCAGATGGTTGATTTGAAACTAAAGTCACCTTTTTGACATTTTCTTTATAACAGCATGAATGTTACTAAATAAATAAATAAATGAAATAAATAAATAAATAAGAGAGATTTTCCTTAATAATGGCCTGCTTTAAAAATCATAATCTCATTACTTCAGTGTTTATTTATATAAATTGTGGGTCTCACCTTAGCATTTAATTAGTCATTTGGAAAAAAGCAAACATAACAAACTACCAAACACCTTCATGTGGGCATATATTTGCACTGCGTAACAGTTATTGCTTAATTATCTTTGTTTCAGAAGCAATATTTATTCACTTCACCTGCAAAAAAAATGTTACTTTCACAGTTCTCTATAATTGTAATATCAAATATAAAAGCATTTTCTCATTTCCCTTTTATGTCCAATCTCTTTGTTTTCCATCCTCAAAGTGATGTCCTTAAATATATCTTCACACTCTCTCTTACCCAAAATTAGTTTGACAAACACACAAAAGAAAAAGAAATAAATATTTCAATTTTTGCTCTAATGGAATATTTGTCCTTTAAGATATTTTGTGCCTGGAGCATGTGCTGTGCTTTACTCAGCTTAATTCAATTCATTTTTGGTATCTAACATAGGGAAGAACGTCTTTCATTGGTCCTCATCATTCAGATACCGTTTCCAATCTATTGTACATGTGTACCATTTGAGTCAAATGTTCATCTCTAGCTGCTTTGAAAAAACTAATAGAAAAACATGCTCACCTTCAGGCTCCCCACAGAGTGTACACTGTGACTCTGCAAAGAAAAAGAGATAAATTATAATTTATAATTTATAAGATCTATCATAATTACATCCAAATATAAGAAACCTTACAGAACTCAAAGTTAGCATGAAAAACACAATTCTATTTTCAGCACCCATTTTTTAACAGTTGCAAAATAACTTTCAAAAAAGAGTTTTTGCAGGAAGAATTTTAAAATAGAACTATATAAATGTTTATCTATCACCTTCATGGGCTCCAGCCGAACGCATTCATGTAGCAGGACTTTTTGCTTCCACATGACTTTGTTGTATTTGCAGATGTACAATACTGCAATGACAACAGTCACTCAAAAGTTTAAGCCTCATAGTATTTATTATAGCAGGTAGCAAACAGTAATAGTGACAGAATTATTATATTCCTTTCTCATAAAAGAATTCCAAGTCCTCCCAGGCAAGAGGAGTAAGTCAAACAGTCAATGTAAATGTGCAGTTATACTCTGCAAAATATTCAAATGTAGCAATGAAGGAAATAAAACTCCATCATATCAAACAGACGGTCTCTAAATGTACAATTATTATTTTATTCACACACCACTATTTGGAAGTTGGCTGTCTTAAAAATTATTTTGCATAATGTACAAACATATACACACATGGAGAAAATGTTTTAAAGTATCTCTTGAGACTGAGCTGCTTTAGGTGTTTGTATCAAGCTGTAGAACAAAGCTGTTGTTTAGAATCCAAATACCAGAATCAACTGAAATCACAGGGAATGTAATCAAGTTGGCAGATAATTCTGTTACACTGGAAAAACTCCTACTAGAACAAGACAGCACAGCATATTTTAAATCACAGATCTCTGAAATCTCCATTTGAACACTCAGATGAAAAATCACATCTCTAACAGCAACAAGTATGCTGAAGCAAACATACGTATGTGCAGGCAGGCACACACATACATACATGTGCATGTATACATTGTTATATAAATTCAGTACAAAAAGCAATTTAAAATGCCTGGTTATATACAAATCCAATTCAAAACCTTGCTGGAATTATCTCTGGCCTTGAATGACAAACAGGAGATTGGACTTTAGTTGTCATCTTGACTCGAAGGCAAAAAAGCCAGGAACATAGAATATGAAACACGTACACCGAGTGGATTGACATTTATGGTGCCACTGCGACATTGCCAGTTATTTAGAAGAACTTTCTCCATACAGGTAAGAGGCTGTCTCGCAGTAACCCATTCTTGTAGAGGTACTTGACCCTATATTTTTCATGTATTTTAAAAACATTAATTGTTGCCTTTTTTACTACTGCCAGAGGTTGTAGCGTGCATGCAGGAAAGGAACGAGAAAAATTATGTTTATCCAGGCAACTCTGCTGCTCATAGGTGGATCACAACTTTTAAAACAGCCTAAAGTTGCATGAAAGAGCCTAATTCATTCTGATGCAGTTCAGCACCGTGAAACACGTAGTTGAAGCGTCTATCGATAGAGTCAGTAGTGTCCCCAGCAGATCTGACACACCGAATACAACACCCCAACGGCAAGCTTGAGAAAAACCCCCAGTGAAAAGCATGAAACGCCTCGTCTCAGATAACACAGGCCTGTTTTCTTTCACCGCTGGATGAAAAACCCACTTGCCACAGTCTGAAGTCATGCAGAGGAAGCTGCTCAGAAGATTTTTTTTTTTCGCTTTTAATTCAAAGACTTTCTGAGGTTTTACTGAGAAGGGCTGTCTGCCTGTGTGCAGCTTGTTATCCTCATTGATAAGGAAGAACAAGCTGAGACTTGGTTTCTGAACTTCTGACTTTTTGCTGATCCTCTGTGTCCTGCTAACAACTGCTTCACTGGTTTGTTACAATCCAAAGAGTCTGCCTGACAATTTTTGCAGCTCTAAACACCATCTTCCAAAAGTCCCCACTCAACAGTACAAAGTACAGCAGTATTAGCTTCCCTCTTTTCCTCGCTAATATATATCAATGCCAATGTTGTAGATCTGCAGCAGGGTAGATAGTCTAACCACAAAATAAAGCTTGCAGCTATGGCTGGTGGCAGAAAGCTGAGCAAAGGCTAGCGAGGTGTCAGCACCGCCGCTGCCAGGCCACTGCTTTTTGGATTCCTTTCAAGTGTTTGCTTCAGGTCCCGTGTTTAGGGGCAAGCCAGGTGTTTCTTCCCCTACCCTGGGATGAGCTCATGTGAGGATTTTGTTTTAAATGATCGATGTATGCCTTCCAGAGGCTGGGAATCATTTCAAACTGACAGCAGTGCCTCTCTTACGTTGGTAAGAAACAGATTTTGTGGATGCGGATGATTCACCGGTAAGCCTCTGTTTACGAATTTCCCCACTGTACTTTGCTACTGTGGGGGAGGACGAGATACCCTTTTTGTTGTGCTTGCCACATACAGATCGAGCGACAAATAAAAACACAACCACTTCTACTAGACACGTGAACAACATGACAGGGAGGTTGTACAGAGCACAGTTTTCCACAGAGCCTCTGCGTGTGTGTGAGGGAGAGAGAAAAAAAAATCGGTCTATTTAGGTCCATACATTCTGTGGTAATCACTGAGAGATTGCATGTCCTAAATTTCCAAGACCAAAATCATACAAAACATATACATCACACTCAAATATTTGTAGGTTTACATTCTACAGAAATACAAAAATGTTAAAATCCTGTAAAGAAGCTGTGTCTTGAAACCTATTTTAACTTGTTTTCTCTGTAAGGAATTGCTGTATCTTGCTAGAAAAGATCTTTCTGGAAGATAGCTCAATACTAAACACTGTACTAATTTGGAAATTTTCTAATTTAAATTTCTGTTCTGGGGTCAGATGACAGCAATGAAGGACATGACAACAGTGTAGAAATTTACCACTCCATCAGATGAAAGGACATTGTTTAGGTTGAGATGTACCTCACCTAAGGTTGGGTGTCTCAGAATTAATCTTCAAAATCTAAACTAGTCTTAAAAGATTTGCCAGTTAGTGGAAAGAAACAGACATGTAACCTGCCTTAGAAATCTATGTTAGCATGAGATAAATCAATAAATTGCTTTTTGTAAGTACCTACTCCTTTTTTGTGTGTGTTTTAAGAGGTCTTAGACTTATGCTACATCTTCACATTAACTTTCATGACAAGAGAGAAATGAGAAATGTTCATTTAAGTGACCACTGAAGATCATCTAGTTCAGCCTCCCACTGAGCGCGGGGCTGTTGCCAACACAAATTCAGCTCAGCTGCAGTGTTGATAGTCAAGTCCTGAAAGCCACTAAGGATGGAGATTCCACAACCTCTGTGGACAGCCTCCTCCAGTGCTGCATCAGCCTTGTAGGGTCCTACTTGAATCTCTCAATCTGCAGTTTGTGGCCATTCTTCCTTGTTATATAATCTAGCACCACCAAAAAGACTTTGGCTCCGTCCCATCTGTAACTCTCCTTCAAATAGCTGTAGTCCGCTATGGATCTTCAACTCAACAGAGTAAATAAGCCCAGCTCCTTTAACTGCTCTGTCCAAAGGGCACTTTGCTAGACTCCCTCCTATTTCTTCCTATGCTTCCAGAAGTGGGGAGGCCCAACCACTGAACACAGTATTCCAGGTGCAGCCTCACCAGCACCAGAGGGAAATAATAACCTCCTCAGTCTGCTGATGATACTCATCCTGGCACAGCCCACTACGCAGCTTGCCTATTTGCAATGAACGTTGTCATCCCATATGCAACTTGGTACCCACATTCCTTCAGGAAAAAAAAAAAAAAAAATCAAGTCTTAGTAAGATCAGTCCCCTGATCCAAGTCTCCTGCCGGTTTAAAACAATGCTAATGTATGGCACAAGGGAAGAGGGAACACATGGCCAAACGCAGGCAGACCAAGACTGCTCTTTTCAGGACTGGCCAGCCCATAGATTGTCTTGAAGGGAATTGTGACATTTCAGCCTCAGACAAGTAACTTTTGTATGCCCACACTGGATGAAATGACGTCTAAAGTGAAAGTACTTAAGCTACTGCATGTCGTGATGGAATAGGAGCAGGGACATTACCATGCTTCAGACAAAGACATTTCCTGAGCTGCCTCTCCTCACAATTCCTAGTAATGGATTATGCCTCTAAACACCTGATTCACCTAAAGTATTATAATCATAATTTCACAAGAGGTATTCTTTCTTTTTGATATGTTGTTAATCAGCTGCACTCAACAAAGATGCTAGTTCTTGCAAACACTCATACATGTGAGTAACTTCTTTGTCATTGCTCTCAAAAGTAAAATAAGTAAGATGGGTGAGCGTTCAGAGATTTGGGACCCAATAAATCAATAGCCCAAGGAAAAACTGTATTTATATTATTAATCTCACTCTATCATTTTGAAATTGCCTCGCCAACAGAAATCATCTTCTCAGATACAAGAGCATGCTGACAAAATAGGTGATAAGAAAGGTCTTTTGAAGAAACAAATTTATCATGAAGACACAAGCTTTTTTTTCCCCCCAAATAATATTAAATTTATTTTATTTTGATAGTTTTTCTTGTCTAACCTGAATGATAAGTAAACTAAATATAATAAACTCAAACATGTAAATGCCAACTCCCTCCAATTTCTCCAAAAAGTTGAGTTCAACATTCAATTTTAAATTAGAGTGAAGATAAATTATTCTGCTAAACATGTTCACCTTTCCTTGCTTTGTATATACTTTTCTTACACGGCTGGTGCAAGTAAAATAACATGTACTGTAAATACCTACAATAAAGAAAACAATATATGGGCCAGATGAAAGATACAAAATAGACATTATTAATAAATTACAGTTCAAAATACCCATGCATGCTACTTATCTAATAAGACTAAGACAATACAATATTAGTAGTATTTTAAATTAGTTTAAAGAAAATACTGGGTGGTATTTAATAGTTAACTACATTTTAAAGTACACTATGGTCTCAGCAGGAGTTTACCCAGATTATGGAGTCCAACCTGGATGAGTTTTGACTGAGATATATGGAAGTGACAGTATGACAAGAAACAATATGTAAAGATGAGAAGCAGTGCTGGGGATAACTTGTCACCTCAGCACCACATTCAGAAAACGGATGCAGTCAGCCCTTCTGACTGCCCCTTGAATCTGACTACCCCACACATCCAGTTTTGTATCCCCACTTCATTTGTGTAACAGACTTTTCTGCCTCTCTTTTCATCTGATACTACCAGAGTCCCTTTGCAGCTCCTCTGTGCTGCTACTTTTCTCTATATTATTTTAAAGTTTAGCTACAAACGTGTATTCTATATCACTCATATTTCTCCTTTTTTTCCTCCACTACTGTTAAATCTATTTACTGAGTGGCCAAAAAAAGATCCCCTTGTTATATAATTACTGAATATCACTGCCTATTTGAATTCAGAATTCAAAGCATTAGAGGAAAACCAGAAATTGTTTTTGTTTCACAGAGAAATATGGTTGGCCTCACAGAAAATAATTCTTGGTTTGCTTTTTTTTCCCCTTTCATTTATACAAAATAATAATAATATTTTAAAAAGCAATGAAAAAATAAATCAAGTTTCAGTGAGGAAATTTAGCAGGTAGTGCTTTATATTTTGGTTTTAATGGCAAGAAATGCAACTGGTTTTGACACTATTTCATCAATGTCTCTTTACATCATTTTACTGATGTCAGTGAAATGGAACTCTGCGACACTTAAAGAGACATAGGGTAGCCATACATTATATTGAGATTTAGTGAAGCTGAAAAACAACCTATAATTTGAGGCTAAACTGTGACACTTCTAATCCTTTGCAGGATTTTAATCCAATGTTTGTATCTAAACATGGCTATAATAGTTCCAATAAAAGCTGACTCTATTATGAATTATGTTTTCCCTTCTCTCTTTTCATGTCTATTTTTTCTCCTACACTTTTTGCCTTTATCTGTAGCTTTTTCCTCCTGTTGATATCTCACTGTTGCACAATACTATCAGCTGAAACATCAACATGACAGACTTATAAGATAAACTGCAAGATTTTATCATGTCCACCAAGATTCTCCCATTCACAATCATCCTCTTTGTTCCACACCAATGCTAGAGCAAATCCTGTGGAGATCTCCCACTCTGTGTTGTCACCCATGTAGCTAAGGCATTGAGGGACACCTACAAAAAACAACTAGTCTTTTCTTCTGCAAAGCACACTAGAGCTTTACCTACAGAAATTTTCCTAACATGTACTCTAAAACCTCTGGTGACAGGGAATGGAGGCCTGTTCAGGTAAATTATCTCTGTTGCTAAACTATCTTTGCAGTTGGGGAGATTTTTCCTATATAGCCCAAGCAGGCACTCTTTTCAACTATTGCAGATGGAGAATAAAATTTTTAATGCACTTACTTAGGAAAAAATAATAATATCCAATTCAAATACTCATTGTTTCCTTCATGTCTTGGTTTTTTTTCTGTTACAAGACTTCAAATTTTCCTCACAATCGTGGTTGCTAATACTCATTACATCTTTGCTGTTCTCCTCTGGACTCTTTCTAACTTAGCCATATCTTGAAGTTATAAGTGCTACTCACTGAACACGGTATGTGACCTGTACCCTTTGACTGCCAGGTAGAGCAGAATATTTACACTCTTACATCCTTTTTATATTTCTAAGAATCGCATTGGCCTAATTTTGGGCAGCGCTATTTTCTTGACTCAAATCGGATCTCATCCTTATAGACAGGAATTTGACTAGAGGTACCTTGAGCAGTCACCATCATAAGAATGAAATCAGTCAAGGATACTTTGTTGGTCTGCCTTTGCAGTAAGAGCCCTATTCGTGTAATCCGTGTAAACCAAGTGAAATCCACAAAGCATTCCAGGTGTTTCTTACAACTTTTTGTTTGAAACTATGAAGTAGCAAAAATAATCAGAATGACACTACACCAAAACACTGTATTTCTTACAGTATTTTGAGCGCTGACAAATAATACAACAGGAAGCGAAAGCAACTACATTTGGACTTGGATATTATTTGGACCCATTGCCGTGAACAATCATAAAAGAAATAAACAAAAATAGTTTCAAGTCATGCAAACAAAAGAAATACATGCAGTTGTACATATATACATACATACACATTTATGTCTGTGTGTGTATCTATCTACCTATCTTAAAACCTTTTTTCTTCTTCTGAACAATAGTATTGACACATAAAAATAACTACCAGCAGCTTGCTCATTATGCAGAATGTACTGAAAAACGTAATAACAACAATTGTTTAGAACTATTGTGGATATAATTAAGAAATGTATTTCATCCCTCTGGAACTATTTCTACAAGCACTTCTTGCTGAGTGTAAGAGCCTACTTTCCTGTCTGCCTGCCTGCCTCTCACTGCTGATCACTTGTGGTACCACCATTCTCAAGATGAGATTCTCTTATGTTTGTAATTTCAGCTTTCTTGAATCTTTCCTTTTAACTGCGGTATTCATAACAAAGGGACTTTTACTGCCCAGGATCAGGCCTTGGGGTGAAGAAAAAAAAAAAAAAAAAGAATCTACTAGAGTTTTAAAGAATAGGAAAAATACAATAGAAAAACCAGCTGCCTGAGAGAGACAAGCAGCTGGGCTATATTGGGAAAAACAGAGCAAGGGGAATGAGTAGCCCTGGGAAGGCAGATACTCAAAGAACTTTAAATAAAAATAGAATACAGAACAGCCATTATTAAAAAAGAATGAGCCTAAAGCAGAAGAAAATCAACCAACCTGGCAGTAAACTTTGTATCCCTTTGAGCAAATGAACTGACATCCAACCAAATGCATAAAGAAACCACTAAGAGCCCCTTATTTTCCCTAGACAAAAATATAAGGTTCACGCTCAAAGCAATGCCAGAACCTATTCACAGTACTTGCACATCAGATCCTTCTCCATATGGAGTTTACACATTACATGTGCATTAACCAAGCCAAAACAGATTTCAGAAAAGAATTACGAGACCAGACAATCAAATATTTTCAAAGGAAAACAAAAATAACTGAAGCAATAAAAAGCAAAGTATAAACCACTGAAGAAAAAAAAAAAAAGCTAATGTTTCTCTTGGTGATCTGAGCACAAATATTTTCTTTTCAGAGGAGCAGTCATAAACACAGTAATAAAATAGATGTGCTTTAACACACTTCTGATACACATTTCAAACGCTCATTTTCAAACTGGAGAGTCCAAATACCCTGAACAAGTACAAAAAAGATGAGAAGATGTGTTTATAAAGAGTTTAAAATATATATATTTATATTTATAGACTATATATAAATGTATATAATATGTATATATATATTTATTATTGTTTTTAAATATATATATAAAATATACACATTTTTCTCCTCATTTTAACACTTGTTTTCTAGTATTTGTCATTCGAATATATTCCTCACAGCTGAGGGAAGGAGACTTACCACCCCCTAATCATATTGTTGCACCTTTGTGAAAAAGACCAACGAGAGTAAGGCTGGTGATAAAAAATTGGGGGGGGGGACGACTCATGAGAGTGTTGTGAAATATAAAACTGAAGACAGTTTGCACCAGAAGCTTGCTCCAAAAACGCTCTGGAGCCAATGCAAGTGTCACTGCAGTTCAGCAGACTCAGGGTCAAATCTCTACAGCATACTAATGCAAAACCAGCCAGGCTCTCTCACGGTTCCTCTACTTTCTGTCTTTTTTTCTCGCTCATCTTTTACTTTGCTCATTTTCAGAGGTTTTACCAATAATCCCAGAGCCTCATAATAACAAGTTAAATAGCTACAAATCCAAGTTGAGAATGCTTTAACAAAGAACCAAAGAGATAGATGGCAAAAAATATAGAATAGGACAGCACAGTTATAGAGTAGATCACGTACTCTGATACTCTGGTACTCTGGAGTTTAAATTTCTTTTTTTACTCTTTTCTCCTTCTTTTCTCTCATAAAGGAACCAGATTTCAAAAGCATTTAAATGGAGAGGAGAGTTGACTTGACAAACAGATTTAAGGAGGCAATTTGAAATACAGAGGGTGTACAAAAAAATGATGTAACCATTGGAAGGTATAAGAGATCAAGTCCAGGATGTATCCATATGTGGGCAAGACTGTTGAATGATGTCCTTCATGTAACGTCTGTAATGTATATCAACTTAGAACAGAACAGGTTGGAAGACACCTCCTGAGGTTGTTAGAGTTTATCCCTCAATTCAGAGCACTGCTAACCTCAAAGCAACATCAGGTTTCTCAGGGCTTTGCACACTCAAGTTTTGAAAATCCGTCAGGAAGGAGAATCAACAGTCACTCTGGGCAACTGTTCCAGTGTTTGACCACCCTCAGCATGAGTAGTTTTTCTTTGTGTCTAATTGAAATTTCCTTTGCTGCAACATCTATCTATTCCCTCTCGTCCTTTCACTGTGCATGTCCATTAAGAGTCTGGCTCCGTCTGGCTGCAATGACCCATTAAGCAGCTGAGGACAGCAATTAGCTCTGCTCTCCTCTTAGCTTCCTCTTCTTTGGGCTGAATGAATCCATGTCTCTTCGGTGTCTCCTTGTGCACCATATGCTCCAGTAACCTACCCACCTTGGTGACCATCCCTCTGGACACATTCCCATTTGTCTATGTCTTTCTTATACTGGGATGGGGTGGGGCAGGGGCTAGAACTGGGCACTACTCCAATTGCAGCATGTGAAGTGCCAAAAAGGGGGGAATAATCACTCTCTTTAACCTACTAGCTGTACTGATGCAGCTCAGTGTGCAGCCAGCCTTCATTGCTGCAGATACACTCTGAGATCCCAATAAAAGGGCACTCAAACACAAAAGGACTATAATATAAAACTAAATCGTTGAACTGGTCCACTCCCAAACATATGGTGACCTCACATGCTAAGTGACTACTCAAGGAGATTTGTGACTACTCAAGGAGGTTACAGCAGCAAACTCGGATGTGCCAGGCAATGTCTCCCAACAGTTAGAGACCACAGCTCAAGTTAGAGACTCACCTGCGGTATAAGCCTTTTTGACTGTCCTGAGAACAAATCTGCTATAGATTCCTTCTTACATACAGGCTGGGGGGAACAAGGCTTCTTTACAAAAGCACTGAGCTATCTTCTGTAAGGATTTCTGTCTTGACCAATCTATAACGACTTTTGGGATCTAATGACGTTTCCAAATATATCTGTGTCTCTCCTATGCTATATAGAGTTTTCATATAGTCTCTGCTCTTCATCAGAAATGTTGTCTTCAGGTGGGAGTGACCAAATACGCAAGAAATGCAAATTCAGTGTGAAACATTAAACTTGATTTAAAAAGATTAAACAAAAATCTGTTTATGCTATATAGCCTTTGTCACCAAACAAATGAGTGTTAATAAATCTAATCTGGAAAAAATTAAAAGTGAACAGACAAAAAATATGCATCCCTTTCCATCTTGAACATTTTCAGAAAAAAAGAGAGTGTGCTCTGTTGATGAGTTCGAACACTTCCATCTCACTGGATATATAAATGTGACTTCTGTCATAACCACTACAAAGGCACAAAGAGCTCACTGCAGGACTCAGACCTAACCTCAAAATAACAACAGTGCTTAATTTTAGCTTTTACAATAGAAATAAAGATCTATGTGGGGTAATAGAAACTTTCCAGCGAGTTAAAAAGAAAAAAAAAAATAGTTTGCTATTTTCTTTAAAAGAACTACTAACTTCAACTCCAAGCTCCTGACTTGTTCTGGTGAAGTGAGCATTCACACCTGTACAAAGTCCCTGTGCTGGAATAAGGTGCAAAATTGGGCACATCTGGAAACTTTTTATGCATGAAGTTTTCCACAGCGAACATTCTTTATCAAAATTCATTAAAAAAAAAATCCAAAATTTTAGTTGCAACTAAACAAGCATTAATCAGAACTGGACATACATCCTTTGACAAAAAAATGTAAAATTGCAATAAAGGCATAGGACTTGAGAGTTCAAAAATATTTCATAAAGGTAAAAGTGAGAGATGGAATTCAATGACTAAAAAATAGTCTGATCTTTTTGCAGAAACACTCATACATTCAACCTTAAATAGCCAAAAGCAAAGTTGAAACTGCAGATTTAAATTTATTCTTTCTTTTCAACTGTGTGAGTCCCTTTTCTTTCTTCAGTACACCACGTACACAGCAATGCATACCTCCTTCAGCCAACCTCACCTTTTTGATAACTGCAGCATTACCTAGCATTACCACCAATTTGACCTTCCTTTCCTTTATACTTTCGTAATGGTCTGGTGATTTCTTTAATAGTTAGCTACAAGGAAGTCGAGATCTGCAGCATTAGGAGTCTATGTACAGAGCACAATCATCGAAAGGAGCCTTAAAGTCGACATAAAAATTGTTAACATGCACTATGTTGTAGTTGTAACTGCTAAGTATGACAAATCTCTACATGTCGCTTCGAAACTTTGGGGAACCTGAAGTGCAAACACCCAGAACGCATATAGTATAGGATGCTTTTGGCTGGTTTGTAAACATCACTGAAATTAGAATCTCCACACAAGCCTTGCAAGTATTTTAGACATTGTTATTAATATTTTAAAACCCTCATAAAATTCTCAAGATTAAATTAGCAAATAATATACTCAACTAATTAAGTATAAATCATTGGCATTATCATAATTGGAGCAAACTTTCATTGATCTGTCTAGCCCAAGGGCAGGATACTGTTGCTAGTCCCAGCTGAATGTTATTGCCTTTTGGAAATTAAATGTTTTGTTGTGTCCAACGTAAGATGAAGCTGTATAATTACACTTGATTTTCAAGACAGTAAAAAAGCAGGAGTCCAGAAAAGACACTAGTCTGTCTGTAATTTCTCAGATTAGTCAACCGAGTGTAAAGCAAAATCAGTTTCTCTCTATTCTTCAGAACTATTTTTTTTTTCTTCCAAATCCATTAAATAAAATTTCTGCTGTAACTGTCTTTCTCAATCTTAAAATAATAAGAACTTTTCTCTACTTCCTATACTGGAAGCAAGTTTACATAAAAACCCCAAAAAATCACAGATTAATTGAGCAGTTTCTCTTTATGATCCCGTATTCAAAGTTGATGCCAAGAAACTGCCACCCTCAGTTTGTTTTTCTACCTGGATATGTAAATGGGAGAAAATTTGCTTCAATCATGAGAAGTTTGTTGTTAATGTAGCTTTTTCTTTTAGATAACCATACTAAACTCTGCTGACTGACCCCTACACAGTCGTCTAAGTGAGGCTATCTGCAGGACTGGGAATGAATTTAGATATTATAAACATGCACGTTATGTGATCTCCACAATCTTACTGGCCTCCATCAAATTATTTACCAGATGTAACTAAGGGGTAAATTCCTGGAAGTTTGAAACTAAAGAGATTATTAATAATAAGGTGATAATATTGAATTACTTGCAAGAGACAAGTAATGAAAAAGTTATGATCCAGCTTTCAATAGTAAGATGATAAATAATTATACAAAAGTTACTCATAAATAAATGTCATAAATGACTAGTTTATAATGCTGAATTATCTTAATCACAGAAACACCATTGAATTACTAATCAACAGAAAACAGACATACAAAGGGGTGAAATTAGCTGTCTGTTAGATTTAATACCGCATCCTTAAAAAAAACCCCAAACATTATTTACCATAGTTATTTTTCAGCACTATTTACCTAAGTTTTCTTATTTAAAATACTTCAGTTATTGGATGGTATAATTAAACAAGTGCTGTTTGACTTCAAAAACTATTGCACCTCAGATATGGTTGAGAACCAGTAAAGCATAATGTTGGCTAAGATGGAGTCGGAACATAAACAAATTTCCTAATATATACAATTCTTCATTAATATTTCAGGCCCATTTAATAACCATAGAGTCTTCATGAACTAACGTATGATGTACTAGTAATAACATGAATCTGTCTGTTAGACTTAGAAATGCTTTGGCTTACATGAAGTTTTATGGTATAAATTGTCTAGTCTAGTTTCATGATGGCATTAAATGCGATGCTTACCATTACCATTCAACTGATATTTCCTTTTGTTAAGCAGGAAAATCGAGATCAATGGCATCTTGTTGTTGAAACAATGATTAGGAATGCAAAAGAAACGGTAGCCCTGAAAAAATCCAGGTGCTTTTTAAGCAGTTCTTTGGCTTGCTCGTCCAGCTAACTAGAAGCCCAAACTCTGCTTTTAAAAAGGCCTTTGAAAAGAATATTATTATTTCTCATGCACAAGGTTAAATGTTGCAATAAACCTGTGTTCCCTATGACTTCATGTGCTTGCTACGACATTTTAGTCACACTGCTCAAACTAACAACTTACAAGGGTTATGCTTATATGAAACATTTTTCCACAGTGGAAAGAACGTTGAAGGTTCTGTATAGTTTGCATGGTAGATCTCCTTATTGTAATAGCTCCAAAATCCAGTTCATCTGATTTGGAAATAAGAGAGTCTATCATGAAAGAAAGAGATTTTCCTATGTAGAACCTAGCAATAGATCCAAAAATACACAGAGAGGAACAAAGGATAAGAACTGGCTTCGTGAGAAAGAGCTTGGAAACAAGAACCTAGGACTGAAGAGACTGACTCACAAAAAGAACGTATTTTTCATCAAGTAAGGTAACAAGTTACCAGGAGGTAACAAGCGCCACAGAATCAAAGTGCAAGGCTTAAAATAATTACACCAAAATGTTATATGGAAACACTGAGAGGCTGAAGAAAAATATCAATAGATCCAGTGAAAGAAGAAAAGGTACGTATGAGAATTTAAAGGTGGGGTTTTTTTAAATGCTGTTAAGCACTAGCATTGCAAAACATCTGCAGAAGTTCACATATGCATAGCCACAAATGAATGCTCAGTTCATGTTTACTGAAACATTGAAGCTCTTTGGAAGTACTACTAACTTCCTATGAATTCCCTGGAGAGAGTACGCTCAGAGTATAACTAAACGAAATACTCATTCACAGCAGGAGCTTGGTCTAAGTGTGGGAAACACAGCATCAATACTGTGCATGAAAATTGAGAGAAGTGTGACTCAGACTTTATTTTTTTGAAAGACGGCAAACTTAAGATATACAACAGTAGGAAGTGAAGGAGCAGGATCTCGGTGTGTGTCACAACAGCTCAGCCAAAATCAGAGGAATCTCACTGCTTTTTATCAATTATTTGGCCCAAGATCTTCCAGTCTGTGGGTAATAACACAACTGGAGACAGAGCCAGTAATTAAGAGAATGCAATCGGATTCAAAAGGTTTTCCATTATTTTTTTGTGACTGGATGAGCAGATGGCAAATGCAGCTTAACACAGAAAAAATGTGAGATAATTAGCAGGGAAACCAAACACCAAGTTAGAGAATATGTACTAAATGGAAATCTCATCTAGCAAGCTAATCAAGAGAGGAATTTGGGGGTTATTATAAAAAATAATTAAAACCATCAAATCATTTCACAGCTGCTGGAGAAAAGAAGGCAAAGATGATAGCAGGTTACATTAATAGATAGATACACCACAAAGTAAAGCGATACTATTAGTGTTCAAGGCATTTATTAAGAACCATCTAGAATACTCCACCTGGCTCTGGCAGACACTGGAGTGTGCAGCGAGGCAGTGCATTACAGATGAAAATTCGGTGTGCTAGTGGTACTCCCCGAGGACCAGGCTTCTAGTGCTACTGAGGCTGAGCCTCTCCCAGCCTCATCCATGATGTGACAAATTCCACCCAAACCTAGGTAGGTTATTTTTGTTTCTACTGCTCCTGCAATGCTGTTTCAGAGCCTGAATCTTGGATGGTTAAAACCATCTTACTAAATTGCAACCCATATTTATTCATGGTCAGTTTATTCTTATGCCAGCAATATCATTTAGACTATATTGCTCTTCTTTCTTCCTGCTGTTTACCTCCTTGATATATTTATAGAGAGCTATCCTATTCCTTTTTGGCCTTCCCTTGCCATGTAAAACTTGTCAACCCGTTATTAAGCGCTCCTCTTTCTTGCTCACCACAGTAGCCCTATAAGCTTCCAGTGCTCACTTTATTCCGGTGCAGATTTCTGCTCTGTGAACAGGTGTCTATACTTGCAAAAATCACTTAAGACATCAGTTTCTATGTTAGCAAGCAAGGAGCCCAAGGAAAGGGCCATGCTTAGCTGTTGCAGCAGCCAACAAGTCGGTGCAAGTAACTATTGGGAACAAATCCAGAACGTAAGGGCAATGCATCAGCTCAGCCGTTATCAGTGTAAATTGCAGTACCGGGACCTGGCTGGGGAGAGGGGCAAAGGGGTGTGGGGCGCCCGGCTCTGGAGCCTCCCCTGGGAGAAGTGGAGGAGGAAAGGGCCGGGACCACAGGGCGGGGAGGCTCTGGGTTGAACTGGGAGTCTGGGGTAGGGACTCGGAGCAAGGCTGGGGGCCTTGGAGGAGGCCGGGGCACTGTGGGAGAGGAGATATGTGACTGTGGGGCAGGTGCAGGGGAGCCATTTGCAGGATTGTCGGTAGCTCCAGGTGGGCTGGGAGGAATGGGGTTGCTTTAGAGTAAATTCAGAAATACTGGGGAGGCTCTAGAGCAGTGTCGGTGCCATTAATCTGCAGTCGATTTGTGGACCAGATCACACACACAAGATGCTCCATCGCTCCCACTTCGTTCTCCTTTTAAATTTTGCATTGATAAGGAGATTAAACATATGTGACAGAATCATCTGGCCATTGGCAGCTCTCTGACTCTCCTGTGCACCATTTCCCCCACCTTCATCCACTGTCCTGCATTTCAACAGGGAGCTTGACACCTAGAAGACAAGTTGCTAAAAGATCTCGAATATTGGCATCTGGGCAGAGGAAACAGAAACCCAAATTAAGACCCCCATTGGAAAGGCAGCCGCACAAGCTCAGCAGCCATCAGATTTGTTCCGTCTCCCAGTCAGCACAAGTATTATGTTGAAATCAGCTATTACACAAGCTGCTCCTTCCCCAGCAGCTGGGACTTAGGGGACATGGGAGAGAGCCAAGCGTACTGTGAATAGGGAGGCTTAGCAGATGTTACAGAGGAAGTGAAGATATTACTTGGGATGGGAAGAACGTTATTTATAAGGAACAGGAGGAGAGAGGACCAGGCTACTGTAACATAGGAACACAGGTCACAACTCTGCAAGATACTTTCATTAGTCCCAGCATTAATCAAACAACTTGCTTTCCAATACAATGTGGCATTGGAATGTTCAGCATAAAAATAATTTTGAACTAGTAAACTACTGCAAGTCATCAGAGCCAATATATTCACCAGAAGAATTTTAATATAGTGACTAGTATATACCACATATTAATTACAGTTTGATCAAAGAAGAGAACACATTTATAAATGTTTTCTTTTATTGCCTCCCTTAAGTTTGCAGGGAATTAGTGATCTCAAAGTACTTTTTAATCAATATTGAAAAATCACAGTAAATTTTTTTAACTGAACAGAGACTCTCTAAATTACTGTTCTTCAGATTTCCCTAGAGCTTGACTGTCCTTTGGAATACTTTCAACCCACATCTACAAGAAACAATAAGGGCTTTACTGTACATTTTTATATGCCAAATATTTCTTTCTTGTTCCTTTACCTGCTTCCTCTTTTCTACTTGGTAGGTGGGAAACATGCAGTCTTATCTTCATATAACAATACAACCATAAAATTACCTGTACTGAGTAAAGTGGTACTTTGGTTCTGTTATTGTCAGTCATCTGATTAGTACTTCACTGGAGCAATGGGAATGAAACTGCTTCTGAGACAGGTTTCATCCCCAGGATGCTTCTAGGTTCATATATTTGCATAGAATTACATTGCCATTTTTATTTGGGAATAACATATTTATTGTACAAACTAAGACTAGTTTTAAAGTAACATTCTAATTCATTGATAACGCTATATACTTAGGATCACTTACAAGGTAGGTTAGTTAACACAGATTAGAATTTCTAACCAATGTACAGTTCAACATTTCAGCAATTGCTTTTATCCACAACTGGAGTAAAACTAAATCATCTACCCATTTGGTAGGATAAATTACACTGAACTTGGACTAAGCTGAAATGTTTAACTTTAGTTTGTCAGAAAGAAAGGAAACATTCTTTGTACTGTTTTATTTAGTTAGGTCAAATTCTGTTTTGCGGCTCCTGTTTTTCAGGCCACCTCTCTCCTCAACAAATAAGACTCTTAGCCACTTCTGTGATGCCATATAGCTCCTATGAAAACATATGATCACATATGCCATGGGAAAAAGCCCAGTTCAGGAAACCTGTTCCATAAAAAGAGCATGGATACAAGGAAGGACTCTCTAAAAGGTATTCAAACCACAGCAGTTCATTCAGTCCAGTGTCTATTACAAAGAAAAGCATTCCAACACAGCACAACTCTGAAACATGGCTGATCCAAGCCGATACAGAAATCATTCCTTTTCACTACGTAAAGTTCAACAAATTCAAAATCTGGCAGGTTTTGATTTTGCAGAAAATTCTCTCCCTAGTCATAGCATATGTACAAACACAATCACTCTTCTTCAAAGTAATCAACTTTTAGCAGAGGTGTCTGTCACAGGCATGATGAAACCTGCAACATGTTAAATATTATTAAAACAAATTCATTCTTTTACCATCTAACAAGAAGGTTCCTAAATACTATTGATATTTTTATTACTGTTTCTGTTGCAACCTTGTTCTCTTATCTTTCTAAAGAATTTTCTCAGGTAGAAAATGAGAAGCAGCAGGAAACAGACTTGTACTGCTTTAATAAAAAAATAAACTGCAAAAGGCTGCTGCAGTCTTTTTCTCCCTTTGGCCCTTATTCTAGATAATCGGTGCTGGCTACTTTTCTGCTAGTCCTTCAAAGCTGTCACTCTTTCCCTACCAAACCAGCAGCCAGACAGGCTGGCTTAATGTAAAGGTTCCCCCAAAAAGCAGTTGCGTTTTCCTTTCTCTGTGAAGTTGGAGAAAAGAACACTATGTTTGAAAGAGTTAGGTACGTTTTCCAAAACTCTGGTGCATGTAAAATCTAATCATAAAATAATGCCTTGTGTTCAAAGGTTCTTATAAGTGCTTCCACTGTTTTGACTCCAGTGGGTACCATCAAGTGGTTTTATTTTTTATGTTGACAGCTTACTGTTCAACAAGTCGTTAGAGAAAGGTCTGTGATTTTTCTGAATGTGAACAAGTGGTCATTGGGGGATACAAATGTTATGGTCATGTGGGTATGGGTCAGAATGCCCTAACATGCATTTTCATAAAAGAACTAGAAAAAAAAAATCTTTCAGTAACTGATATTTCACTGAAAGCCTGTGCATGAGCTAGGGCATGACAATGTCTTAAGGGGAATACTGGAAAGCAAAATTCCTCCCTTAACTTCCTGATATCAGTGGTGGTCACTTGTTTCTAATTCCATGGACTAAATAAGGTCAAAAACACAGCCAAAAGCGTAAGAAATGAATACTTCCTGCACCTAACTTTGCCCAAGGAAGGAAAATAATAATAAGTAATAATTATATTAATGATCATTATTAAAGCTACAAAAGGGCTTCTTGCTCCTTGAGTAGAGTTTAGGTCTCTATCTGCCTTGCCTCTGTCTTTGTTCTTATTTTTGCTTTTCTGAAGGGGCATGAAGATAGCTGATGTGCTGGCTAGCAGGATATGCATTAGGTAAGATGGGGGGGGGGGGGGGGCAGGTTCCAGAAAATTAGCTCCAAAATCCTATTTTCTGGAAAATCACACCCTTCTATGAGAGCAATCTTATTAAATTTATTTGTTTAATCTGTCATTATAAAGCTAAAACAATACTGTTACAAATCAACTGAGACCTTATTAATATATTAAATTGCAGTGGCTGAGGAATAAAGTAGGCGTTTATAAAATCGGAATCATGATATTCAAGTTTTGTTAAAATAGCATACAGAAAGGTCATGAAATTATATTAGGAAAATTGATAGGTGCTATTGTATAAATTTCATAACACCTACCTTGGATTCCTGCCAGTTTCCAGACTAATATTGGACAAAAAATATCTATCCATTTAAAATAGTCCAACTCTAACATAACCTACTGTCTTCCCCCTCATCTGAAGTAAAGCATCCATGTAATGATCTTCCCTGCATTGCTTATGCTACCTAGAGTAAGAAGGTAGTTGTTGATATGCCTACAGGCGATGGACTGGCAAGGCAAAGTTATGCTGCCCGGTGCGTGCAGTGCACACACAAAAAATGATAGAGGTGGCAAAGCAATCAAGTCACCCAAGCATGGAGGGCATGAAGACTGCAACGGCTATGACAGCAGCCACCACTGCCTCTGTCAGCTTGCAGAGGATGCGAGATAACCAGCCGTCTTTGATGCAAGGCATCATGCCAAACCTATCACGCCAGACAAGCGCTTTTAACAGCTGCAATTAAAAATATATCAGTGTCTCTAGAGAAACTTATTTTCCTTCCTGCAAGTGCATCTTTCTGCTATTCCCTCACTTCAATTCCTCCCCCATATGACACAATCCTAAGGTCCAAAACGTACAAATGAACCAGTGACAGGCTTGACATTCAATATCTGGCAATTCCCACCAAGATAGCAAATGGCACTTCATGTTACTGGGAAGTGAACATTTCTCACAGGATCCCAGCATATGTCTCACAAACCACACTTAAAACTGAGATTTTTGTCACTGATGTACATAAAGCTAACTTAGATCATTTTAAGTCAGATCTATTTAATTTTAGTTATAAAGACAAAGGAAGATTTTTTTTCAAAAGTCCTAATAAGTTTAATCAATATATTAGAAAGAATGTCAAAGCAGGTTTGGGGTTTTTTTTTGCATATATAGTCTACAAAGGAATGTATCATGATGTTTATACTACAAGTGTTCCATGCAAATATGTATTAACTTTTCCACATAAAGGCTGAAATGAATATTTAGGTATTTTATTCACAATATAACACTTAATTTTTCTCATAACTTTTACCATGTATCATAGGAATTTACTTGGCAAAAATGAGGTGATTATAGAGATGGGATAAATTGCATCTGTAAAGATATCAAAAACATTTTTGTACATTGAAAAAGCAATAGTATATGGAGCTATTGTGCTGTAACTGTAACACACTGAGATAGCAAAGAAAAAGTAAAACGTGGTTACTGTATAAACTTAAAGATTAAAAAAACAGCTTTGTTTAAGTTAAATTATGTCCTATCTTTTATTTTTCTTCTTCACTAATAAATTTCAGCAATTCTTACCCATAACAGCAGAATTTGCTCTATCACATTGCAGAGAAAACCAGGAGAATTACTTGAATACCTACAGCTTCTCAGAATGTTAATAGCGATTTAACAATGTCCGTTCTTCTTTACAGAAAAACAGATAAAGCAGTCTTTAAAGGGTTATGAGAAAAGCGGCTAGAGTAGTGTATGAGTAGGATGCTGAGTGTATTTTCCTTTATTTTAAGAGCTGAAAGAGAATTATTGGAAGTCATATTGACATCCCCTCCTGTGTCAAGTTGCTTGGGTGGTACATTTAGGCTTTGGTTTTTTTCAGTCTTCTAATTCTAGTCTTTCTGAACTGAGGGACACATAAATGGAAAACAAACAGTCTTTTGCAGTACCTGAGGGCACAAGGGAGAAGAGGTGCAGATGGCAAGGTTACCAAGGCAGGGCCAAAGGCATCATTCATAACCACAGCAGTGTCAAAACCTTGTGAATCAAAGCCACTGGCTCCTGCCTCCTTATTTGTCTGGTTTAGATGGGGTCACTAGTACTTTGCCTGACGGCAGCAAGTAATCATGAACACTAAGACTGAGTTTTCCGTGACTAGAAACTGCTGAATTTTTCTCAAATTATCTACATTTATAACATGATTTGAATTTTAAGTCAAATGTGTTTGATTACACAAGAAAATTTTATTTGACTAATTGTTTTTGTTTTTTGTGAAAACAGCACACTAGAGGACAGTAGAAAATTTCATCTGGGATTGGCACAATAACAGCTCTAGAGCTGTGATATACACATACTACATTCTTTAGCCAAATGAATGACACAAAGATTGCTTGTCATAAGTGAAGTCAGTGAACATTATATGGAAAAGACATCAGAACAAAGGAGATAATTTGCAGATGATGTTAGTTCTGTAAGAATAAGAGTGATATTTTATCAGTGCCGAGTCAGAACAATAGAAATAATTTGCAGATAAAGTTTGAAAGAAAAGCAAGGGAAAAAATGGTATTTTTATCACAGTTAAAGTCTAAAGTTTGTGATGATTACTTTCCAGAAAGATTAGGGTGATTCACTGCAGAAAAAGGAAGCAAAATAAATAATACTTCTTCACCCAAAAATGTGGCGGAGGAAATCCAAGGGGATTTGAAATGCATTGTTCCATAAGCAGGGGCTACAAAAGCATTTTCCTTTTGTTTTTTGTTTCAAATTATGTCCTGACTTTCTACATACCTATTACTGTATTCTAGGTTGTCCCAAGTGTACCCAGTCCCTTACGTAGTAATTCCAGTTTCCTTCCATTCCTCTTGCCCCTGTATTTCCCCAAACTCAACTCAGTCTTTCTCCCAGGCTTCTTAACAGCTGCTGCCCAGCTGTGCACCAGTACTGCACCAGTACTGACTGGCCCACGGGCACACACCTATTGCTCACGCAGCTGACTTGGGACCTGAGACCGAAGTCCTTCCGTCAATCTGATTGAATTTGGGTATCTCTCCCTTCCCTAGCTGCCTAACTGGAGTACAAAAACTACAAACCTTCACAACTTTGAGATCAGTGAGTTTACAAGGGCTTTGTTAGGAATTCCGGTCCATTCTTCTGGGAGGACCCTCACTGGTGTTAGGGAGAGCATCCAGGTTCCCCCAGGTGCCAAAACCAGTCAGACACCAGCATGGCCACAGCAGCAACAGGTATGCTGTCCTGCCATAGACTTCACTGTTCATGAAAAAGCTGATCAACCAGTACCTCCAAACAGCTCCAAGCAGATGACTTGCTTCACCTTGTACTCCCTTTCCCCTGCTTCCCAAGTTCTTGCCTCTTACTGCCATCATCCCCTCCCAAATAAACAGCCCACTCTATTTTCCCGTTCCTCACTGGCTGTGGTTTTGCTGACTTTAGACCCTTACTCGGTGATTTTGAAATTGTTGCCTTGGTACTTCCTGCCTTGGTCCTCACTTCTGTTCAACTTGTGGCTCCCTTTCATTATCTATAGTGACCTGCTGTCTCTCATGTGGCCATCTTATGAACAACAACAAAGGACAGGATGGGTCATCTACATGTACATACTCCCATTTGGCTATCTGTAGCATCCTGCAGTTCTTCATGTCATTATCTCATCAGATGTGCAACAGCTTGGGATTAGCCTTCTGCACACATACCTTAATGTTTTAAGGGGAAGATTTACAGACAGACAGCAAAAAAAAAAAAAAAAAAAAAAAAAGGCCTGCATATAGGTCAGTGCAATCTCAATCTCAAGCACAAATACAGGCTGGGCAGAGAATGGATTAATAGTAGCCCTGAGGAGAAGGATTTGGGGGTGTTGGTTGATGAGAAGCTCAACATGAACTGAAAATGTGTGCTTGCAGCCCAGAAAGCTGACCGTATCCTGGGCTGCATCAAAAGAAGCGTGGCCAGCAGGTCAAGGGAGGTGATTCTCCCCCTCTACCTGTTGGAACAAGTCCAGACAGCCATGAAGATGATCAGAGGGCTGGAGAACCTCTCCTATGAAGACAGGCTCAGAGACTTGGGGCTGTTCAGCTGGAGAAGGTTCTGGGCAGACCTTATAACAGCCTTCCAGTACCTAAAGGGGGCCTACAAGAAAGATGGAGAAATCATGAAATGATGAAGTTTACTATATGAAAAAAAGGTTTGAAGTCCTTGTTCTGAGTTAAAAAACAGATTAAAAGAAAAAACCCACTGTAAGATCTCTCAAGAAGATAATCTAAAGGATAAATGAGCACAAGAGCCACTACCTACTGAGAGAAACTATATTGAATACACAAAAGCAACCCCCTTTTTAAGTGCAGGTAGAAAAAATATGAAGAGACCATTCTAACTGCATCAGTAGTTTCTTAATGGCCTGAAAATAGGAAAGAATCATTATAAAAGTGGAAACAAGAGACCATGATTAATGATAAGCATAATGGATAGCTCACATGCCCTATATGGCTAAAAATCAAAAGGCTGGGGTGCAAAATGCATTTCAATTAGCTAGAGACATAAAAGGCAATGAAGAAAAAATCTATAAATACATTAAGCAGTCATAGAAAGACAAAAGAAAGGAAGAGACCGTTATTTAATTGGACAGAAGACACAACTATGGATGATACAAAGATATGGCTAAAGTGTTCAACACTTTGCTTCAGTTTTCATACATAGAAAAATTAGTTATAATCAGCTACCAAACAAAACGCATTTTAAACAGCAGACCAGCAAAAGAAAAGAAGTTGAAAACTATTTAGAAAAGGCAGACATATCAAGCTTCAGAGAATGAATCACTATAGAGAACTTTTCTAACTAGCCAAAGCAGTCTCAACAGAGAGATCACCTTCCAGAGCACAAGGAGGAAGTAGCAAAATAGCACTTCTATCTACTGGGAAAAAGAAAGACCAGGGGAATTGGAAACATATTAATCTATCTTTGAAAGTCAAAATATTGCAAAATAAGTGATCAAAAAAACAAGCTATAAAAATAATGTAAGACAATGTATAAACAGACAGTATTTGTCAAGCATACTAAAGCCAATGCAATTGCCTGTTGATTAGCAAATATAAGAATGACTTTAATATGGTTGGTGATACTGCTGTAAATTTTAATAAACAATCTTTTTAATTATAATATGAATATAACCACTACTACAGAGAAGCACAACTGTGGGGAAAAACCCCAAAACAATCCTGCCATTATCAACTGTCAGTCATCAAGGAATCACCAAACTTGGAGGACATCTTCAGTGCAGGCCCAAATCTGGGTCTATAATATATTTTCAACAATAATTTACACAGTTGCAGAGGAGTCACATTCATATCACTCTAGGGATAAAAAGCATTTTGCCAGACAGTATTGGAATTCAAAATGATCTTGACAAAGTTCAGCGTGTTCAAAATTCAGAAGATAAAATTCAACAGAGACCAGGCAAAGTACTGCTATTAAAAAGGAGAAATCATGTGCACTAATACAAAAAAGGTAATATACAGCTAGGCAAGACTGGCTAATAGAAATCTAGGTGTAACAGTGATCACAAAGTAAACAGCAATGCCAATGGCATTTCAGAAAAAGGATGTACCTCTTTCTGGGTTATGTTAGTAGGAGATGTCTTGAGACATTTGGCTTCCTGAGCTGGTAAATTCCTCCAAAGATTATTATGCCTTAAAAAGCAGCTCTTTTTAAGAAAGACATAAAGCAGAGCAAGTCCAAATTAAAAAAAAAAAAACAAACAAACCCAAAAAACAAAACGAAAACAAACAAACAAAAAACCCCCAAACCCCAAAACAACAAAACCCCAAAACAACAAAACAACCAACCAAATCCAGCACATTTAAAATGGTTTAGCCAGGATGCAAGATTGAAGGAGTTGTCTTACCACCAGTGCACTCATATGGCATGGTGTTTCATGCAAACTTCTTATGGGTAACTGCATCATGGCATATTCTATAAAAAATCTCTAATCAGCACACAGATTTTCATAACAACTCTCTTAATAACAATACAGAACATTCTTTGTTCTTTCTGATTCTCCATTAGGATAATGACGTCAAACTGAAAAAATATATATAGCACAGTTAAGTGGAAAAATGTATCACTGCTGAAACAGTGTTTGGATTGGGTGTATTTGGCAAACAAACTAGAAAGTACATGACAATTTACTGTAGCATTCTGCTTATCCTTTGAATGGTTATCAACATTTATATATACTAGAGACACTAAGCAGGGCATTTGTGTTGTAAAGGCTTTTTATCCCTCCAGGCCTCCTGTAGTTCTTAACAAAAGGCTTATTCTAAATGTTTCTATGCTTCCTGCTCTTACTGTAGCAAAACAAACATTATGCTTCCTCATCAGTACAAAATGTAAAAACGTTAATGATCACTATTCACTGTAAGATAAAACGTTGAGGTCTAGACTGAGCTATGTGCAAATGTAGTGGATTGTTACAACAGGAATACAAGTTGGATCTTGGCAATGATGACACCAGCTGTGGTCAACAACAGCCTTACAGAGTTTTGAGTAACTGCTCAGTATGGTCATCACAAAGTCTGCATTCTAGAAGAGGTCCTTGAGAGTAAAAGCACAGGGTGACAATAGGTGTCTTGAGAGAACAGACTTGGTATAAGTGAGGCCCCAGGGGAGGAAGCACATACTGCAAATGGTCAGTTCCTGGCCACTAAAGGAGTGCAACTGGGAGAGCTCAGCAGAATTGCTTTTAGAGCACGATAAAGAAAATAAAAAAAATACACCAAACACATAAAACTGGCTACATATAATGAAAATTCAAAGAAGAAAATGAGAAGGTATATAAGAGCACAGCCCTTACATGAATGAGCACAGCCCTTACATGAATGAGCACAATAGAAAAACAGAGAGCGCATTGCTCCAGCAGTATCTTCCCTGGTTAAGGATGCTGCACCTGGTTAATCCCCCGCACTCCTTCAGCAGAGAAAAAGAAGTGCTTTTTGGTTTGCTCTTCACCAGATTTTGCTTCTGCAGCTCAGAAATCATATATGAAGTGCTATATGTTGCTATATAGTTGTGTTAAGTAAATCAGATTTTTAGAGAGTGGCATGTGTGTATGTGTGTTTTATTCACCAGCACTCTCCTACATGGCAAGGTGATTGATACTGCAGCACCAAATCAGGATAAACTCATGTGCAACAGTATATCATATTTAGACCTGAGCTGGGGAAGTTTTGCACAGAGGTGTTAAAATACAAAAAGATTTTTTTTTTTGTTCCCCTGTAGCATAATTAGTGCTGATAGCTGGTTATCCTGCCATCCTTCCTACAGTTGTATAAGTTCTAAGATGCTCATTCAGTTCCACATATGACGTGCTAGTCATGTGCAGCAATGGCAGAACAAACCTCCATGGGTTGATGCCACCAAGTAAAACGTCAAGAAACTTCCACTCAAACTGGCAAAAGTCAGGGAGGGGATAAGGTTCTAGAGGCTAACAGATTCTGCATCAGACTGCATTATGACTGAATCTGTTTGCTGTACAAAACTATAAGCTGTTTGACAAAGAAAAGTTAAATTCATGGATTGGTACAAAATTTCCAAATTATGAGTCCTGTTTTATTTCAATGACTGAGCCAAAATAAAATGCTATTTATTTTCTCTAGGCTGCCATGACACATCTGGAGTCTTCTCTGTAAGGTTTGATATCTAAGTATGCACCCACACAAGAGAGAATGGAAGAACCCGGCAATTAGAGCCCTACACAAACTACCCAAATTTTAGGCCTGAGCGTGTAGGAGTAAACCAGACTATTTACCTAGTTATATCTTCTTTGAAACAGGTGAGCAGAAGGAACATAGGGAGGAATGGGTGGAGATTGAAGTCGTCTTCCAGACTTGTTGGCTAGAACAGCTGCGCCACTGCAGAGAGATACTAATTTCCAGAAGTAAATTACTATTCCCTCAGACCAAGGAAGAAGCAGAAGAGAAAATGTGATTCAGAGGAAAATCTGAGTCACCATACTTCCCCGGGCTGGCATTACAATGATGCAGTTCACACACCACCTCTTGCTCAAGGCTATGCCAACAGGCACAATCTTAGCCTAAATAAAGAACAGGACAGCTGTGTCAGCAACTTACAGTTTTATACACTTTATATGCTGCTGTTTAAGGTTTAGGAGAAGATCAAGAATCTAGGAAGCTATGAGACAGAGCATTTGCTATGTTATCATACTAAAATATCCCTGTGTCACTTTGTGTCTTTTCATAGCACAGAAAGTCCCCTCTGTAGGATAAAAACCCAGATGGATCATTTTATAATGATTAGGCATCACTGTTTAAATGTAGACACCATGAATCACTCTGCAACAGCTGCCAGCGATTTGCCATGGAAATAAAAGCAATCATCTACCAAGTTTAAAGAGCTACTTTATGGGAAAGGGATGGGAAGCATGTGTTCAATGAAAAAAACCACAAAAAAAACAGAAAAGGGAAGTGATTTAGAAGTTTTGTCAAAATATTCCATAGTGGTTATAGACTATCATCATTTAGGCTGCAAGGACATCTAGAGTCATGTGGTTCAATCACCTTGGCTGAATTCAGGGCAAGTTCTGAATATCGATATTCACCATCTAAATATGATTAGCATTACTGAGATATTAATGTTCTTTATTGTGAGAAATAAAAGGAAGGTGCATTAGTATTAACTACTTGGGAACAAGATCAGTTTGTCTTTTAACAATAAACACACTTTTATGTGTTTTGTTTGTCTTTTAACAATAAACACACTATACTTAAAATGAAGTTTATTCTATTTTGAGTCTAGGATTTGTAAGTATAAAGAATTCTCTTGACATGCATGAGAAAATAAGACTGGTCCTACTTTATCGGATTTCCTGTTAGAAAAATGGATTAACCATAAAGGAGGAAATACAACTGGTAGACAAAAAGTGAAAAAAACTACTATGTACATTGGTCGCCGTTATATTAGCAGTGTTGTAAAACTATCATGGAAAGAGTCACCTATTCACATAAGAGCCTTTATTGTGCACAAGCTTAAAACTGCTGCCATTTTAAGTTTCTGAAACAGTATCTCTTCACCGACCTTCCCTTCAGAGGCTCAGAAGTACACATGCCAAGCAAGACATGTACAGAGTCCATCTAAGACAATAAAATCCTTCAATTCAGCAGTAAGATCTCAGCATCAGTGGCAACCACAAGGTTGATGAGCAAGAAGGAAGGGAACAGTTTTCATTTTTTCTATACCAGCTCAGTGATGCCTTTATCCAAGCAGCAGGAAAATAGGTCTCTTCCAAAGCCGCCTTCCTAAGAAGGGATTTTGCTGTTACATGTCTCCTTTCCCAGGAATGTAACACAGTTATTGGGCTGGAGGAAAGGATAGAGCGGGAGTAATAGTCCCATTGTAGTTCATGTATTGGATTGTAAAGAATGAAAAAATTCATCAGGATATAGAATCATTCATTTTTGATGAAAAGAAATCACATCCATTTTGAAATCCTGAGGTGAAAATTTAGGCTCAAAATATCTGCCCCCATTAAGAATGCAACATTTTTCTGTGACTATATATTTTTGTGGACATTTTTATTACCTACGAATGTGATGTTTAATGTAAAAGGGGAAAAAGGAGAGGAGCAATGTATTCTGCAAGACTAATGGTCAGCTAAACATAATTCATTACACAAGCCGGGCAGTATATAGAATGAGATGTTAAATCAAGCAGCAATGACCTTGGACTGATCAGCTTTTCTAAGCTAGTCTACTGGATTTTGAATTTACTTTGGCATGGGGTCCTTTTTTATAGCAACAAACTCTATACAGTGAGATTCATATAATCAAACGTACATGACTACATTGAATTACATATAAGCTAGTTGCCTCACACTGAAGACAGAAATATGGTCACTTTCAGGGCACAATTAATCTCATCTGATGTACAGACCTGAAAGAAGGCAGACCTAAAAACACCGATTTCTCAACATTCATTATGAAAGAAGACAGAGGTGATCAGTTCAATATACAAACACCTCTATTATACCAGAACTAGGGGAAATTAAATCCATCCAGAAGGACTAAGAAATTCTGGTCTTTATAGCCAGCTTCAGGCATCCAGCTTAAATTCCACACAGGGATTTAATTTTAGAACTGAGGGTTGAGGAACATACCAGATATAATAACAAGGCTTACCTCCTACCTCCTTCTCTAAAAATATACAGTTTGTCTCCCAGTTGCAATATACCTCAAAATGAGCAGACTACTGAATCATTTAAGGGAAATAGTTCTTCTCAGGACTTTCTTCATTTGGGGATTTTTATTCTTTTCAATCATGAAGATAATTTTTATCCATCTTACAAAATCTTCTTCAATAGAATTCAGGGAAAATCTGTGAACCTATATATTGTTACAATTTTTTATTTCAAGAAAATATTAGAAAAATATTTGAGAACACCACCTCGCCAACTCTCTGTCTTAGAGACTTGCTATCAACTGCAGTCTCATTTGACATCTCGATAAAAAAACTTGTGCTGGAAAAATAAAGTGTGTCTAGGGAAGTAAACACAGTCACAGCATCAGGTCTGCACTGCCCGGGAATTGGACAGCAGATCTCTATATAGACCCATAGTTTTCTAGTACTGCTCACTTTGCTTTGTATTTTAGAAACCAGCAAGGCTTGGAGTAGCTGAATGCAGTTAGTAAATACAGGTGTCCGGCCGTGACCATGTCTTGTGGGGATTTTTGTGTTGCTGCTACAAAATGACTTAAAAATGTATATTTTTTAAACAACAAATACCAAATGACCAATGAAACTATGAAAATTCAAGCTTTCAGAATGTGAGATATTATACACCTGTCAAAAGCATAGAAGCAGCTTATTATTAATCCTTTTCTTCTATGAAAGAAGTGCTATGCTACCCTCAAGGTATAAGGTATAGTGCAGTATTTGTTCTAGTTCAGCTACAACAACAGAAATAACTTTGAATAACTTATGATTCAAAAGTAACTTTCTGTCAATGAAGAAAAAGAATAATTTTGATATACTATTTTATGTTCTATCCATAATTATTTAATTAAGCGTATTGGCTCTTGCCTTGTCCAAGAAATACGTGTTATTATTTGCGATTTATTATAATTTTTTTATATTAAGTTTGATTCCAATGACTGTTCTTGTGCTAATCAATATACTGGTACTAAAATGGCTATGAAACATCTGAGTCAGTGCTGAGAACTAGTGACAAAATGTTACACAAGCTTCAAGTTTTTGCCAAGACACAGTGGTACTAAAAAGAGAGTTGGCTGAGGACAGGACTACTGAGTTCTTATGCCAGCGTCCTTACCAATTTCCTCTTCAGTCTCCATCAAGCTAGTATTTTATTCTGAGTTTTCTATTTTGAAGACTTTGAGATAATAATGATTAGGTCATTAGGTCACCTCTAATAAAGAACACTGAGATAGACGGACAGCAAGCTTTAGGGAAATGCAGGTCATTTTAATAACACAGAAATAAATGCACATATCTAGAATACTATAAGCTTTATATTCATAATATCTGCTAAAAAACCTATGATGATAGAAAAATAAAATTTCTATAACATATTTCACTGAAATAGGAAAAAAAAGACATTTGCTGCTATAAAATCACCAGTTTAGGGGCCATTTTGAAAATGCCTTCAATGGCTTCATCTGCTGCAGTGAAATTCAATAAAGGATATTCTCCTTATTCTTCTCATTACTTTTTCATTTGTCTTTTTTTATTTTTTTGAGATTCACAATCACTACACATGGACTTGTGTCCAGCTGTCTAGCCTTTTGTTACAGAGTACTCCGATTCAGTCAGTGAGCACAGGGAAATCTACAACCTCTGGGTCCTTAACATGGATTAAAACATTAAAACACTAGAATATAATGCAAACAGCTTGCTTGATTTCCAGTGCCCACTAATTGAAATCCTCCTAAGTATTCTGAATTTTGTTTTTCCTTGTACTGTACAATTTCTTCGTCTCTGTGTAGGAACCGCAACTAATATTTCACAGCTTCACAGATAACTTCACCAGAGCACAATTAAAATTGTGCATTCCCAGCAAACAACCATTTGCAAAGGCATTTAGTCATAGTTCTAAAGTTAATAATTTATTGTCTCTCTTCATTAATTATAAAAAGCTGAAAATTTTGCTACAAATGACTGTGTTAAGAAGATCTAAGGAAGACAAGCTTTGGATGTGTTACATAAAAGCATGAAAGAGCAGTGCTACATTTTTAAAGGGAAAGCTGCCTTTCAAAGTTCATCAATATTCACCCTTTTGAGACATTTGGCTAGGAGATAACTGACCTTGAAATAGGTTATGCATCTTCAGTTTAGGATGCATAACAAGTCATGGTCAATTAATACACAACAGAGCCCACAATCATGGAGATTATTGCCTGATCTGGGGAAAACATACTCAAGGGCATTACAGCCTAATTTAGCCTCACAATCAAATTGATAACTTCGGCACCTCAAGTACTCAGAAACCACAGCAATGAGCGCTCTGGAAACACACACAGATCTCTAATAAACACTGACACTCTATAATGATGTTTAAAGATGAGCTGTAAAACTTTAATAAAATAAATATTAGACCCATAAGCTTCATTTCATAACCTTGCTAATACATAATAATGTGGTCCAGAACTTGTCCCCTACTGGTATTTCTCAACAGAAAGCAGTCACCCCAGACAACGACTTCAACTCTGGGCTTCCCCTGGCCAGGGGCAAAGAGGTACTGTCCAAGAAAAAGGTCAACTGGCCAGTTCCTCACTGAGCAGGCCATTGCATGGCTCAGACCAGGCAACTGTTGGAAATACTCTTACAGCTCTTCAGAGCTCCAGACTAAGGAAACATGATGCCTTGCCACCACTGTTCTCCTCAATACGTTGCTTTGATCAACTCATCCAGAGAAGAGACCACAGTGGCCAGATGAAGAGGATCACTTAAAAACAGGGAGAAAATTTGAGGTTGCATTTATTTATAATGTAGGCTGTGTAAGGCAGCACTGTTTTTAATGTTTATGCTTTTTTTCCTGTAGAGGCCCCGAACATCAATACAACTCTGCTTATTAATTTCCACTGTAATTTTTGTGGATGTTTTTTTGATCCAAAAATGACACTCCCCCAAAAAAGTCAGATTAAAAAATTGGGTCCCAAATTACAATTAATTGTTTTTTAAATTAGAAATAAGTTTTACCTATGTCCTGAAGCAGCTGAAAATAAATGAATAATAAATAAGAATGTTTTATACTTGCAGTATTTGGAGCCTTTAATTTGAGGGTTTTAACAGAGTTCTGAAAAGTATTTACTAATTAACTTTCACTTTACTACGAACAAGACAAATCCTTGTAACCTTGCTTTTATCTCAGGTGAAAAATAAGATAAAAAAAGGGAAGAAATTGTGTGATTTTTTTCTATTTCATGTCCCCATACTCGCTCACAATCAATAACGCACAGCATTAGCTTGAGGCATAACACCTCATTGTCATTCTCCACACACACAATCTCACAATGAAGCAATGTTTTAAGCTCTAGCTAGCTGTCCTACCTGGAGACAAGGGTCAAAGCTGAAATACTAGTGGTATTCTTATTAGTAAAGCAGTGAAGAACCAGTGTTAGAAGTGGGTAAACTGATTCTCTCTGTTGCACCTCAAGCCTCTGTGGTACAGAAAAATGAAGAATGCCTCTTGAGACTACCACCCAGAAGAGGAGATGCTGAGGTCAGTACTTCCTTGTCCCCAAGGAAATCACCGCTGCTGACACAACAGGACAGGAGAATCTCCATGGCTTGACGGCACACGAGAAGTGACCTCAAAAGTGACCTTTCAGGCTGAGGAGGAAACTCCCACCCTGGGCCACTGTCCTAGAAGAAGGACAGGTAAGTCAATCAGATTGCTGGCATCATCATCCTCAGCCTCCATCAGTGGTTTTAGAGACCAAGCAAAGCAAAGAGATTTGCCAGCAGATACATTCTACTCAAATGACTGCTTTGTTTTGAACCCTATGGAACTGCTTTTTCCAGCAAACAGAGTATTACAGGGAAAAAAAGCACACCACCACACCAAAAACGAACCACCTGAATCAGCTATTCTGTGCTGTTAATCCAATCGCATTGCCATACTTCCTTAGTTACTTTCCAGTGTAACTTCTCTCACTCAAGGCAGGCTGAATTGACAGAAGTGAACTCAATTTCTGATTTTTCAGCACTCCTGTCAGTTACACTCAATAGATATCGATTCCTACCTTTTCTACATGAGCTGCTGGGCATGGGATGGGGGTCCAGGAAAGAAAAAAGGAATTTTGGAGATTATCTGAGATATGACTCCTTGCCAGGGATGGCAAAGGGAAAAGTCACCTTGAAAATGTTGACTGAAAATTTCTGTGTCAGGATTCATACTGATGACAGTGAGGATTAGGAAACCACACAGGCTGCCATGCACCCTATCATTGCAATGCAAATCATGAGGTTGTTTGAGTTTCAAAAATGAATACAGGGAAGAGTAAAGGGAATTTTGTGAAAACCAAGCATAACCTGTATGACAAGCTAAAAACAGTTTTCAGGTTTAATTGACACCATCAAAATAGTAATTGGAACAACATGCATGGCTATGTATTAAAAATGGACATGTACATGGCAAGTGCAATAATATATCTCTGATTCCAAATGAAAAATAAAATTTCCTGGAAGAAATAGTAATCCTCATCTTATTTATGTAACAGTTGACTTAGAACACTGTCATGGTTTAACGCCAGACGGTAACTAAGCATGCAGACACTTGCTCACTCCTCCCCGCCCCTCAGTGGGATGGGGAGAAGAATAGGGAAAAAAAGGTAAAACTCGTGGGTTGAGATAAAGAGTTTAATAGGAGGTCCTGGTTTCTTCTGGGATTAATTTTCTTCACAGAAGCTAGTGTAAGACTACGTTTTGAATTTGGGATGAGAAAATGTTGATAACATACTGATATTTTGAGTTGTTGCTAAGCAGTCAAGGACACTCGAGCTTCTCATGCTGGCCTGCCAGCCAGAAGGCTGGGGGTACATGGGAATCTGGGAGGGAACACAGCCAGGAGAGCTGACCCGGATGTGCCAAAGGGATATTCCATACCATATGACACCATGCTCAGTATATAAAGCTGGGACGAAGAAGAAGGAGGGCATGGAGGGACATTTGGAGTTATGGCGTCTGTCTTCCCAAGAAACCATTACGCATGATGCAGCCCTGCTTCCCTGGAGATGGCTGAACACCTGCCTGCCCATGGGGAGTGGGGAATGAATTCCTTGTTTTGCTTTGCTTGTGTGGGCAGCTTTTGCTTTACCTACTAAACTGTCTTTATCTTGACCCATGGGTTTTCTCACTTTTACCCTCCTGATTCTCTCCCCCGCCCCAGTGTGGGGGACTGAGCAAGCGGCTGCGTGGTGCTTAGTTGCTGGCTGGGATTAAACCATGACATAAGACAGCAGGGGAAGAGAAAATAATGATGATGATGATGATGATGATGTTAATAACACAATATACAAAATAAGTGATGCACAATACAACTTCTCACCACGCACTGACCGATGCCCAATCAGTTCCTGAGCCATGGTGTCCCTGGCCAACTCCCCCCAGTTTATATATTAAGCATGATGACGTATGGTATAGAATATTCCTTTGGCCAGTTTGGATCAGCTGTCCTGGCTGTGCCCACGCCCAGCTTCTTGTTGGCAGGGCATGAGAAGCTGAAAAGTCCTTGACTAGTGTAAGCACTACTTATCACCACCAGTGTGTCATCAACATTATTCTCATCCTATATCCAAACCACAGCACTATACCAGCTACTAGGAAGAAAATTAACTCTACCCCAGCCAAAACCAGGACAATCATAATACTAACCTCATTAAAATTTTGCATATATTTAACAGTAATAGTTCTATGTCATACCGACAAGTGAAGACTGAAGGATACAAAACAAGGTGTTATTGATTTTATCATTCCATACATTTGACCACAAAACTTAAACATTTTGTGTAATTTATGTACTCTCCTCTTGCATTTTTTATTGGCTTTCAGTTGTAGCTACCTGAAGAAAGATCTTATTACAAGATCAGAAATTATATCTGTGTTGCTTGTTTGTTTGTTTGCTTGTTTGTTTTTAAATCTGTAGCCTAAACAATTACCTAGGCTTGCAATTTGTCTCTCATTCTAAGGTTCAACATGCCACCTTCCCCACAGCCTACCTTTCACCACTGTGATCCTAATCTCTCTCATCTCTTTTAAGATGCACACCATGTACTCTTTTAAGATGTAACCATGCCTCCCCAGTTACACCTCCGTCTCACAGCACCCTTTGCAGCACCTTGTACACTGCTCAAGTTACACATTTCACACAGCAGTCTCTCCATTTCATTCCTGTGGTCTGCACGTTCTTCCCTAACAGACCTTTTAACAATACTCTCAAGACTTTCCATCAGCTTTTTTAACCTTAACATCAGGTCAAGATACTCCGTGCACTGTATTTGCCAGTACACACATGGGGGTTATTGAGTTCAGTGCTACCATGTAGAAATGATTCTAACTGAGCTACCCTTGCCTCCCATCTTAAAATCATAGAATCATAGAATCATTTAGGTTGGAAAGGACCCTGAAGACCATTGAGTCCTACTATAAATCTAACACTGCGAAGTCCACCACTAAACCATAGAATCATAGAATGGTTTGGGTTGGAAGGGACCTTTAAAAGTCACCTGCAATGAGCAGGGACTTCTTCAACTAGAGCAGGTTGCTCAGAGAGCTGTCCAACCTGACCTGGAATGTTTCCAGGGGTGGGGTATCTACCATCTCCCTGGGCAACCTGTGCCAGTGTTTCACCACCCTCCCTGTGAAAAATTTCTTCCTTCTATCTAGCCTAAAACTACCCTCTTTTAGTTTAAAACCATTGCCCCTTGTCCTGTTGTAACAGGCCCTGCTAAAAAGTCAGTCCCAAATGTCCCTAAGCACCCTATCTACAAGTCGTTTAAATATCTCCAGTGACTCAGCCACTTCCCTTGGCAGCCTGTTCCAGTGCTCGAGATCCCTTTTGGTGAAGACATTTTTCCTAATATCCAATCTAAACCTCTCCTTGTGCAACTTGAGGCCATTTCCTCTTGCCTATCGCTAGTTAGTTGGGAGAAGAGACCAGCACCCACCTCACCACAACCCCCTTTCAGGTAGTTGTAGAGACCGGTAAGGTCTCCCCTCAGCCTTCTTTTCTCCAGGCTAAACAACCCCAGTTCCCTCAGTCACTCCTCAGAAGACTTGTGCTCCAGACTCCTCACCAGCTTTGTTGCCCTTCTTTGGACACACTCCAGCACCTCAACGTCCTTCTTGTAGTGAGGGGGCCAAAACTGAACACAGGATTCAAGCTGCGGCCTCACCAGTGCCGAGTACAGGGGGACGATCACTTCCCTACTCCTGCTGGCCACACTATTGCTGATACAGGCCAGGATGCTGTTGGCTGCCTTGGCCACCTGGGCACACTGCCGGCTCATGTACAGCCGAGCTGTTAACCAACACCCCCAGGTGCTTTTCCACCAGGCAGCTTTCCAGATGCTTTTCCCCAAGCCTGTAGTGTTGCATGGGGTTGTTGTGACCCAAATGCAGGACCTGGTACTTAGCTTTGTTGAATCTCATGCAAATGGCCTTGGCTCATCTTGCACCGTTTCCACCTTCTCCTGCCATGGTAAGTAAGGTATTCCTCTGTCAACTTTAGCCATGTGTCCATAATGATTAGGGAGGCACTTGTTAGAGAGAGTGTTCACATAAACCCAGTCTGCTTAGGAAATAAGGCCACAAAAACCAGGCTACAAAACAAGAAAGATGAGGACATACAGAACACATAAAACTGAAGAACGTAATTTAAGGCAATGGCATCATCAATATAAATTTACTGTGAAGACAGATTCACAGCTAGTTACTATGGCAGAGAGCACAGTGTGACTGTATCAAAGGGAGATGTCATTAAGCCATCCTCATTAACAGTTCCTGCCAATGACTGGTAGAGTGCAACTCATCAGAGCTGCAACTCATATCACTCAGGTGCAGGAATGTAAGAGCTTTAATGGTTCACTGCATAAAAAGTATTTACCAGGTAACTGGTCAGGACAGAGATGACTTGGCATGTATTAATAGGTGTGGGAAGATGGCTCACCATCTGATACCTGCAGTGGATGAAATTGTTGTCACACTTATCTCTGAGCAAGGGCAGGATTTGCACTGCCTTTCTGCTACAGGTGCCTCCACACACTGCGAGTCAGGAGCCCATGCAGTGGCATTAGCAGGTTGTTTCAAAAGCATTCGGCAGTTCGCTGTGCGGCCTCCCACCTGATCTAACTCAGCTATGCTTGGGACTCATTTAGCTTGCTAATCCAAGAAGAGGCAGGCTTTCTGTCATGCATATTCCTGTTACTCTGGTACTTTGCATAGTTATGAAGGATTTGAGTATATTATGAGATGTTGCTCATTGGATCAGATCAGCTCATTTTTCTCACTCCCCATGTATCTCCACAGGTGTTTCTGTTTCCATTATCCCACCTAGTCTACGTCTGGAGTTGAAATAAGCCAGTAAGCTCTGAACTGACTTCCCTCACTAACATAGGAAGTATGCAATTTGGCATAGAGGGTTTGACCCCCATTTACATCTTTATCATCTCTGTATCATTTCTGCTCTGTTAACATGTTCATATCAAAAATACTGAACATATATGTCACATGATATTGGCACAAAATTTCTCGTACTTCACTCTAGAATTGCAGTGCACTCTGGTTTTATATTAGCTAGTTTCTGTCTATTTTGATATCTGAAGCTACAATGAGGAAATCTTGGAAGAAGAAAGATTCAAGACAAAGTATGAGGCCCTCCATCAATACTGGATATGTTTTCTTTTGGTTCTTTTCTGTCTGTGAATTTCAGTAGTATTTCTGAAGTTCATGGTATTGGCACTTCTTTTTCCAGCATGAATCTATATAAACCTCTGCAATCCAGTACAGTCAGTCACAATTTCCTGGAGTAACAGAGATGTATAGACATGTCTACGAGAGTATGAAACAATGATATAACCCAATAAATACTTTCTTCCATGTGGTGTGGATTACCAGGTTAGACACACTCACTAAAATGTGACCATAACTACCTCACACATCTGGCTGGCTCATGGTGTGGGCAGAGTAAATGTGACACTTTCTGCTCTGATCTATGTAGACCTAGCTTAACATTACATGTAAAACACTACATAAGGCCAGCTTACAGACTGGGAGAAACATATTCCTTTGGAGAGTGCCTTGGAATTTCCAAAATGTCTAAAAGCATTATGTTTTCTATTGAAAATTTTAGTTTCTACTACATAGGTATTTTATGCTTTCTTTGCTAGAGTTTACTTTTAAGAGTCATACTGCAGATAACAGAGACAGAAAAAACTACTCAGTTCTTTGTTACAACCAGTCAATAAAGGATGTTGCACAAGATGATTTTCTTCTTACTCATCACAAACACCTGGAGTGTTTTGTATTTGAAGTAAAAGATCTATGAGGATCCTTTTGCAAAAAACAAAAACAAAAACAAACCAACAACTCCGTCCTCTTTTGAAAAGGAACTGTGTCAAAATACCGTGGTTTTACTTTCACGTGTGTATTTAGATTGAGCAAACAGAAACTGGATTATTCTTCAGATGCACTCTTAGGAATATTCAGTTAAGTTCCACACACTTATACATGTGCATGCCTCCTAAAAATATAAAGGCTGGTCTCCTTTCAAGGTATGAATTTGTTCATACAGCTATATTATGGAATAAGTGAGCTATATGATGTCATAAGTGATCAGAATAATAAAAATGCTTCAATGAACAAGGACAACCTTTACGTGCTCAGACCTGATCACTTCCCCCTACACAGAACTCAGTTCAAATCAAGGAATTTTAATATAATGTTTTTAATGTTAGCTGACTAATTTCAACAAAGCATAGCACAGACATTTAGGATCTAGAATACCATCTTTTCAGAATGATGTTGTGGCAAATTTTACAGCCTTATTTGAGGGTTTTAGAAATACAAATTTAGGCAACTTGAGGTTATCTTTGAAAATAGTGTTTAGCTAAAAATTGAAGGTTAGATCTTGAGTCCCCCCTGAGATCAGTGTGCCCCTATGCCACAAGGTCATATTAAGGAGATCTGTCAGAATGGTGTAACTTTGGTTTTTGTTACATCTTGGGATATCAGTTCACAACAGAAATGAAAATTTGAAAATGGTTGAAGATACTCATACTGGTAAATACATATTATTTTATAAGACATTTAAATGTAACTTTAAAGCATCTTTTTATAACATCTTTTTTCTAATTTCTTTGTAAGTACTTACAGGACAATTGTCAGAGAAGACCAACTACAGCTTAAGCATTTTAAGATGTTTGCTTCAGAGTGAAGTACTAGATTTTTATCTCAAAACATTAAAGGCAAAATTTTAACTACCATATTAATAGTTAAATACTTTACCAGGTGAGATTGCAACTAAATATATTCAGAATATGCTCCCACTGTTCTTCCATTGAAACAACCCATTATGAAAAAGACACTGCTCCCTAAGCATCTGGAAACAACTCTTTTCCTCTTGTTAATTAGAACTGAGGTTTTAAACAGATGCCCACATGTTCCTGGCAGGCACTTCACAATCTATAGTTTAAAGCATTTTTTGCGATTAATTCATTGCCTTTTTCATGCTTATAACATGAAATACAAGCTTTAAAGACCACAGGGAAATGATAGTTAAATGAAGAGTACAATTACGAGTCTCTGTTGTATCAGCTATTTGCAAGAACAAAATCTCACCCCAGTGGGGTTAGATGAAGTCATAAAACACTTGTCTTTACCTTTAGCCTTGATGATCTTGTGATATTTATGTTCTCTTATAACATGAACTTCTCTTAGCTGATCATGAACAACGAAGAGAGAAAATATGTTTTGGATTTGCACGACAGATATTGAAGTAATATAGCAGAACGTTGTGTGGAAGACAAAAAAGAAATACTATGTTATTTATGATCTCTCTCATAGTTGGCCAACTTTCTTCTCTTATTGGAACATCTATTAGTATGTTTTCTCCTGAGGACACTTCTTTCAAATGTGTCCTCTCTTAATGTCTGTTTTCTCTGCTTCACAATATTGAGTTTACACTAAATTTTTTCCTTTTAAGTCACATAAATTCATTCTTCAAAGAACAAAAAGAAGTGGTAACAAGCATGCCATCTTTCCTGGGAAAAACTTTACTCTAAAACCTGATTTGTATTTTTGATGAAAGCAGATACTGTGTGGACTCCTAGTGCCCGTCTACACAATGGATGAGTAACATAGAGCAGCCTAGAAAGTAAAGAAAATATTTTTTTGTTGTTCACAGTTAGATAACAAAACTTTTCTTTTAGTTTGTGTGCTTCCAGGTTCATTTTCTATCTCAGAATGGCTTAGCCTATAGTGGATAAGTTCATTCCTGAATTCCCAGATCCACTGGGGTACACTGTACCACCCTGGCAGCATAAAAGCTTTAAAATAAGGATGAATATAACTTAAACCAGATTTTTTTATATTGTTTAAGAATGGAACTAACAAGCTGAACCTTGATCTCCAGCGACAGCTCCTATACTCTTCACACATGGAGAGCGTAATGAGCTGCACATCTGAATGTTTTGAAACACGTGTTAAACCTTTCTTAAGAGTAACATCTCATAAGAGTGCAACATGCCCAAAGCAAGCACTGTCAGCAACCACAACCAGTTATTTGGTAAATATTTTATTATTCAAGCTGGATTTTGTTCTGTGCTTCTCCTCTGCCAGTGTATCCAGTCATACTAACCACTTTTTTATTCAACTTCACCTCTTTTAAATGGTCTCCCACCTCTGCTTCCTATTATCCAATTATTAAGTCATTTAACATACAGCTTTTTCTCTTACAGGGAATACTCACATTTTCAGAATTAATCCATTTGAATCCTATCTTCACAGTTTAAGAATACTGTTTTGTTGCTGTTTGAAATAAATGAGCAATGCATGATATACATTTTACAGTACTTTAGAAATGTGTATTCATTACTCCACAAAAGACTGGGAGAAGTCAAGCCCCATGCAGAGAGACTCCCAGCACAATTTCTGCTACTAGACAACAGATGGTGGTAGCCAAGGCACAGAGTGGTTGGCGAGCACAGAAATGAGCACTGCAGAAGTAACCACTCAAGTTAGGAGCACACATTGGAAAGTTTTGTTGTTTTTCCTTTGTTTGTTTATTATTTCTAACTTAAATTCATGTATACTTTTATGAAGTCTTTGTACAGATATTACTAAACACAGTTAAGTCTTTCAGACTTCTAGATCTGATCTTGAGACCGGTTCCTTGCAGAAGTGAAGTGCACTTACTGTACAAAAAGGTTAAGCATAGGGCTGGCATAAAATATTGAAGAAACTACTAAAAGCTGCACTATTACTGAACACAAGGTTTGAAGTGGGAACAGCCAACCTACTAGTACTGACAGTTACAGGCAACATAAAAATAATTTTTATCATCTTATAATGCTAACATGTTTACAACATTTTGCATAGTATAAATATCATGCCACAATGTGACAAAATTTGCAATAGGCAGAAACGTTGCCATGGTAAATATTACCAAATGGCGAAGAACACTGGAGACAACTCACAGAACCACAGAATCACAGAATCACTAATGTTGGAAAGGACCTTCAAGATCAAGTCCAATCATTAATCCAGCGCTACTGTGTCCTCTAAACCATGTCCTGAAGCGCCACATCCACACGTTTTTTGAACACTTCCAGAGATGGCGACTCCACCACCTCCCTGGGCAGCCTGTTCCAGTGCTTGACCACCCTCTCGGTAAAGAATTTTTCCTAATATCCAATCTAAACCTCCCCTGGTGCAACTTGAGGCCATTTCCTCTCATCCTATCACTAGTTACTTGGGAGAAGAGGCCAACACACGCATCGCCACAACCCCCTTTCAGGTAGTTGTAGAGAGCGATAAGTTCTCCCCTCAGCCTCCTCTTCTCCAGGCTAAACAACCCCAGTTGCCTCGGTTGCTCCTCATAAGACTTGTGCTCCAGGCCCCTCACCAGCTTCCTTGCCCTTTGGACATGCTCAAGCATCTCAGCAACCTTCTTGTAGTGAGTGTAACTCTTCGTGCCTGAATTGCTGTAGAAAGTACAACCAGGAAATGGCTTAAATTACTTACCCCGTGTAAGGCTGGGCAAGAAACTGGAAATTGTGCACATGGATAATGTTTGTAGACTCACTCAGAATGTGGTGAGTCCTTTCACATTTCTGTTGAATTCCATATGAACAGGAGGCTCTCATCACCCAGAGGAACTGCACTGCCATTGCCATCAGTGAGCTCATGCATACCAATGAACTATGAGCATTAGGACCTGCCTTAAGTGGTTCAATTGGATTTAATGGGACAACTCATACGCACCTGAGAATTCAGGTCTGATTCAGTAAATAAGGATTCCTACGAGAAATTACCATGCTAGAAGAAACCTGTCACAGAATAGGTTTACATAAACCAATATATAAGGCCTACAAAAAAACAGCAGTTGGTTATAAAGCACTAGGACAACTGGTCCTTACACTGAAACAGGAATGTAAGGCTGTGCCTCAAATAAAGCAAGCCTACACCTTTTTTTTTTTAACTGACAAAGTAAAATATAGTAGTGAGGATTTAAAAATCACTTGTATTGATTAAACAATTGTGGCAATTCTGAGCTATTATTATTCATTTAGTTCATAAATTTCAGTAGAGTTCTGCTGAGTCACACAAATGGAAAACCTGGCCAACTGGTTGGATATATGACTCGATTACTATACGGAGACAAAACATCCTGTTATGCTTTTGCAACATATCTTAGTTTATTGATTTTAATAAATGGATTGTGCAATTCAGATATTCAGATAGGAGAAACAAAGACAGCAGTATTACTCGGGAGAGTGCACAGGGGCAAGGGGCAGTAGGCAGCTGTCCTGGAAGGCCAACAGCAGAGACATCCCTCAAACTATGCCTATGGAAGAGAGCACTAATGACACCTGTACCTGTTTGAAAAAACATTTCTAATCATTTTATACCCACTCTAACTTTATTAGACATGCTCATTTTTAAAAGGGATATATATCCCAAGGGCAGCCTGGAAGGACAACAACATTTAAATGAATAGTCACTGATGCCAGACATTTGTCTTGTGTGCTTATGTATCTTTGTGCTGCCTGAATGAGCCATTACCGTAACAGTAATTTCATATATTAGTTCCAGCGAAAACCAAGGAAACATGAATTTCCTGTGCAGTAAGCGGTGGCTCACCACCTGATGGCTTTTCCAGGACTCAGAAATATTTCTGAGAATATTTCACAGGTCATGCTACCTTCGGTATTTTTTTAATAACAGAGGCGTTCTTATTCAAGCAAGACAAAACAAATTTTCAGTATAAAAAAAGAAAATACCTTTGAAAGAAGTCAGTCTGAACAAGTTTTCTACAACTTGGGTTTCAGTTTCAACTCCATCCACTGCTCCTCTACTTCCACGCAGGCCACTTTGAGAGCTGACAGTTCAACAGCTGAAGGCTACTACTAAATGGTCCCTGCAGCAATTAATATACAAGAAACCATGACTTTACAGCACGCACTGGGCACAAGCAACAGGGTTCAGCAGCAGAGGCTGCTGAATGCCCTGTGTGAGAGATGGCTGTGCACTGCCCTGCGCTGGTTCCAGCTGGTCCTAGCCAGTCTCAGCCAGTCACCGCTGGTCTCAGCCAGCCCTAGCTGGTCCCAGCCAGTCCAAGACAGTTCTAGCCAGTTCCAGGTGGTTATAGCAGTCTCAGCCTGTCTTGATCAGTCCTAGCTGGTCCCAGCCAGCTCTACAGTCTGCCCACCTAAAGTGTCAACCAGTCGGAGGGGAACATGGCGCCTCTGCTCAGATACTGTGAGGAAGGGTCCCCAGGGAGGGCCCTCACTGGAGCAGAGGAGATGAGTAAGAAGGAAGGAGCAGCAGAAAGAAACGAGGGCCTGAGCCCACCCTCCTGCATGCCCAAAAGGCCTTGTTGTGCAGCGGTAGCAAGGGGTGTGGAGGCTGGAACTGGGCCTGAGGTGGGGAAGAAAAGGTGTCTTCCCCAAGGGTTTGTTTAACGGGCTTCTTCATTTCTCAATGCCCAAGTCAGTATTTATATTAATTGGTAAGAAATTAAGTGAAGTCCCCAAGTCAAGAATGCTTTTCCAGGATGCACCATCATTTTAAAGGACTAATGTTTTATCTGTTAGGATATTGTGCATCTTCTGAATCTCTGCTATACTTTAAAACATTTTTACACATTTTAAGTGATTCACAGTATCTCCTAACAGTATATATTATGGGACATCAATATACAAAAATACACATTAGTGGATTAACAACACTCTTGGAAACATATAATCATACATGGCAAGCTTCATACAATATTAATGCATATATACAACTAACACACTTGCTATATTGTATGATCACGCGAGGGAAATCTTCATCGTCACTGACAACATACGTATGTAGTGTTTGATGTGCAAACCTGCTTCTTTCCCTTTGATCAACCTGTTAAATTAGTCTGTTGTCATTCCTTTAAAAGGAGTGACAGTCTGGTGGCATCCCCTAGGAGGTGGCAGAAGCTGCACGTTTCTCTGGGAAATGCAGCAGCCTCCGCTACTGCGGGGCAGAGGTGGGAACAGGCAAAGAGAGAGCGAGCGAGCACACCCGGTTCCTGCAGCTCAAAGAGAGCCTGAATGATGGCTAAGAGCAGCAGAAGGCTACGAGCAGACCTACAGGAGATACGGCCAAGGACCAATGAGCGCTGTCAGAGTTTGTAGGAACACAGCAGTGAGGAGATGACTGAAAGCAAAGATCATCCTGCAAGGTCACAGGGAGAAGGAGGTCACTGATTTATAAACTTTGTTGTATTTCCATTCTGCTTCATCTGGCCACTTGGAGTTTTCTATAGCTTTTATTAATTATTCCAATTCATAGCCTAAGAGAACCTGGCTTTTTGAACTTCAAAGACATTTGGATTCTCTTTGGAAAGCTCTTCATAAGGGAAAGGTTCAGACAGCACTACCTCAAAGCTCTGGCAATTTTGGGCTCTCTCACAGCTCTCTGTTCCCAATGAAAGCTTAATAGAAAGTACACTTTACCATGAGGAGCATAGTGTCTTTTACAAACTATAGAATAGACCGTTGACAAGTACAACATAAAGGGCTTGCCTGTGTATGTCCTGTATCTCCTACAGGTTTGATTTACTCATCCATGTGATTCTCCATTCATGTCGCTACTCTCAAAAAGGAAAGAGGTGCAGTAGTATCTGTGATACAAAAAGTCCAGGCAAAGACAGCATAGCAAGTCTCAGCAGTAAACCAACTGTGAAGCACTGAAGCTGGAGTCCAAGCTGGGATAACTAATAATGTACTACCTTAAAATACAGATACCTGTAATTGTGCCAGCAATCTGTGCAGTTGCACAGCTAGAACTGTACTTTAGTGCCTTAGATGTTGCTTTCTGGTATGAATTGTCATTTACAGTATTTGGCCTTTACATACCCACTTTTCATTTGCAGGCAAGTCAGCCTGAAACCGTTTGAAGCATACCCAGTAAAGGCTGTCATAGCCAGCATTAATTTCCAAACATATACTTTAAAAAAAAAAAAATCCAATTTCTAAAGAATATTACTATGATCAAAGAGCTCAGAGTCCTCATCAGCTCTAGATGTTAAGGATTATTGCAATAAATCTTAGAGAATTGAATTACTGTGACACTGACTTGCCATCCCTTCTTACTATCTGCCAGCGTAAAATGTCCTGCAAATCCAAAACACTATCCAAGAATACTGCACATGTGCTATTCTATAATGTTGGAAGCTGTCAGTTTGACACTAACATACTAGTAGGGATAACAGCAAATAGAGAGGAAAAATACCCTTTCAGAGACAATTCCTCTTGATCTCAGTCACAAAAATTCCCTGTCAGATTAATGCTGTAGAAAACAGAAAAAATGGTCCAATGTTTTAAAGATAACTTGTTTTTAAAAAGGTAAATAAAGCAATTTCCTACTACTGGGGTTTTAGATTTTCAAAACAAATGTAGCTGTACTTCTTTTGTAAAGGAAGATGTGCAGATAAGTCTCCCTGTGAAAAAAAAAATGATTTTTTTTTCATTTTTTTGAAAAAAAATCAAATAATTTGATTAAGGAAAGATTCTCTATGAAAACTAAATAGGTTATTTGGATTAATGTATATTAAAAAAAATTCAAACTGTATGATACTATGAATTGGTAACTGATATATTAGTAGAACAAATAAAATATCAGGCTGGATTAATCAGTTTTCTGATTTTACTGATAAGAAGCTTCTAATTTAAGTTCAAAGCTTTGAAGAGTTTTTTTGCAAAAATATTTGGGGTTTATTCTTCTCCAGTGGCTGTGCAGTTTGGGAATGAAACTGATGAAAACTGACTCAAGGCCTTTTACAGATTTCTGGAATTCTTTCAGGAAAACTGAACAGGTATTGAAAGCTTTTACACTGTGGAATTAACATGATTTTACTCTCCCTCTAAATGTACAGAGTCCTTTAGAGTAAGGTACAAAGTGGCATTCAATTTCATTCACCTACAAGAAGACTTCTACAAACATATTAACAACAAAAAGAGGCAAGGACAACCTCCATCCCGTACCGGATATGGTGGGGAACATTGTCACCAAGGATGAGGACAAGGTTGAGGTACTTAATGCCTTCTTTGCCTCAGTCTTTAATAGCCAGTGCAGGTATTGGCAGGGTATTCAGCCCCCTGAGCTGGAATACAGGGATGGAGAGCACAATAACCCCTCCATAATCCAGGAGGAAGCAGTTAAGGACCTGTTAAGCCACCTGGACACGCACAAGTCTATGGGTCCTGATGGGATCCACTTGAGAGTACTGAGGGAGCTGGCAGAGGAGCTTGCCAAGCCACTCTCCATCATTTATCAGCAGTCCTGGTTAACAGGGGAGGTCCCATAAGACTGGAGGCTTGCCAGTGTGACACCCATCTACAAGAAAGGCTGGAAGGAGGATCCTGGGAACTACCGGCCTGTCAGCCTGACCTCTGTACCGGGGAAGATCATGGAGCGGTTCACAGGGCATGTGCAGGACAACCAAGGGATCAGGCCCAGCCAGCATGGGTTCATGGAGGGCAGGTCCTGCTTGACCAACCTGATCTCCTTCTATGACCAGGTGACCTGCCTAGTGGATGAGGGAAAGGCTGTGAATGTTGTCTACCTGGACTTTAGTAAAGCCTTTGACAGCGTCTCCCACAGCATTCTCCTGGAGAATGTACTGTTCACTGGGTGAGGAACTGGCTGGACGGCCAAGCCCAGAGAGTTGTGGTGAACGGCGTTAAATCCGGCTGGCGGCTGGTCACAAACAGTGTTCCCCAGGGCTCGGTTCTGGGGCCAGTCTTGTTCAATATCTTTATTGATGATCTGGATGAGGGGATCAAGTGGTCCCTCAGTAAGTTTGCAGATGACACCAAGTTGGGTGGGAGTGTTGATCTGCTGGAGGGCAGGAGGGCTCTGCAGAGGGATCTGGACAGGCTGGATCGACGGGCTGAGGTCAACTGTATGAGGTTTAATAAGGCCAAGTGCAGAGTCCTGCACTTCGGCCACAACAACCCCATGCAACGCTACAGGCTTGGGAAGGAGTTTCTGGAGAGCTGCCCGGCGGAAAGGGACCTGGGGGTGCTGGTTGACAGCTGGCTGAATATGAGCCAGCAGCGTGTCCAGGTGGCCAAGAAGGGGGAGGTTTAGATTGGATATTAGGAAAAATTTTTTCACTGAGAGGGTGATCAGGCATTGGAACAGGCTGCCCAGGGAGGTGGTGGAGTCACCATCTCTGGAAGTGTTCAAAAAACGAGTGGATGTGGCACTTCAGGACATGGTTTAGGGGACATGGTGGCGCTGGATTAATGGTTGGACTGATGATCTTGAAGGTCCTTTCCAACCTTAGTGATTCTGTGATTCTCTGAAGACAGATTCCTTCGGAGCTCCTGGTGCTATTAGTATTGTTTTAGCTTTCAACAGCAGGAGCAGTGGTGGTATCTATTGAGATCCCCAACCACATGGCAAAAAACAGTTCATCTCCATGAAAGGCCAGTATTCTACACTCTTATAGGCGCATAAAGAGGTAGAAAGCCTTCTGTGACTATTTTTTCTACTCTTGTAATACTACTTTTCTTAAAGATTAGATATTCCTTCAACAGATGACAGCAAAGATGGCAAAGTTTTCATTTATTGATTGTGGTTCTGTTGGCTGTGAACGTGATCTGAATCAGTACATTTGCAAAATGTAAGTTTGCAGATGACACCAAGCTGGGTGGGAGTGTTGATCTGCTGGAGGGTAGGAGGGCTCTGCAGAGGGATCTGGACAGGCTGGATCGATGGGCAGAGGCCAACTGTATGAGGTTTAATAAGGCCAAGTGCAGGGTCCTGCACTTCGGCCACAACAACCCCATGCAACGCTACAGGCTTGGGGAGGAGTGGCTGGAGAGCAGCCCGGCGGAAAGGGACCTGGGGGTGCTGGTTGACAGCCGGCTGAACACAAGCTGGCAGTATGCCCAGGTGGCCAAGAAGGCCAACAGCGTCCTGGCCTGTATCAGGAATAGTGTGGCCAGCAGGAGTAGGGAAGTGATTGTGCCCCTGTACTCGGCACTGGTGAGGCCGCACCTCGAATCCTGTGTTCAGTTTTGGGCCCCTCACTACAAGAAGGATGTTGAGGTGCTGGAGCGTGTCCAGAGAAGGGCAACGAAGCTGGTGAGGGGTCTGGAGCACAAGTCTTATGAGGAGCGGCTGAGGGAACCGGGGTTGTTTAGTCTGGAGAAGAGGAGGCTGAGAGGAGACCTTATCGCTCTCTACAACTACCTGAAAGGGGGTTGTGGCGATGAGGGTGTTGGCCTCTTCTCCCAAGTAACTAGCGATAGGACAAGAGGAAATGGCCTCAAGTTGCGCCAGGGGAGGTTTAGATTGGATATTAGGAAAAATTTCTTCACTGAGAGGGTGGTCAGGCATTGGAACAGGCTGCCCAGGGAGGTGGTGGAGTTGCCATCTCTGGAAGTGTTCAAAATAACGTGTGGATGTGGTGCTTCAGGACATGGTTTAGGGGACATGGTGGCGCTGAATTAATGGTTGGACTTGATGATCTTAAAGGTCCTTTCCAACCTAGTGATTCTGTGATTCTGTGAAAAGGGATGACAAGCTGTTTTCCTGAGTTGACAGTGGTTCTATAAAGCAATTGATCTATTAAAGTTTAAAGTTAAATTAATGGAAGATATGTGGATATTTCTTTCCACTTTTCTTTAATAATTTGTGTAGATTTCCTCATACCAGTCTATCCACACTACATTAACAACAACAAAGGTTTTGCCCCTACACCACATTTTTCAATTCCCAAATCATGAAACACATCACATTTTATTAGACAGAGAAACCATAAGATGAAATGCCCTCTTCTCCCAAATTTATAAGCTTTCAGTACAATAGATAGCATAGGAGTTTAAGATTTTGCCTGTCCAAAACCTTATAAATAGACAATATATTCTGCTTGTTCATTGCAAACTCTGTAAGCATCGGCACCAATGATGGGCATCACTATAATATAAAGAACTGTGGATGTATGGTTCTTTGGAAGATACAGATGCACTTGATTAGCAAAATTCTGAATGGAAAACTTGAGGTATTTCTGAACATTTCAGGAGTGTCTTTTTGAGAAATGCAATGTCCTCAAGCAGTGGTATGATTATTTATTGCTACCATAAGAAAACTTTATTGTAATACTATACAGTTTTTACAAAGCGACTTTAATAGGTGAATATGTCAAAGTAATGTATAATGTAATTTAAAATAATTACAAATCCTTCAAGCATACCAAGCAAGACAAAATTAAATAATGTTGTACTGAAGGGAGATTACTTTCAGACGACTACTGAATTCTTCAATTCTTCAGTGAAAATCTGTGATGGAGAATAGCAGGTTCAAAAATAATACAATCCTTGACGTCAGCAAGTGTCTTTAGAAATTACAGAGGGTACTTACTTTCTATTTTATATACTTACCCAGCACCTGCAACTATATTAGCTAGGTTCTTCTCAGTCCCACTTACAGGTGGGAGAAAAGTAGAGAGAGACTAGGTCCAGTGTCACACAGACCAGGGCACTTAGGATCAAACTCAGGACCTCATATTCTAAGGGCCAGCACCTTGACCATTAAGGTGCTGATCATCACAAGGGCCCTTGCAATCAGTTCGAATCAGCTTCATTTTCTGGTCTGAATCCTGCAAATGACTGTCTGATGGCAAACCAGTGTTTTGGCACAGAGACCTAGAGGCACGATGAAGTCTTCTGGAGAATCATGTTTAAAGTGCAAAAGCACTTTAAAAGGTATTCAAAACTGTTTATGGGTGGCTATGTCTTCTAGATAAAATGGACAGTGCTGTGTGATAAGTGCTACTGACCATGTTATATGCCTGAAGTGTGTGGCTTGTTCTCACAAAGATAGTTTAAAAGGTAGAGATGGATGTGAACAAGAGAAATCATGAGAAAACTTTGAAGGCAAGTGGGGATAATCACAGAAGCATTAAGGTTGGAAAAGACCTTTAAGATCATCAAGTCTAACCATCAACCCAACACCACCATGCCCACTGGACCATGTCCCAAAGTGCCACGTCTACACGTTTTTTGAACACTTCCAGTGATGGTGACTCCACCACCCCCCTGGGCAGCCTCTTCCACTGCTCTGCAGTATTATACTCTCTCCAGTATTAACACTCTCCAGTATTATACTCTATCACTCTCTCAGTAAAGAAATTTTTCCTACTATCAAGTCTAAACCTCTCCTGGCACAACTTGAGGCCATTTCCTGTCGTCCTATCTCTAGTCACTTGGGAGAAGAGACCAACACCCACCTCACCACAACCCCCTTTCAGGTAGCTGTAGAGAGGGATAAGGTCTCCCCTCAGCCTCAGTGATACATGAACAGTTTCTTATTAGAATGTTTTTGCTTCAAAAGAATGAGGAAAATCCATGTCTCCTAAACTGTATATGCATTATTTTTGAAGCTGCGTTGTCACAATATGCTGTGGTTTTCATACCATAACCTAAAATGCTATGTAGTCCCTGTCAATATATTTACTGAAGTCTTGCTAGCAAAAAATATTCTGTGTAGCTCATATTATAAATCATGCTTATCCTGCCATTTACTGCCACTATGTTTTCATAATTTAATAAATTATGCCAAAAATGTATTTCTAATGGTACCTGGTTTTGAACATCCACTCTGGCACTGAAGGTGATAGCAAGTAAATTCAATTTTATTAAAATTAATGGAAAGGTGTGAAAACTGATCTAAGAGCATTTGCAGCTAATTTTACCTTTTTCTTACTTCTACAATTATCAATGTTAATTTCAGAAATGAAAACTTCTTCATTTCTAATGCAATTATATGCTCCTCATCAATACTGCAGCATGAGTACAGTTACTCATTTCCAAAGTTGGAGTTTCCTTTCCTGTTTGTTATGATGCCTTACGTATGATGGCATTGCCAGTCACCAAAAAAAAATTATATTAAATAAATGTGGAGATTCTTAAGTCTCCACACAGGCAAAACTCAAAATAATTGATTAGATCATCAATTTATTAGTTTTCACTTTCTGTTTTTCTCCACTGAGTTAATACCTATTCAATTAAACCTTTGAACTTTTCTCACTCTTTATGTTGATGATACAGACTTTTACAATTTTCTTGATCAACTTGGTGGAAGTCAGAGCTACAACAGGATGAAAAAGAAGTAATTGTCATTCCTGGAAAAAGAGGTAGAAAGAGACCAAAGAACCAGGTAAGAACAGCTGATATAACTAAACAAAGTTTATAGCTAAACAGTGCAATCTGTGTGAAGAGCTTGTTTTATTGTACACTTGCTATAAAAGTCACATAAGGGAGCAAAGAGAGTATTCTTACTGAACAAAGAGTGTGCAGGCTGCTCTTTGACCTGTTTACATGTGTCTCAGGAAGAAACTTGAAACAATTTGAACCACTGCCAAGATTAAGATTTTAACTGAAAGGCTTCCCCTATCTTAATAGCTATGGAGGTATTGAAACACTAAAGAATTTTTTCCTAACACTATGTCTAAAGAATAGTTATTGGAAACATTAAATGGACTCTTCCAGCTTAACAGCTACAGGAATTGCTGGCTACCCAGAAAAAGATTGAGAAATAAATGAAAATATTGATACAAATGTTTTCACTGTCTGGTACCCTTTCCTTTTACAATGTTCTTGATGAATTTGGTGAACTTTTGCCTTCCTTTTAAAAAATAAATAATGAAACTGTTGTAAATAAACTTTAACAATAGACACTATGACAGTATTTTTTGCTTTTTACTTACTAAGCAAAACAATGTTTTGAAACTTGACAGCCAAATAAACTGTGACAATGTAAACACAGGCTTCTGGAAGAACCAAACAAATTTTTTGAATTAAAATATGGCAGCAGGCTATATCACCACTCTAATTTTTAGATGCTTTATGCTCCTGTCTTATTAGGCCCTAGAAAAAATGCTTTTCATGGCATTAAAGCAGTATAATTATTGTTCCTATCCAGCTAGGTGCTGGAGGCCCATTCTGTTTCCAAAATTAACTCAGTTGGTAGGCAAAATCACTCTGTCTGCGTAAGCGTGTATGTAATAATAATAACAATGCAGAAGGGAGCTCTATAAAGTTATTAGGAAAAGAACAATTAAAAACAAGTTGCTAAAGTTTCCCCAATAAATTTATTGTGAAGCCAGAGTCTGCTTTTCCTGAATGTACGGTATGCACATAGACCCAAATCAAAATCTCCGTTTTTGAAAATTTTCTGGCGTTGGAAAACCCATACCCAGAACAAAGCAAGTCTGCGAAGTACGAATTTCCCTAGTAGCTGGTCAAACCCAGCAATGTTTGGAGTCCTTTCTCTACTCAGAATGATGCAAGATCCTTCTATGTGACACCTTAACGTTAATAAAACAAAACACTGGAGAAACAGCAGCAAGGAATAAGCTTTCACAAGAAAAAGAATGGTTTCAATTTTCCCCTGTTTCAAAGAGCTGTAATTTGACAAATGGACTCTAATGATACCCCTGGAAAAAAATCCATGGAAGAGGAGAAAGACAACATGGACACAGGGATTTGCCTTTCGTTGCTTCAGTGCAGGATGAAAGAAGGGTAGTTGTGAAGGTGCTCCCTTTGCTGTGTATAGCCGGAACGGAAGATTTGAGTAAAGAGCCCTGTCAGTCTGGCTTCCTTCAGGGGCATGACATTCATTTACACAGAAGATGACTCCTGAGACTGCATAATGTGCTAACAAGAATAATTTTTTCCCTGCCAGTGCAAGATCTGACGTTATTATTACCAAATGATCTTCTCATTCTTTTTACAGGTGGTAAACATAAGAAAAAGGTGGACTTTTACAGTAAATGAAGTATTTCACTGAAAAATATTTTGACAATGCAGGAATATATATATATTTATATAAGCCAAACTTGTAAGGAACGTAATGCATTGCTTTTATGTCATCATGAACATAATGGTTTCGGTCCCTACATAGCATGTAGCTTTAATAGAAAAGAAAAAAAAAAAAAAAAGACAAGACCATCTCTAAAGACTGTGGCAGTTCTCTGAAGCTGTTCCTCAATATCCTTTAGAAGAAATGGATACATCCAGTTCTAATGGTTTTCCATTAGAATGATCTTCTCATTCTTTTTACAGGTGGTAAACATAAGAAAAAGGTGGACTTTTACAGTAAATGAAGTATTTCACTGAAAAATATTTTGACAATGCAGGAATATATATATATTTATATAAGCCAAACTTGTAAGGAACGTAATGCATTGCTTTTATGTCATCATGAACATAATGGTTTCGGTCCCTACATAGCATGTAGCTTTAATAGAAAAGAAAAAAAAAAAAAAAAGACAAGACCATCTCTAAAGACTGTGGCAGTTCTCTGAAGCTGTTCCTCAATATCCTTTAGAAGAAATGGATACATCCAGTTCTAATGGTTTTCCATTGACTGGGCTAACATCACAGAATCACATAATCATTAAGGTTGGAAAAGACCTTTAAGATCATCAAGTCCAATCATCAATCCAACACCACCATGTCCACTAAACCATATCCTGGAGTGCCACATTCACACGTTTTTTGAACACTTCCAGAGATGATGACACCACCACCTCCCTGGGCAGCCTGTTCCAATGCCTGACCACTCTCTCAGTGAAGAAATTTTTCCTAATATCCAATCTAAACCTCCCCGGGCGCAGCTTGAGGCCATTTCCTCTTGTCCTATCACTAGTTACTTGGGAGAAGTGACCAACACCCACCTCACCACAACCCCCTTTCAGGTAGCTGTAGAAAGCGATAAGGTCTCCTCTCAGCCTCCTTTTCTCCAGACTAAACAACCCCAGTTCCCTCAGCCGCTCCTCATAAGACTTGTGCTCCAGACCGCTTCGTTGCCCTTCTCTGGACACGCTCCAGCACCTCAGCGTCCTTCTTGTAGTGAGGGGCCCAACACTGAACACAGGATTCGAGGTGCGGCCTCACCAGTGCCGAGTACAGGGACACGATCACTTCCCTACTCCTGTTGGCCACACTACTTCTAATACAGGCCAGGACGCTGTTGGCCTTCTTGGCCACCTGGGCATACTGCCAGCTTGTGTTCAGCTGGCTGTCAACCAGCACCAACATGATCTGAAAGTATATAGTTAACTCAATCAGAATTCATACTTGTATGTGCTCAAATGTGTTAAATATTTAGGAAAGTATTTTCTGACAATAAGAGGTGAACTCAATGCAAGAAAAATAATCATCTGAGAGAAAATCTTCAGGTAACATGCCGCTTCTTAGCAACTGATAAGGTTTCTACTGACATTACTCATGTCCTAAACTGACTGATATATAGAATCATAGAATCATGGAATAATTCAGGTAGGAAAGGACCCTGAAGATCATCAAGTTTAACTGTTAACCTAGCACTTCCAAGTCCAACACTAAACCATGTCCCTAAGCACCACATCTACACATCTTTTAAATAACTCCAGGGATGGTGACTCAACCACTGCCCTGGGCAGCCTCTTCCAATGCTTGACAACCCTTTTAGTGAAGCAATTTTTCCTAAACCTCCCCTGGCTCAACTTGAAGCCATTTCCTCTTGTCTTATCGCTTGTTACCTGGGAAAAGAGACTGACACATACCCTCTTTCACCAAGAAAAAAGCTAACAAAGAGTCACGTTGCATTATTTTAGTGAGCCCTTCAGCTGGAAATACTATGTCTATGATTTAAATGATATCAGAATAAGTCTACAACTCTAAAGTAACAAGTAAATGGGATACGTGGCTAATTTAGGTTTGTCTTAATTGTGCTTCCTACATAACCTACGTATAACTTGTTTCTGTGCACAACACTAACTGCACTTCAGCAGATCAGAATTCCCATTGACTGAAACGGGAAGGAAAAAAGATCTAGAATTTGCTAAAAGTTACAGCCCTCAACTTACTGATAACACTTTTGTTCTCAGCTTAGGAGACAAACTGGCTATTTGTCTACTGAGAAAGTTCTGCAAGACAACAATATCCAATTTTCACCAAAATATTAATTAATTTTCCAGTATCTAACTGTACTCCCCTAACATAATCAATGGATTATTTCCCAGTGCTTCATAGTGTGGGCCATTTACAGCCTTCTAAAGTCTTCCTTACTTTTCTTTGAGATTAAATTCACACATAACATGATAGATCCTGTTGCCATTGGGAATGAAAATATTGTTCCAATATTTAAAAAAAAATAAAATTCCATCTCTACAAACATGCTTTTCTTCACATTGTTCAGACTCTTTGGGAGAAGGTCTTTAGCATAATATTGTATTTTATCTCCTAACAAAATATCTTTTTCTTCTCACCTATTTCTTCCCTCCAAGTTGAACATAAATGCAAAAGTATGGTTCCATTTCCAAGATGTACAGGATATCTCTACCATTTACTCCTTTTCACTCTGCCATATAATGCCTGTATTGGTCATAAACTGCCTTCACATAGATATGAAAGACTATTCCTATCTTTACTGTGTCTTTAAGCCACATTTCACTTTGCATTTTGTTTGTTTTTTTCTTATACCCTATAATTTACTATTATATATTTATTAGTCTTGTAACAGCCTTGATGATACACATTAATAAACAGTTAATATATCTAATTTTATATCTATATATTGCATTTCGTTCCAAAACAAGTACTTAAGATGATAATCTACTAATAAATGCAATTCAAGTATTAAAACGTAATTATGCCTATGGCACAAAAATGATGAATATAACAAACATAACCCTTCCACTTGGAGACAAAAAAACCAGTATTTTTTTTAAGTTCTCCAGGCCTGCAGGACATTGTTTTTGAAGGTGTGATATTTACAGCATCATAAAATTAATTTTCTTTAGCATTTTTGTAGTTTCCTGATTATTAACACTGTCAATTTCATTCTGAGTTTTAGAGTCCTCTCTTGCATTCTCTGAAATTTGCTATTTTCCTTCTGTGTTTCTCTCATTTAAGCACATGAGTGTGATTTGCTTACTAAAGTTTTCCAATTAGCAAAACATTTACTGATCTTTCACAGTCAATATTCTGTGATGGTAGAACCAGCTCCTGAAGAACTAAAGAGCTGACACCATAGCCCACTATTCAAATAAGTCATGAGATAGGGTAAAATATATAATCACCAGCTAGCTTAACATTTTCTAATACATATTGAAAACAATTTTGTTGCAACTGACAAGGGAGCACTAAGGAAAGTTTAATTCCATTAGAGTCAGCCAATATGAATGTGTAATAAGAATGTCTTGCATAACTTAGTTGATAAAACTCTTTGAAGATAATGCTTCTGTGATAGATAAGAGTGTGACGTGGACAGTATGCATTTTTCAAGAAGTATTTGATGAGGCTACACGTCAAAGATAATTTGTAATTGTAAGGAAACCTGACACAGAATATAACAAATTTTAGAGGAATGGAAAGTGCATATTGCCATTAATACACAAAAATTTTTGTCTTGGTAACTGCAAAATATAAGACAAATGTAAGACTATTAGTAGCACAGACACCACACTGGACACATGAGAACACAAGAGCACCAACCCATTCAATTTAGTACAGTGACATTCCGCTACACAAAATGATAAGGGTATATATTTCCCAGAATTTTAGTCAAGAAAGGAATCCTTTTCTGGACCATTATTGTGAATAGAAATGAATCAATATTTTCAACTTTATTTCAGTACTTCTAAGAAAAATAATGTTATGTGGAGGTGTAAAAATGAAGTTGTGCCTCCATTTTTTTTAATTGTAGGTAAGTGGTCACTTGTCTGCTGATATTTTTTTATTTGCTCTTTTTTTTGTTTGTTTGACCCTTTTTGGAGCAGCTGAGCTAAGATTAATTTAAGATTATTAGGAAGCCATACCTAGCAGTGAAATTTATTGGACTTTAGAATAATGCCTGTATAAAATTACAGAAGTCTTTAAATGCCTTTGCATAAGCTGTATAAAGCATTATGAAAACATACCAGGATGACAATTCCTGCAGCGCGGTGAGAGAGATTAGATGGTTTAAGCGTTCTCTGAACTGTGAATGATAAGATTCACAGCTGGTCTTTCTCCTTTGAAATCAAGTCCCCTAATCTCTGAAGCTCCACCACCTCAGTCAGCTCATATATTCACATTCTCAGCATACACTTTCCTTCAAGACTGATGAGTCTATCATTCTTTTGGAGCAAATATATGCAATCCTGCAGGGTCAGTTCAATATTCAGAAAGTGTCATCAACATTTTGTAATTATTGCTTGAATTGCTACACTGCTGTTTAGGAATGATAACTAATAAAAATGTCATTTATTCATAAACATTAGAAAACCTAAACATAGCCTTTGCGCTTTTGATGAATATTGAAAAGTTAATAGTTATTCTTCACTTAAACTCATATGACAAGTTTTTACATCTAACCTCTGAAATTGTTTCATAATGAGTTCTCAATAATGACAGACTCCGCTGTTTTACTGTCTAAAATATCCATTGACTGACTGAACCCATGATGCTGAAGCAATTGTTTTCCCAGTAGCATCTATGTTTACACAGCACATGCAGTAAAACATCTTTCATTTGATTTAATTTAAAACCTTATTCTGATTTCTTTTGCCTACTTTCCATATGTCTATATTTTTACAAGGAATCTGGAAGCATTGAACGTAAGTGCTTATTTTATCTCCGGTTCCTATTAATCAGCCCTCTACCACATGCTTGCAATCTCTCTTGGATATACTTGGTTTATGTCTACTATAGACATCTTCTTTATTTGGAGTTGGTTTAAATAATATTTTACAATTATGTTATTTGAAAGATATACCATGGTTATGCCAATTGTTTTAGTCAAATCCTGATAAGATTGGAAGGAAAGATGATGAATGTCAAGATTAAAAGTTTTTTACTAAACATTATGTCCCAGTTGTCTTCTACTGCCATGTCTTGCACTAATATAGAGTAAAAATTCTAAAGAGCAGACCAGCAAGGACATGCCTAAACTGATGAGAGAACATGAAAAGAATGAACTCTTCATCTTGTGCTTAAAATATACTTCATACAGTTCTGCTAGATTTGACAGCTTTTACTGTTCTTTCAAATTTCTGCCACGTGACTGTTTTTGTGCTCTCACATTTGAAGCATCTGTGTTTTAGTAAAATATGCTAAGAAGCATTGGGAAAAAAAAAAAAAAAACCACGTCCAAGCTTTCCACTCTCACAGATAATTCCTATTCTTTCATGGCTACAATAAACCCTTCTTTTGTTTCCACAGAGATTTTTATCTATCAAAAGTCGATCCATAAAGGAACCAGTGGGAAATGTTCACCTGAGAGAAAATTAGCTTTGCAGTTTAGGAAACAAATAAAACATATTGGGGGGGGAAGGGGCAGCAAAATCTTATTTACTATTACAGACTTAAAACATACTGTATAACAAATTAAAAAGACCTGTCTAGAGACAACCATAACTAAAAAAGTAATGTAAGCATAGAATCATAGAATCGTAGAATCATAGAATAGTTTGGGTTGGAAGGGACCTTTAAACATCATCTAACCCAACCCCCCTGCAATGAGCAGGGACATCTTCAACTAGAACAGGTTGCTCAGAGCCCTGTCCAACCTGACCTGGAATGTTTCCAGGGATGGGGCATCTACCACCTCTCTGGGAAACCTGGACCAGTGTTTCACCACCATCACTGAGAAAAATTTCTTCCTTCTATCTAGTCTAAATCTACCCTTTTTTACTTTAATACCATTTTCCCTTGTCCTATCGCAACAGGCTCTGCTAAAAAGTCTGTCCCCATCTTTCTTAGAAGCCCCTTTTAAGTACTGGAAAGCTGCAATAAGGTCTTCCTGGAGCCTTTTCTTCTCCAGACTGAACAACGTGAACTCGCTCAGCCTGACCTCACAGAGAGGTGTTCCAGCCCTCTGATCATTGTTGTGGCCCTCCTCTGGACCCGCTCCAACAGGTCCATGTCTTTCGTGTGTTGAGGGCTCCGGAGCTGGATGCAGGACTCCAGGTGGGGTCTCATCAGAGTGGAGTAGAGGGGCAGAATCACTTCCCTCGACCTGCTGGCCACAGGTTGCAGCCCAGGATGAGGTTGGCTTTCTGGGCTGTGAGCACACATTGCTGGCTCAGGTCCAGCCTTTCATCCACCAGTACCCCCAAGTCCTTCTCGGCAGGGCTGCTCTCAATCCCTTCATCCCTCAGCCTGTATTGATACTGTTGGGTGCCTCAACCCAGGTGCAGGACCCCGCACTTGGCCTCGTTGAACCTCATGAGGTTCACACAGGCCCACTCCTGGAGCTTGTCCAGGTCGCTCTGGATGGTATTCCATCTGTCAGAAAATCAGGAAAGGAATATGGTCTTATTTTTTAGTTTATCCTCTTAACCCACCTACTTTACCAAAGTTCAAAAGTTTCAGTAAAATGCAAGTTACCTCAAATGAATAAAATTATAGTCTATAGAAATGAGCCTTAGTATGATATGTTAGTCCTTGCCATCGTGACCTTGGGTCTTCAGCATGGGGTTTAGCATTTAATTTGACATGAGAACATTTAACTTCCAGGCCTTTTGTATTTAATTGCATTCATAGTTGGAGTCAGTGCTTCCATATGAGTATGCAATAGCTTGTAGGATGTAGCCATCTTAAACAGTTGCTCAGTGATTCCATATGACAGACACTCACAAAAATATGTTCCATACAAAAACATGCAATTCAAAGCTATATTTTAGTTGGTGTATTTGTAGAATTAATTTCTGATAATTTGATCTAATTCAATCATTTTAGATGCTTGGCTTTGTAAAACAACACAAAATACATTTTGCTGCCATTTTTCCACATTGATTTGTATCAATATAGATTTGAATCAGGAAACAAGCTTTTCAGAATGGAAGTGAATGGGTCAGAATACATCTGACATTAATACATGTACACCTGCAAAGTAAAATACACAAAAATATAAAAAGATTTCCTTGTGATCTCATTTATATTATCCAAATAATTTATCAGTCAAAGACATACATGAAAAGGACTCCTATTGTACTCACTGCAGTAGCACAGTGACAGAAAAGTTATGTTCAGAAAAACAGGATGAACAAAATTATGAAGCATAACTTGTGCAGTGTAGTGAAAGAGATAAGCTCAAGATCATAAAAGACTCATGTCCCTAAAAAGCAAGCTGAAACAATATTTGTAGAGAAAGAGAGTGCCTCATCTTCTCTTACTTGTTTTATAAAGTATTAATAGTTATTAGAGAAAACTAAATTTTATCGTTTGTGGTGGTAGTGGTATTGGAACAACAGATAAATCTTACAGCCTTAAACCATTTTAGTTTCCACAGATTTCTACCTAATGAGAACCTTACATATCTCTGCCACTCTAAATTGCTGTCAAACAGAGCACACCACTAACTTTCCTTACACCTGAGATCAGGACAGTGTTAACAGTGGAATTACAACCATATGAGCAGATTTATTTGTAGTTAACTCACATTTCACCTCTCCGTTCAGAAAGTTTTGTAGAGCGACATGAGTATTTCTGTTAATACAGTTACCAAGAATATAGGTTTCTTAGAGAATTTCAGTTCTTTCCACCTAACCTTGAGCATCTACATAAGATGGAAGCTGGAAATATTCCCTCCCTCCACAGCCACTGGGGAGAGACAGAGGTAAAGCTCTCTCATAGACAGTAAAGGGAGACAACAGAAACTAGCTATTACCTCTGCCATCTTAAGCAAAGCTCTGAAAGTTACCTGGAATAAATATTGTCTATTCTCTATCTTCATCCCATTGTGTGAGCATGGGATTATCATAAACCCTTTTTCAAACAAGAAGAAATTATTAATCTGTTACATAAAGGAGTTTCTTATCGACAGCAATGAAACCCACTCATATATGCACTTTTATACTCACAGATCACTGGATTGAGTGATGGCTGCAGGCCACCCACATATGTGAAGTAGTATTCAGCACTACTCTGATGAAAACACTGGCAGCTGCTAAAATGCTCACAGCAATGAAAGAAACCATGCTGGATATTTATCCTTTGCACTCTATATAGCCCTGTAGAATGACCCTAAGCTTGTGAATTACAGTAACAAAAACTATTGGCTGTTTTTCGTAATAGATGGTGGAGAAAGTGGTTATTGTTGAGAATAATAAATGTGATTCTGAATAGATTTCACTAGTAAAACATGTATTATGAATAGGCACCAGAGGACAGTCAAAATTTTCACTCATTTATAGGCATTAATATTGTGTAAATAATGCACTGTGGTTGCCTTCATGCTTTGATCTAAATATCAGTCTGGATCATGATGTGGATAACTTCCTGGGTCATGAGCCACACCTGAAGGCTTTTGACCTAGATCTTCATCTTCCATACTTAATTCCAAAAGAGAATAAGCACCTAACCCTCTTGCAACAAGATAAATTACTGACCAAAGCATGGTGATATAGGCAATTGTTACTATAATAAAGCTACTGGGACAATCCAGCTCCTAAATTATTCTGAAACAACGAAGAAATACTCTTGCAGTCCAAAATTACACAGTACCTGATTTTCAGTCTTGCAAGTTCGTTGGTTCAGAATGGCATTGAGTTCAACTGAGCGACCTGGACACATTGAACTTGTTCAGAGAGCACTTTGAATGTGAAGGATTTATTTGGCCCCTCTTTGCAAAGGCACAGAGAGGTAAGCAAGGCATCAAGTTCAGATTTTTCCTCGCATCTACTTTCCACTAATTCTAGTCTGCTCTTTTTTTTTTTTTTTTTTCAGAAACTGTTGATCTGGATTTCAAGTAAAGAATAGAGTAATGACAATAATGATAATTTTATTTCTTATATATTCCTCTGTTTCATAAGGAATGCAGTTTTCTACAGTTTGCAAATTAATAACTGTCCCTCTGTTACACTCTTCTCAGTGGTATCAAGTGACAGGACAAGAGGCAATGGGCACAAATTGAAACACAGGAAATTCCACTTAAAAATTAGAAAAAACTTTTTCACTATGAGGCTGGTCAAACATTGGAGCATGCTGCCCGGAGACATTGTGGAGTCCCCAACCTTGGAGATTCACAAAACCCAGCTGACATGGACAGTGTCGTGGGCAACGCGCGTGGGCAACCTTCTTCAAGTAAGTGGGCTTTGACTGGAAAATCTTCAGGATGCCTTCTGAACTCCACTATTTTTGTGATTCTATGAAATAATTCCACTTTAAAGCATCTGCTAAATATGTACTCCCAGCATAAAACCTCAAATCATGATTGTGTTCCCAGAAAAGAACTAAACAGCTAGGAGCTCAAAGACCCCTTTGACATCAGAGGTCAGGATAGTATTTCTTGCCTGATAATATTAGAATTTACTTTATGCTTAAGTTGGTGCTACAGTTGCATTGGCGAGGCAGCTTCCTGGGGCAAATGCTGGCATGGGAAAAAACTTTTCCAGTCTAGGCAATTTCTTTAAATAAAGATGGTAGTAATATAGCAAGCTTATATCCACTATTTTCTTTTAAAGATGGTTCGTAACTGAAGGTTCAGCCTGTTTCTTTGCATGGTTAATCCTTCTCATACCGAATGCCACTCTGGAGTGAGGTAATTGCCAGTGTTTGAAATAACCCTGTATTGTACAAAGAGTTTAGAGGTCACTGCATGGTCAGAAAGGTATTTCAGTACTGCTTTATTATTCCATTTATAGAAGCCTAAAATAAAAGTGCATAAGCTGTTTTTTCATCAAAATATTTTTCTCCTGCTTCACTACACAGTTTACCTTTGCAGAATCAGTTTGCAGTTTGTTCTGCCCTACCTGAGCATGCTTAGCTACACTGAAGGGGAGGGAAACTACCCCAAAAGTCAACTCCTTCCTTATACCAGGCAATCAATACTGCTTCACTGATTTAAACCAAGAGCAGATTCCTTCTATCCGTATCCAAGCACAGATGTCATAAGAGAATTAAGAAGCAGAACTTCTTTCAGATCCATCCCTTCTTTGCCCATTACTTCACCTTAGAGTGCCAATCACTTTCCTGTCCACGTACAGCTCACGAGAGCTCATGAGAGCACTGGGTGTGAGGAAGATTCCCTTTTCTTACATCCTAAATGCCATAAAAGTCAGGATAGATGTTTACTGTTAGTCATTTAATATTAATAGGTAAGTTAGAGTGTTGAAAACACATAAAATAACAGTACATTTCCCCAAAATCTATAAGTCAGTGTATATCTAAATGTTTAACCACTCTTGGACACATGAAAGGAGACCTATCAGACTCACCTCTGTGCCTGGGAAGATCATGGAAAAGATCCTCCTAGAAGCCATGCTAAGGCACATGGACGACAGGGAGGTGATTAGAGACAGCCAGCACAGATTCAGCAAGGGCAAGTCCTGCATGACCAACCTAGTGGCCTTCTCCAATGGAGTGACTACAGCAGTGGACAAGGGAAGGGATACCGATGTTGTCTATCTGGACTTCTGTAAGGCCTTTGACATGGTCCCCCACAACATCCTTCTCTCTAAACTGGAGAAATATGGATTTGATGGATGGACTGTTGCGTGGATGAGGAATTGGTTGGATGGTGGCATCCAGAGGGTCGTGGTCAACGGCTCAATGCCCAGATCAGTGACAAGTGGTGTCCCTCAAGGGTCCGTACTGGGAACAGTACTGTTCAATAACTTCTTCAGTGACACAGTGGGACCAAGTGCACCCTCAGCTGGTTTGCAGATGACACTAAGCTGAGTGGTGCAGTTTGACACGCCTGAGGGACAGGATGCCATCCAGAGGGACCTGGACAAGCTGGACAAGGAATGGGCCTGTGTGAACCTCATGAGGCAAAGCTTGTTTCAGATTTTTTGCTAAAACTTCTTCCTTGATTTCAGAAACAATTATTCTGTAAAAATAAAAATTATTAGTAGCCTTCTAAGAGGTAGTAAACAGTTTCCAGTACTTCTTGCTTCCCCTTCTCTAACTTTATGCTCTTTCAAGGAAAATGTCCTGTAGCCAGGAAGCAAAGTAGACCCAACAGTGGAACGAGTTGTGCCCAAGCAATGCCAGAACAGGGAACCATGTGTGATACTTGCATTGAGGAATGCCTCTGAATGTGTAAGGACAAGAAAAAAACCTAGTGAAGATTGGACACATCTCATACACTTTGTTATACAGTAATATTTAAATAACATCTTCAGAAATTAAAACGAACATATAAAAGGGACCAGGTTTTATTTCTGTCTGTGTTCATAGCAGTGATGAAAAGCAAGGGGATGAAGTTTCCGACACCTGCTGCGATTACAGAGCCGCACTTACACAGCGTTCGTGACCAGAAAGGTGTTACTGGGGAAAGAGGAAGAACTGCCTCAGGAGAGGGAGGCATTCCCCACAGGGATATAAGTGATCGTGGGGGATAGATGATCCTTCCTTCTTCTTTTGCTGGAGCAGCTCAGAAGGAAGAAGATAGCAAGAAATGATGCTTTGCTTTGTCCAATCTACTCAGCATTTAAACCTTTCTACCTTGGGTGAAGTGTTATCTACTACGACTCCTGCATGGCAGATGTGGGGAGCAAATACTGGAGCCATCCTCTGCCTGTCTGGATCACTTTCTAAAAGGAAAAGGATTTGCATTCATTCCTTTGCACCATTGTGCACATTTATCTATTTTCTAACCCTAGTGACCATGAAGGAATACAGGCTGTATGGAAAGTGAAAAAATTAGGCATCTAGGGATTCTTAGTGCGAAGGACAGGTCACACATAGTAAGAGGGAGAAAGTGCATTGCTGGCACAACCTGGGAGAAGGGAAAGGGACAGAATTTGGCAACGATAGACACCATGCAGTGAGAAAGCCTTTAGCATTTCCAGTTACGAGCAGAACTGTTGGCAAAATTCATCTCAGAGAGTCCTTAAATTGCTGACAACATTTGGTTTCCATTCAATGTGATCCAGCTACACCTGGGTGAACACTGTAGTGAACGAAGTGTTGAAGCATTACTAAGACCTGTCCCGTGTGAGTGAGAGAGGCATTGCCTGTCTAGAGAGGGCAGTCAGAGGATATAGCAAGGCTCACAGTGACAGTGATAGAAGAGTGAGTTTGTTGTTTGTTACTCCAGTTTGCTATTAGTTGGCTAGGTTCACTCTGTTTGCACGTTTGGATAAATCCTCAAATAAGCAGTATAAGAGGCAGCTTTTCTTCCTGAAGTGTTGCCATGCATCGCTTTATTAATGCCAGGCTGAACTTCTTCATGGCACTCTATGTTTTGCATCCTTTGTGAAGTGAAGCTGATGCAACGCACCGGGTAAATGATATATTAATACCAACACATCAACTTGTATGGGCTGCTGGTTCGTTCTTACATATGGGGTTTTCAGCAATCTGTATTGTGCTCCTACTTCTATTCTGTTGCATTAGCAATGAGCAAAGGCATCTGACTTTAAGCAAATGCCCTAAACAGGTGTACTCCTATACAGTACCTCTTTAAATTTTTTTTTTTCTTCTAGTCACATACTAATCTGTATGAACTTAAAAGGGATCCCTTACTGTTCAAAACATCCACAGAAGGGAGAGAACAAGAACACATGCCAGGTACTGGGAAGAATATTATTATGATTAATTCCTTGGTTGGATAATTTTGTCTGGCGATGGAGTTGTGATTAAATAGCCTTATTAATTATTTATTTACGACTGTTTAAAATATAGGTCATGGTTTCCAAATGTCTGAGGAAAATGCTTTCCATTAATCTATACAGAACAAAATAAAGACTGCTAGAGTCATCAGCTGTCTAGTCTGTCCTTAAGCATAATTTCTACCTTGCCCTTTATTTCTATTCAGTCACTTCCAGGCTGAAAATTGCACAGGTGCCTTGGGATGCCAAATTCCCATTCACCTTCATAGGTGTCCAAGCCCTTTTGGATGCGAGGGAATTCTGTCAATAGAGTATCTGACTAACATAGTGGCACCCCTGCCACCCTTGGGGGTCTGCTCCCCTGCCACCCTTGGGGGTCTGCAACTGCAGTTGCTGCCTACCTGTCTGCAGGGCTCTTCTCACTCTCCTCGCTCTTCAGCTGCCAGCCAGCTCTCCCTGCCTACTCCTCACAGCTCTTGTTGCTCAGCCATTGTCACCTTCTAGCTCTCCTCAATCCTACAATCACATCCACTGAACAACTGTGTTGTACCTCTCTCCCAAGTTTCCTCTCCTACAAAAGCTAAAAGGTCGCGCTTCCTAATATCTAGCTTCATGCACAATTCAGAACATTTCTGAAAGCGGTGTAGAGCTCTATTCTCTAGCAGGAAGGACCAGTGCTGATCCTGTGGGGTCTGGTAGGAGTTTCTGGTTTAATTCCCTGGCTTTAGTGTCAGCTAGAGCAGAACTAGGCCACTAAATTCTCAGGATGTGCCTGAATAAAAGTAGTGCAAATACTGTGGAATTCAAGCTCTTCATCCATAATATATTCATCTTGGAGTGCCCAGCTGCCATGCATATATTTATGTAACTATCTGTAGAAATATTTAAGCATTCAGTTCAACGCTGAAAAAAGTATTTAGAGAAGTTAAGGACGGCTAAATGGTGAAGGCAAGCAAGGGGAGATAGTCATTAGACACGTGTCTTCAGAAGGCAGCAAACAGCTAACATTTTCATCTGAATCATTGAAGGAACATAGCACAGCTAGAAAATGTACAGAGAGGGACAAGGATGACCAGGCATATGGAATAGAGGGAATCTAAGCAGACCACCACTTTTCAGCCTATAATTAGACAGCTTAAGGTTGCAGTGATAAGCATCTCTTTGAGATATACTATTCACTTTTCACAGTAAAAACACTTGAGGCAAGCTGTAAAATCCTCAAACAGGAGACTTAAAACAAAGACAATGTGATTAATTCATAGAACCCATTTCCATAACATGTTTTTGAAATCAATGATGTAAACAGGTTAAAACCCAAGATTGGATAAATTCATGAACAATTGAGACATCAGAAGCTTTTAAACACAGTGTGAGAGTGAGAGGACCAGACACAGCAGAAGCTGGTTAAGGATCAGAGAGGAAGGCAGCAACACTCCCTACAAACCACCTTGCCTGTACTGTTCTTCACCATCAACTACGGAGAGCTCCGGTCTCTCCCATTACAGCAGATGTCACACACTTGCCCTACCCTGTTCGCAACCTTCAAAGATAAAAATGCTGCAAATAACCTAGTCTACATATGCAGTAAGTACTGGGGCTGCAGGAACAGCTCTGCCTCCCTCCTCTGCCCAGCTGATATAGCCTTGCAGAACCTCCTCACACCTGCCTCTACTTTTTCCAGATTTCTGCTCCCTTCCTTTCTAAACTCACCTATGACAAAGTCTTTAGTATCACGTGGTGTTACAACACAAGCTCTGTCATGTTAATCAGCAATATTTTTATGCTGTTGCATCTCTGGCAGGCTCCTGGCAGTATAGCAACAAACATCCTAGTCATAAACGAGCTTTTAAATGCACCAGACTTCACTATTCAGCTGCCGGCATGTGGTCTCTGATCAAAACTTAATTTATACAACCCCTGTATAGGCAGCACACCAAGTAGCAATAACAGCAACAACACTAATAAACAACGTAAGACGCTGCTCTGACCTCAAGTCAAGAACTCAGGTCAACTATCTTCCTAACTATACCAAAATCTATTACTTCAGAGGCTCTTTTCCTAAGCTACACCAACACACCACTGAATTACAGCGAGGTAGGTAAGTAGGAGCACGATGCCCATTACATCTCCATAAACAATGAACTTTCGCAGCCGAGCTCTACAACAAAACACCTTGCCTGCTGCCACGGGTCATTGCTTCACTTCATGTTGGTTATTGGTGAGGTAAGAGACAGTTTTAACCAGCAACAGCAGAAACGTATCAAAATCCCAGCACAACACATTCTTTGATAGGTCTTAATAAAAATATAGATCAAGTTTATAGCAGAAGAAATTGAAAAAAAAGCAATTACCTCACTTTAATGTATTTTAAATGTTTTTAAAGTACACAGAATTTTACTGCTAAAAATACTCCAACAAAACATACAATCAATGTAAAAAAATGCCTTAAACTTACCTCTTAGTTTACACTGATTTAATATATTTTTTCTTCTACTTTTCAACTTTCCTTGCATCTTGGGAATATAGTGGTTTTCTCCACCCGCTTCCTTCCTCTCACCTCCTCCCCCTCCAATCTGGCCTCCTTTCCTTCCTTGGAGGTTTTTAAGCTTTAATTTGAGAGTGTAAAGCTGAAAAATATTTGATACAATTTTTTTTTTTAATTAGAGAATTGAGCTCCTTACCATGGTTGAAGCATTTCTGGGAACAGCACCAAAAAGCTGGAAGCTACTGCACTGAGTAGCCACAGCATCTCTCTTAAAATCATCACTCATTTATTTTTCCCAGACAACTAGTTTTTCAGCATTTTACTTACAGACATGACTGCAGTTTAGAAGACTAAGGCTAGAAATGAGTCCGAGCCTCTTTGTTCAGTTTTGGAACATGAAAACTAGATTCCTAAATTCCAGCGTGGGCCCATCTCCAGCTGGAACAGGAACAAGACTCACCAAGTGGGATTTGACAATGTATGAGCTGAGGCTCGAGTTAGTCACATTTTCAATGAGCTCAGAAGGGTATTGATGATTATATGTTCTAACTGGAGGAGGTAGTTGTCAGTCTGCCTGCAGCGTGCATGTCACCACACCAGGGAAGGGGAAATATTTCAGAGTTTGTGTGGGATTGGGCTTGCTGAATGGAGCACTTGGGAAGTCTCCTCTCCTGTAATTTGGATATTGTTGGGTAAGGAAAAAAAAAAAAAGAATAGGTTAGATCTAACAACTTGGGGACTCTGCAACACGCATTCACACTGAGGAGTGTTGAAGAGACTCAGCACTTCCATATGCTAGTGAGCAGCAGCTTACAGCCTATTTTAGGTTTCCATTAAATGACACTAGGTTGTGCTTTAGAGCCTCTATGTATTTATTTTTTAATTCTTGGTGTAATATGGAAAGAGGTTGCTTTTGCATAAAAGAATGCTTTCCTGATATGATAACAAATTTGTGGTAATGCTCAATAAGTCATATTTTCTCTAAATGCTTACCAATATTTCAGGCATGTGGATTACAGTAGTCTTCCTCTCCGTTCCTTGTTTGCTTAGTCATTAAATTTCAGTCTTTCCTCCTAAATCAGTCTTCTTAACTGATGATTTTTATTTGCTGTTGCTTGAACAAATTGCTCCTACAAGCCACCTATTTGTGTATATCTCAGCAATTACTTGTCTGCTTTTTTACACAATCTATCTACACACTCTTCCAAAGACAGTCATCACAAACTGGACCTTTCTTAACCAGAAAAAAAAAAGTTTTAGTGTAATTTAGTGTGTATATTTCTGTATACTTATTACATATTAGCCATATAAAATCAATTCTGAACCAATTTATCCCAAATGCACTACCTTCTCTTTTTTCTCAATCTGAATATGATACATTGATAACTCCTCTTGCTCATGTTTCTAATCTCTAAGTATCTTTTATTTTCTGTTTCCTGCTGTTTACATCATCTGCTGACTTCATTAACATGCTGTTCACTTGCTTTCTTTAATACTATTAATGAAACAGTTAAATAAGGCTGAAACAAAGGCCAATCATTATGGTAGTAGATTGGACAACTGGAATGTGTCATCAGCCAAGTTTTCTGCAACAAGGCCTAAAAGCCCGTTTGTCAAAATCATTCCTTTTAATTGGTTTCAATAAGTTATTATTTGTAGAATTGACTGATGTTTAATTGTGGCATTACCAGAAAGCCATTTGGGAAACCTTGGCATAGAACAGCTGACTGCTTATGTATTTGCTCTTGTTTAAACCAAACCTACAGGAAAGTTTGGATGCGCTTCAGAATGGGTTTTTAAACTATTTACTTCAGTTCTCCTTTCTATTTACCTCTTCATACTTACTATTCCATACCATAGTTTACCCTTACAGATTTGAGATATTTGAATTAACTTCATGCAACTGATAAAACAATTAAGTAGCTTAAAAGTTGTGCAGAAGAGTACATGATAACAAATAAATAATATCAAATAGAAGATAATATTATTTACTTAAATAGACACACATAGTGTGAATATATATGAATGTACAACAGACACAAACAGTTCCAAATACATTTCCAGCATAACTAAGGGAAGAAAGGGAGGTGTCTCTCTGTTAAACATCAAAAACAGACCAACACAGAGAAGGAAAAAACCTATTTTACCTAATAGTTCCTGGTGACCTGCAAACAGACTAGCTGAGAATAAATTAGGCTAGAAATGAGAAGGTATGTAACAACCATCAGGAACGTGAGGCTTCAGATAAGTCTTCCAGTACATGTAGTCAAGGCAACGAAACTAATGTCTTTAATACAATGCTGGCTTGGATCACAGAAGGAGTTGTCGAGTGGTTGCTTGAAAAGGCAGTGTACCCAGCCCTGATCTCAGACATGCCCATTCCTATCTTCCTTCCAGCTCTATGAGCACAACAATAAATATCAACAAATCTTAAACCCTAACTTTGTCTTTGAAATTACTGATTGTTCTCAAGCACATTTTCTTCATACTGAAAGTCTGAAATAAATAATGCTCATTTTGATGCACCTAAGTTGCATCATGAAATCTAAAAATAAGAAAATGAAATTATCACTCTTCATTATTAAGTAGAGAGTAGCAGCTAAGTTTTTAAGGGTCAAAAGTTTGGCCTCTGAAACATTAATTATCAGTAAATACAGAAGGGGGAAATCTTCACATGCAAGGTCACTCCTGAAAACAATGGATTTAGCACTGGCTGAAAAGCTCAAGTTCACTACTCCTTACATAGAGCAGCTATGTTGGGGTCTGTTGCCTTCCCAGTCATATCAACACAGACCTGGGGAGAAAGGAAATAACCTAGACCACAAGAACACACCCTTACTATTTGTTCTCCCTTCAGTGCCAAAAAGCATGGAAATCTCTTGTGGGTTAGAAAAGATGGAAAATATTTGAATCCAAGTCCCCAGATCTGTTTTGGGTCTGTGGAGCGTAAGGATTGATAACAAAGGAAAACCAGTCATTTTTGTTCTCATAACATTTTGGGTAGTTAGGTTATTTCGTTCTGAGGTTTTCATCTTAGAAAACACTTCCAGACATGCAAAAAATTCAGCAGATCCCTTTTTATACATTAAAAACCAGTCTCAATTAAAAAGAGTATCAAAAGATTTGCTCGTGGATATGTATGAAATTTCATGGAATGAAGCATTCTTGGTCCTCCTTGGCGCATTCTCCTCTGAGTTTTTAACTTACCAGTGGAAGAAGGCTCTTTGGTCAAAGGACCTATTTAACCTTTATAGTGTATTATTTACATAGACTACTCAAAGAAAACTAACAGGGCTGTTACTGTAGGTATGATCTCTTTACATGGCTGAATAGTTCTTGGCCTCTTGAAAGCACACAATTCATTGTTTTCATCAGCCTATGATCATAATGATACAAAGAAAAATCACAGTAATTATAGAGCAGTCTTCATAAGAACTATATTTAATAAGCTATGTTCATCTCTATTCCAACTCCACTAGCTTCTGTCAAAAGCAAGGATATATTTAACCATTATGTGCTAGCTTGCATAGCTACAATTATTATCCTTGAGAAAACAGTAATGCTCTGGTCCATTTAGAGGTTAAACCTTGCTTTATGTAGAAAAGGTAAACATTTATCAGTTATGAGGCCTCTGCAAATGTTATTTTGAATTGTTACTGGAAATTTATTTTGATATAATATGAGCTAATAACAAAAAAGCTCAGGGCACCAGCATAACCTGATGGTATTTTACCTGTTGAATTTAACCATGGAAAAATAATTCAGAACACCTTGCAGGAAGAAAAAGTTTGTTATTGACTTCAGAGGGCTCACTAACAGTAGCATACAACCTCCAGTCCGGTGTCATTTCAGTCTCACTGATTCTTGATAATCAAAAATACTGTTGACTTCAGAGTACATTTTTAATTAAAAAAAAAAAAAAAGGTAATTTACATAGCTTCTTTCTTATGCTCTTTGCAAACACGTTGTGTTCTGTCACACAAGTGTTTACTTTCCACTGGCCTGAAGAGGAAGCTGTGTGCACACAAGGGAGGAAGAATGTCTTTCGAAATTAGATCTACAGAACTGCCATGCAATAATTCACCATTCGGGGTGGGAGGGATGACGGGGGAAATTTCACATAAACTTTGCAGGGGGAGGCAGACAATGGGCCCAAACAATAACACAGATAATGTTAAGAGAATCAAATTCAAAGATCCCAACAATCTGTTTTAAGGTAATGCCAGAACTCCACACGTCCTTCCTATTACTAAAAGGCATGAAGTATCGTAAAACCCTCCCATGTCATCTACTGCATACAAGATATCCATCTTCCCACCCTGGCATCCAATACAGCTCAGAATTTTGGTCTTGTAAGCCTCAAGATAAAATGTGCTGTACTCTAAAATAAAACTTCAAAAGCATACATTGCGCTTATAGGCTGGCTCACAGTCGCAGGGATCATATGTGCCTCATATGTGAGTGTATGAGACAAGAGTACCAAACCTATTGATTAATTTCTAATTAAAAGAGAAGAGAATGAAGCACTGGGAAAATTCTGAAGCAACCTTGTATTGTGATATGCAGAAGAATGCGAGCTGCAGTTCATTGGTGTCTCCATAGAAACAAGACATATTGGAGGGTGTAAGACATTGTCAGAGGACTAAAAAATTTCAGCTTCAGCAGAAAACAGAAAAGAACCTGGGGGATTTTTTTAACCAGGAAAACAAGATTAATTATTCATTTCCCATATAGAAAGCACTCATTTTTCAGATGAGTTACTTAACATACATCAAGATTAACTTATGGACTGGCTAATCCTATGATTTTCTAATCCATAAAATCTGTAGAAAACACATGGTTACACTTCTAAGTGTAACGCCAAAAAAGGAATGTAAGTAGGCTCTCGATGAATAATTGAAAGCTCTATTCAATGTGCTGTTAATTCTTGGTACCATTTTCACACTTGCTTTAGACACAGTGCTTATGCATGCATATGACTATTGGCCCATGTGCAGAACTCTCTCTTGGCCTGTGCAAAAGGTGTCCCCGGGAGAATTAAAGGCAGCAGGGAGATGTTGCTTCAAGAAGACGCTACGCTCGAAACCTGCTCAGCATCCCTCCTGCTTCAAATGAACAGAGACTCACAGCGTGCAGCTGCAGCGGCTATTTTTAAGACATTGAACCCACACAGAGGATGGATTAAAAAAGGCTCATCTCCTCATGCCAGACCTGAAGCTATAGGCAGAGAGTTTTTTCATATGTGACCAAGAGACCTGTGCCAGCTGGTCGCTTCGCAAGCTGGGTTGCTATTTCCTGATTTTCTGCCCAGACCTGGCTACTGCAGCCTCAGGGACAGTCTGCCAGCTGAACCGACCTCAGCACCCTCAGCTCCCCTCCTAAAGATATTCCTCATCCACGGAGCTCCCCAGTACTGGAGAGAACTCTACCTCCTTTTCTACTGAAACAAAAAATGCTGGGGAAACTATCAGTTAGCAGTTTCCCCACTGAGTCCTTTCTGCTCCGTTGCCACAAAAGAGCAGAAAGGCCGTCACGCTGCCTCCATCGCCGGGGGTACAGAGGAGGTGTATGCATTCCCGCTTGCGCCGCACAAGCGAACTCAAGTTGACAACGTCCGTTAACTTTTGGCTGGAGGTCACTGCAGTTTTAGGAGCCTCTCTGAGGGCTGCATTAAGAGAGTGCTTTTCAGACATGAAAGAAGAAAAGGTCCTTCCGAATAATCAGGCCTCCGTGTGCCACGATGCCACGGCGATGTCTAACCCTTCCACAACAACTAGCTGCTTTAAGGCTGCTTACTCAGGAAGATGAGGAGTAAGGCAATGGATGAAAACTATGAGACTTCCCAGCTGCAAACAAGAATTAAGGGTTCTAAAAAGATGTATCAGTGAGTGGGAAGGAAAGAAAAGGTTTAACTTAAAGTGAAAAGAGTCATGCTGGGGCTTTTTAGTGTGCACGTCACACATAATCAAGTTCTGTACAGAGCACCCATGTTAGTGAAAATATTCAGAGGACATACTGGAGACTAAGTATTATGCATCTTTTTTATCAGTTCTGATTTTCATAATAAATATCCAGGCATTAGAGCTCTGCCGGAGGATGCAGACTGATTCTCTGGCTCTCTGCAGACTTGCATCAGGATGCATCTAAGAACAAAGACGTCCTTTAATTAATAAAGCATGGCATCTTCCAGTCAAGGCCAAAATTGATACAAAACACAAAAATGGGAGTAAGAGTGATTATGGCTCATTTGTGTCCAGCTGTGCTTTTTAGCATTTGTGAAAAGACAGGAATTCAGAGACGTGTGAATGGATAAACACTCATTTACACTACAGGTTCTCCAATCTGTACACCGGAGCTGAAAGCAGTGAACTTGCTTACAGTCACTTATCTTTCATAGATAGGATCACAAATACATTGCTGCCTACATAGGGTCTCCAGAAAAAGTTAAAATCGATGGGTACACATGCAAAAGGAAAATATTTTAAAAGAGAAGCAGAAAATTATGAGAGATAGTTAGCATTGCTGATTTTTAATAAGGAGGATAAGAAATAAAAATACCTGGGATTTATTTTTGCTCTTATGAGAACTAATCCAATGGCCCTGTAATTTACTTCTGGGCTTTGGATAAATCACTAATATCATCCTATACTTTTCCTTATATGTGCCACTCTTGTCCACCTAATCAGTCTTACTGATGTTAAGGCCATTTCTCACACAAGTAAAATTTACTCAAGGAGTAAGAGATAGCAACACAAGCATGTTTTTCTGAAGGACATAATGCTAGGCTGCTCCTTTAGGGAATCTCTTAAACTCTTCTTTGTTACATCTAAAGGAAAAGACAAAATCGCTGCGTGATCTCAAATATTCTAGCTTCACATCCTTCACTGTGATCACCACGTTATGCCTCCTGATTACTTACAGACACTGATGTAAAATGAGGAAAGGATACAAGAATCTGAAGTCTCTTTTCCCCTTTCCTGTACCCCTTACCCATGTCCCACACAAGGTAATGAGAAAGGGAAATGATTAACATTTTTCACTAGTCATGCTACTTATTAATAAAAGTCAGACTGAAGAGATACTAAGAAATAGCAAGCAGAAAGGAAGAGTGCACCACAACACCTGATACACAGTTGCTACCATGATCATGTATCACTGCAATTCCTGATTAAATTAAATTAAAGATGGAATGGTGTTGACATACCTCAGGAGAAAATTAGCTATAGCTTACCCAATAAAGTCTTTATTATCTGTGATGCATGCTTGACACTTATTTTTACTAAGTATGATACTTTATAGGAGGCTATCCAAACATCCTGACTAAATGCTTTATTCTATCACAGTTTATAGGTGTGTTCTTTGATATGAGATCTATTGCATCAAAAGCACATATCTGCATCATGCAGTGATGGAGCTGCAGCATGATTTTGACATTAGTAATACAGGTTGAGTTCCCATTAATGACTTAATGTGTCATGCTTACATGTATGAAGATGACTTGCACACTGGACAAACCAGGAAAGACCCTTCCATACACTCTCACTAGTTCAGCTAAGAGGCAAATCTATCCCCAGACCTAAATGGTTCAGGTCTGCATCGCGAACATCAGTGATCCTAACAAGTTGTTTGGTCACAAGACTATGTTAGACATATCGCAGAGGGATGAGAGCTGAATTTTCCTAAGCTCAGTTCTAGGAACAGTGAGACCAAAGATCTCTGCCAGATCTTCTGTTCCCGCAGATGCACAGAGACCCAAAATTTCCAGAGATTCAAATTATCTGCATAGCCTGTCTGAGTCAGCACAGGATAAATGACGTTTTAGCACAATGACAGGAGAAAACGCATCGTCCATGCTGGCTGTCAGAATTTTGTCACACACAACTATCAGATATGGGGAAAAAATCATGAATAACTTATGAAAGACTGAAGACTACTGCAGTGTGTCCATCACTCAGGTCCGTAGTTATGGCGGTAGTGTGAAGCTGGTGAATAATGGGTTTCATTTCATGCTTTGCCAAAGGCTTCTTAAGGGACATGAGACTCTGTTTATTCTTAAAAAAAGGGTAGTGGTCTTTCCTCACTTCGGATCAAGTCTGAGGTAGGATGCTGTAGGGTGCAACAGTTTCACATTAGTTTGTTCCTATATATATGTATTTGTATGTATACATATACATACACACATATACGTATGTACACGTATTCTCAGCAATGGACCAACGTCAAGGACCTCACACAGTGAGTTTAGATAAACATCCCAGGTTCACGTGCCTTTACAGGCAGCATATCTTTACTTAGAAGGAGAAATGATTTTGCAAATATAAACGTCTTTACAATATACTTCTTAAAATCCATCCAGGACAACACAGTGCAATATTCTGCCTGTAGTTATTTTACCACTTTGGCATATAACATATTGATTGTGAGCATATTTAAGTAAGTTTGTTTGGGTTTTTGCATTTTGTCTATTTAATGCAAGCTGCTTTGAACAACTTTACTACTTTCCTTAATTAAAATAAAATAAAGCAGAAAAGGGACACATTAATTTTCCTGCCAGAGTTGCATTTAGCCTTAAGCACTTTAAGCAAAGCACAGCGATGCACAATATGTTGCATAGTAATTCTGCCTGAGTAAAGCTCCTGATATTAAAGAATAATCATGCATCCAAGAGACAGTCAGCCTCAGACGCAGACAGATTGACACAGCATGGTACAACATTTTTGCCCAGAATCTGGAAATGCCTGCTTGTGAAACTTTGGCAAGAGTAAGTCTGCACCATGTGCATCTCCTTGTAAGTTTAATTGTCTGTATAGAGGCTATTAGTCTACCTTCAGGAGTTACTTTTCTTAACATTTTCCTCCTTCTTTTGCAGCATTCTGGCTAAATGAATATGATTAAGTCAAAAAAATGAAAGACAGTCCATGGTAATTTGAGGTTTTTGACCAAGCCTGAAGCCAGAGCTGATGAATAAGGTCAATAAATAAATAAATAAATAAATGTTTGTCTCTAAATCAGTGCTGCTGTTCCACAGGCTGAATTGCTCAAGGCAGAGGTTCCTTTAGTGTGGACAGTAGCTCTCCAAAACTAACATGTTGATAACCTGTCATCGTTGCACCATAGTGCAGACCTCTTTCTCTTGAATTCCTCATTAATATCTCTTCACTGTAGTAAATAATGGAGCTATGCTTGATGAAAATGGACATAAAACCCCCCATCTAATAAAAATTTGCACTAAGAAACAGTGGTTAATCCCACTGAAACTGCATGACAGATCTGCAGCAAAATCAGAGATTTCTTAGAAGAATTTGTATGCTGATTACCTAGTTACTAGCAATAATCAGAAGTATGCTATATAGATAAATCAAGACATCTACAAAGAAAAGGCATTAACTGAAAATAGGCACAATACATGTCACGTCTCCACCTTGCATTTCAGTGCCACAGCACAATGAATCACCATGAATAGCGTGGTGCAGGCTTCTTTAGAAGGTATTTCTGTCCCCGTGCTAAAAAGGAGGAGCACAGTGTATTATTTCCCATGCAAGTCTATTCAGATAGTTTAACTGCATTACAAACTGTACAGACCATCGAAATCAATTGCATATGTTGTCTACATTATTGTCATCAGTCCCGAGATATCACAGCCACACTTTTTCTTGGTGTCTGAATTTCTTTTGGTATTAAAAAGTTTTCTTGGATATTTGCTTTGGGCTTGGTTTCATAGAAATCATAGTTTAAATAGGCACAATGTTTCTTCTCATTTGTCTGTAAGCTACATAAGGCTACATGTAGGCTTCTGTGGACTTACACAGGTGTCACTGTTAGCAGAAGTCTGAAAAACATGCACCTGCGTCGATCTGCTGTTGCAGTGGGACCTCTTTGAAGACATGAACCATTTTGTTCTCTACATAGAATCATAGAATCATTTAGGTTGGAAAAGACCATTAAGATCATAAAGTCCAACCATAAACCTAACATTGCCAAGTCCACCACTAAACCATGTCCCTAAGCACCACACCTACATGTCTTTTAAATAACTCCCAACCACTTCCCTGGGCAGCCTGTTCCAACATTTGACAACACTTTTGGTGAAGAAATTTTTCCTAATATCCAATCTAAACCTCCCCTGCCACAACTTGAGCCTGTTTCCTCTCATCGTATCACTTGTTACTTGGGAAAAGAGACCGACAACCACCTCACCACAACCTCCTTTCAGATAATTGTAGAGAGTGATAAGGTTTCCCCTCAGCCTCCTCTTCTCCAGACTAAACCCCAGTTCCCTCAGCTCCTCCTCATAAGACTTGTGCTCCAGACCCCTCACCAGCTTCGTTGCTCTTCTTTGGACACGCTCCAGCACCTCAATGTCTTTCTTGTAGTGAGGGGCCAAAACTGAACATGGTATTCAAGGTGCGGCCTCACCAGTGCTGAATACTGGGGGGGGTGATCACTTCCCTGCTCCTGCTGGCCACACTATTTCTGATACAGGCCAGGATGCTGTTGGCCTTCTTGGCCACCTGGGCACACTGCCGGCTCATGTTCAGCCAGCTGTTGATCAAGACCCCCAGGTGCTTTTCCACCAGGCAGCTCTCCAGCCACTCCTCCCCAAGCCTGTAGCGTTGCATGGGGTTGTTGTGACCCAAGTGCAGGACCTGACACAGCCTTGTTAAACCTCATACAGTTGGCTGCAGCCTATGGATGCTGCATCCTATGGATCCAGCCTGTCCAGATCCCTCTGTAGAGCCTTCCTTCCCTCAAACAGATCAACATTCCCACCCAACATGGTGTGTGCAAACTTACTGAGGGTGCACTTGACCCTCTTGTCCAGCCCACTGATAAGAATATTGAATAAAATTAGCCCCAATATTGAGCCCCGGGGAACACCACTTGTGACCAGTTGCCAACTGGATTTAACTCCATTCACCAGAACTCTTTGGGACCCGCCAAAGACTACTTCGCTTGTACAGTACAGGAAGGAACTCAGCATTGCTATCAAGTTGCAGTCAAAGTGATCCGGCAGATAATCTACACTGATACATTGCAGAGCAACTCACATCCAAGGACACAGTCTAACCTCCACTTGCAAAGGAGGGTATGTGCTGCCTGGTGCTCCCTTCAAAGGAAAGTTCCTGAAGGACAAGAGGCTTCTAAGAAAGATGAGGACAGACTTTTTATCAGGGCCTGTTGCAACAGGACAAGGGGTAATGGTTTTAAACTAAAATAGGGTAGTTTTAGACTAGATAGAAGGAAGAAGTTTTTCGTCATGAGGGTGGTGAAACACTGGCACAGGTTGCCCAGAGAGGTGGTAGATGCCCCATCCCTGGAAACATTCCAGGTCAGGTTGGATGGGGCTCTGAGCAACCTGGTCTAGTTGAAGATGTCCCTGCTTGTTGCAGGGGGGTTGGACTAGGTGACTTTTAAAGGTCCCTTCCAACCCAAACTATTCTGATTCTACGATTATATGCTGTGCAGTGCCCTGAAAGCAACTGGACTAGCTGCCTGCTGATGATGCATTTCCCCTCAATCTAGATGTTCCCTGTGAGCAACCAGGGCTGGTCCCCTCTCCAACACAAAGGAAAGACTGTCATCCCTTCTTTGTGTCTCTGGTGAGGACACAGAGCCACACAGGCTACTCTGATGCCCATTTGCTCTTATTTCTACCATGTTGGATGCTGTATAGCCTCTCGTGTTCTGGACAATATCAAAGATGAACAAAAATAAGGCATGAATCTTATTGCTTCTACAAATATATTTTTCCTCATATTGAAATATTTTGGATATAGTTGATCTACACTGTCAAACTTGAGGAATTTTCTTTAAAAAGTTACAGGTGAATAATACTTTAAAGAGCATTTTTGAAGAACTTAAATACTATTAAATTTATCAAAATATAGCTATTTTGGAATACTTCATTAAAAACTGGGTTTCCTCACCTGGAAATTTTCTGTGACACTTTTAAAAATAAGTGCAACAAAATCTCCAACGACATCAGAATAAAACAGATTATGTTTTAAACAGAAGAAATTCAGGACAACTTTGAAATTTCAGATCAGGGTTTCATTTTTCATCCAGGTCTGCCCTACACTCTTCCCCTCTCATGAGAAAAAGGCAGAATGAACTGCAGAAAAAGCTTACATTACTGAATCTTCTATTTGTTTGCCCACACATCATTACCTCCACACCATTGGTATTACCTAAGGCTTTTTAAATTGCTGCTCCCATACTGTGATAATCACATATATTCAGAACTTTTTATTTTAAACACTTTTAAACAAAAAATCACTATATGGGGTGCAGGTGCCCAGGCGCTGGCAGCCGGGGGTCTCTGTGAGGAGTGGCTGGGGCTGCCCTGGCCATTTCCAGCCGGCTCCAACCCACCCACCGCAGGGCATGGCTGAGTCCCGCAGCCAAGGTGGTGGTGCCTCGGGGAAAGTGTATTTAAGAAAGGGTAAAAAAAGCTGCACAAAAGAGAGGAGTGAGGAAAAGAAAGTGTAAGAAACAGCCCTGCGAGCACCAAGGTGAGAGAAGAAGGAGGTCAGGAGGTGCTCCAGGCACTGGAACAGAGATTTCCCTGCAGCCCATGGAGAGGACCATGGTGGAGCAGATATCCACACTGCAGCCTGTGAAGACCCCATGCAGAAGGAAGTTTATCCTGAAGGACTGCAGCTCATGGAAGAACCCACATGCCCAGGGGAGATGTGTGAGGAGGAAGGAGCAGCAGAGAGGAGCTGTTATGGACTGACCCCGGCCCCCATTCCCCATCTTCCTGCACCACCTGGGGTGGGGGAGGCAGAGAAGTAGGGTATGAAGCAGCGAAGTTGAGCCTGGGAAGAAGGAGGAGGCCAGGGGGAAGGTGTTGTTTTAATGTGTCTTTGTTTCTCACTATCCAAACGTATTTTTAATCAGCAATAAATTAAATTAATTTTCCCCAAGTTGAGTCTGTTTTGCTCGCGATGGCAATTGGTAAGTGACTTCCCTGTCTTTATCTCATCCCACAAGCTTCTTCAGCTTATTTTTCACCCCGTCCTGCTGAGGAGAGGGAGTGAGAAAGCAGCTGGGTGGGCACCTGGCAGCTGGCCACAGTCAACCCACCACAAGCACTGAAATCAGAAATATGCCCTGTTCTAGAAATTAAGTACACCACCACATCAGATATTTTGTTAATTAAATAAAAAGCACTTCTTTAAGTCATCAATACAAAAATACATCACAGTTGCAGAGGTTTGTAATTATAGCTGAGAATTACAGAAGAGGTTAACAGATGAATGTTTATCTGTCTTTTATAACAATATTTAAAAAAAAAATTTAAGGAGCTTGGTGGAAAATACACTGCTCCTTGTTATTTTTGTAGACTGAAAACAGTGAAAGCCTTCCCCTGCTCAAGGTTATCGAGCAAGATATTGATAGCAGCGTAGGGAAATGGATTTAAACATTCTTCATAGACAACTAATTTTGGTGTTGGAAGAGGCACATTTAACCCCTGTAGTGCATCAGTGGCAAGTGAAAGAAGTACACCATAAGCAGAGTAGATGGGAAATGGGCCATTTTGTGTGAGTAAGGGATCTAGTCCAAGCTAACACATAGGGAAATCAAATCAACTCTCCAGACTAAGCCTTAGATACAACTTGGAATAATTTGAACTAATGCCTTAGCGATTCAAAAGATAATCTGCTTCATTTTAATGCTAAATCACTAACCCCTCCACCAAACCAGATCTCAGGTTTTACAAGAAGATTATATATAAACATGTTCTTATTAATCTACATGAATCAATGTTGTCTTGATGAAAATAAGGATCTCTCAGCTCTCAATTCAGATTTATGCTTACTTCTTCGGCAAAGAGCTTACTTTTGTTTTCCTCCTTCAACAGCATATGCTATTCATGTCTTATTACCGCAATACATCTGTCCAATGTCTTTTATTCTTGCAATATACTACGCTCTTTTCATCACTTAATGTTGCCATTACCAGTGCAACACCACTTTTTGTTTTATTCTTGTTTTAACAGACAGAAAAGAAAGCTATAAAAAAGTTTCCAGAAAAAGTCTCCACTTGATGCAAGATTGTTATAATTCTCATTTGTCCAGGTCCCTTTTAATGCATAAAATGTGTGAGGAAAACCAAATGAGTTTTAGAGCATGTATTTTAAAACTTTTCATGAGCATTCTCATTAATACTTTGTCTAACCTGGTTTTGAATGTGTGAAGAACAGCTAACAGATTCTCCTGGATTCTTAGTTTACCCTCTAACCCCACGAATATGATTTTTCAAAGATGCTTTTCACAAGTCAGCAAAGGCCAAGGCTGTAGCTTTAGGGTGCAATGTGTTGAGCAGAAAGAACCATGTTTATGACTTCTAGGTGGACACCAGCATACTCTTACATCTATTTTTGCCTACCAGTAAACACACCAATGATTTGACTTAGAAGATCTATATAACCTTTTGCTAAAAAGCAAGTGAAAAACCACACAAACATAATTTTGAAACCAACCTATAGAATACTCAGACAGATATCTAAAAATACTGATTTTGTATGTTTAGGGAAGGTTTGGTAGATCCCAACTTCCCTTTACTTGGGCACATCTTTATTTCTCTCATATTCTATACAACTTCCTTGTTAAAAGTGTCCTTCCACTGAAGAGAACAGCTGCTAGCACAGTAATCACAGTGTCCCCTTCTGTGTCAGAAATAGCAGCTAGGAATCCTGTTCTCAATTGTTATTTTTCTGTTCATGACACCTCACAGCTACATGAATAAGACCACTTAAAGTTAAGCATGGAAACATTAATTTAAAATGTTTTGTTAGGAGGAATCTCTGTTGTTCAATATGCAATACTGTTTTGATCTGTTCACAGATTTCAATGTCTCTGAAAAAATTTCAAACACTTCAGCTTTGTCTGAATTCCCTTGAAGCAGGGGCGCAGGTGCCATACCCATGTGACCAGGAGCTATGTAGCCCCCCCAGCCTGCAATTCCATGGAAAACTCATCTTTTCTTAACCAAGTGCCTACCCCAAATTGGGTTCTTAATGGTACACTACCTGGAAATTCAAGTGAAGCCTCTTTTATTTTCAAAGTAACCCATTTGAAGGCAGACAGTTAAACTTACTTGTTATGACCATTTAATGTGAGTGAAAATTCTAGAAAGCAAAAAATATATGCTTTCATCCTTGGGGAATAGGGAGAAAAACGTTCATATTTTATTCAGAAACCTGGCACTGCTAAAGAAAAAAAAATTGTAATGGTTGATCTCCTGATATCTAACTGCCAATTGAATTTGTAACTGAAATCAGTAAAATAGAAATTGCGCCATTAAATTAACATTATAGCAATACTCTTTTGAAATACAATGTTAAATATCTGAGATGATTTCCAGGTCCCTGTGCTACTTGTGGCTATGATTTCTCCCCCTTCATTCTCATGCCCCATGCAGTAAGGCACACATGGCGCCTTTCAGAGTAGCTGGTTTTCCCAGTGTTTCAAAACTAAAACGCAACTAAGCGTAGCATGTATGAAAGAGTTACGCTTCCAAGTACTTCCTTACGGTAGTCTTAAGCCAGATTTCGCCAGTGGCAGTACCTTCCACATACTTTCAATTTCAAAACCTTGATTTTTGGAAGCTAATGAAAATCTTCATTCTTTATTAGGTCTTAAGTCTGCCCTTGCTTGACTACTGCTACAATTTTAGGTTTTAAAGCGAAAGAAATGGAAAATATGGTGGAAGAAGAGATTTGAAAGCGAGCGCAGTAGTGGCCAGGTTCCCTAGGTGCCTTCACTGATTTTTGCATGCAGACTCTCTTTCACTGGACTTCTTCAGAGTCCCAGCAAATTGACAAAAGAGAATCGATGGAAATTTCTGCTCTTCTGTGAGGATGATTGCCCCTTCCTCAGCACAGACAGAAACATTTATGGACACCATCAGATGTAATTTCTATCAATTTATGTCAGTAGTGCTTCCCGAATATATCAAGTGGGCAACTCCTGCACTTTTATCTCAAAGAAGACAGCCTTCTGCTACCTGGTAAAATATTATCATCCATACTTTGCAGAGGAATGACTTGTAAAGAAACTGTGTGACCTCTCAACGATCGAAAATGTTTTCAGCACAGTCACATCTCCACCACAGGGCCCAACAAACTCATCCTGCTCATTTTTTACCAGGAATAATGTACATATCCCAGATTTTTTTTTTCCCAAATAACCGAGTAATTTGTCATTCTATTCTCTGCTGTTAATAGCATGAGCATATAAGTGAAATAAATATACCTGAATCACAGGGATTAATCTGGTAAAAAGCCAGTATGACTGTTGTGTTACTTTTCTGAAAAATCACATATTGGTCCCGCAGGGGTCCGGCTTACAAAGATCAGAATGAACAGTGTCATTGCAAGAAACAGTGAGGACTGAAGTATTTATGAATGGGTTAAATTGCAGCCCCGCGTGAGAGTTTGGGGGAGGCTGTTAATTATTCATGTATAAATTAAGGGTAGAAATTTAAAATTTACTTATCAACAGTCTTATTCACTTCAGAATCACATCACTATACAATGATTACTAGTCCAAAATCTACCTTTTACTGATTTTGTTACTTAAAATGTAAATGGTTACTGAAAGAGCTTATCTTTCACAGAATTGCGTACCCACATTTAAAGGAGTTTGGACCAGAATTCGAGTCCATCGCTAGGGCTCTGTGGCCCGTGCTAGCTGGCATTATCTCGGAGGAGGCAGACATGGATCTTTCTGCCTCTCTCACCAAAAGTGTGTGTGTGCATACGAACAAACGCCTGCCTCTGATGACACATAACAGCATTCCTGTATGAGACATGAGATCCTAGGAGAACTAGAGCAATCAGAAGTGAATCTCAAGATTACATTATAATAAATATGTATCTGTTCTTGCTTACTGAAGCACAGGCGTATCCATAAACCCCCGTGCTCAGATCAGACACTGCAGGTTTAATACAAAGCAGTTAGTTAGTCTCTAGGCAGCTTTGTCCTATCTGGGAATCATGAGGATGATAAGAAGCGGGCACTCACCGCACAACAGACACGAGGGATCCATCAAAGCAGTACTACAACTAGCTTCAAGGGATGCCAAAAACAAAAGGCTGAGATGATGTGCAGAGTCCCAGGAGAGGGAGTTTCCCATGTTAGAAAGCATTTCCCTTTTCCCATAGGGCCGTCTCCCAGAGCCCACCAAAACCAAGGGGAAGCTCATACTATTTTTCACAGAATCACAGAATCATTAAGATTGGAAAAGACCTTTAAGATCACCAAGTCCAACCATCAACCCAACACCACTATGCCCACTAAACCATGTCCCGAAGTGCCACATCTACATGTTTTTTGAACACTTCCAGTGACGGTGACTCCACCACCTCCCTGGGCAGCCTCTTCCAATGTTTGACCACTTTCTCAGTAAAGAAATTTTTCCTACTATCTACTCTAAACCTCCCCTGGCACATCTAGAGTGCACCCAAACTGTTACTACTCCCGCTTTCTTCACAAGGCAATGTTGCATTATAAGACACAATGACAATATTGATATGAAAGTAGTAAGAACCATGAAGCTCCATAATGAAGGTCTGAACTGCACCAAAATCTATAGGATTTTAAAGCATGGCCATGGAACTGCCTTCCCATGGAGTTAGTACAGGAAACCTGAAGAACTCCCAGAAAACTGCACAATGCTACTACATATTATGGCTGACAAGGGTCCTACGCCATCCACCACATGTTATATCAAAAAAAATGTAGGTTTGCTGGTATTGTGTAGCTCACCATCCCAAATTTGGACTGTATCTGTTTTATCACCCTGCTGAACCCATTTTGACAGCTGCAGCATGAATGCTAAGGACAGGAGTTCACCTTTTCATCCTGCTATAAAAGCAAGGTCTTACTCAGACAGTGCTTAGTTCCATGAAATCCTCGTCCTTCATTTGCTTTATAGCAATGGAAATTATAGAATTTATAGAATGGAAATTCTACTGATAACTGAGCCATCCTGTTCTGCAGTAATACTGAACAGAAATACTGTATCAAAATTGGTTGCAAAAATCTTGCAGATACTTCTCCCCTCACAAGAGGTTATTAATTTGTTATGAATTCAATCTATTTTAGGAATCCAACATCTAATATTTCTTTGGCTGTAGATCTGATTTAAGAGATTTAAGAGGCTCTTACTGGAGCTTAGTCTTACTCCTAGTTCCAGATCTTTTCCTATATCAACCTCAAAAGCCCCAAGCCATGCTAACCTACCAGTTATCTGATGTGCTTTAAAATGGAACTGTGGAACGGTATATTCAAAGAAAATGGAAATATGCACACAAAAAAAGAAAAGAATTTTTAAGCAGGTCTGTTCAGCTTGTCTCTGCACGCTTTTGAAAAAGCCAGTCTCGTCAAAGCTGTGGTTTGGAGCGTGGCCACAGAAAGAGCCAAATCAGCACAACTGGGCGCACTTCTGGCAGGGAGTGGGAAGGAACAAGTGTCTGTGGGCAGGACGTGAACCTCTTCAGAAGGATCTGCGAAGGGCATAATGAAATGGTGCCACAATTTCAGTTAAAATATAGGGGAGGTAAATGCTTAGATAGCAGTTCAGAGCAATAGCGCAAATTAATTGTCTAATTTGTAAGGTATAATTTAAGCTTTTACTAAGTCTATCAAAATGTATACAGACTACATATTTATGAGAAAAATACCATTGACTCCATATAATCGATAAAATCAAGAGTCCCTATGAGATTCAGCTACTTAGCCTGCCAATCTTTATGACATTACAATATTATTTCAATTGGTTTAAGATGTTTTCTCCTTTCAGCTGCTACTATGCCTGCACGAACGGGAAGAAGATGAACTATTGCACTGAGGAAACAGTGAGGCTGAACAGATACAAAATGCTGTCAAGCACACCGAGTGAACAGAAAAAATATGCCTTTAATTTCTTTTCGTTGTTGCCTACTAATTCTATCAGCAGTTGGGCAGGGGGAAGGAAAATAAATCAGATGCAAGAATGATTGTCCGGATGACAATACCCCACTTAAAGAGCCACTGATAACATTTATAGGACTAAAAGTGCATGAAGAAAACTGGGATTAAAAAATCACCTCTGGAGAAATGTACAGAATAGCCCCCAAATTCTGTGCCCTCTCCTAGCCATGCAGCTGATGTGAACGCTGAGGGATGTGATGCTTGGGGATGTTTAACCCAGGCCTCGTCTCTAAAAGGGGAGGGCCAGCACAAGGAAGGGCTTTCTGAGAACAAGCACCTCCTAGGAAAAGCCTGATTCCCTCAAAACCAAGAACATCTGAAGCAGGCCCGTTCCTCAAAGCAACGCCGAGCTCACCGCCCCTCCGACCCCACAGCAGAATTTCTGCAGGAGATGAACGACCTCCGCTTGTGTTTCCTTGTCATCACGTAGAAGAGAAGCCGCGGCGAGGGAGCTGCCGTGGCCGTGTGCCGAGTTACCACCGACACCTGTTTCCTTTTCGGATCCTCTGCGTTCAAAGCACAGGACTCCGCCGGGGTGCTACGGCCGGGCACGCCGCTCCCCGGCCGCGCAGCGCCGTGCGCCGGCTGCCCTGCGCCCCGCGCTCACCAGCTGGGCCATCGTCTGCGCTGCCTTACAGGAATATTTATCTCGACGTGCCTGGCCTGCCCTCGCCCCTCCTCTCTCCGCGGGGAAAGCGCACGAGGTCTGGAAGAGCCCTTCCTCTCGGCGAGCGGCTGTGAGGTTTCTGCCCGCAGGAGCAGCACCTGGAACTGACAAGTGAAAAAGCAGCCTGGTATCTTCTGCCCGGTATTTTTAAGTGGTGGGTTGCCCTTATCATGATCCCAGTTAAGCCAGTAAGTGTTTTGCCATCAGCTTCAGCAGAAGCGTGTTCAAGCCCTAGACACCAAGGATTTGCTGACGGCAGGTCACTTAGAAAATGAACTGAAATTTATAAAGGATGTTGTTGCTCTCATACCAAAAGACAGGCAGAGCACTAAGAGCTGGGAGGACAGACAACACGTGACTGTTTTCGCAGCACGTTGCTATACAGATCAGCTAAAACTTGAACCTGACAACAAAGAAATGATCCTTAAATGATTTTCTGCTTTGGATCTCTTTCTCCCTTTCTTTTGAAAGGCAATGGTCACCTTTGATACTTTGATATCTTTGACTTTGATACTGCAAGTAATTATTGCTACCACAAACGCTGCAGCAACATTTATTAACTGCACGCTGTTCCTCTTAAGATGTTAATGGTGACTATGATGCAGTTTCACTTTCCTTCAGTAAAAGAATTCTATGAACTACGATGTGGTTTTCTCTATATATCACTAAATGCTCTACTCTGCGGGTTGTCTGGCAGTAACAGACTTGTTACCCTATTTGTACCTTAGTAATGTACTGCTAAGAGGAATTAATAGCTTGCTAAGCAGAACTACTTTGCTGTTTTCTCTATGCTTTTCTGGCATTCACACTGTCCTGTACGATTTTCAGGCTCTAATATAAATTTTGCAAGCGCATCTGTCAAAGACAATTACGTTATATGAGAGATATAATTCGTATTGGACCAATCCATGCAAATCTTTCAATGTTGCAGGTATGAATATTTTATATTACACAATGAGAGACTAAAAGCAATTCAATTTGATTTAGCCATCGGTGCATCCAGTCAAGGATGTGTGGTTTCGTACACACTCCAGCCCTTTGCACTGACCTTGGGCAGAATTTTTGAAGTATATATAAAAAGAAAAAACGTATAGCCTGTAGCATGCAAAGAAAACAAAGCTGGCACTAACACACCCCGTGTTACACTAAACTCTTATCAGTCACCAGAACTTCCTTTTAAAATGAGTGTAAAAAGCCAGCTAATTTTCCTTACTACTTTAGAACAATTTCTTAGGTTTTTATTATTATAGCAACTAGGAAACATGGAAATGTGGATCCCATATTCTTTTCTTTGTGTGCACACTTAACTCCCTTTATATTCACATCAGAAACATCTATCCGGTTTCATTTATACTACACTTGTGAAACTTGAATGTACAGGAGTCCAGTTACTCGTGATTTTCGCTGATGTACTCCAGTTCAAATTCAAGCCTTTCTCCTCAAAAATAGAACCAAATTATTAACTATATAAACTTACTGCAATGACAAAGCTAAGGGCATAAAATTAAGTCTCTAAGAACAAAAATTCCAAGCATATAGACGCAGAAGTTTTCAGAAATACATGGCTGAGATTTCTAACATATTGGCGATACTAGAATGCAACAAATAATAGGGAAAATTTATGAAGCATAACTAATATGACATAATCTATGTTACAGAGTTGTATGGCTCCTGGATACATAATTCAAAAACTTATTAGATAAAGCTAAAGTGAAACATTGTATGTTCTCTGCTGTGGTCATTCCTCCTTCTCTATAGTTGTTAAATTCATTTAAGAACTGTGTATACTGCTTGAAACATAATGGGTGGAAGTCTTTTATTTACATGCCCTTCAGCATGCTTTTTTTGATTATTTTTCCTGTTAATTTTAAATTATTTTATCATTTTTTAAAAGCTGCTTTCCAATCTGCTTTCCTTTAGTGGGAAATGAGGAGATGCAAAACTGGCAGAAAATTATTAATGCATTTTTCTTCTTTAAATAAAATTTCAAAATTGCAGGTGGACTATAAAAAGCAGTAACTACACAATCATTTACGTTTAGTCTCTAAAAGATGCACCCTGCAAACTGCTCAATATTTGAAATTTGATTACCTAAGCTACATAACAGTTGTATGCCTGAATTACAGAGCATGTAATTTGGCCTCTCCATTCAGTATATGCCACTTTCCTTCAGCTTTTGCTTAACATGCATAAATTAAATCTGTGGAAATGTCTTCATTTTTCTAGATCACTTTAAGAAGCATTTACGGTGAAATAATTTCCATGAAACATATTAAGCAGATCTAATTATGCAATTATTAGAATAAAATAGCTTTTATTCTCCGCATCTTTTGCAAAAGCAAAGGATAATGTCAGGCAGAGTGCTGCTGTTTAATATGCTCATGTGCTGAAGTACCTTCACCTGCCCTCCAGCATTTTAAAATAGCACGTTTTGTTCAAAAAAGGATGCCAGTAGTCACCAACTTTGCTAAACACACAGATTTTAAACACCTGGTAAATACTGTTTATCTGTTTTCACGTTTCAGAAGTGCATTTTAAAATGTACTGCACTGGGCACTACACGATCATGTTGATCACTTGTTGCTAAATAAAAAGGATGTAGGCTGTCTAGAATGACAGGGAAACATGACAGATATGGATCCACGAACTAATTATGGGCAAATGCAACAGCTGTTATTAATGCACGCCTGTAAAATAATCACATTGGTACTACAGATATCAAACCTCCAAACTTCTTCACAGAAGAAAAAACAACAGTAATTATAACTTGTGAATCCATGACAGCCAGCCTGTACCTCAGTTTTTATTTCATACAAACCTCACTTTTTGTCCTTTTTGGCTTTGTTCCGGCATAAACTTTTAAAGAGTGAGCTATTTTACTTGAACATCAGAAACCTATACTGGCAAATACATTTTTTTTTTTATTTTATTTGATAGGCATATCCAAAACTAGAAGGGCTAATATTCATGGGGAAAAAAAAAAACAAAAACAAACAAAACCTCTACTGTTGAAAAGTTTAAGAAATAGGAGGGAAAAAAAATACATACAGAGAATACTTCCCAGATCCAAACACTTCAAGCCATCTGAATGCTGTTCACTTGCTGCAAAGTTGCCAATTCTAAAACCAGGATTGAATAAATTTTACTAAAGGAGACCCAGTAACCCAGTGATCCTCCAGACCTCCGCTTAAAGGCAGGTTTCTCTAAAAAATTCTTATATCAAATCTTAACCCTTACTGTACAATTAATGTTAGCTATCTGAGAGAGTGCATACTATGTATGTGCTCGCAGCACTTTTTTAAAGCTCTTTAAAGAATATCTCTGTTGGATAGCATTTTTGTTAGCAGCACTTCTATAATGCAAAGGCTCCTATCACCGTGCAGCAAATATGTGGGGTTTTTTGCTCTTATCTCATGTAGTGCACTTGATAAGGGGTACTACTGAATCTTCTTCTGCACGCTGCATTACAAAGAAAACTGTCTTTTTGTAAGGCATTTTCTCTCCACTGCTTTCATGTAAAATAAAGGCTCTTGTAACTGGATGTATCCGACTGAAAATGAAATGAAAACCGAAACCCTTCTACTTTAGCTGAAGTGTAAATCCCTGAAAAAGATTCTTGCCTTTCCAATTGTGTTCGCTCTAATAAAGGCTAATATTGAACTGAACTTATCGTATTCTAGCATTCACATGTTAAGTTCCAAATGTGTGTGTGTGATCTATTTTCTTTTTGATTGTTGTAATTAGAGAATAGGAAAAAATGTTAGCAATATTATTAAAAATAACAGAGCAAAAGCATTTTACTTAAAGACAGTTCAAACCTATTGCTTTCATGAGGAGGAAAAAAACCATGGTGCAAAGTCCTGGGGGGAGGGAAGGGAAGGGAAGAGCATCTGTTGAAAATTAACTACTTCAATGTTAATTATCACATAATTTTCTACCTGATGAGATGCTGTTGTAGAAAGTATAAATTGAAGGCACAAGAGTAAGAAATGAGTCATCTTTGACTTACCGTATCAAAGACTATTGCTGTATTCCAGTCAGCATCCAAACACAGAGCATGAAGCTTCTCACAAATCAGAAAAAATATACGATCAATGAACAAATCAAATTCATTATAAAAATAAAGGCCAGAGATTAGAGTATGTATCCAAGGGTCTGGTTAGTCACAGCTTTGACTACCCTGCTACAGAGCTCTGCAAAACAAGTATACTGCAGCAGTGTGGCAAGCATAGGATTGCAATGCATGTCCCATATATTCAAGCATAATAGAAAACATGGTCTGGAGCTTATTCCATGTGGAAGTGGGGTTTGTTTTATGCAGGCAGAAAAAAGAGGGGGATTTTTCCCACATAATAGAATCAGAAATGAAGATTTTTCTTGATTATTGTACACAATAATTCCCCAGGATATCAGTTACAGAAAACAGGTGCCTCTGTCTCCCGTTTCCCAGATAAATGCCTGTAATCTTATTTCACAAATGATCCTATTTAGACAGGAGCCACCTATTGTGATGATATCATTTGCTCTAGTATCCATAAATGGGCAACTTCCTACCAAACGTCATGACCACTGACGACACAAATCTTTATAATATTGAGTGGGCAGGGTGGTTGATGGGGTCCCATCAATCTACAGAAGCTTCTGCTGATGTGATATCATGAATCCTGTATAATCATCTAAAAGGCTGAAAATGAAGAGAAGCATTAAACCTGGCTCTTGGAGCTCATTAGAAAAAAAAAAAAAACCCACACAACTTAAAACTGGAAAGAAAAAAAAAATCCTAGAGAGGTAGTAAAGGTAAATAAAACGTAACCACATAGCAGTGGCACCTTTTCAAATGCCTTCTGCACTCACAAGGATACTGGTAGATATGAACAAAATTACTCTCAGTTAAAGAAGTGTAGCTGTCAGTTTCTTTTTAACAAATAATAAAGAGGATATAATAATATCCTCTTTCCTTGCAAATGCAAAATATACATTGATAGCAAAAAAGACAGCGCTTCAATGATGCACAAATTAGCCCACTCTTACTGAATATTTTCAGAATTAGCAACTGCTTGTCACAGTAGCTTGGAATATGAACTCTGGAACGAAATAAACTTAGACTGTTTGAAATCCAGTCTGCTAGACCAGTTTGCTTCATGGTCTAGATGCATGGATTTCATTTCTCAGATCAGTGTTTTCTTAAGAAAAATCATTCTACTAAATATACATATTTGGGAAATGTTATGATACTCACAGTTAGCTGAAATTAGTTTCCATCTGCCTGCTTTAACATGGAGAGGTTTGAGGAAAGTTAAAGGTGACACAGGGTTCACTTGCTTCCCCACCCTTTCCCCAAGGGACTTGGTTGTGCCTAGTGGCTAAAGCAAATTGCCTAAGAACTTTGTATTTAATATTTTTCCCAGAAGAAGTTGGTGAGAACTTCAGAAGAAGATCCCCAGTTTAAAAAAATTATCTGAGGGCATTTTTTAACAGGATCTCCACAAATCTTGGTTTACATACTCCTGCTTTGAACAGGCTGAGCTGCATCAAAACAACTTCTTAGTACGCAGACAGAAGGGTGTAACATTAGGATCCACCCATGCTGGTGTTTGGACAATGCTCACCAGGACACCGATCAAGCTGTGGTTAGGGAGTAGAGAACTTTAAAGCTTAAAAGCACAAAGACCAAGAAGACTTTAGATAATGTTTCCACCGATGTAGCTCTATCACAACAGAGTCCACTTCTCAATGCCAGCCCCTCCATCGTAGATGGCCCTTGTTATACCCTGTGTTTACTTCATAGCATCTTTGGGGCAGGGACCGCCCTTTGCTAAATTTCTGTATTACACACAGGGAGGGTCCCAAAGGCAAGCAGTGCAAATGTTAATAACAAAAGCATCTTTTTCAGAGTTCACCATTACCGCAGTGACTCACATCAGGTCTAGATAGGGTGAAAGCAAAATTTGGGCACAGCATCCATGGCTCCAAGATGCAGCTATGCTGTCAAAGCAGAAAAGACAATGGGTTTTCTAAAAGCACCCTAAAGAGAAGAACTCCTTCTTTGGAAACTGAAAACAATGGGGAAAACCATTTCAGAGTGCTGAATAGCCGTTTAGACATAAGCAGGTGTTTTCCTCCTCCCTCCCTCCTGTGCTCATCTTCAACATAAGACCAGCTGGTCACCCTAGAAGTGCTGTCTAGGCAAGGACACTGGGGATCATAACCCCTTCATTTTGGTACCAGGTGGAAGTAGAAAAACATATACTCTGTGTGTCCAGATGGCATAAATATTTTCCATGTGTTTCCATGACAAAAGATAAAGATAACGCAAGAAACAGTTACAAAGTGGAAGAGTGTGTGAGTGTAACTGAGATTGATGGTCCAGAAGTTTCTCTCTTGGCTAGATAAAAGATGATGAAATGAGAATGAGGAGAAAAAAAAAAAAAAGGGCAGAAAATAGCTAAAAGAATATTCATCACTGCTCCATCAAACTCAGTCCTGCCTTGGGAAAAGCCAAATGTCAGATTTTCTTGGTAATGTACAAAGACTTTTAAGGTTGTTCCAGGACGTAGTAGGAAAGCGTGCATTTTCTTAAAACAATACCTTTTTCAGCATCTGAGCCAAAGGATGTCACCACTCTTCCTTAACCTAGTTTTGAGCTTAGCAAGCACAGCCTTTCCAGGCAGAGGCAGATGTTAAACATGGTCCAGTGGAAGATGTCCTGATGGTTCTGTTCTTTGATTAAAGGACTCCAGGTTTTATAAGAGAGAGTGCTAAAGAGAATGGACCATCATTCCCAAGCAGTTCCAATTTGTGTAGGGAGATATTGTGATAAAATACCCCAAATATATTCCTGTCTCAGGAATGGCCTGAAGGTTTATACTGAAAGGAGGAGTTGCTTAATGAAAGGAAAGCTGTTGTATTTGGTCCAGGGGTGACTGTCATCAGCCAAAACATCTAACATTAAGCAAGCAAAGAGTGGACAACTGACAAAGCTATAGACCATACAACAGAATATTCTACCCCTCTTAATGCCTTTGCTTTACATTAGGGGTCATAAAAAAAAACCCCCAAAAACCTAATATCCTAACAAATAAGTCTCAGTGTCCTTAGACCAGCTTTGAAATTCCTACTGGTCTTCCTTTTATTTGGCTTATTCTTTCCAGCATACTTGGGAACTAAATCTCCCTAGGCATTAGGGCCAGTCTATAAATCTGCATGTTCCTGGGCAGAGAATAAGCAGACTGATTCTTCTTCAAAATGTCTAGACCTTCCACTAATTAGAATTGAAACCTAAGTCATAAAACACCAAAGGGTACTGAAACTCCTTTCTGAAGGGAAGGAGACAGAAAGATGTTACCTTCTAAAATCCCTACTGATATTTTAGTAGATAGTTTCTTTAAAGTAGAGATGGAAGGAATGTTTCAGTTAAATGAGCTTTGTCTGCTGATTCAAGTAGCAAGAAACCTTTCCATCTCCAATGAGTGTCACTGTATCTTATATTAATTAGTGGGGAAACACAAAACCAACAAAAATTATACTAAAAAAATTTCAATGCTTTCCTTTTAAACTGCAAACAACCAACAGTCAATACAAATAATAAGCGAATTCTGACATGTCATCCTTTTCCATAAACAGAGCAGGAAAATAGTTACTGTACACTGTGTGATGCTTCCCTTAGTTGTGTTACTAAGGTCACCCCTTGTGTGTGTCGATTAACAAGGACCATGCACACCAAGACAATTAAAAACCTTATAAGAACCTGCACCTCCATTTGTTTCTACAGCAAATGAACAGGAAAATTAAGCAAGGGTCTTGGATAAGGAAATTTTAGTCTGTTATCCTTTCTAATGTTTGCAGCCAGGATCAGAAATGCTAAGGTCTAAAAGGCATCCTAAGGATGCTAAGGCATTCTCCTTATTTTAGCCAGGTCTACTTGTGTCTAAAGTCTCTTGAGGACTTGAACCTAACTGATAGGACACATTGGACAGACATTGCTACAAGATACATCACATTGCTGTACTTAAGCAAAGATTCTTCCCAAAAACCCTCTGAGATTCATCACTATTGCTTTTCAGCAAGATCACAGAAAACTCCGAAGGGGGATTTCAGCCTCATAAGGCCAAATGTAATTTGTCATAATACAGTAATGATGAATTATCTGCAGTTTTTAATTACTTGTCAAAATCCTATTACCCATCAAAAAGCTAGAAATATCTGTTGCCAATATCATACCTAAATAAATTCTTAAAGAATAATAATCACAATAAATTATTACTTAATGGCTAAAACAATCAGGAAAAAAATTAATAAGCCTATGTCTATACCACCAGCTGCAATGCTGGTACCTCAAATAAAACATGAATGTTCATTTTAATTTCACACTTCATGAGGAATACAGGTGTAAAAAAATCTAGCAAATAAAAAGTTACATGTTCTGATGGGAAAACACATAATTTTCATTTCCATATCAATATTAAAATAATTGAGAGCAGAAATATTAAATTTTTTAAGGGGGAGCTTTGCTTTGTTTTTCAAAACCTGGTTAGCCCAATTGTTGATCAATAAGGGAGACCATGGTTTGCATCTAGTGACCCTCCTAAATAAATCATGATTGTTTGGGAGATTGGAAGAAATGGATAAAAAGTTCTGTCTGATGTCATTCTGCCTTTGGAACTGTGCACTTTGCTAAGTCATACTCTTTGCAGTAGAACTCCCCACTGCTTTGAAAGGGAGCTGTGTTGAAACATTTATGGCCTAAAGGTTTGTGCAAAATACTGCTTAATATAAGGAGTAACTAAGTACCCTCTTCTGCCATAGACCTCGACGCTGTAGGATGCTTGGTAGAAAGAGCCAAAGGTCAGATGATTGGCAGGCTTCATCCTCATAGCTTATAAATCCAACTCTTAGAGCATTTCAGATCAGCATTCTCTATAAATTATAGCTATTGTGACAAAACACTCCTTTGGCAGACAGGTGATTTATGTAGATAGTTTCCTCCATTGAAGATCAATGCTATAACTTGGTTCTAACATTGACCAGCAAAACTATGGTATGGTCATAAGCCTGTGACATGTAAAAAGGTGTCAGAAATTCTTTATATATTCTGATATTACCAAGGTAGAAGATGCAGCTGTGCGCACAACAGCTTTGTGAACAACAATTCCTTGCTCCTTTGGAGGCAAGACTGCAAAAAATTCTGGCTACCCTTCAATGCAAGTGTTGCATAACGGCAATAGTAACAACAAAGAGAAAGGCAATCCTGAAAGACCGTATCCCAACAATAACACCAAAAAAAGGTACCATTAATGTCTTCTTTTAAAGACAATGAGACTGTTTCCAAAAGTTCACTTTTTTTCTTCTTACCAACATCTCCAGAGGGCTTAATTTAGAGTCTCTTAATAGCCTACCCTTTCTTTCTTCCTTTTCAGAGCTTTCAGCCCTTTTCATTGCAGTAGCATTTTCAAAATGTACCCAAGAACTTGGTATCTCAAAATGCTTATTGGAAAAGAAAAATAAACAGTAAACACCTGCTCTCCCTGTGGAGATGCATAAGCTTACAGTAATTAAGAAGTGTCTCAACTTTGCACTGTTAAATTTTAACAAACTTTATAACAGGGCCATTTTTTTTACCAAACCCACGAATATTTTTCTCAGGTAACATTGATGCAGAAACCACTGGTCTGAGAATGGCAGTGTAAACTTTCTGAGTCTTTCTTGTTTTGAGTAAAAATATGTACCAGTGACTTGTGATAAATAACAGGCTTTTATCTTTCTATCTTTTTATTTTCTGATCTGTGTCCTATGACGAACACAGTTCTTTCACTTGCAATCCTGTGTTTCTTGCCTTGCCTTCACCTTCCCCTTCTCCTTCCTGATTTTCTAAGTTCAAACATACTAAAAAGTGATGTGAGACAATCTTTTCACATCTGGTTTTGGATTTTACACATTTCTGGTGCCTTTGAAAGATGGCCAGTAAACTTTACGACAAAACTGAAGATGCTGCTCTAAGAAAACATTATAGAAACTATGGAAAAAATATAGCAAAGAGGTAGGACTTGAAGATTATCAAAGGATGATCAGGTTCCAGCTAAATGTCACATCCAGGAATCTGTTCTCCCTTGACAAGCTGAAGAATCTAATATGTCTTCAAGTAGTACAATTGTGTTACCAGTTTTAGCAGCATTTCAGGGAAAAACATTGGAACAGGACTACGGGCTTATGACACACTCATGTCAGCTGTGTGCAAAAGGGGAAACAGATGCATGTTTCCTGAAGCTGGAACCTCCATCTTCACATTTGACTTCAGTGACCATGAATGACAGCAATGAAATGTGAAGATAGCAATGGCAAAGACTGGAATGCCTTGTTTGAGGTTTTAGATTGCAAATGCACGGTGTAAATGCTTGCGTGTTTGCAAAGAGCACTGTAAATAACCCAGAATAGTTTGCTTGAATGTGTTAGGGAATTCAAACATAGGCAAGACATCTTTTATACTTGTGTGATATCTGTACTGCAAAAAGCTTGCTACCTTTTATACTTTAATAAGATATTGGTAAGTACTGAAACCACTAGGTGCAACCTCCGGGTTGAGCCTTACCCAGTCATACAGTTTGAAGACAAAAATTGTTAAGTCTAAATTCCTGGAAATAATGGTCAATACAATTTCCTCTACTTATGTCTCTATTGAGTTTATTTTCATGTTTTTAAAAAAGAAAGCAAAAAAATTGGAAAAAGGCATCCTTCACTTATAATACAAGCTGAACTTTTGCTTGAAGAGGAAAGGAGGATCTGAAGTTTTAGCCCAGGGAATACAAAGAGTGAGACTTTGAGATTTGGCTTTGTGTAAGAAACTGAGAAGAAAAATCAGGGAAAAGAAAAGGGCATAAACAAGATTTGGGGGGAAGGAGGAGAGAGATGTGTCAGCAGTTACAGGCAGCTCAAAGGCTTTTTCAGGGGCCGGTGAGCCCAAAGGAGGCACCGGCCTCTGGTGAGGCTCCAAGTGGAAGCACTGTCTCCAAGTCACAGCCAGGAAAAGTAGACAGCCTACAGGTTCTCATTAACATTTAATGACTATTTGTTAACAATAACAATGTAATCTTGATCTTCTGGTGTGTAAACAAAAATCTGCTTCACATAATCTATGCTTTGTACCTCCAGTATGCAAATATGACTACTATATAAGCCCAATATTAAACGTGTGCTGTGCTGCAACAGCTGGAGTACAAGAGTTTGGGCCTTTTCAAGGCGAAACATGTTGGGGGGATTGGCATCATGTTCAGGACCTTATGCTGTCTGATACACAGTGATCTGAGATGACAAACTTTGTTCTGAAGGTGAAACAAAGTCAAGTTCTGTAACCTCAAATGTTGCCATGAGACAAAACAGTCATCTTCTGGCCATATCTCATCATAGGCACTGGCACTAATCCATTTCCAGGCATCACAGCTCATAAACTCAGAACTATTATGGACTCAATAAAGTCAATCAATACATTAGTTAAGTGAGATGGAATGATTTAGCTCTTACAGAAAAAAATATAGGGCTCAGTATTTTTCATTGTTGTTTTTGAGCATCTTGGAATAACATATTAAATCTCAAGGAAACTGAGTTCAGACAGACCCTCGTGCCTTGGCACATTCACTTGAAATGGAATCAGGAGAGCAAAGACTTCTTATTTTGTTTAATTGAGAGGTCTTCAAAGCAAGGACTGCTTAGTACTACCTGTTTTACAAAGCCCTCTTGAAGGGCTTTGCTTCTGAGGTCCTGCTTCATACCAAGTATGTGCAACAGCTTGACTGGTTTTGTCCCCTATAAATTTGAAAAGTCAAACTGCAAAGTATCAACATATCACTGGCAAGTTTTTCAAAGGTGGAAAATCCTATAGTACTTAAATGACTTTTTCCCAGTGCCAAATCTGAGCTAGATACAAAAACATGGTACAGTGTCAATGGGAGGAAATGTGGTACACTGGATCCCACAATAGGTATTAAAAACACATTTTGTTGCAAATACTCTTCAATCTTCCATGTTAGCTTAAAGTAATAAAGGTAAACAGTTGCATGTATTTACAGACATCAAAATAATCAGTTATGTATGTTGACTTACCACAATCTTCGAAGCCTGTTTTATCAGCGACTCTGTCTTTTATTTTAGAAACTAAATTGAATTATATTTAATGTTTCCTTTTTTGGAGAGGAAAAAAGTTCACAACGTGGGATAGGGAAACTGCATTTTTGTAATGAAAGAAACTCCAGAATTTTTAAATGAAATTATGTACAATACTCAATATTTCAATATTCAATATTTAAATATACAGTAAATTCATATAATAGCAGTTAGATCTTCTGCCTCCTCTATCAGCCTACATTTTCATTTCAGACAACCTTGCTCCCATCCCAAAAGAAAGTCCCCAAGTTGACATGTACTACAACTTTTAATCCATGTTTTTAGCTTGAACAAATCCAGAGGCTTCTAGCATAAACTGTGGCAGTTAAAGTGTGCAGTGAAAGGACTGTTTAGCATGACTACTAAAAATAGTGAAGTTACTTGTGACATAGCAAACAAAATAGTAGAAATATTGGATTATTTCTACTAAGTTTCATGTTTCTTGCAGAAAGACAATGTGCGCAAGACTACTCATTAACAATGGTAAGGGGGAAGAAGTAAAATCCTCTAGCAATAGCTCAGAAAATCGTATTTTACAGTACAGCTGTCAACTGGCTCTTCTTTAAGTGTGGCTGAGGGCCAGAGAATGATATGGCAAAAATGCGGGTATCACTGTTAGATTATTTAACCCTGCCAGCACGCAAAGCATCAGCAGTAACATTAATATTCACAGTGGCAACCTTTGATGCTTTCATAATTTAGATTCGACCTCAGTGAGAAACTTGGCAAAAGACTGTTGTGTTCCTGTGATTCTAGTCTTTTATTCAAAGGACAATAACCCCCCTGCCTCAACCCTTCGTTGTGATTGCCCAGTAAGAACCTACAAATGTTTGATAACTAGGATTTTGCGGACTAGAACTGAAGCACACTGGCAAAGCTGATATGTGTAGAAGTCACTATGGTTACTGCCTACACTTGCTTTGCCTCCAACAAAATCTCTCATTTCCATAAACATTAAAATTCACCAAATGCACCAAAATTATTCAGACAAAAAAAAAATATCTCTATGGCTTATAAGGCTTTTAGCTGTGTTGCTTTTGTCTTTTTAACTTAGACTCTTAGTGGAGACATATTATTACACATCTGTGTATAAGGATAATTATTGCAGTAGCAGCCTTGCAGTGGAAATGCTTCCTTAGACCCCAGCTTCAGCAGCGTGTGTGGAACAGCTCTCTGCTCTTGGCCAGTGCAAAGCCAAAACCCAGAAAATGCTGTGCCAGATGCCAGACGAGAAGCACTAGCTGGGAATTTAGCAAGCCAAATTTAGATCAATATGCTTAGTTTTATTATAAATCTTCTCACATCTAAGAAAATTAGAAGTTCATCTTCTGTGATTAGGTTCCCTGTCTGTTATAATAAGAAATAGTTATATGTAAAACTACTTTTTTTTGCTTTGCTTTATCTTATACTAAACAGCACGATTCTTCCTTTCAGTATTCTTACATAAATGTCAAACTGGCTAAAGCTTATAATATTACCTGAATTCACTGTCATTTGGTAGACCATAAAACTGGTCTTTAAAATTGTGTCCAGTGTCTGCGTCCTCGACAGTCGTTAAAAAACATTTCTTACTTTTATTCTTTTACTGCAGATAGCTTTCTACTTAAGTTCTTCGCAGTATGCTTTTCCCATGATTTTGCTCCCTGCTACTGCCTGTTATTTTGAAATCCTTGCCTGAACCACCGTCACCACCCCCCCTGCATCTAAGTACCCTCCTGTTTCTCTTTCCACCTCAGTACCTCCTTACAGCTAATTGCCTTTAGTCACCAGGTGATCTACCTGACAGTGGTAGATCAGTGCACTCTTTAGCAGTTCAGCTGTTTCCCTTCCCTTTCCCTGTATCTGATTTTGCTGATGATCCCTGTAGGTGAAAGTTCTTAATATTACTCTTGATACCCTCAGGGAAGTCCTTTGAGAAGGTTTCACTGAGAACCTTTTCCCCTTTTTTCAGGAAGGGCAGGCTGCTCACTGGGAACAGGACATGCAGGTAGAATACATGACACCTTCAGTGGGAATTACACTGAACTTTACCTACAGTTTGTAAAGAAGCAATGCCCTTCAGAGGCTTATTCTTGCCTCTGAGGCAGGATATACAGTCCCCTCAACACCCAATTGCACATCATCTCTTCTAGCATTGCCAGCCCCAAGACCTCAAACACCCCCCCAAAAGTCATAAATGGAGCTTTCCCAAAATCATAAATGCTTTCTTAAAAGATAGATATGCAAATTTCACTTGATATTGTCTTTTTAGTTGGTAGGTTATATTCAGATCAGATTTCCAACCTGTAAGAACTAAGAATATTGTCTGTCATACCATCACTTTCTTAACCCAACTGGAAAGCTTTTCCTGTAATCCCTCATTTTTGGAATAACGGACTTTCGCCAATGCGTTAGACGTCACATGAAACAACAAATCAGCACTGGTCACTTTTTCATGCACAATTTCCACTTATGGCAGCTATGTACATTAACGAGGGAGGAAAGTACTTCCTAGAAGTTCAAAGGACTCAGCTGTTGGTTTAAAATACTGTAATCCACTGCCTGAAATCTCCAGCCTTCAAGGACAAACATGTCACAAGGCAGCTACCTTGTGCCTTCAAGAGAAGTCACTGATACCTATATAAGTCATAGAAAGTGGTATAAATACTATTGAACAATACTCTGCTCAAAATTTTTCAATATAAATGAGAATGTGAAAAAGGTTTTCCTTCTGATGAAGTCTTACTAAATGCACTTCTGTCCAGGTTTTGGCAAAAATAGAATAGCAGTTTAGTGGGAGCTTATAAAAGCTGGGTAACTGTGTAAGGAGAGTATACCAAAAGACTGATATTTATTGGGAGAGTGCTACTCTGAGTTTTAAGCTGTTTTCAGTTGCTCTTGCCTACTTACTTGTGCTCCTGTCTTCTTTCCTGGGAGAAATGCCAAAAAAAATTGTGACCTCTGTGTACTAACTATTAGTTATGTCACATCATGCGACTTAAAATATGTTACAAGCTGGTTGGGAGAGAAGCACATTTTCTTCTGTTTGGGAGCATATATAACGACTACAATGAAAATTTACAGCCCCGGCTTCTTGGGAACTTAGTAATCAGCCCCAAATACAGCTTCATATAGGGGCTCAGAGCAACATTACAAGATATGGCAGAGTATCTTAATTTATAAACAAGGTAATTTATGATGGAACAATATTTAAAACAAATACAGATCTTGTTCAGATTAAATTAATCCAAGTTAGGAATCAAATGACCTGTAAAGCTATGAATTATGCTTTAGAAATCATTCCAAGTAAGGCTACAATCACACGGAAGACATGCCCCCATTTTATCTAAAGCACAGACAAATATAGTGCAGATTCACGACCATAGCGATTGAAGACACAGTATAAAGAAAACAGAGCTATAAAAAAGCCGTTATCCAGAACGCAGCTAGCAGACAGATTTAAGGAATCGATGAAGACACTAAGAAAATGGCAACTTTTGCAGGCCTGGAAGATGCTCAGAGACAAAGTGATCTCCAAGTGGGGAACAAGAAGAGGGAGCAGAGAAAGCCTGCGAGAAAACAGCCAGGGATGGAAGCAGGGATAAAAGTCTTTGCTACAACAGGGAAATCTGCCCTGCAGCCTATACTACCATACCCGCATCTGTAAGACAGGCAGAGGAGGGTCTGCAACTGCTACCCACTGCCATGCTTGAGCCGGGCTCTGCTGGCTGCAGGGCTCCGCCGGCCGGTCTTCAGGAGAAAGGCTTCATCTCCCGCCCTCGCGCGCGGCGGCACCTCTGCTGTAACACAAGCGGACAGCTCCACCTAGAGGGCAAACGTTCCCTCGGCTCTTCAACCGGCATGATTGGGACTCTAATGTCTTTTATTTATCCACAGATAAGCAAAATAGCACTTCAAGCCGTTGTCCCCTTGGCAGGCATTTCCAGTGGGAGGGAGCAAGCCTCAGCCACCTCACCTTCTGCAAAGTCTGAGCAGCTGAAGATAAAACCAAGCTTTCCCTGAAACCTACCTCTTTCTTTGAATGGTCTCCGACACCAAGCTTGCCAGACCGATTTTATAGCATCCATACAACGGCACGGATTGAAGGTTACTCTCATTCTGGTGAAGAGAACAGGTCCCAAAGGCAAAGGGTTCATGAACTCCTTGCAACTAGTGTGTCATAAGAAATAGACAAAGTATTTCCCACTAATGTCTTGATAAACACACCTATATCCAGTAGCAAACAGAGCATCAGTAGTTAATACAAAGTTAAAGAAACGTTTTAAAGCGCTGAGATTATCAAAGAGGATGTTTATAATGCTTTCTGTTGCAAAGGCTTTCTCTACTGAACCAAGAACGAGCTAGTCTTTTCTATCAAATGATTAACAAATATCTCCAGCAACATACTAATATTGTTAAGGAGCCTGACAATCCTGAGAGCATCAAATCTCACACTTTAAAAACGGCAATATGCAAGTCTAACTTCACCCTCTCCATTGCTGGGATGTGGGCTCTGTACCAAGCTCTTCTCACAGAAGAACTCCTCTTCTGCACTCATCAGGAATAAAAAAAAAGCCTTTGAGTAGTTGTCTCTGAACTCCCTTTTCTCCCAGTCATGGGCCAAAACATGTATCACAATGTAATTTTAAAAGCTTACCTCCACTGTAGCTTAGTGTACTCCTGTAAGGGTTTATTCAAATAAGCAACCAGTTATATCAATATTATTCTTCCCATTCACTGTTTTTCAGGCTCACAGAGTATGTATCACCAAATATGCACTTTTTATAAATCAATATATTTAGGTTCATTCCAGACAAGCTGTATCTGAGCAACAGCACAGCAAGGAGAGATTGTTGTCTGTGCATTAAATTTTCTCAGATTACTCATTTATTATACAATAGTGTTCTAAATTTTACCCATCACTTTCTTCCGATTGTTAGCAAGGAAGAAAATTTTGACTCAAATAAGTTTACCTTTCTCATAATGATGCATTATGCAACTTAGGTATAAGCAGTTAATGTGAACAAATTTAAGATTAAACTATTGAGCTGATTACTGTAGGCAAGACATATTTGGAGGAGAAAAAAAAAAAAAAAAGAATGCTCCTTTTCCTATAAGGTTTATTTGCACAACTGGCTACTCATTTCTTAACCTATTCTTTTTCTGTGTTTTTCTTGTTTAATATGTATCTTTGCAATAAGAATACAAAGCTAAATAAACAGAAGCAGGGACAACAAATTTTACAGTTCTAGGTTTGGGGTTCTTTTTTAATGGGCATATACTTCATGAAGCATTGGGATTTTTTTAAAGGAGTCGTTGTTTAAAACAAAACTAGCAAACTACACAGTCATTTCTTCCCTGACTTCTTCCTACTTTAGGAATTCAGATCCAGCTCGTTGTTATTCAAAACAAAATTAGTGGCAGTGATGAGTCATGTTTTTATGGTAGCAAAGAATATAAGATGTATGTCTATTTATGTAGCACGTGTATAATAGCGCATTTGAAATTTTTTAAGGTCTCTTCTAACAGAAGTGCAAAAGCATGAAGAGCAAGCTCAGAGCAAGCTCAATGGTGGCAAAGAAAGAACCCAGTAAACTCTCACGTGTGTTTGCAAATACACATACTACTCAATGGCACTGAATCTGTATTAAACACCTATGGTAAGAGTTGGGTATCAGTCAAATGAAAACATCGGTGCCGACCTCCAAGCAGCTGTACTGATTAGCAATCACTTATGCTCAAAGGCATCCCCACCTTGCAAGCTCAGCTTCATTCCTTGGCTTCGGACCTGGAACAGACCAGTCCTCGAGCAAGTCCTGCCTCTTTGCAGTGTCCGGCTTTGCAGTCTCCGGCACTGATATAAATCAATGTCTCGAAAAAACAGTGGCCTAGGTGGCCACAGAAGTGGCACCATTAGCGTACCTCTGAAACATACTCCACAGTCCCAGCCTTGGGTGGTTCAAAACTGAAGGAGACGGGTGAGAGATGGACAACAGACTTTCATTATTGCAATAAGTTTTTGGAGGCAGTCTCTTTAGAAAAACCTGAATTAATCTAATTGGGTAAAAGAGAAGAACAGCTTAGGTCAAGGTACAGTGCTCAGAAAGGTGAATAAAGTATGGAGGACAAGGTAGCATGCTCAGAAAGATGGAAAAGATGGTTTATTATGGTATATATCTAAAGAAGTGGTATAGGGTAGAGAGAATTTACAAAAAATTAACATAGCCCTTTCTATATGTCAGGAACACATGACACACAAAACCCTACCCTTTCTGTGATATTTGGAATGGCTTATCCCTTTCTAGCTCTAGCTGAAAATAATAGAATACATGAACAGTGACTACCAGAGACTGGACTACAGAAGTATCCACGAGTGTAATCCCAAAACTTCAAATGTTGAAATCGGAACAAGACTGAGGCTATTTCAGTCATTGTAGATCAATGTTCCTGGTCTAAATTAGTCAGCTGCCTGTTATGCAAGATCATCCTCCCTGCTAGTCATTCTCACAGGGTATTTACAGAACACTACATGGGAATGGTGAGAATCTGAGTGAAGGTACTACCAGGAGGAGGCTACTTAAAAAAGAACATACCGCATGCATTTCCAGGCAGACATTTAAGTAGACATTTCTGTAAAGTATTTGCTTTTTCACATTCCATCATATATGCACAAACACATATGTATATACACACGTGCACACACTGTGTTTGCATGTCATTGCAGGTAACATGGGAAGGAAGGAATACATAAATATGTTTTAAAAATATTTCTAGGGCAAGAAATATTTCTGTTACTTTCAGATGACACAGGCTTCTTTGGAAATAGCTTTCAAAATGCAGTCTTTGGAGAAGAGTATTTCACAAATCAAACTGATTCTCTCAAAGCTTATTTTGCCATGATAAAATTTACTGGAGTAGGAGGAAGAGGTAAGAGAAAAATCAGGGAAATTTGTTTTTCTATCATCCCAGTAGATTCAAATCTTTCTTTTTCCAGATGTTTGATTCAATGTCCTGAAAGAGTTGTAAACCATCTTGTTAAAAAGATCACAACCAAATGCATGCAAGATGTTTTAGCACAATGATTTGTTGCTTTTCTACTCCTTTTCTATCTTGCACTATCATTTCCTTACCCTAGCTGGCTTGGTTTCATCTGTATGGGAAAATTCCTGCCTGCTTAACTTATGCTAAAAAACTCCTTTTTGGAAAAAAAAAAAACATAACTGGAGTGAACATAAGGTGGATTAGCTTGAAAAATCTTTCTGAATAGCCTTTTGCTGCTTGCATCATACAACAGCATTGCTCTGTGTGCAGAGTTATCTCAATTACTGTTCTATCAATACACTCATAAAGAAGCCAGGGAAGAGAAGTCAAGTAATGTTACAATTTGTCATCATTATTTTTACTGTATGTTTTCGTTTTTATTTCTTAAGAGGTATAGTACATGAATTAAAAGAAGTTTGATTCATTTATTTACAGAGAATACAATCTTACCTGCACTGATTTAGGGTCCTTCTTATTTGCTGAGACATGGGACAAGGAACAGGGATTGTCAAACCAAGAGAAGAGTTAGGCTACTTTTGTTTGACAAATAGCGGCATTTTTCAATAGCACTTGACCAAAAATGCAGGAGTTTCAGCAAAGCCCGCCAAACTCCAAATGGACTGTCTGATGATCTGGCACAACTTGAGACAACGCCGAAAGCAAGTACAGCCAAATTAGTACTTGCATTCAGTTAAAATGAAATGGACTATAAATATAAATAGATCAAAATTGGGCCCAGATCCTGCAATTCAGTATGCAGGCAGTGCAGAATCAGCACTTGGGTGAGCAGAAATCTAATGAGGGAAAGCTCTAAAAAATGAAAAGAATTGCTAGAAGAAAAAGTACTGAAATCCTGCACATAACTAGAAATATTTGCTAAATACCACAGACGTTAATAAACAATTCAAAAGCAATTACTTCCAGCCTGTAAATGATTCTCTTGATGTAGTGAAAAGAATTTCATGCAACAATGTGTCAAGCCGGTTCAGAAAAAGCTCTAAAATAAGCCTGACGACTATGTTTATCCACAGCAAAGCGAGTGTTTTAATACGTATTAACCAGTCCAAGCAGCAGTGCACTTCCTGAGGACAATGCAAGTGAGAGAGATTTTGGAAGAAGACTAAAGATGAGAGAGAAGGAGCAAAAGGTTAAACATACAAATCCCAGACAGAAAGGATTCTTTAAATGTTGGGCTTATTTTGAGAATTGCAACCTACAACGCAGTTCCTCTGCTTCATGTTTGCTCTGAATTAAAAAAAATAAAATAATTGAAGCAGTTTGGTATTCTTAAAGAACCAATTTTATAGAGAAATCTATTTAACGTTAACACAATAAGTTGCACCATGTCATATAAATAAAACCTTATGCTGTGACACAAGGATCTGCTAGGAAAGTCAGAAATTCGATTGAAAGAGATGCTGTGAAAAATCTGCAAACCTGAACACCAAGGAGAAAAATGAAACAAAGAAAACAGAACATGTTTCTAGACATTTTACAGAGAAAAATATGTACAAATAATAAAGGAACAACAACAACAACAACAAAAAGCCTTACCATGATGTTTGCACAATTGTGTGTCTGTAGCCCATGCTATAAATGTGGATACCTTCTATTCCCATCATCTCAGCCCCTCTAGCGGCCAGTACCTGAAGATCTTGCCTTCAGGAGGGACAAGATCTATCAGTATGTACCATTTGCTGCTGCTCCTGTATCTTGTCAGAGATTTTTTTCTTAATTGTGTAATTTTTTCTGGAGATATAACTTGTCACCTTTTATTAGCATTTTGTCAGTGCTGCTTCTACGTGCATACATTTAATTGCTAAGCAACAAAGAGTAAGCTCTGCACAGCACATTCAATTACTGCATTCCCTATGCCATGCATTGTTACTAGTGCACTTACATAATATGAAATACAAAAAAATGGTAAAAAAATTTATTTCTGTTTCCATAGCATCTAGAAACCACAATCTGGAATCACGGTCTACCGTGCTAGCCACCAGGCAGAGAGCTAACAACTGAAGATGAGAGCCAGTGAGCCAATGCAAAGTGGAGAAAAGTTAAAAGTAGGGCTGAGTTTCAGCCTTTGCAAAGATGAATAGCCTAAATTAAAGGCTCAGAGGTGACTATCGACCTACAGCAAGACAGTAGTGATTTTCAGGCATTAGGGAACTATCCCTGTGGCTAGAATTCCTCAAATGCTGGAGGCATTAGTAAGCGTGGTGGCTTCGAGATGCAAAGCAATAACACCTTGCAAAAGTTGAATAGTTTGGAAAAAGATAGTTTGGAAAAATCTGCACTGTATCAAGAAATAATCTGCCTTCCCTTTTCTCTTTAAGGTGAAGAAAAACCAGGACAGGTAATATTTTCTTACCAAAAATTATACTTCACTGTCTACTCTTCCTATCCAAATGTACCTTTGCCCATATACTTGAAGCCTCCGAAATCTGAGCTTGATGTGAACATGGATTATTTGAGTGTATCATAAAAGAGACTGAAATTCTATCTTTCATTTACTGAAGAACAGCCAAAGAATTCTCCTTACTCCTGAAATGTAACAGGACAGTGATGCACACTTGCTCTTGGCATGGTTATTAGCCATTATACCCATCACAGTCAGCACTGCCTTGCTAAATGGTGCCTTATCTGCAATATTCAGGGGGAAGAGAAGCTTGGAAAATGAAGCTATCCTTATTTAGCTGTACAAACTTGCACAACCACATACAACTGTTTTTATTTCTGCAGTAAGACGGGAATTTAGGTATTGGGTCTGACTCTCACTGTGTCCCTTCGACATGTCCCCAGTAGCCCAAATGGTACGCAAGCTGGCTACCATAAACCAGTTGCTATAGGCAGTTGCTACTAAATCATGGACAGCCATGTACACAATCCTGCCGAACAGCGCCAGTATTTCCTCTGGCTTCCAACATCTTTACATACTAAGAAACTGAACTTCCCTAATAGCTAGTAAGTCCTGTCTCATTTGGAGGGACTGAGATGAGAGCTGTGGTTGTGTTCTGGGCACACCATCCTTTGTACTCCCATGGGAAGACCAAACAGCATTCTTCTAAATGAACCACAGCAGGAGCCCACAAAGAACATTATCAAATTCCTAAATGAATTAATTAAAGCAGTACTTAATCATATAAAATGCTTCTGCATTAAACAACTCAAAACATTAATTACTTAACCCCTAAAATATCTTTGTGAATCTATTTTTTTTATTGCTATTTCATAAGAGAGGAGATGGGTGCTTGGAAAGGCCATATATTTCCAAGAACTACAGAATCAAATTCCATAGCCTTTTGATTGAAAATGGATGCCAGGGAACCAGCTGCCAGTTGGGAGACCCTGTTCCTGCCTCTTGAGTGACTTTGGATGAATGCCGTAGAGAACTGAGACAGAGATTTGTGAGATAAATACAGAAGAAAATTATGGACTTTCCAGCTACTACAAGGAGCTCAGTGGTTTTCTTATGATCCAGATTCCTATGGCTCCTCTTGACTAAGGGTTCCACAAAAGGTAGCACAGAAAACAAGTCTTACGTCACTGGCTTTTAAGACAGAAACTTTGAGAACCCACTGAATGAGGTAAATTAATGGCATATTACATTATACTTTGTGTGCTGCTAACAGTAAGAATTTAATCTTTTTCCTGCCATTTAACTTCCTGGCATTCAAAAACTACTAAATTAATAGGTATGCTTCTACATTTCATAACACATAGCTCATTTCTGAAGTCTCACAGTGAACGTTAATGGTTTTGCTTCCTTAGCTCTAGACAGAAGGATTACCGTGTTTGATGGGATTTTGCCTAAGCATCAGTCTAAACACCAAACACATCTGGGCCTAGCATAGCCTTGACGCAGAGAGTCTCATAAAACTTTCAGGGTTCAACTCTTGGCAATGACTCCAGGATGACAGTGAAGCATTCAGTGCACAGCACAGTCTCCGAATTCGAGCTGCAGTGACAACACGTGCAATACAGCCAGCAGGGAGGGAAAAGAAAGGATGCATACGAGCATTTCAATCACACACTTTACAGCACAGAGTTCTGATAAATGCTTTGTTACTCCCACATTTTTATAATTGCCCTTTCATTCCTTCAAAGGAGAATTGTAGTCTTGATCTGTTCGGCTTCGAGGAGTTCAAGAGGAAAGCATACAGGTTAAGTGTTGGTCGCAGCAGCCACAGACCCTAGGGCAGGCATGGTCGTGCCCTGGTCCAGCCGGGATGCTGGGGATCTGCAGCAGCGATGCAAGAGCTCTGGGCTAATGGGATGCGGCCAGGAAAGGGTTTTTTCCCTATAGAGCCCCATTACAGATCATGCCCACTCATAATAATAATGAAAGGGAAACTAAGCCTGCACTTTCCAGACTCTTAGCCCTCTTTTACCCAACAGAGCACTGACAGCAGCAGTAGCCTTCGCTCATACTTCCCTCATCATGAGTGTTAATGGGGCCACCCTTCTAAATAGGGTGGCAAGACAAGCCCTACTGGGCTCAGAAAATGATCTTTTTCTGAAAATAATAAAATTGAATAGATTTCTGTCTATTACAATAGCATTTTTCAGGGACTGGATTCATCTTACACAGCAGTAAGACAATTCCAGCCAGTACTAAGCAAAATATATATCTTTCTAACTCAAAACATTCAAAAATGTGTCACAGAAGACTGAGTCCAAGTCAAACAAGAACTGCGGATTAGAAAGACATTTTCAAAAAGGTGAGTGTGTAAAAGGCTTAAAGATATTTCTCAGTTCAGGAAACAAAACCTGCATTTTAGTTGCTTTTTTTTCCTTTGCAGACAGATTATTCAAAGGAAGCCAAAACCACATATTCACTGAGAACAAGCATATGGAGCACCCAATGGGTTTCTAACTCAGTTGCAGTGCTTTAGGCATATTTAAGAACAGCTTCCATATTTTTTCCTCAACTATTACTTTCTATAGCCCCCATTTTTGTGAGGTATATCTTTAAACCAATCTGTCAACCTATGTAATTAGTGTGCCCTTTTTTGCCACACCAGTGTGGGGAGAGAATTTCATCCTTTTTTCAGTTTGGAAGTACTCACAGGAGACAAAACAACTGAATAAGGAGCTGAACAGTAGCTGTGAATTTTATTGTTGTAATATTATTAATTTAAGCCTTCTATAAAACAGTTTGTTAGGGATGGGCATGAGGGAGGAGAACATTATAGGAATTTCTGTAATTTAGTACCTCAGAGCAACGAACAGTAGAGCACATCTTCAAGCACTTGTCTCCAAATCAATGCTTCCTTGCTTGTAAGGTAGAGGCAGGGAATGTTTTATTTGCAATATTTCAGAAATGGCTAAATGCAGCTCAAATGACAAACCTTTCATAATATATACTTAAGCTTTGAACCTGTTAGAATCTGGTAGGATTTACACATTACAGAAAAAGGGATCTTCAGCTCCTGAAATAGTGAGGTGTAGTCAATCTCTATTATATTCTAAATTTTGCTGTCATTATAATACATGAAAAATCCTTCTCAATTCCAAACATTTCAGTCAGTTGAAAGTGGGTTAGGGGGTGGGGGCGGGGGGACATCCCACTAATCAGCATCAATTGTTGTGGCGGTGAGGGGGCACCAGTAAAAGTCTGGGAATAATTCAAATCTTATAGTAACATCTCTCTGCATAAAGGCAACAAATATTTGATGAAATCTTATCACTCTGTGGAAAGCGCTTTGTGATGTACGTCAGTGAAAAAGGTCTTTGTCTGCTGGCTTCATTTGCTCATGACAAGAAGAACAAAACACCAAAACCAACATACACAAATTTTCAGTGGTCTTTATTATGACATACATATTTGCATATCCAGGACAAAACTGAAAGGCCAGGAAGAGTTAGGTCTTAAGACTGTTTTGAACATAGAACTTTACTCTCCGTAACTGTTGCCATCTATCAACTCTTATGCCCATGCCACTAGTTGCATGACATTTGGAAAGTTTGCTTATGTCTTGATTTAGTCCAGATTAGTTCTGCAGGGAGACAGGAGACCTGTTGGGGAAAAAACAGTAATTAGAAACTTTCAGATATTGAAGATGAGACTGATTTGCTTCAGAAAGAATACTTACTAGGCTGAAGAAAGCCTTCATTAATTTTCTAAAATAATGGAGGTATTAGATGAGGTGCACTTTGCATTCATGACTATAATAAAAGTGGGAACAGTTTTTTATTGTATATGCGAATGTGAAGAAGACAACTGTGATGTTCTACTTGCATGCAAAAAATGTGTATCTGAAGTAGCGCCATATTATGTACAATATAAAATTAAGTACAGCAGAATTATGCAGTATGCTGTCCCTCACCAGCACTGATAAACATCGAGTGTTTTCACAAATGGAACAATAGCATCCATTATGTTGTCTCAGAATACGTATGCTTCATAATTAACATTATTAGTAGAAAACTCTGTTCTGTAAAAGCAGTGCAGTTAAGTGACATTCGTAATACCTACCATGCAGTCCATTAACCTCAGCAATTTTACGTAGCATCATAGTCATCCATGGCATTTCAGATTTCTCACAGCTTCAAATCTGTGGGCAGCTTCACAAGCTTTTTGCAAAGTTTCTCATGACTAGGACATCTGTAAAATTCCCTCCAGACCTTTCTTCAATTCATCTCTCGTTACGCGCTCAGTAATTCACATCTCTGAATAAGGATAAAGGTACGTACTTAAAACCATGCTCTGCTGAACACAATATCTTTTTAAAAAAACTTATTGGTCATTTCAGGTGCTGTGAGATATTAAAAGCATATTGTTTCTTAATCTTACCTTTCTTTCCCATTTCAGTGTGAGTTTTTGATGAGTAGCATTCTCAGTTGAGTCTCATAGTGAGGAGTCAAAACAATCAGATATCAATCTTCTGGCTTTTACCAACTAATCCACTGTTTAACATACATAGGTGTCTTCAAAGGTTTTAACAACTTCACTATTTAGATGAAAAAAATGTACATATTTTATAGTCATATGAAACAGTGTAACGCTGCCTGATGTGTTGCTTAGAGACAACAGCTCAAAGCAGAATCCTAAAATATTCAAGAAATTACAGTATTGTGTGAATATCAGTGGCTAGTATTTTCATGTTCTGGTTTCATATTTTGTAAAAGTGATTTTCAATCCAGAAGACAGCACGGGGAATCCACTTCTCTTTAGGTAAATAGCCATTGAAAGTTCTCACTTTTGGTTTTTAATTTCCATGAAGTTGCTCTTGAGTTTGGCCTCTCCCCTGAGGTTCATTTTGCTGAAGATTTTTGTTATTCAATAACTGTGAAAGAAAGAGTATTAAATACTGCTTCATGATCAAATTTTCTTCTTGGGTGTATACCGGGAAATACAAAATGGTAGAACTGGGATGCTAAATTTTGGCATAGTGTTTTTTCTTAATTTATTTAATCCATAGAGGGAAGAAATTGGTGCATCTTTTTTAATTCTAAACTCCTGAAAGTGGTATTCTTTTCCTGCAAGGAATTGACTCAGATTTCATCATCAAAATTGAAGCAGAACTGCTACAATAATACCTTTAAGTTACCTCTCTTACAATGTACTCACAGTCCTGCCTCCTTGACACAAATACTTTTGTATTTCTGATACAGATTTGTGAGAGATGCCTATCTGAAGAAATATATGATGATGATGTTAAAGGAATCCAGAGATCAGCACGCACAGAAGAGGATGTCATCTCTTCCTCTCTGGCTGACAGTGCTAAATAATGTTGCACTACATAACTCAATGTAATACCATATGAAAAATGTATGTAGATCCTGAGAGCATGCTAGAGTCTAAGAAAGAAATGCAAAATACACTGGATCTTATACACGAGGGCATAAACCCCATTTAGATAAGAGCTAGAGGAGAAGAGGCAATATATGCACTCTCTCAGAAGTCAAATCCTGCCTATCCAATTTGTTATTCACCTTGTGTGATGCAGACTCTATAATATACAGCCTCCAAATGGCATATGAGTGGACAGCTTTATCTGATCTGGATTACCCATAAAAAGCCCCATGTCTGAGCTGGCTTAGGGTTTGAGTTTAAGGGTCAGGCTGCAAATTCCAGAGTTTTTAAGGACTACATGTGCTTGTAGTCTCATGAATGTGGAGAAAAAAAAACATATTTGTGATCTGAATACAACAAGGGAAAGACAGTTGCTTTAGATCTTGGTTGTACTACACAAACAAATTTGGTAAACTAAAAACTAAATTTGTAGTGTCTCACCTGAGTCAAGGTAGTTATAGTTTACCAACTCCTAGCAAACACAGGCGGCAATCATACCAAATGGCTTAGTGTGCTTCGTTACAATTACGCCATGCCAAACCCTGCTACACCAGCATAAAACTCATTTTGGCGTGGCAGCTTTCCTACTTTGTGTCGTGGAATCATAGAATCTTGGAATCATAGAACAGTTAGGGTTGGAAGGGATCTTTAAAGATCACCTAGTCCAACCCCCCTGCAACAAGCAGGGACATCTTCAACTAGATCAGGTTGCTCAGAGCCCCGTCCAACATGACCTGGAATGTTTCCAGGGATGGGGCATCTCCCACCTCTCTGGGAAACCTCTGCCAGGGTTTCACCACCCTCATGGTGAAAAACTTCTTTCTTAGGTCTAGGCTAAATGCACCCTCTTTTAGTTTAAAGCCATTACCCCTTGTCCTATCCACAGGCCCTGCTAAAAACATATAATGGCCCTAGTTTTTGACAGAGCAATGCCTTAAGTCTTTAAGTCTCCAGGGATTTCTGGAAAAGGGCTCTGTAGAAGCTGCGCGAGCCGCTGTGTCCCCGGCCGTGCGGCAGAGCCCGCTGAGCCCCGCAGAGGGCCGGGGAGACGGCTGCGGCACCACTTTCCAGGCTCTGCAGCTCCCACGGGTGCCTTAGCTCCACTCCCACAGCCCACAGGGATACTCTGAGTCGCAACTAGTAACGTAAAACCTCCGTCTGCAAGAGAAGGTTCTTTGCAAGCGATGGGAGATGATACTCTGACCAGGGAAAAAAAAGCCATAATGTGGCTTTAATGTGAGGGATGATGCTGTAGCCAATGTCCCGCACCCTCAGTCAACTCCATGTTTGATTTAAACTTGTCTAAATGGGAGGGGGGAGAATTTCATATTTGCTTGACGTGCAAGAGATGACACTTCAAATTAAAGACAAATAACATACTGAAATATATTTTTGGACTTTTTGCTATATACCAGTGCTGCCTACAAGTCACTTTTTTTTTTTTCCTAGAGAAAACTGTAAACTAACTAACTAATAACTAAGAATAGTATGATAAAACATAAATTAGTAAGATACACTTTCTAAAGGCCATGTTCTGTAATGTTACACTGATCACCACCTGATTAAATTGTCTACTGCTATGAATTTAATGAGAGACTGAAAATTCTCAATGGTAATTGGGACAGCCGATTCTTTAAAGAGAAAAAGTGAGTGGGTAGCTAGTTGAAGCACAGAAGAATGCTTATTACTGTGGAGGTGGAAGAAGTCCTTACTGAGAAAAACAATTAAAGACTATTTTATTTCGAAAACATTGAATTTTTATTTGTGCTACTTCACTGGAGTCCTGGATACAGTATCAATTCCATAATAGGTGGAAAAAAAAGAAAATAAAAAATAAAATTCCAACAACCAATGAGCCAGCATTCTCTCTCCTGCCTACAATTGCATATTCTATGGTAAATTTAATCATTTCACATTTTTCAGTATAAAAGGTCTGCAAGTATTGTCAGGAACTCTCTAACTGATTTGTGGCTTGCCCTGTTTTTCTTAAAAGTAAAAAGTTTGTTATTCCAAACAAAGACATTCTCAGGAAATCCAAATACACAGAAAAATACAAGGACAAAGAGAGTAATGACTATCTGTTTGAACACTACAGAATCCCTACATTCGGAAACAAGAAGTAATTTCAGCTTAATTAATATAAAGTCCCACAAAGACACTAGTTATTATTTATGCTCTTGCAATAAGATGATAAAAAAATGTTGCTGGGGATTGAAATGGCACTCAGGTAAACTGCTGTTAAGTATGTGGCTCAGATATGCATTAGGAACACAATGATAAAGGGACAGTTCTTATTAAAATGACTGTATTTTTTAAATCATAATCAGATTTTTTTTCAGTCTAAAAGATAGAGTCCATTTCAAGTAAGTATTATTTAAAGGAAATTCCACGAACTGCAAAGATCAAGCAAGGAAACTGCAATAGACCTTCTGGCTTCATAATCAACAGAATTACTGATATTTTAATGTCTTTAAGCCTGCAACTCCATCCTGATATCCATATTTTACTCTGAATGCAAAATGCATATCAAAAGTCCAGATGATTTACTTGAGGTTAAAATGTGCCATAAAAGCAAAATTTCAGTTTACAAACAAAAAGCAAGCACTTAAGATCCTATTTTAAAAATATCATTGAAAAATGGTAATTCAGTGGTTCTGAATTAAAGGGGCAAAAAAAAGCATAAGAAAAACTCTTTTAAATCTGTTTTAGTTCTGTGAAGTGACTAGTCCAGCTATCAGGAGCTACGACGAGTCTGGGATCCTCAGGTCACATCCAGGAGGACCGTGCAAGTGCCCCAGCAGAAAAGCACTCTTTCAGAATCTGTGTTTAATGTTCCTTATCCATTCTGTGCCAGAAGCATGTCAAAATACAGATGAATTGTGGTTCAAGACTGGGGTTACAATCTGTCTTCAAGCGTATGACTGTGGTTTGTTGCTCAGCTGACAAACTGACTTGTTTTCTAGTTCACGATTATCTTTTCTTTCAGAGCAGGTATTTTATTTAGAGTCATATCTAGCTGGATGAAAAGGATTGACATCAACTGCTTATTCATCAGTCTGGTATAAAATGTTTAACAAGGCACTGGGAGAGTGGCAAAAGGCGCAAAACAAACAGCAAATTCAAGTTATAAGCAGCAAAAGAGGTTGAAGCACAAGCAACCACCAGCAATCTGGCCTCTTTTTGAAGCAGCCAGGAGAAATGGGCTTCAATAAAATGCTATTCCCTTTTTTAAGAGAAAGCAAATGCAGGTTCAGGCAACTCCCACCAGGTCTATTATTATTTACAATGGAGGCAGACATCACTCTTGGCGTCCTGCTCAGAAGAACAGGGTGAGGGGGAGAGCTCCAAGAACTTCCATTAGAAGAGAGATTTAGCTCTTCACAGCACAATCATTCTTGTGTGCGATGAGAAGGGACTTCACTGCTAATTACGGCTTATTAGTGCGATTGCATTATAAGTTGTCATAAACAATCAAACAACAACAACAACAAAAAAAGGCCAGTAGTACTTTCAGGTTGCCTACAGAAGGGGTTCAAGGTTAGAAAGCACATTCTTGTTTTGAAAATCTTCTGGCTTATCTTTCCTTGAAGAGACTGAAATCCTCTTCCCTATACCATGAATCAAAATTACCTTCCTCTAGCCCAATGGTATTAGTCTACCTCTGCAGGCTTGGAGCAGACACCCCAGTCCCTCGTAAGAGGTCTTCTCTGTCCTCAGATACAGCAATTTGTAAGGCTTTTGATTGCAAATGAACAAAGAAGAAAACTTTGCAGACCCCTCTGCTCACAGGAAGGCTACCCTTGTACCAGCTCTTTTCCCTCCGCCAACCCATCATTTCCTGCAATAGGTATGAGGGACACAGCAGAACAAGATGTCTGCATAGGTGAGAGGTTCACAGAGCTGGTATAAGCTGCACAGAAACCTTATCCATCCATAATTCAAGTCACCCTTCAGCTCTTCTAACTTCAGGTAGGGTCACATAGCACTTGTTCCCTTGTCAATCTCATATGCCCACAACTGGAGGTCAGGGAGAGGGATGGCACCAGCTTGGGCCTTATTCTGATGCTTGGAACATATCGTAACCTCATTCCAACAAAAAAGGAAGCACGCTACATTAAATATCGCTTTACCTCACCATATGCCCTTATACCAGGTAGGGGTTTTTTGGACCTGTTTGAATACGGCTATGTAATTATGATTGAACTCTATTCTGATGCAGAGGAAGTTTGGAGATGTTCCTCCTCCCTCTCCCTTAAGCAGGGGAGCACCCATGACAGAGCTCACTTTTCCTGCTTGAGTCTTCTCTCACTTTGCAGCCTTTGAGGAAAAATAAAAATGTAAAAATGTTTCTGCTGTAACTGAACTTTCAAATCTATGTTTTACCAAATGATTTGTAATTCTGGAAGGAGAAGGGGGGAAAAAAAAGAAGAAAAAATAAAAGAAAGTGAAAGAAGAGAGACTGTAAAAGTTAGCTTACATGCTTGAGCCATAATATTTCTAGGACTGTTTCCATATTGCCCAGATTCCAGTGGCGTTATAAGATCACCACTCAGTGATCAAATGTGCAAATCATTGCCTTAGAGAAAGACAATCCTCGACAGAATACAGAGAGGAGAGAAGCAGGTAAGAGCAAGAGAGTTACAATTACTAAACTACAGTAATGGTTATTCATTCCACCTCTAAAGAGAAAGCATATTTTATTATTCACTCTGTCTGAACTCTGCTCTGTAACCCTGGTTCTTTTATACACTGCAGACTACGTTACTGAAGTACCAAAAGAATATAAATAACATTTACATTCAACTTGTAGTTCCTATGTCACAAAGCTTAAGAATACCAAGTAGACAAATCCAAACAAATCTAATTTCACATTTCATGATAGAGAGATTCAGGGATAATAAAGCATAACAATATAATAGTGGAAGGGAAAAAAATAAACCCCTGCATCATATTGGGTTTCATTTTTTTCTCTGAGAGGCACACATTGCCATTAATTGTGTAGGCTATATACTAAAGAAGGACATTTAGTCATGAAATCACTGTCAGTGAATTGATAACTGTCAAGAATCTGTTCATCACAACACTTGTTTCTTCTTGATTCACTTTAACAAAACTGAATATTAATGCACAACAAAAATAGTAGTCTTTGCATGCAAAACTTATGTGTTTCACTGAAGACTCCCCCACTTCCTCCTACCAAACAGCTGTGTACAATAGTATATTCCAAAAAATTTTCTTTCATGCTAGAGCACCAAAGAATAGCTGAGGTAAAAGGAAGTCTTTTTGTCAAATGGCTTGTTTAGTGAAGGCACTTGAATATATTTTTATTTTATTTACCAATTAAAAAGCTGCTATCATATCATGCAACTTATCCCAGGCCAGAATTAATCTACAACAAAGCTCACTTTCTACACCATCTATTGGTGAACTGGAAAGAGGCAACAAAAGAGGTCTTACTAGGAAAATAAGCATTATGGATAGGCATGAAAACCTGTTATTAATCAACTATACACGTGTGCAGGGGGAGCAGAGGCAAGTTGAGAAGTGCACTTTCAGTCCACAATAGGAATAGTAAATCTCAAAATAGATATACGAGACAAGAACAATAGTTCAAAGTATTTACCTTGTTAATTGGTGCACCGAATAACGTTATATGTTGCTATGTGCAAGGACATGGTCTGAACTGCAAGGCTTTTGATAGTCCTGTTGTTGAAAAAACTAATATGATGGTGATACCTCTTGTGCAGATGTGTTAAGTCTACAAGCTCATGCTAATGTCCTGATTTGTTCCAGCCTGTAAGGAGTTTGTGCAAAATTACATTAGCCAATTCAGGGTAGTTTGAATGCTACGAAAGGTGGTTCTGGGATGATTTATTTCGGGACAGGTTTTTCATCCAATGCAAATTGCAACTGCTTAGTGATGTACTGAAGAGCTTCCAGGCTGGAAGGACATGCAATGACCTGGTGTGCAGAACCATCAGCAGTTTTCTTTTATACTGTAGGAAGTTAATGCATGGTGCCGAGGTGGTATTCTCACAAGTTTGATCTATTTTTACTAATAAAGTATTAGTGATCAACAGCTTCCTTTACATTGTGCAGTGGGCCTCGTCTTGACTAATTTGCCTGTTTGTGATGCACTATGAACATACTGCTCACCCATTTAGCACTAATTTAGGTTTCCAGCAGAGAGCTGAAGAAGCCATTTCCTTACTGAAGGATAATAGAGCCTGTGGCTAACAGCCCTGAATGAAATGGCATTGCGCTGAAGCTTCAGATCCAAGACAATCATTATTTGCCTGTACAAAACAAAAGAAAACAAAGAGGATGTTTCAATTACTGATTAGAAAAAGTATTTGTTTCCAAGGCTTTACTTCAAGGAAGAGGTGGCTGAAAGCAGTGCATTGGCCATTAAAGCTCTTGCATCATTGAGCAATGACAGAAATAAGTACCTTCTGCTTGGACCACCACGACGAACTCACCACACTTCAGCAAGGCGACTCTGATGACTGAAACTTCTCCATTCAGCGCAGGCAGCAGTTAGGATCTCCAAGCATGCCCAAGATGGCACAGAAGTTAGGTTATGTCAGAGCTCATGCCTGACACTAACATACAGCAGCAGCAAAAGGCAGAGATGAGAAACGGATAGGATAGAGCGAATCCATCAGTATTTTTGAGGAAAAGGGACAACATGTTCCCCACGGACTGGACACAAGTGGGACAGAGTGTGCTCGGTTGTTAGCCAGCAAACAGATGAAGGTTGCACAGAATGCAAGAAGGAGAAAGAAAGGAAAGCCCGTTGGAGATACTTGTTCATCTGAAAATTGCACAGGTGACTGGAAAACCTGAGACAAGAACTACTCCTGAAATGAAGTTGTGGGTCTCTCCACACAAACTTTCCACACACTGGTGTTCCCCGGGGCTCAATTTTGGGTCCAGTTCTATTCAAAATTTTTATCAATGATCTGGAGGAGGGCATCGTCCAGTTGTAGTTGGGTAAGTTGGGTGGGAGTGTTGATCTGCTTGAAGTAAGGAAGGCTCTACAGAGGGATCTGGACAGGTTGGATCGATGTGCTGAGCCAACTGTGTGAGGTTCAACAAGGCAAAGTGCTGGATCCTGCACTTGGGTAACAAGAACCCCATGCAACGCTACAGGCTTGGGGAAGAGTGGCTGGAGAGCTGCCTGGTGGAAAAGCACCTGGGAGTATTAGTCAACAGCTGGCTGAACATGAGCCAGCAGTGTGCCCAGGTAGCCAAGGTGGCCAACAGCATCCTGGCCTGTATCAGAAATAGTGCGGCCAGCACGAGTAGGGAAGAGATCGTGTCCCTGTACTCGGCACTGGTGAGGCCACACCTCGAATACGGTGTTCAGTTTTGGGCCCCTCACTACAAGAAGGATGTTGAGGTGCTGGAGTGTGTCCAGAGAAGGGCAACAAAGCTGGTGAGGTGTCTGGAGAACAAGTCTTATGAGGAGTGGCTGAGGGAACTGGGATTGTTCAGTCTGGAGAAGAGGAGGCTGCGGGGAGACCTTATCACTCTCTACAACTACCTGAAAGGGGGTTGTGGCAAGGTGGGTGTTGGTCTCTTCTAGTGATAGGACAAGAGGAAATGGCCTCAAGTTGCGCCAGGGGAGGTTTAGATTAGGTAGTAGGAAATATTTCTTTACGGAGAGTGTGGTCAAACATTGGAAGAGGCTGCCCGGGGGGTGGTGGAGTCACCATCACTGGAAGTGTTCAAAAAACGTGTGGACGTGGCACTTTGGGACATGGTTTAGTGGGCATGGTGGTGTTGGATTAATGGTTGGACTTGATGATCTTAATGGTCTTTTCCAACCTAAATGATTCTATAATTCTATACTATAGGGGAAGCACTGCTTGAACTAGTAGTCATGGAAGAGAATTTCTTCTTGGTTTGGGACTAAGGCTTGTAAACGTGATTGTCAAATATCATAAAAGGGCACTTTTTTGCTTTCAGGAGCAGCAGTCATAATAGGCGTTTTAGGTAAAAATATATAGACTATTGGCCTCTGATTGAGGTGGTGGGGGAAACTGAACTAGAGCTAAACAGCTGTAGCTAAACAACTAAACAGCTAAATCAGATTCCCAGACACTAAATTTGATTTAACAACCTGATGTTCAAGATGCTGAGTTCAGTTAGTTATATATAATTTTCCTATGCTTGATGTTCACTTTAACTGAGTATAGCTATGCTAATTATAACCTTACTGTACTCTTGCTCTCCATGGAGCCTCTACTTTGCATAGGGTCACATTTTAATTAAAGAGAATGTTTTCTTCTGTGCTACTGATACCCATCCAGACCTCATTGCAGAGGTTTCCTCCGGTCCTACTGTGTACATATATAACAAATGGGTGCAAAGGGGTAAAGTATCTGCATCTCTAATGTGATTGGAAATAAAACTTCAGTGTCTCTTGCTCACAGGCTGCGTCCTTTTTTTTACTTCAACATTCAAAGCACTGTGAACACCGGAATTGATACTGTTTGCTGCCTCTGCTTTTTTCTTTTTTCTAGAATCATGCTGTAATAACATTAAATCTTCTCCAGAAGTCTCCACAAAACTCAGATTATGAGACATACTTATATTAATTGACAAAACTAAAGTAAGAATAGAAAAATGCCTTCTTCCTCACACCTCAAGGTTTCACTGAAATAAATTTGCCTTTGGTATTTTCCTTACGTGGACTGGGCTTTTGGGCATAGATTAAACAGCACAGATTAAAAGTTAATTATTTTCATTCACCTTATGCTATTCAAAATATAAGGTGCTATCATGAGGAATGTGTATGGAACCTTGACTGGTATAACAATAACAAACCCTTTTCCTTCTATTCCCAGGTATCAGAGAAATAATACTAGATAAAAAAAGAAAAATATTCTTAAGTTAACATTTCATTGGAAGATTTTATACATTCAACAGAAATTTGAAAAACTTATTTCCTCTTTGTATCTTAATTCAAAATAATTACCTAATTCAATTTATGTAAATGGTAATCCTTGTTTCTGTAAATTGCAATAAATAGAAAACAGTTCATACACTAGAAAGTAAAAATGCTGTAGGCAAATTCCTTCTGCACACAAAGGCCCCTTGCTCTAATCCTATAGTTTTGCATTTCAGATAAAAATATTGGTCATAGGTGATCTTGGAGGTGTGCTACAGCATCCTCTGTGTCAAAAAGATCAGAACTAAGCTGCTCAACGATCATATAGAAACAGTTCAAATAATGCAGATGTCACTGGCCCAAGTGACATGGTTATCATCTTCCCCCTTGCAGCAACAAATCTACTAGTGGAAAAATTATGGCCTCAGTTCCTCCAAACTCTCTGTCTATATGCAATTTTGCCATTTTCCTTAGAATGCAGAAGTAGCTACATACCACCTCACTATAAAATGTGTATTTCTGCTTTAATCAGGCTCATTTCGCAGAAGCTGAGGAACAGGCTGGCAGAACTGGGAACCTCTGGAGGACACACAACAGCAACCACTGAGGCACGGGGCACCCTGCCTTGGCCGGGCAGTAGCAGTAACGAACCCTGCCCTTTCCCAGTCCTGCTAGTCCATCCTCAGCTGTTCTCATGGATGCTGCCAGCACGTTACCACTGACATTCTAACATTTAAGGAAAATTCTTCTAAGCGAGAGCAAGCTGTAAGTCACTGCAACTATTTTTCATCAGAATACAAGATGTGGGTGATTCAGCATCCATGCCCTTTTAAAATCCCAAGTTCCCATGAGTCCCAGCACAGGCACTACCACTGTGCCAAGACGGCACTCCAGTGTTCACTGTGAGTGATCAGGTATTAGGAAGAAAGATGAAAGCACTTGAACAACTTCTGCTAAGGACACACAAAAAGTGGTTGAGCCTAGAAAATGGCCAAAGATCAGTACAGAAAATATGACATTGACAAAGTTACTAACTGAAAAATGACCATTAGAATAATATAGACTCTATTCTTAAACAGAGTAGGCCACTGTCACCCTCATTTGCCTTTTTACTGGGGTAAACACGAGACCTCAGATGTGTGTGTAACCACTGCAAAGAAACAAGAAATTCAGGGTATATGCAATCTTGTTTATATTTTACGAGTTTTCTTGAGGGACTTGAATGCCCACGTATGAGCAATGCCCATTATTATTACTATGCATGTATGTGATTACCAAGATGTTGTGATCTTTTCTTCCAGGCACTAAGTTTTCTACACAGATACACAACTTGTCAAACAGCCTTTCTAGTGCAATGTGAGCACCAAGGCAAGAATATATGTCACTTACTGTCTCAATCCAAAACTCTGAAGCCCTACTTTGCTTTGGTTGGCTCAAATCACTAGTTAGAAATCTTTCTCCAAAAAAAAAAAGCATACTCTTACTAAAAACAGTCAAACTAAGAAACTGGGTTCAAAGTACTTCTGGTTTCCAGGGAACATCAGTATTGACTCCAACAGGAAGTTCAGAAGTGGAGACTCAGATCTCCTCAGCAAGGAGCGAACGGGAACGGGGAGCCTGAGGAGGAGGGACAGAGACTAACTGAGGCAGTGAATAGCACTGAGATGGAGAACCCAAGCTGGGACGGGTTGGAAATGAGACAGAAGGGATAATCCTCATCATCACCAGGAATTTAGGATATTCAGCATTACTCTTCTAGTATCACAGCAAGAACCTCTCAACTGACTTGCAGGCAGACAGATTCCTATTCAGTCCTGGGCCACAGGTATTGCCTGTTCTGTTCACAAAGATCTGTGCCACATCAACATCAGTAAGTAAAATTCACCAAGGAACATTCTTTTACTGTGAGGCCAACATGTGCACAGCCTTTCCAGACAAGTCTCTGGACAACTCTCTCCCCAAAAATAGGGTGGCTACATCCAAGAAGCTGCTGATGGATCTTGTCCTTAGTTTCAGCCACCACCTGTCCATGTCTAGGAACTGCCTGACAGATGGATAGTTTTGGCCCCAAGCAAAAAAAAAAAATGACAAAAACCCCTATGCTAACAATTTAACAATATGGAAAATAACAAAATCTGTGGATTGGAAAATAACAATGTCTCTGGATCTGTGGACAATATAAAGATCTGTGCACTGCATGATTTTGTTTACTAGTATAGATGTAGCCTAGGTCCTTACTTACAGTCTGGTTGAAAACATATCTGTCATTTCTAATTTAAAAGCAAAAAAGGAAAGGAGAAAGGGAAAGGAAAAAGGGAAAGGAGAAAGGCATAAAGAAAGGAGAAAGAAACAAAAAGAAGAGCTCAGAGAAGCAAGCTGAAAGACAAATCAACACAAACTCTGTGTTAAAAATATACTAAGGCAGTGGAACCTGTGCATACTCTCAGCTGAAGAAGAGCTCATACTGCTGTGAGGGACACAAATATCTAGCTACTGGCCCTGTAAAAACAAAAATCCTGAAGTTTTGGAATCCTGGATACAAACAAAATACTTCTCCTTTCAGTGTTAATAACATCATTATTTGGACTTAAATCTGGGAGACATGACATGAGGAGAAAAACTAACTTTTGGAAATTTAGTGAGTAGCTATTGAAAAAATATTAACTGTACTTTGCAGTAAATCTCTATTGCAGATCTTGGAGTGCTGGAAGCTGGAACTTCAGTACTTATTAATGTACATACATTAATATAGATACATATATTATTCAATATATATACACATTATATAACTTATACATATACATACATATATACATTTGTGTGTGTGTGTATATATATGTAAATACAGTACTGAGCTGCCAAGATGCAGCTCTGCCACCACAACATTTGACCACTTGGTTCTTGTGGCTTCGCAATGGGACTTGAGCTGCACAACTGGGAATTAATACAGGTTACAAGAGTGAGTTTTAGGCTGGACTGGTTCTTTGTTCCCTTTCACTACGTGCCCGCACAGATGTTTCCATGAGCCTAGCGGTGGGGGAGTGTAGGATCCATCAGCCCAGCTCAGGACTGGCTCTTGCCATGTTGACATCAACATAAATCACTCTCAGGACCACAAGGCAAGGACAGGCAGCTAATCTCCTCTCAACAACTGCACCTGTAACTCCATCAACATGAGCCCAGGTTTGTGGTGCCATCGCCAGTAAGTTTGTAAAAACATTAATCAGAAGTTCCAGGAGACCTTTGGGAACTACCACAGTACAAAGAAAAAAAATATTTTGATCTCTCTCTTACCTAATTTCTCACTTTTGGATTGTAATATCACTGCTGAAATAGGATAATATCACAGTCCAGAATTGGCACTATGGGAAATTATTTTATGACTGAACATGAGTAATTCAAGACATGTCCTGCTTTCAGCTTCCCCCCACAAAAAGTGGAGTGCATACCCCAGTTGCCATCCTCTTGCTGCACTCCCGGCAGATGTACAGCTGCAGCTCAGGTTTGGCAGGGTTTGGCCCTATTCTCCAAGAGGGCAGTTTCTTACTATCTGTAGTGCCTCTGCAGCACAGCTCAGATAATTACTGCCTCATCAGGTTTCCAAAATGTTCCTCATCCATCTTACCCATTCTTTTCACCAGCTATTGTCAGGAGCTTTACATATTTGATAGTGTAATCTTCCTTTGCTTATTATTTGTTTTTATTATTATTGTAGCATTATAATCTCATTATAGCCTTTTCTAGTTTCAATTATTGTGTTTTTTTTCCTGAGTCACTGTAATTGCTTTTAGTTTTTAATAACGTTTAAAATTTCCACTCTCTGAAGCACACATTATCATTCCCATTATAAAATTCAGTTAAGAGGTTGTCAACAATCTTGGTTTGCACTAGTCTTGGATTGATCTTTTTGCAATGCATGATATATGTAGCCTGCCTTGCCAGTGCCTCCAGGCTACAAAGGTAGATTCACTTTTAAACAACAGGCTCATCAGCATATAAGTACTCATAGAAGAACTGGTCTTCATATTAGTATGAAAAAGAAATATTTTATCAAATCCTTAAAGTCTAGGAGCATTGTGAACTTTTTTTCCAATCCACCCAACCGTGGGATTTACTGGTTTTCTACTCTTGGTGTGCATGGTAAAACTACAATTTTATGACAAGACTCTGAATTTTTGTGACTGAGTGACCACTGAGCTTACAAAATATAATCACATCAATAAAGTGTAATAAAGTAACTCCCCTCTGACAGAAAATAGAAGACATTCTCCTCATTTCCCAATTATTTCTCTCAAATGTGAGATTAAGTGTATTTCCACCAATTACACACACCACCCCAAGGAAAAATTAAGTAAATAAGATCTGAAAATAAATCTTGAATTGTTTTCCTGCACAGGAATCCTGTAACCTGTCAGAACCCACTTAAAATCAGTACAGCTTCACTCGGATCACAGAATCACAGAATCACAGTATCACATAATGGTAGGGGTTGGAAGGCACCTCTGAAGATCATCTGGTCCAACCCCCCTGCCAAGGCAGGATCACCCAGGGCAGGTGGCACAGGAAAGCGTCCAGTTGGGTTTTGAAGGTCTCCGGAGAAGGAGACTCCACAACCTCTCTGAGCAGCCTGTTCCAGTGCTCCGTCACCCTCACAGTAAAGAAGTTTTTCCTCATGTTGAGGTGGAACTTCCTGTGCTGCAGTTTGTGCCCATTGCTGCTCGTCCTGTCACTGGGCACTACTGAAAAGAGACTGGCTCCATTCTCCTGACAGCCACCCTTCAGATATTTATAGACATTGGTAAGGTCCCCAGTGGATGCATGGATTGTCCCTAAGAAATGCTTGCAGAACTGCTGATACAAATTCTAATGATGCAGTTCTTTAGTTAACAGAGATACTTTTGCTATCACATCTGATTACATTATTTTACATGTTTCTGATTTACCAGGATTGATGTTTCCCTAGAAATAGAACTCAATGCAACTAAATTGTATTGATATTGTAATATATGTTCTGTTTTGGGTTTTTTTTTATTTAAATAAAAAAAAAACTTAACTACATTCTTGTGCAGGCAAGTCACTGATGTAGTAAAATTACTTTGAATAATTAAGGCTTCCTTTTTTAAAATAACTTTGGACCTGAATTCATCAACAACTTGGCAACAACCTGAGCCTTTCTTTATCTAGGAACATTATTTAAAGATGTGCACAAGTCCCACGGTAACAATGACAGAATTTTCATATGCAACAGGAAAAATATTGCACTACTCAGGAAACACTTTTCAATGTTTTGAAACATGAAACGTGCCTCAGCACTTAATCCCATGCAAGTCGCATTCATCACATACATCATAAATATGTAATATTTGCATACTTTTGAAACTTGACTTGAATTCAGCAATTAGATGCTTTAGGACACAGCACATGCTGTGTGCAAAACTGGATGTGCTGGTTGTAGCTGGGGTAGAGTTAATTTTCTTCATAGCAGCTGTGTTTTGGATTTGTGCTGAAAACAGTGTTGATGACACAGGGACATTTTCGTTGCTGCTGAGCAGTGCTTACACAGAGTCAAGGCCTTTTCTGCCTCTCACCCCACCCCACCAGCGAGCAGGCTGGGGGTGCACAAGAAGCTGGGAGGGGACACAGCTGGGACAGTTGACTCCAACTGACCAAAGGGGTATTCCAGACCACATGACGTCAGGCTCAGCATATAAAGCTGGGGGAAGAAGAAGGAGGGGATGAACGTTCGGAGTGATGCCGTCTGTCTTCCAAAGTAACCATTATGCGTGATGCAGCCCTGCTTCCCTAGGGATGGCTGAACCCCTGCCCGCCCATGGGGAGTGGTGAATGAATTCCTCGTTTTGCTTTGCTTGCATGCGCGGCTTTTGCTTTCCCTATTAAACTGTCTTTATCTCAAACCATGAGTTTCCTCACTTTTACTCTTCCAATTCTCTCCCCCGTCCCACTAGAGGGGAGTGAGCGAGTGGCTGCGTGGGGCCTAATTGGCGGCTGGGGTTAAACCATGACACTAGAGTAGAAAAGTTTTTGAGTATTTTGTGATACAGGATTGGAGGTGGGGGGGGAAGACGACTGTAGTGGATGGGTGTACTTCTCAGCAAGGCACAGCTTGACATCCCGCTATTCTGTACAAGCTCTTTAGCTTGTTCATCTGCATAAGTAATGATCACTTTAGAGACAGAAAGATCCATCCATGATAACATCAAGATAAAAGTTAAAAACTCTGAAGTTACAGACAGCTGGGAATAAGATAGCAATTTAAGTGTAATTTTCGGGAGAATACGCAGGATATATTGTACAGTTAACAGGGTGTGATGAAGAAAGCATTTCGGCCTGCTCCTTAAGCCCTTAATTGCCAGAAAAGCAACTCACATACAGTTCTTTGTTTCACAAAGAGCTGGAAAGGATCATTAAATCATCTAGTTTAGTCTCCATTTCTCCACAGACAGCTACATTTTACACAAAAACTCCAGTCAACTCAGTTGTCTAAATCATAACCCTTTAAAGAGTCATACATCGGGTCTATGTAGTGGTCTTATTGGCAGCAGCATCTGAAACACCACTGCCCAAAGCATTGCAGAAAAACTGCAGACAATAAAAATGAAAAACAAAAATTGTGTAGATGGAATAACAAAGAGAGGGGAAAGGGAATTAAGTATTTTTAAAATTTAGTGCTTACCTCACTATAGCTAATATCTAGTTTTATATTTAGCAAAATTGGCAAACAGCAATTACAGTCTTAAATGTAATCAGTGCATGCACCCAGGTACACAAGTAAATACGAGGCACAGATGAAGATCTTTAGATTTACTGAAGTGCATTAGCAAGGTATTTGAATGACAAGTACCCTGCAAATTCCCATAAAGCAAAGTCAGAAAGGCTAAGGAGCCTGATGTTCAAAAGGGTTATCATTTAGCTAGGTAGCATAGTGCATGTCTCATGCATATTCTAGAAATACACCTCTGATGACTGGCCTCTCTGAGCTGAAAGGGCCAACCCCAAATTTCTCATGTATGACAGGTATGAGACAAAACAGATCTAAGCAGGAGCTGTTCAGAGATGAAGAATTTGCCACGGGAAATGAGTTTTCCACTGGCGATTTCCATCACCATCCTCACCATGGAAAAAAAATGTGCCTTATATGCAGTCCATCTTGTTCTACTTTTTTCAGATAAATTGAAGAACCTTGCAGTAGGTGATGCTTTCACTCTGGAGTGATGCTCATCTGGCTCAATGAAATACACTCCGTTGCTGAAAAACCAAAGATAAAGCTCTAATCTGACTGTGAGGCATTTTACCCAGATCTTAAGGGTTTTTTCCTCTTTTCTGCATGCCCACCCATTTTTAAAAGATCACTGAAAAAAGGCAAGCAAGAAAACTGCAATGTACTAATATCAATTTCAAGAACACCAAAACCCTATTCCTGTTCACTAGTCCTCTATTTAAATACCATATAAGTAAGCTAGCCCTTCAAGTCCCAGCATGATCTTAAAACAAGGTGTTGCGTTCCTTGTCCAGCACCACAGAACAGAAGAAGTTGAAACTTCAAAGAACATAGTCTTTGCTATTCTAATATTGTCACCTTCTTTTCTTGGTCCCAATGGGGCATTTCATCTTCCCCTAAACTAAAATAATTTTGTTGGAAGGTGTCCAGCTTACTAGACACAAACGAGATTCATTTATACAACTGTCCACTATACTCATGGTCTTCCGATTGTTTGTCTCAGATACAAGATTTAGAAGATTATTTTTTCATACTTACTTCCAGTTTAGTGCTGAATAGGGTTGAACCTGGTTCTACTTGTTGCACAGCCATTCCAGAAACAGCCCTGTTTCACTACTGTCACAACAACCTTTTGAGATCTGTCATTCAACCAGCGTTCAGACCATTAAGTCTGTGCCCTGCTATAATGGAGCAATGGTTTTAAAATCATCTGCATGAAGTCAAACAGCTTACAGCGCTCTATACACATTTGGCTGAAATTAACTGAAACCCTGAAGAAAATTTCTGTTGGCAAGACCTACTCTCATAAAAACATGTGAAAACGCATTACAGAGTCTAAACCTGGAAGTGCTTACTAACAAAAAGGATGAGACGGGACTCAGTTTTATATCAAATTAAATTCATTTGTTTCTGGAGTCATCCTGACTGTTATTTTGAATACTGGTATAATACTGACACACTTATAGATTTTTCTCAATTATCCTTGAATAATTCTACTATTAACGATGAACCAGAAAATTTTCTCAACAGTTTCAGACTCTTGGATATAAATGACCTGACTCTACAGATATTATCGTTATTCCTAGATACCACTGCCATAGGTGGTCTAACTGACTTGCATAATATGAGGCTTTCAACCTGAAACGTCAAATACAAAATAGAAATATCTACTAAAACCCTCTAATTCCTTTTATCATCAATATTGTAACTTTCTTCAACTATAATGAGTTTATTCCTCTGCTAAAATTATTTTGCTCTTAATCTATTTAAAATCCTCCGTTACACTTTTTTCTGTCACTTATATTTTTCACTAATTGCCTCGAGGGAACATACTTTTAAATGCTTTTCTGTATCAGGTCTTCATCAAGGAAGAAGTCAGACCTACAGAAAATTTCCTATCTGTGATGACAAAAAGCCCAGGAGCCAGTCCCATATCATTTTAATCTACACAGCCATATTTGGAAATAATCTTTTCATTTGTTAACCAACTTGACGTGATCCTGAGCAAAGACAAACTCATTGAACTCTAAAACATTACATTAATAGATTCCCCAGAAGCATTAGTGAACATTCCAGACAGAAGATAAAGCTGCTTTTGGATTGCAAACCAATAGTCAGTCCTTTAATTCAACTGAGAACTTAAAAAAAATGAAATTAAGTAAATGCTTCCAAAGACCTCAAGAAGTTAGAACTTGGATATAGTTTCTTCAGACCCCTTCATTTCAAAAAAACTAACTAGCACACACAGGCTGAAAAAATTTGATTACGTTTTAATATTAAGAAAACTGCAGGAGAAAAAAACCTAGATGGAAGACAGTTATGCAGCCTTTACTATATCCATATGCCCCTTAAATCATTTGCATAAAATATTTAATGTTCAAAGTCATCATTATAGGAAAATGCCTAACTATGTATATTTTGTATAACATAAGAAAACAAAGTCATTAAACTCCTACAGATTTACTTCTCAGTGTGTAATTTTAATGTGAACATATTCAATTAAAAACACTTAAGTAATGAAAACAAGGCTTATCACTGGGATGGTAGTTGTTTTATAAAAACATTCCAATATGAAATGCAGAAATAGTCAAGGGTCACTGCAGTCAGTCAACTTATTTTTTATTATCATTTACTGCGGAACTTCCAGTATTATCTGTGCATTCTTAAGTCAGTAACTATAACATAAATGAAGCTTTCATGTAAAAATTCCAAGGCTGAAATTAATGAGAATAGGTTAAATATTTTTCTTGCCCTTCTGCAAAGATAGCTTCTAAATTAACTCAACAGAATGAACTAGATACTATGGATAAGGAGGTATATAGAAACAAGAATACTTTTTTAAAAGTACTTGTTTTACCACAGATGAAGGGCTGGGGGAAGGAAAGAATGGAGAAAAAACACATCTGATAATGAAGAAGTTATCATGCCTTAATTCCTATTTAACTGGAAGACAATCCATAAGTGACTTCTTAAAACTGAGCTTTTAAACTAGGACTTCCTTCTTATGCTTCCAATTCACATAGCTTAAGAAGGATTAATTCATTGGGGCTGCTGTGTTGGCCTATGTCATTTGCTTTTCAACTAATATCAGAAACAGAGGCAAACATTTAATAAATTTTTAAAAAAATATTAACTTGGGGTTAAAAAATAACTACAGGACAAATATTCCTTGTGATCTATGAATTCTGATGGCATTTTCTCGCCTCTGAAAAAGGAAATTTCAATGCATTCACAGCACTTGAGGAAAGTGCTTTGAAAGAAAGAGTACAAGACAAGATTTATCTTTCCCAAGAGCTTTAGAAAAAATGGTCAAGGGCCAAGAAAGTATTCAACTATTTTTCTTGGAAAAGAGAAATCTCAAATGAAGGGCGCTGGTTTCCAGGCACATAAAATGCCATTGTGAAAAGAGATAAGAACCATCTATTCTCCATGTCTGTGGTGGACTGAATAATAATATTAAATTTAAAGTTGCAACAGGGTACATCCAGTTTGAAATATTTTGCACAATATCTAACAGTAAGACTACTCAAACACAGACCTACATTGCTTCAGAAAGTTGTGGAAGATGTTGTCATAGGCTGCACAACCATCAGGAATGACCTTCAGGCAGGCACGAAAAGAGCTTGCATTGGACAAGGGGAAGAGACTGTATGAGCTGTTCAAATCCTCCTCCAGACGTAGAGGTCTTCTGTGGTTATTTGAATGAGTTAAAATTGAAAAGTACATGAAAAACCTGTGGCCACCAAATCAGATGATAGATATAATTACAATGAAAAATTCAGTTTTGTACTGAATTAAACAACATACCTTTAGGCAGAACTTCCATACATGACATTCTCCAAGAAGTCAAAATTAATTTAAATTTTAAAATTATTTCATTAAACAATATACAGAATTAGTCATCAGTTCCATAAGATATTATGCGTATAGGCATATTGTGTTATAAGTTAACAATTACTGTCCATGAGGAAGGTATCAAATGTTACAATACAGAACATGTGTGTGAAGACACAGAAAGAGATATTACTCAACCGTACCAGACAGCCTAAATTATGGACAAGCCTTATCATCATCTAAGAACTTAGGAAATGTCAATCGGAGATACTTGAAAATGAAGAATATTTCTGAAAAACAAATCTCTGGCAATAGGAAACAATTGTGTTAGAGAAGATGTGCTGCTTGTGGGACTCTTGAAACGCACTCTAAAGAGCAATAGCACTGTGGTATGACTGCCCTGCCTTCACCCTGGCTGGACAGGGTGCAAACAGAAAGGGCAGTGAAGCTAAAAGAATGGATGAAATCACATCCTTTATTGCCCACTCACACCAAAAAAACCCAAAAATAAACATGCCATCCACACAATAACAATAAAAAACCCCCACATATTTGTTTCTGTTGCAAAATTAGCTGCCTCTTTGCACTCCCATCCCATCCTATTCATATGGCCTGAGAGACAAAACTCAAGAATTAATGTGCAGTGTACACATGCCCAATGCCAGGAGGAAGCAGAGAGGAACAAAACACCAAAATATTTGTACTGCCAGCTAAACCTCCCAGGTTCTCCTAGAATGCTCAAGGTTAAGCTTTGGCTACCATCAGATTCCTTGAATGGGGGGGAAAAAAAAAATTGTGGTGCAGTATTTATACCTTAGTCCAACAGGAAGGCAACAAAATTCAAGTAAAATAACAACACAGTTTTATAGGAAGCCATATGTCTTCTAAAATGCCAAGAAAAGATGCCAATGACAGTTAAGGATGCTCTGAAGTTTACTGTTGGGAGTAATTTGTCAATAACTTGCATGACAATATGCTAAAAGATTTGTTCAGAGAAATCAGCCAAGCATTACAAAATCTCAAATAGCTAAGAATCTGCTCGCCCAAAAGACTATATTACTCAAGTGTAAGTATAGTGAATACCAATGTAGGAAGTGTTTCTTACATGATTAAAAAGAAGAGAGACAAAAAAAATTTCAGGTAAGTTATAAAGAACAAAATTAGAAGATCAAAAAGAAAGGCAGCAAAACTGAAGACAATAAGCACATAAAATCCTATAGGGAACTGCAAAACATTAGGCATGGAAATCAGCAAAATATCTAATAAAGTGATAAAGCTGCCAAATTAAAAAAAAGGATGAAAAGACCTACCAACAAGGGAGAAGACTGGAGTTATTGACTATGCAGAGTTATGAAAGGCCCTAAGGAAAACGAAAACACAAAACATCAGAGAATATATCTGTGATCTGTAATGCTCCTGAGTTACAACTCAACAAAATAAAAATAATGAAATGGCATAGGATGTCTTCCACAAGGACTTAAATGGTAGTGTTTCAAAAGAAGAAAGATGACTAGACTCCCCTCACATAAATTATTGAGTAAATAAGTCAGAGACCAGCTCTAGCAGAAAACAATGAGTGCAGTCCAGCAACTATTACTTGTAATGATTTCCAACAGAGTAGTATCTTCATGGCTACAAGATTGAGATTGTGAAAATGTCCACCTTCAGGCCAAAATCTGCCTTTCACTATGAAGGTGATTCTCATTCCAATTAAAAGGACAAGCAATGAAGTCCATCTCAGAGTTTGCCCTTCCTTGAGTTTTAATTCCAGTAACATGAAGTCCGACCAAAACCAATAAATCATAGAATCACGGGATGGTTTTGGTTAGAAGGGACCTTCAAAGATCATCTAGTTCAACTTCCCTGCCATGGGCAGGGACATCTTTCACTAAATTAGGTTGCTCGAAGTCCCATCCAACCTGACTTTGAACACTTCCAATGATGGGACATCCACAACTTCTCCTGCCCAACTTGATGTCATCTGCAAACTTACTCGATCCCCTCAGCCAGATCATCAATAAAGATATTGAACAAGACCGGCCCCAGAACCAAGCCCTGGGGAACACCACTTGTGGCCGGCCGCCAGCCGGATTTAAAACCATTCACCACAACTCTCTGAGCAAGGCCGTCCAGCCAGTTCTTTACCCAACGAAGAGTACACCTGTCTAAGCCATGAGCCACCAGTTTCTCTAGGAGAATGATGTGGGAGAATACATCTATCATGATGTATGATAAAATCTATTTTCTTTCAAGTTTACACAAGAAATGGAAAGACAATCATATTGAAGGCTTACAATCTGCCCCCCATAAAGAAACAAGCAAAATAAAATACAATTATCTCCTTCAAAACCATCTTCTCTGCTTATGCAGGCTGACGTGCCTTCATTATCCAGTCTCTCTGAAGTGGTAGAAAGTATCTGAAGAGTCCCTGTCAAATCTGATGGCCTGCCTAAAGAAGCTGTCCCATTTGGATCATACCAAGACACTTGTGTATGCACAGAAAGAAATAGGTACCTTAAGCACCATCCAACAGAATCATGGAATTATAGAATAGTTTGGGTTGGAAGGGGCCTTTAAAGGTCACCTAGTCCAAGTCCCCTGCAACGAGCAGGGACATCTTCAACTAGATCAGGTTGCTCAGAGCCCCATCCAACCTGACCTGGAATGTTTCCAGGGATGGGGCATCTACCATCCCTCTGGGCAACCTGGGCCAGTGTTTCAACACCCTCATTGTGAAACATTTCTTCCTTGGATCTAGTTGAAAGCTACCCTCTCTTAGTTTGAAGCCCTTACTCCTTGTTCTATCGCTGCAGACCCTGCTAAAAAGCCTGTCTCCAGCTTTCTTAGAAGCCCTCTTTAAGTACTGGAAGGCTGCAATAAGGTCTCCCTGGAGCCTTCTCTTCTCCAGGTTGAACAACCCCAACTCTCAGCCTGACCTCACAGCAGAGCTGTTCCAGCCCTCTGAGCATTTCTGTCGCCTTCCTCTGTTCCCGCTCCAACAAGTCCATGTCTTTTCTATACAGCCTACTTATTAGACATCACAGCATTCTGTGCCTTTAAGGAGCACATCGCCAGTGTATACAAAATCCAAAGAGATTCCCAGTCAGATAGATTATCTCATTCCCTGTAGCAACAATGATACTCAGAATGCCGCTAAAGAATCTGAAAAGAAAAACCTACAAACTGGTGTTTTGGTGTCTCCCACCACCACCACCAGAACAACAGCAAGGCTTCGAGCGATTATTTGTGTTACTCCAGATCAACACCTTTTCTTTACTAGCCCCCCCCATCCCCATCGATTTTCTAGAGCATTTTTTAAAGCCAGTACCATTAACTAAAGTTATCAACTGATTTTGTTAAATACTTAGCACAGCAGGTCTTCAATGAAATAAGCATCATAAATTGTCCATAACAAAGAAAAAGCATCTTCCTTATTGCATAGAGCTCTCTGTAAGTTGCTGAAATGTATTTAATGGTACAAACCGAAGTAAAGGTGACCGCCTCATTGCCATCCTGCAGCCCAGAGGAAGAGTTCAGAGTAAATTGCCAGCAACCTGAGTGACAGCAATCTCTTCACTACACCAAAACCAAACAGGCTTCCCCCATCCTAACTGACTATTTAAGCTTTGACTTTTTCACTCCCCGTAAGCCACTCCAGAAGTACCGCATAGGCATATCATCCACTGAGCCACTTGAACAATTTATCCACAGTTCTAATCTTTGAAAACCTGACTACTCCTTCCAGCAGTAGTAAGTCATCTTGAAACCGGTTTCACAGAAGGAAGGTTCATTTCTAAAACAGTGAGATCAGTAATTGTGCGGGAATATCATATCATCAGTGAGATGAAGTTTACCTCCTCAACTCGAGCCCCCTGGTTCGGCACACATGCCTGCGAGACACGCGGTCCTCAGCGCTGCAGGGGATGTACTGTGTGCTCCTGCCTGCAACCTGCCAGTCCTGCCAGGCAGAGCAGGGGTAGACGCTTCCTCGTCGCCTTTGCAGTGTTTGGCAGTCCAGAACATGCAGAGCTGTCATTGCTGCGCAGAATACTTCGGGGACAGCAATTGTGCATTGCTCCAGAAGATGACACTCCACTTTGTGGGATGTAATTTGTTCCACGATAGCTCTATTCTTTATTCTTAGACAGCAGGCTGTGTCTTTCCAGCTATGCCCGTGGAGGACCGTGCCACATAAGCGTGTTCAAAAGAATCACAGTCAAAAGAAGATTTTATTTTCTGCATTAGCTAGCAACAAGTGTATTTCTGCACTTCAAAATTTTCCTATTTCTGAAGCACTTTTTAAACATTATTAAGCACTCATTACTCTCCTCTGAGCTAAGCGAGTATTACCAGCACTAATGTACTAACCACTGGCACATACCAGCCCACCACTGGGTTAGGAAAATTATTAAAGACCAAATTAAAAGCCCTCAAAGCTAGATACTTTACTGTTCGGATGGTCAAATGCACAATACCTGTCACCAGACTGATTTGGACAGATACTAATAAAACAAACGTCCTGCTAAAGAGGAGGCTTATAATACAGTGCATTTGTTTACTGTGTCTTCCTTTCATTACAGTTTCCATAGAAACAGGAGAGAGAAAATTTCAGCACTGGGCAACAAATTCTAATGATATTTTAAAGAATCGTTATAATATATATTTAGTGCAAATAAAATACATCAGCAAGATTAATACTCAGGTATATGAAACATGGATCACTAGTTCTAATGCAGAGGTGTTCATGACTGTACATGATTTCTGTGTCCTTATGGCATCAAAAGAAAGGACATTTCTTTTAATACACATTAATAACCGTCCACACCATGCTGGTCCTTCTTCTTCAGGCTTTTCAATTTCATGTTGCTTCCTCCAACTGCCCTCCAAACAAGCAGGGAGCAAAAAGTACTGAAGCATTTTCAAAATATACTTCCCTTTCCCTGAAGCTTATGCGATATCTTATCCCTTACATTTATAATCACCTACAGTTTAACCATGATGTAATTTCTTATGCCTTGTGGGCTGATTTTGGTGACTCACAATTTCCAAATATATTTGTGAAGGTGGTTCATGAATTAAACTTCTGTCAGCTGAAGCCTCCAGCATTGTTCTGCCCATGTTCAGTATGGAGGCTCCTGGCTCACAAGAAGTTTTAATGGTACGGTACAGAGGATCAGTCCTTGGTTTTTAAAGGACATTCAGGAAGCCATTATATAAGGTAAGACAGACTGCAAGTGCCCCCATGGCTTTTTGTCATGCCACCGTTATTCCTTGGTAAGTTTAGGTTACCTATATATACCACTGAAAATCTTCAGATGATTCATCCTTGGGGTTTGCTGGCAGATGAGCACAGTTGTGAGTTATGCTTCTCGCAGCTTCTCTGGTACTGTACTCTTCCCCACCGCTTCTTCTCTGATTTTAAGCTGTGTCCGGATAAGACCTGGGGGACCCTGGGACAGCACCCTTGGTCAACTACAAATTCACATTTCCTCACTTAAGCAATTAACTACCTAAGTCTAGCAAACCAACATATTTTAATAAAATTAATATAATCTACAGGTGACAACATGCATCTTACAGAAAACAAACCACAGAACCACAGAAACACTTAGGTTGGAAAATACCTTTAAGATCATCGAGTCCAACCATTAACCTAACACTGCCAAGTCCACCACTAAACCTTGTCCCCAAGCACCACATCTACATGTCTTTTAAATACTTCCAGGGTTAGTGACTCAACCACTTCCCTGGGCCACCTGTTCCAATGTTTGACAACCCTTTCAGTGAAGAAATTATTCTAATTTCTAAAATCTAACCTTGTAGAATCCCTTTCACAGAAGTATTACTGAAATATCATCTTCCTTTACGGTGAAACATCTTCACCTTCTTCTCTGCTCCTTCCCTGCCCCAGTGGTCTTTGTCCCAAGAAGGATAAGCTAATAGGACAGTTTTTTGCTGGTTCCTGGGCTCTTCTTCTGCTTTTCCCTGCTCAACAGCATCACTCCTCTCAGCTGGCAGTTTGGGAGAGATTCTCTGGAGATACAGCTGGTGTCTCACCCAATGCAGAGTCATACTGAGACGACTAAACCACACATGTGGAAGCATTTGCTACAGTTTAAACTCAAGTGCAGAGGGTGCAGCACTGCCTCTGGTAAAATACTTCTACAATAAGCACCATGAACAGCTTTGGGGATCATACGCACTATTGGTGCGGAAGTGTCAGCTATTTCCCATTGTGACAGAAAGGAGAGAAGTGGTTAAATTACTGCCTGTTGTGCATGACTGTAGACATTAGCAGCTGTTATTTATAGTGCCTGTTACGTTATAGTATCCCGAAAGACAGGAGAACCACGTCATACAGCGTTACCACAAATAAAATCATTCTAGCACAAAAAAAAAAAAAATTAAGCATAGAGAATATCACTGTAGATTATCTTTAAATGGAAAGCATGAACAGCTCAGTTGCTTTGATAACAAAATGTATGTTTTAGTACCCCCACCCCACGAGCTAATACAAGAAATAGGAAGGACAGGAACAATCGTACATTAATAAAGTCATCTGAAAGAAGAAAGGTATATCTGGAAGAAGTCTCCACCAGTATGTCAGTGGAAGTGAGATGTCCTTTTCTGGAAAATGTACAACTGGAAGAGAAGAGGGCTCTCATGGTTTTAATCATGGAGAGGCTTGTATGCTACATATTTTAAATCTGTTATTTAATCCTAGGGAGTTAAATACAAGCTCAAAACATGTGGCAGACTACTCCAAATTAAGCAGCATGCCTTAGAGCAGACAAACATTGTTCAGGCATCTTATGAAACCAAAAGTTATCTAACACGGTGAGCATCTTAGATACAGAACCCAATTCCTCATAGTCTCCCACTCTTCTAGTAAAAAGGAGTGGTGGAGGAGTGGAGGTGTGGAGAAAGACAAAATAAAGCAAATAAGTTTCTTGAAATAGATTTCTTTTTAGAAGTTAGCAATGGGAATTCTAGTCCCTATTTTTTCTAACTTACATTGTTTTTGCAAGAAAATTTTTATGACAAAATCCATTATTCCCACATCCCCTGAAAAAAATGTTATTGCTCTTCAAAACCTTGAAGAGCTTCCACAAAATTTGGGGTTACAATACAAGTAAAGTGAATTTGAGAGAAGAGATTGATGGTCAGTTCTGATGTTGTTTCCATTGCTTACCCCTCTCAGGACTGGGAGTCTTCCCAGACCATGAAAAGATACATTTTTAGAATAACAATCTACTTAAACAGTTGAATTGCAATTTAAGGGAAAAAGGAATATAATCAACATGTTAAGAAATTGGTAGCAAATAAAATATAACTATTACTTCTATACTTTTGTCCTGGTTTTGGCTGTGATAGAGTTAATTTTCTTTCCAGTAGCTGGTATAGTGCTGTGTTTTGAATTTAGTATGAGAATAATGTTGATAACACACTGATGTTTTTAGTTGTTGCTAAGCAGTTGTAGTGCTTATACACAGCCAAGGACTTTTCAGCTTCTCATGTTCTGCCAGCAGGGAGGTGCACAAGGAGCTGGGAAGGGGCACAGCCAGGACAGCTGACCCAGACTGGCCAAAGTGATATTCCCCACCATACGACGTGATGCTCAGCATATAAAGCTGGGAGAAGAAGGAAAGGGGAATGTTCGGAGTGATGGCGTCTGTCTTCCCAAGTAACCATTACGCGTGATGCAGCCCTGCTTCCCTGGAGGTGGCTGAACCCCTGCCTGCCCATGGGGAGTGGTGAATGAATTCCTTGTTTCGCTTTGCTTGCGTGCACGGCTTTTGCTTTACCTGTTAAACTGTCTTTATCTCAGCCCACGAGTTTTCTCACTTTTACTCTTCTGATTCTCTCCCCCATCCCACTAGGGGGGAGCGAGTGAGTGGCTGTGTGGGGCTTAGTTGCCGACTGGGATTAAACCACAACAGCGAGCCATCGATCACTGGGTGGTGAGCAATTGTTGCATTGTGCATAATTTGGTTTTGTATATTCCTTTATTATTATTATTACTACTACTACTACCATTACTACTACTATTGTCATTATTATTATTTCCTCTTCCTTTGCTGTCCTATTTAATTATTTTTATCTCAATGCATGAGGTTTTTTTCCTATTCTTTCCCCCATTCCACCTGGGGGGGGGAGGCAAGTGAGTTGCTGCATGGTGCTTAGTTGCTGGCTGAGACTAAACCATGACAACTTTACACAACTTAATTATGTAGATTAATACATACCAGCCAAGAGATCTGTTCTTGCTTCCGAGTTGCCTCAAAGTAGCTGGAGAGAGGCAAGACACTACTGAAAGAGGGAACCCAGATACTTCTGTGTAGGCACCCCTGAGACCTTTAAAAGGTGAGGGAATAGTTTCTTTTGGCCCATGATCAAATTCCTCTAGTGGTAATGAAATATCAATCTGCTCTACTGTACCCACATGAAACCAATGAATCCAAGACTCCTCCAGCATTACAGTTATATTCCTCTGAAACCTGTTGAATTCCCTGTGCTCCTCACCATTGACTAGTAGTTGTTGTAGAACACAGTACTAACATTTTACCTTACTCACTGTATGAGTAGGAATGTCTATCTTTCGATTTCTCTGCTCAATTACACACCTTTTAACTCTACCCACACATTGCACTATGTTGGCCATGTGGTACATTTTGGCAGTGGACTTCAAAACTATGTTCCGCCACGAAAGAGTGCCTGTGTATAGTACACACACACACACATGCACCCCCTCAGTCCACACGATTTATATACTGCCTGGGAAACCATTTCACAAATAGATGAAAGCACTAAAAAAATAAAAATCCCAAACTCTGGCATATAGAAATCAGTCATTTTACATACTGCTTTCATTTGGCAATACTTGGTTACGTTACTAACATGACCAGTTATCGGAACTGCCTGCGGTTTCTGCTGCTGCTGAAGTACACTTCTCTCTTCCTTCAGTAGCTGAGCTGTGTGTATTGGGAATACTTTACAAAACATTTCAGAAATAAAGGTCAAGTGAGCTTTCTTGCAAGAGATGCTGTTTTCTGGAGAGAATTTCCTTCAGCCACTAGGGCTCTTAAGATGCTAGGCAAAGAGACTGCAAACACACACACTCACTCACATTTCTGCCTCTAGAATTAAGCTTCACTGAGTTAGAGACCCTTCTTCAGCCCTCGCTCCCCCCACACATATGAGGGTTAGACTGCTGTGAAAGTGCTATTTAACAGCTAATGGTTTATAGCCAGTCCTGAGAGAACAGGGATTAGTCAGGAATCGCCTTTCAGGGCAGCATGTTTTATGTATAATTTAATATTTATATTTTATCTTATTTAACGTGACATCTAAACATCAGTGAATTCTTTTGCTCAGCTTTTTGTTTATAAGACTACATAGTTTTGGGTGAAGCACAACCATGACTTCTAGTAACAGTAATGAGAGGGTAAAAAAATACCTTGGGAGGTATTAGTTGTAGTGGAGGACCTTGAACCCCAAAAAGGACTTTGTACTATGCTAACAGCCAGCTAGGACACTGTGCATAGACTGAAGCACCAGTGCACTGTGCTGCGACCATGCTTTATACACCACAAGCAGAATGGCACAGAGGTCTGAGCCAGCTGGAGTCTTAAAAAAGTTTTATCATAGAATCATAGAATCTTTGGGTTGGAAGGGACCTTTAAAGGTCATCTAGTCCAACCCCCCTGCAATGACCAGGGACATCTTCAACTAGATCAGGTTGCTCAGAGCCCCGTCCAACCTGACCTTGAACATTTCCATGTCTGTCCAATTAATTTAAGTGGACTAATATGTGTAATTGGCTCTATACCTGCAAGTCTTGATACTGAACTCTGAGGACCTATTGATCTTGAGACAATAGACCTGACCCCTTTGAAGTCTGAGTCTACCCTAAACTGCCTATATTTTTGCACCACATACATAGACACCAGATTTTACTGGATTAAGCTGGAGAGTCCTAGGTAGATAAAAATCCAGTAAGACAAGGCAGCCTTCTGGCTGGCTGAAGACTGAAAGTGTATAGTTCCTTATTCTAGCTAGATATCCAGCAGTACTGAGCAGACTACAATGACCCAAAGGATGCAAACTAACTTTAGAAGATAATTTCTTCCAAAGCTTGCAGGTCTCTCCTTAACATCACTGCAAGCTATCTGCTTTTCAGTGCCAGCTGCACCTTATCCAGATTCTGAATCCCTGGGAGAAGTGGAACCAATGCCCTTGTCCCTTATAGCTACGCTTCCTGTGCTGCTGATCTTCTGTAGATACGAGAAAAGCTAGAGAAAAACACCAATGAAAACAAAAGTTTGGGTAATAGGCTTATATTCACCTTGTGGGCTGTGGTAAGGGGAAGAAAATCGGGAAATCAAGAAGTGAAAACCCACCCACTCGGGAATGTTAAAATAAAAGCTTTTGGTACCTATACTCAAACCTCCTGGTTTTAAACTATTTAAATTACATACATTGCTACTATCAGATCACCTTCCCAGAACTGAACTAGTACTAAAGAAAAACAAGCAAACAAAACATGCCCTTCTTTTTCAAGTCTGTAGCTAGTGTTAACATATTCACCCAAGTCAACCAAGTCTTCTGGAAGAAGAAAGGTCACAGACTACAGTACATGAGGGTTTCTGTAGTGTAAAAATTGGCCATTAGACATTAGCTAATCAAAGACATTGCCATGTTTAGGGAACTGTCACATGGCATGTTAGAGAACTGCTACACCCTGTGTTCTCTTCTAAACAAACCTGGGGAGTGAAAAAAGGCTCATTACTTTCAAAACATGTCAGGTTTAGATACATACTAGTGCAACATACATGAAAGAGGGGAGAAGTGGACATCTAGAGGGAGAGAAGACAGGATAAACAGGATAAACAGTCGTCAAGGTTTATAAAAGGTATCTGCAAGGAGTGAGAAACAGGAGGTCCCTATGATCTGTACAAGTTAATGAGCTTAAGCCGCAGCAAGGAAGACTCAGGTTGTCTATCAGGAAAAGTTTTCAGTGGTGAGGTCGGGAAAAATTAATAAAAGGCCTGGAACAGCCACACAAGTATCTGTCAGGAAAGAGGTGGGTACAGCCGATCCTCCTTTGGGTATGGCACAGACCTGCTCCCTCCAGGTTCAAGAGTCCATGCTAATTTGACTGGTCACTTCTGGCCAAAATAAGAGGAACAGCGGTCTGTCCTAGAGACCCCAGACCTCCTCTTCCCAAGGATAGGCTAACACAGAGCTGGGTCTGGGGTTCAGCCCCTGGGGAAGGGGCAGAAAAGTGTGTATAAGAATATGTTGCTTGCGATAAGAAGAGAGCTTACCCCTCCATACACCCATCTGTACGGCGACTGCTCCAGTCCTGACTTTGCTGCTATGGCAGTGTCAGTAATGTGGAGGAAAAGAGAGGAGAGAGCAGGAATCTCTAGGGAAACATGAGAGCCCTAAATTACGCTCTGAATGCATTAGATGATATCCTTTGTTTCACACTCGGTCCAGAGCATTTAAATTAGATCTTCTCTGAACTGGATGTTTCCGTCCCCCAGGCTCATGTGGCACTATTCAATTAATCACTGTCAACATTTTTCACAACGCAAACTATGTCTGACAAGAAGTTCTGTCACAGCTTACCACCTCTGCCACTGAGTATTGCCTCACACCCTTTCATCAGTTTATCCTTGCACAGTCCCGCTGAGTTCTCCTTTCTTTATCCTTTACTGGTGATCCTGTACATCTCTGCAGAGTTACGGTCACAGGTATTGCTCGTAACAGCTCTAATGACAGGTTTTACTTTTTTTTGATTTTGCAGAAGTTGGCGTCATATGCCTACCAGCTAAAAGCAAAAAAACCTTGATACCAAGGTATGAGAACTTCCGGATTAACTAGAAGATTAAGAAAATACTTACTCTGGCTTTATTTTCACCCTTCTAATTCCCATTTCCATGGAAACTGGGCTGGAAAGTACCAGCAGGCAGCCTGCAGCTGAACATCTGAATGAGAACGCTGATGTTGAACTCAGCAAGCAGACAGCAGGTGAAGTCTGCGGGAACTGTCTAAAAATCTATAGCTATGTCTTGAAAGTAAAAGGACAATCTCAGTTCAGCAAAGAACTTCTAAAGAGGATGATACATAACCCTAGTGCATAGTCTTGCATTGCACCAGATGATAATCTGACTACCTCTTCTGTAAAACGTCGGAATAAAATTTCGTCACGAGGAATTAAGTACTTCAAAATGTTCAGATGGAAGATGATATGCTAGTGAATACGGTAAATTATTTTTGTAACAGGATTTTGGCTTCTGAACATTGTCCTGTAATTCCTTCTGTGAAACCAAACTGGCTGCTGTACAGTTCATACACATGCATTGTAAGCCCAGTCATTTGGATGGCTCTTCTTACAAACGCCCGTTGCATTTGAATAAATATATACATGAAAAAATTAGCAAGCAGTTAGTAACATATTCGCTAGTTATAAAACATGTTGGTTTTGAGTACCAATCCGTACTCCTTTTATTTTAAAAGCTACTGAGACAACACAGTTGTAGATAGAGTTCAGAAAAAATAAAGGCAATGTTAACTTCTTTATTCAATTTAGTAAAGTTTAATGCAGGAATTCTTTTTAATACCATCTTAGATTTTTCTCCTATTCAATATTTGCTCTTCAAGTAATAGGAAGAAAAGCAAACAAGTGATGGGTGAAACATTACTGTCTTGGGCTATACTTTACCCAATGAAGAGATAGCTTATTATTAAACTCCTGCTTTTGTATCTAAAGCAATTACCACTCTCTCAAGCAGATATTGTTCGTTCTTTGCTGAGAGCAGAACATTGGTCACATTTTTTTTTCAGTGTAATTTTAGCCAATGCACTGGACAAGAGAATGATTATAACGAAGGATTTAATGTCTTGTGCAAGTTTAATATCAGCACACAAGAGCTAACCTGAAAATGGATGATGAAGAAACTTGAGACAGCATAATTTTTTTTTCTTACTTTTTTTTTTAAAGAGTGGTGTTTAAAGTTTAAAAGAGCTATTTGTCAGAATCAAGTCAGCCAGATAGGTGCGGATGCTCTTTATTGTACCTATGTTCTCCTTCACTATGAGAGAGGAAATTCAAGCTTAAAGCACCAAAGAACAAATCAACCCGAGAAGCCGTTAGTGACTATTGATTCGTTCCTTCCTTTGGGATATTCAGTAGAAAAAATGAGCCCAAATTTACAGTCCACAACGTATTAAAAGGACAGTACAGAAGCTGTTTGTGCAATTTCCTTGCATGACAGGAAACTAATAATTGTGTATCAAGAGCACAACAGCAGCAGACAAAGCACACAGCTATCACCATCTCTGCAGTGCAAGAATGTCCATTTAACAGCTGCAGCAATGGTAAAAATCACACAGAGCACTTGCTGTTCATGAGACCCATTGATAACTCACATTTTACTGCACCAAATATATTTGTGCTCACCTTGAGGATCATTTACCGTGCTAGATCACGATACAGGGAGCTTTGGGATAAACAAAAATAAAATTCAAAATAATTCACTTATCAGGTCTAAGATTACTTAAACACAGCACACACAAAAGCATAAGCCTTCAGATATATTTCCTCTTTTTCTTTGTGTGAAAGTATCTATAGCTGAGCAACCCACATGTACTGCCTGAAGAGCTCTATTTCAAGAAAGACTGGAAATAAAAATAAATTTTAAAAATACATAAATTTAAATAAAAAGCAGCCCACATCAGGGAACATTGACTTCTCTGTTTCAAAGCTGCTTTTCTACCCCTCAAATTTTTTGGTTTTTATAGGAATGCCAAAACATGTTGTGTTTAATGGCTATCTTCACTTCGAGGGTAGAAACCGAGTGTACTGCTCATACGGTGTGAGCAGCTCTCTACATCATTGTCATGACTAAGACCCTTGCTAAGGGGGGAAGGGAGGCGAGAAGGATGCTCTTAGCACCTGTCTAAGGTTTACAGAGGTGACCATGCAGTAACAAAGGGGAACTTCTGACTTGGCTGAAGAGTTCCCGTTGGCAGGGGATAGATCACTGCTGGGAGATATTTATGAAGGGAATTAGAGCTGGCTGCACGTGTACACAGAGGGTGGTGGATGTCCATCAAAAGGGGTGTGTTATTTCTCCCAGCTGGAGCCGGAGAGAGAGAGAGGGTTGTAATTCAAGAAAATGAGCAAGCTGCTCCCCACCAGGTCATTAGTACCTTCACACTGTTTCCCTTTATGAACTTGTTGGTAACACCTGTACAGAGCATGGAAACTGCTTTTCTTCCAATTAACTTTATAACTGCTAATGCATCCCAGTTGTTGCTGGCTTGTTAAGTTACGGGAGATGCAGAGAAACTGAGAAGGGACATCAATACAGCTCTTATAGTATGCTTATGCATATGGAAGTGCAGAATAAAGGTGTCTTTTGCTTCTTGATGCACAGGGTATGCGACAAATGCAGGTTGTGGATACCAGCTAACATGATAATGAACATGCATTGTGCCAGTGCATGTTATATGAACTTTCAATTTATTAATGAAAATATATTTATGATTAATGGAAAGCCACAAATAAATTAACCCTTAAGAAATGTAATGTCACTGTCTATTAGAAAAGCTTAAAGCAAGCAACTAACTAGCAGCATTCAGTGTTTCATTTAGAAATTGAGATTTTGTAAATATTTTACATGTTTGAAAAATGAATCGTTCTTTCACCTTTGAAACACCTAACCTTGTTAAACACGTGTTTTCTTCCAAAACTGCATTTCTGTGGAATGGCTGAATGAGGTTTTTTATCCTCCCTTTTGAAAGGCAGGAGATATTTTTATAGCCAAGTTATATGCACTGAGAATAAAAGTTCATGGTAGAAGTACTGACACACTGTCACCTGGGGAAGGTAATCATGGCTCCCATGTACTTTTCTTTCCATGTATAGCTCTTTTTCTCCGGTTTACAAATACAGAATATCAATACTGACAGAGTAAATGTTGCCACCTCAAACCCTTATCACTGTAGGAAGGCATGGTGGGACATGCAGCTTTCTAGGGTACGGGCAATCTGAGGCCATACTACTTTTAAGTACTTTTAAGGCTAATCACATATATTGCCCAAGAATGGAGGTTAGGCTGGGTCTGATGGGCAGCCAGATGAAAGGATGGCCTGGCAGCACTGGCCCCATCGTTACCAAGGGCTTGTTTCTTTCTCTGGGGCGCAGGTCCTGTGCTAACAGCGTGAGAGAGGCTGGTCGTAGGGCCACTCTTGACTGAGGTGCCCAAGACACCCAAGCTGGCCACACCTGAACTGTTGGATGGATATAAACAAGTGGGGAAACTACTGCATCTCTCCCTTTCACCCATCCCTACTCCCTGCAGCACCTGTGGGCTTCCCTAATGATTCTGGAGGTCTCATTTTAAGCTTCTTCACCTCTCCCTTCTCCCATCCCTCCCCCTGGTCCATCTCTATTTATATTTCTCTCCTTTTTATTAGGAGCAACACCCAAGTCTGCACATTGCTAAATTCCCCCAAATCTCATCAGCTGAACACATACATAGACCTACAGCTTGCAATCAGGCCGTTTCTCTGGGCTCACTTAAAAATGGAGCTGGACAAGATTATATACCATCTATACATTTGAATGCAAATAGCACGTTCCACATTTACACAAATGTGATCAATGTCTTCTTCTTAGTTTGGACTAGTTGATTCAGACATAATCAAACAAGAAAATGGTTCACCTATCTCTCATTAACTCAATGAATGAAACTTAAAAATTCAGTCGATCTTTTCCTCCAGAAAGGAGTTGAAAAATCCCCCACGTCCTGTCTGAACTCTTCCTCTCCTTCCCTCTGCCAAGTATTTAAACATCATAAATGGGGGAAATGGGGAAAATGGAACACAGACATCATTTACTTTGCACCTGCTGGCAACTCCCAACTTTATAATAGGTAGGCAAAAAATACTTACTGCAGCTGTCACACAGAAGCAATAGAAGATACAGTTATTTTCATTCATAAGCATGCTTGACTTGTACAGCAGTTGTTACGTACCAAAAACTGATAGGTTTTCTCTTCGAAGATCTTAGTTCAAAATTTTCAAAACCAAATTTTACATTATCAGGCTCTTCTCTTATGTCCAAGTGAAGGCACTTTTGAAGGTGGCTGAGATTCTAGATAAATGGCTTTCTTGATATTGATTATAAAGGCATATTTCACCCTTTTTAGATAAATCATTGGAGTCTTACTGCCCAACTCCAGGCCATCACTTCAGGTAACACTGGCTTTGATGCCCACTCGGTACACTTCTGTACAAGTCAAGAAGAGTTTGGTCATCAAAGGAATCTGGATCAAATTCTTATATTACAAATTATAAAAATAGAAAAGGATAATCATCACAGGATATGAGCACAGGACCACACAGACTGCGCTGAGGTCATACCATGATTCCTTAGTCCAGTTTTCAGGAAAGTTTGAAATAAATATCAAGGGCAAAGTCTGTCTGCAATCTGTTCACTAATTATAAACTTCCAAATGCTTGCTAGAAGAAGTGTATTATTAACTGTCTTACTACAATTTACTTCTCCCATGTTCATTGATGAATATAGAAATGAGATTTTAAATTTCATTTGAGCAGTTGCAGGTAACCACAAGTCACACTACAGTTCAACACAGTTGTCAAGTTCTCTGTGAAATTACCCTTAGTGCAAACTGTGCCTGAAATACAAGTAACAGCAAACCAAGGAACAATTTTTTTTTTTTAATGGTAGCTATTGGGGGAAGGAATAGTGAAGCCTTAAGAGCTGCAAGCAATCACATATGTTCTGTTAAGAAGATATAAAAAATAAGCCTGTATTTTTCCTTCTTCTTCTGTGAAATTACTGTTAAATCAAGCTCACAACAGCATATGCACTTTCACTCAATTCGTAAAATTATAAAAAAAAAATTTAAAACTTATTTTAAAAGTAATTGTTTTTCCTGTAATAAAAGAATGTAAAAATAAATCATCACTTTCTTCTTGTCCATGTTATTGTCCTCACCAATTGATCTGTTCTGGTCACAAACATATTGCTTTAAGTCCCCTGCACAATAGCAAGGCATCATTAGTGATACTCCTTCTGTCTACTCCTTTAGTCTACTCCTCTAGAATCTGAAAAATAAGCAAGCATTTATCTGCAGTCAGAGCTACACATAAGACTTACTGCTTAGCATCTTTGTGAATCAACAAGACCAGACTGCAGACTCCAGTGTTAAAGCCCTTTTCTTGCCAAAACTGTAACTTTATAATTAACAATAGAGACACTTGAGAAGTTCATAAAAATACCTTTATAAGCAAGACTTATACTTATGGCTATACAACAGCCATAGCTCCGGAAAATTAACGGAATACACAAGATCTTCACATGGAAGCAGGTAATTTAAACGTAACACCCAAGCTGTCACTTCCTAGAAGAGAACTTCGATGACTGTAAATAGCAAACAAGACTTCTCTATACCATCCAATTTGTGTTTGCATTTCTCTAAATCATATTGCAATATTAACTCATTAAGAAAAAAGTTTACCTGTGTTCCTGTCAGGTAAAATACAGCAATGCTTCTGCAGTATGCCAGGCAGGACCTGTTGCAACAAAGAAACAGTCGTTAATGTACGTATATATTTTAACATCACGTGAGGAAGAGCCGATGACTGCTGGAGCGCACATCTGATCAAGCTTTGTGGTCTCATACTGCACCCAAATTAGCTATCGTGCAATGCAACTGTGAAGCCCGCTCGTTAGGAACTGCACACAGAGACGAATCTTACAAGATTAGCTGCTCACTACTGGCCTGTAAAGCTCCTGTCACCCTCTCCCGTAGGCTACAATATTAAAAAACTGAGTAAAAGAACGTAAGAACATAACTAACCGTGCTCAACTTAGAAAGACAGTATGTTATCAGTCCGTGATGCTGCTGTTCCTGATTTTGCATCTGTGGCCCTGGGGCTACGAGATCCAGTTTTTCATACATCACTCAGGACCAAATTCCAAGTGCAGCATTTCCCCCCTCACACCCTCCGTTCCAGCAGACAACACAAAACCCCAGAAGCTTGAGTAGGAAGCCCAAGGGAACGGAGAGAGAAAAGACCCCAAACTTGCGGTTGACCACGTCCACCACGCTGAGATGCCACTGGCAGGAGGCCGCAGGAGCCTCCCACCACCTCTGGCCCTTCTCGCAGGCTCACCCCTCCTCGCAGGTTTACACATTGAAGTCGCCTGTTTTGGTGCAGGCAACTCGCTTCGGTGCTCCTGCCAGCAGCAACCTGTACTTGCAGCACACGAGATCTTACTTTAATCTGACTTTTAAAGCTATAATTAACCCCCTGTACAAAGCTATCAGCACCTGTAAAACTGTACCTGTAATGGCTTTTCCTCTGCCGCTTCTGAGAAAAAGCAAATTAAAAAACGTGCTCTGAGATGGCCTCTCTAAATTTTCCCTTGGGGGGCAACATGCACCCTTTAAATTCTGAAATGTAAAAAAAAACAAACCAAGAGTTAGTTTCTACAGACAGGAGGCCAGCATAGCCACCGTCTGGAAATGCTGGGGCGTCTGACCGTTAGGAAGACCCCAAGCCCCACCACAGCTCACATTAAGTTTTTGAAATTCCGGGATGAAAATGCCTTAGGGACTAGAGATACTTGTATTTTCCGCAAAGAGTGCTATTGCTGTTTGGCCAAGGCTAATAGCTAGGGATGAGGCCGCTAAGAGTCAGACACGTACTGCGCCCGCAGCTGCACCGTACGTCCCCATCGCTCCCCGCCGGGCTTTTCCAATACACCCTCCGGTAGCCTCAGGGGGATGAACACCTCTGCTCGTGTGTCCTCCAGCACAACAAATTAAAGTCTTAAGAAACTTGCTGCACTGTGCTTCTTCCTGAATGCACACATGCAGAGGCAGGGCCAGTGCTAAACTGTGCTTTTATTGCCATTATAAGCTGAAAAGTCAGTCTGTGGTCAGAAAGCTGCTCTGGACAAAAAGCAGTGGGTAAAACTGTCGGGGATAAAAACAGTTTCCCGCTCAACTCCTCTAAACCCGACTGAAGGTAAGGCATTTAAATGTAAGCTCTTATAAAAAAACCAAAACCAAACAAACAAAAGAATCACTTATTCTGGCGTAATTCTAAAATTAACCTTGTGGATAAAAGGGAAAACAAATTGGGTTTAAGTGGCAGATGTTAGGCACAGGGTATTCGAATCAGATCCCCAGAGAGATGTCTCAGCATATCCCCCCGACAGCTTATCAAGGAACCGCTTTGTTGCAAATACAATTTATGGTCACATCTAGGGCTTTATTGCATTACCGTACATACATCTTGTAAACATGTTTGACTTACTAAGTAGCTTATTTTTTTCTCAAAAAACACTCTTTCACACACATGGACTTTTGTCCTGGTGTAGGTCTGTGACTGCCAGTGCTTCTGGAGGCTGCCAGAGCAGTGCTTCCTTCCCTAGACATGACATCGGACCTCACAGGTCACCCACAGCCACCCTTTAAAGTCCGCAAAATTCGAGGGAAGGAGGAAGACGTACGTTAGATCACAGCCACCTACTTCCAAGATGTGCGCCGGCCTTTTACTTCGCTCTGTTGCGACGCCGCTTAAGCAGCTCCCACCACCCTGAAGTTACGGTACGTGACATACGGCTCTGCCTACAGAAACACCCTCGCCAGGAGGCAGGCCACGCTGGCGTACACGGGTGGCCATCTCCTACTTCCAAATTCCTGCATGCTCAGCTAGACCAGCTGAGTACCGTCCTTGCTCATCTCTTTTGGTCTACGTAAGACCTTTCGATAAGTAAATGGCTTCCTTAAGTAGCAATCCTCCCTTGAAGTAGCCTCAAAACTAGACAGGTTGCTTCAGGGAGGACTATTCGAGGGAACAAAGTAGGACTTGAACCAAAGTATCAGCTTGCCTTACCCCGATTCACAGAGAGCAAGCACCTTGCATTTTAAGAAGAATCAATGGCACGAATAATAATCTTCTGAAAACCACGCTCGTCATTCTACAGTGTTTCTTAAATCTTAAAATAATTAAATTCAATAATCCTTAGGAGTACAACGTCATACATACAAACTACATCATCTTCCTTATGGCCATGGATATAAATAACAGCACAGCCTTGTACACACTGAAAGCATAAAAATTAGAAGCACAGAACAAAGAAATCCTAAAATGAACAGAGACAGTCTTTCAAAGCAGTGTAACACAAAGACTGAATTTTAAAAAAACACTGTCTCACTCAGACATAAAGTAACATTTAGTTCCTAGTGAATCTGTCACATTTTCTTCCCCACATTCACGAACCATGGGGAAGCATTATGTATTTATTATGACCACCTAGTTAATCAAATTAAGATTGAAATTAAAAGAAGAGACAGAAAAAGCAGGTCTGGAGTAGCAAGCCAATTTCAATGGGGGGGGGTAAAAAAAGCTCTAGAAGATAATTTTCCTTTCCTGGTAGACTGGATATAGATAAGCGAATAGTCACACTGAAAAGCACAAGCTGGAAAAATATTTATTTGTCCCTTCCCTTCGCTCTCTTAAGTGTTAAATAGGCAAACAGCAAGGCAGAAGCTAAAACACTGCTTCCTTCTCCCCAGCCCTTTAACATGTTTACCCTGCACAAAGGCAGTTTCTGGCTGGTAGGAGTTTGATAGCAACCTCCCACTTATCTACAGTATACAGATTTTTACACTGTACCCATCTCCATGGTATCCGAAAGCCTCCTCACACTGCTCTCCTCCCACTTTCTCCCCACTCTGTTTCTTTCCTCCCCAGGGAAAATGACGAGAATTCCTCAGCAAAACTGTCACCTTTCCCTCTACACATCCCTCCTTTCCCCTGCTGCTTTCCTGCCATTCATTTGCGTGCTGTAATCCCCAGTTTATTCCTTAAAATGCCTTACGTCTCAGCGCTTTGCTTTAATTTCACAGATAATCCCTACATTAATTTTTTATTATTATTATTATTTTGTGGTTTGAAACTTTACACGGGCAATTTGAGTGAGATTCTTCACTCAAATCAGACCTGGAGTGATTTCTGCTGTAGAAATCAAAACGTGGGAGCGACTGGACGGATTCACAGGCCAGGGAGGGAAAAAAAAAAAAGGAGAATAGAATATTGTTTCCGAATATTCTTTTTCCTCAGCAAAAGAGAAACAGGTTTCAATTATATTAAACTGATGGTTTAACCTTCAGTTGTTTTACAAGTTCTCAGCTGGGAGCTAAGGCATTGCAATACTAAATTAAAACTGGACGCAGAGATGCAGGAACAGAATAAGTAATACAGCAGGTGGCATGTCCTTAACATCAAGGTGCTTCCCTAGCAGTAGCCAAATGAGCTCTGGCCCACAGTATACGGTTAGGCAGTCACCTGTAGCAGGAATGTAGCCTTTGCCCACGGTGCCGAGCCGAAAGATTCCTCAGATTCAGTGAAAAATTCTGACTGATGTTGGTGGACATTGATCAGGACCTACTTACTTCTGTTTTCACTGCAGCTTGCTGTGCTTAGAGATATATAAATATATAGCTGCCATAAGTAGTATCCAAATTTTTAGTTGCATCTGTATGTAATATAGGTATACAGAAAGCTTTACAGAGCAGCATGGGGTAGCTACATAGCTGTTTACAATTTAGTAAAGCTCATATTTTTATAAGTCTGCTTGGGAACTTTCCTTCATTTCATAAAAATAAAACATCCGAGTCCTCTGAATTTTCAGCGTGCATTACTTTTTTAGAGTGGTTTAACAAGAACTAGAATTAATTCACACAAAATCATTTTAAGTTTGGAAAGTACTAACCTCTAACACAATTAAAAAAAAAAAAAAACTTACAAAGAAGCAAAAACATGTGAAGCAAAATAATTCTAGTATGGAAAAATGCCTCTGTGAAATGGATATCTACTCACTGAAAAGGATCTGCTGCATGAAGATGTTCAGGCCTCTCTATGGTACTGGATGATAAAGATGTTCTGCTTTCTACTCCACTTACAACTGGGCTAAGATGGCCATAGAAAAGTTTATCAGGATACTATTTTCCCTTGCCCATTTACATTTTTTTTCCTGCTGAAAAGTAGGTCAACTGAAAATGAATGTTTCACAGGTCCAAAATTACAGAACAACCAACTCAGGAGTCTCAGTGCTCTATAGGTGAAATTCAAGGCAGAAGTTAACAAGGATTTATACTGTGGTTTATAATTTGCCAGAAGGAAGGAACCTCAACTGGAATTTCAGGTCCCAAGCTGAGATATGATATTTGTCTCTGCTTTTCACATCCTAGAAATTCAGTGATCCCAAAGACTGCAAAGTCAGAATATACCTTTTTAGCCATGCCAGCCATACAGGTCATATACATGGCCCTTGTGCTTATGTTCAACCACTTCCAAGGACTGCCTCTGAGATAGCCCCCATCCTCCTAAGCTCCCTCACCCAGAAAACTATTACAATTAGCATGTGAAACAATTTGATTGCAAGAATATGGTAATATTCAGAATAAAATGTGTCAAACCCATAGTGGGCCAATACACCTTGATTTATAAAATTTTAGAGAAAACATATTCTGGAATTTGAGCTTTACTCATGCACCAGTGGTTACAGAGACGTGGTTCTTGGACAGAGTCTTCCCACCAAGTGTGCCTTGCATCTTCTGTGGAAGCAGTACTGTAGTGGAGGTAAGTGAGGTTAGATATTTTGGTGTGATCCAGTGAGTGAGTTCCTATCTTTTTGACTTTCAAATGTTGTGTCACTTCTTTTGAAAAGGTAGGAACCTCCTAGACCTTGCTATCTCCGTGCTAAGCATTGCTGCTTTCCTACCATCCGCATAAATCTCATGGAAGGAATTTTAATTGTTTTCACTCTAACGATCATATTCTATTGCTGTGTTTGCTTTTCCTTATGGTTGTCTCAGGGCTTTTGTTTTAGGCAAGATTTCTTTGTCAGCTACTACAGAGATGTTTTGAAATAATGTTTGTAACAACTAGGTTTTAAAAACACTGAAAATCCTGCACTCGTACTTCTCTGAAGGTCTTTTGTTTCCTCCTTTCATTACAGGGGCATATTATATTTTGGGTTTCCTTTTTATGATAGAATCACAGAATCATTAAGGTTGGAAAAGACCTTTAAGACCATCAAGTCCAACTGTCAAACCAATACCACCATGCCCACTAAACCATGTCCCGAAGCGCCACATCTACATGTTTTTTGAACACTTCCAGTGATGGTGACTCTACCACTTCTGTGGGCAGCCTGTTCCAATGCTTGACCAAATTATTATATATTATTATTATTATTATTGTTTCCTTCTATTTTGGACTTCATACCTCAGGATTTTATATGTCTCTGTCCCAGTGACACCGTTAAAAAGAGAAGGTCCTACCACTCTGGAACCAATGCCCTGCTTCTTGTTAAGCAGAAAGGAAGCATTCAGGATTGGCTGTTCACAGCAGCCAGCTATCTACAGCCAGGTCTGTAAAGGTATCTGCCTTCAGACAGGGTGTGAAAAGTAGGCAAATTTTCCCGTTCACAAGCTGTTGGATCATCTGAACCATCATAAATCAAAGGTTTATCATTATAGCGTTTCCATATTTCTTCCTTCAGAGCAGACAGGTTCATGCAACCAGGTGCTGAAATGCTGCATCAAGCTATTGCCTTCAGCTTCCTAACAATGTGCAGTTGGTTCAACCTACAAGAAGCTAAATCTGAACTTCATTCCACTCTCACAAGCATAATTATATTTGGGTATGCTTTTTAAGGGGTATCTAGGGAGTATATCAACAAATATCTGTTATAATTTCAGTTCCTGTAAGAACTCAAAAGCAATCTAAGATTACCAGTGGGTCTCTTCTGTGTTTCACTTGAAGCTGTTATTGATACAACCCACATTGGCATCAGCGACAGTTCCAAGTTACTCGTAAAATCAGTCCTTGAAATATCTGGCTCTGGAGGAAGAGAGCAGCAGGACGAGAGGCACTTGCCCTCCCAAGGCTTGCCCAAACCCGCACATAGTCCTTGCCAGAGCAACACAGACCCCGCTCATGATGGCAAAGCTAGCGCAAGTAGAGAGTATTAAGGCTTGATTATTTTGTGTATCTGGTACTGCTGAAAATAGTAGAGATTTTGCAAGACCTTTCAATCTTTCCCTGCTAGCTGTCAACTCCTCTGCCCTCCCAAGGAAACAACCTTTCACCATAGCTCCTGATGAGCTCCACCCTGCTGCAAAGGCAGCCTGTGCCAAAATGTCTCCCATCCACGACAGTTCAAGTAGGAAGCCCATCTTGTCAGTTTATTTCATTGTATTCTGATGCGATGGCCCAGACTTGTCCAATTATGCTTCTTCAAGATTTTACTAGATTGCTATTGTGCAATATCCAATTTCACATATACACCAGTGAACCTTCATGTTAATTTAATGTCAAACCAGAACTTGCTAATGATTCATCTGCTTTTTGTGTTTTTTGTAAAAGTATTTTCTTCTCTTATCATCGTTAGTCTAGATGATAGAATGATTATACCTTAGTCTACCATTCCCAATTAAATATCAAGAGCATAAATAAAGCATGAAGATTTTGTTGAAAGGACAAGTTGCACTGAAAAAGGAAAAAATAGATTTAAATAGATAAAAAATAGTATTATTTCAAATACTTCGATATTGCATCAATGTATTTCTCATCTCATATCAAATCACATTTGAATACGAATATTGTCTCCTTCTGTTTTTGAATAAAAGGAAATGATGGATTAAGGAAGATAAATCTCAGAAATATTCTGAAAACATTACAATACCAATAATAATATGTGTTCTTTCAGACTGCATTACATCTCAAAAAATGTAAATTTTCTAAAACTCTTTCCACAATTAAGGAAGTATTGACACCAACAACAGAAGCAACGTTTCTTCAGCAGAGTTTTCAACTAAAAGTGATAGACGTTTAAGTAATGAGGAACTCACTGACTGCATAATCTATTTTGTATATCTGAATCAAAACTAAATAAGGGAAAGCAACCCTAGAAGAAAAGGTATAGCTTTATAAGGACCCCAGAGAGTATAGCTCAGCTCCATTAACTGTCTTTGGCTTCATTACTCCTTTTATCCAAGACACCATGCCAAGATAAGCTGAAACATGGGTTTGATAATTTTTTTTGATGGTCCAGGAAAGAAAACATGATTACCACTATGACACATTTTAGATTTATGGCAGCATGAATCTACATTAGCATGAACTAATTCTAATTGTCCTATGATTAGCAAGTACTTATATACATGAATCTTTTAAAAGTTATTATCTGAAGTATAATCCCTGCACATAGCTGTCATAAGAATATAACATGCAGACTAAATAGAGGAACTAGGCAAGTCTGTGGGAAAAAAACCTATGTACTCTGAAAGTTAGCAGCACATCTAGCTCTGAAGTGACCCAAAATAATACCTAAAGATAGTCTTTTCCCTATTTAATAGCATAGGAAAATAAGTGGTGGTACTAGCAACAGCCACAAAACCTATTTCTTTCTTGACTTCCTCTTCAGTATTTAGACTCTTTGAGAACAATACATCAACAACAACAAAAACTCCTTTATATCTTTCACTTTCAGAAGAGTACACTCCTTACTGACAGAAAAGACTTTGTTATAGTGTTCCATATATTTGTGACCTCCAGGTCCAATTACTGGAATTGGCTGCACTTACAAGAGAATCCACAAATTATTTAAGATGCCTCAGACTAAACACAGCATGATAAATATGGGTCTATTGGGAACACATCAGTTTGTTGTTCAAATAATTACATCATTGCACCACTGTCCGAAACTAGGCCTTCAAAAATCTGCAACATGCAATGTCAAAGTTCTCTGAATCTAAGACAAGATGATGCCCTCAAAGCGCTTTGAATCTGAGAGATGATGATGTTGCCCCTCCCAGGGTTACATTGTTGGGAGGAAGAGACCAAGACTTTTCAGTTGATGCTGTAATTTCTTTTTCCAAAAGCAAATTAATAGAAGGATAAACTTCAGGACAAAACCAATTGTATTTTCAACTTTCCTTCAGATGAAGTATTCCTAACCAACTCATCAGATGTACAGTCATTGCACTACACATAAAGCAACCAACATAAATTCACTTACTCTTGCAACTGGACCTGAGAAACACGTTTTGGTATAAAACAGAAATCACAAACATTTCTTCTGCCTGTTACTACCATGAGCAGCAGTAGCATCTCCTACCTAATGGCAATACCTAGACGCAAGGTGGTATCCTATCTCTGGTGTGGATCATGGGTCAGGAATAATTGTAGCAGACCACTAATACTTCAAAGGTTGGTCACAATTCTCCACAGAGACTCTGCAGGGCCAAGAGCCCAAGCCTCATCTTGGGCTGAAGAAGGAATGGTCAGAGACAACCCCTGGGCTGACAAAGACTCCCACAGTGGTGGCAGGTATCAAGACGTCCAAGTTAAGACCACGCATCAAGACGTCCTGTGTTAAGCAAAAGAGGAGGGTGATTGTTGTAGGCGACTCCCTTCTAAGGGGTACAGAGGGCCCAATATGTCGACCAGACCCAACTCACAGGGAAGTCTGCTGCCTCCCTGGGGCCTGGGTGAGAGACGTCACCAGAAAACTCCCTCGTCTGGTTCGGCCCACTGATTACTACCCTGTTGGTCATGCAGGTTGGCAACGACGAGGTTGCGCTAAGAAGCCCAATGGCAGTCAAAAAGGACTTGAGAGCACTGGGGCGACTGGTCGATGGAGCGGGAGCGCAGGTAGTGTTTTCGTCAATCCCTTCAGTGACAGGGAAGAACGCTGAAAGGAACAGGAAAGCACACCTGATCAACACGTGGCTTAGAGGCTGGTGCCGTCGTCAGAATTTTGGGTTTTTTGACCACTGGGCGGTTTACACGGCACCGGGCCTCCTCGCAGCAGATGGAGTGCAACTGACGCCAAGGGGCAAAAGGATTCTTGCTCATGAGCTGGCAGGCCTCATTGAGAGGGCTTTAAGCTAGATTTGGAGGGGGGAGGGGATAAAACCAGGCTCACTAGAGTTGAACCTAGGGGTAGGTTCAACGTGCCAGAGTTGAAATCGATAGCCCAGCTCACGTGCATCTACACCAATGCACGCAGCATGGGCACCAAACAGGAGGAGCTGGAAGCCATTGTGCAGCGCGACAGCTATGACGTAGTTGCCATCACAGAAACATGGTGGGATGCTTCTCATGACTGGAGTGCTGCAATGGATGGCTATAAGCTCTTCCGAAGGGATAGGCAGGGAAGGAGAGGCGGTGGGGTGGCTCTGTATGTTAGGGAGTGTTTTGATTGCATAGAAATCGAAGATTGTGAAGACCAAGTAGAGTGCTTGTGGGTAAGGATGAGGGGGAAGGCCAATGAGGCAGATATCCTGCTGGGAGTCTGTTACAGGCCACTCAGCCAGGATGAAGACACAGACGAGACATTCTATAAGCGACTGGCGGAGGTCTCGCATTCGCTGGCCTTTGTTCTTGTGGGGGACTTCAACCTACCGGACATCTGCTGGAAGTATAACACGGCAGAGAGGAAACAGTCTAGGAGGTTCCTGGAGTGTGTGGAGGATAACTTCCTGACACAGCTGGTGAGTGAGCCCACCAGGGGAGGTGCCTTACTGGACCTGCTGTTTACAAACAGAGAAGGACTGGTGAGAGATGTGGTGGTCGGAGGCCGTCTTGGGCTTAGCAACCATGACATGATAGAATTCTCAGTTGTGAGTGAAGTAAGGAGAGGGGTCAGCAAAACTGCTGTCATGGACTTCCGGAGGGCAGACTTTGGCCTGTTCAGGTCACTGGTTGAGAGAGTCCCTTGGGAGACAGTCCTGAAGGACAAAGGGGTCCAGGAAGGCTGGACAGCCTTCAAGAAGGAAATCTTAAAGGCGCAGGAGCAGGCGGTCCCCATGTGCTGTAAGAAGAGCTGGCGGGGAAGGCGACCGGCCTGGCTGAACAGGGAGATTTTGCTGGGACTCAGGGAAAAGAGGAGAGTTTATCACCTCTGGAAGAAGGGGCAGGCAACTCACGAAGAGTACAAGGATCTCGTTAGGTCAAGCAGGGACAAAATTAGAAAGGCAAAAGCCCAGCTAGAGCTCAGTCTGGCCACAGTCATAAAGGTTAATAAAAAATGTTTTTACAAATATATTAACAACAAAAAGAGAGGCAAGGAGAATCTCCATCCCCTACTGGATATGGCGGGGAACATTGTCTCCAAGGACAAGGACAAGGCTGAGGTACTTAATGCCTTCTTTGCCTCAGTCTTTAATAGCCAGTCCAGGTATCCACAGGGTATTCAGCCCCCTGAGCTGGAATACAGGGATGGAGAGCACAATGTACTCCTCATAATCCAGGAGAAAGCAGTCAAGGACATGCTAAACCACCTGGACACCCACAAGTCTATGGGGCCTGATGGGATCCACCCGAGAGTACTGAGAGAGCTGGCGGAGGAGCTTGCCAAGCCACTCTCCATCATTTATCAGCAGTGCTGGTTAACACAGGAGGTCCCAAACGACTGGAGGCTTGCCAATGTGACACCCACCTACAAGAAAGGCCGGAAGGAGGATGCTGGGAACTACAGGCCTGTCAGCCTGACCTCTGTACTGGGGAAGATTATGGAGCGGTTGGTCTTGAGAGTGCTCACAGGGCATCTGCAGGACAACCAAGGGATCAGGCCCAGCCAGCATGGGTTCATGAAAGGCAGGTCCTGCTTGACCAACCTGATCTCCTTCTATGACCAGGTGACCCGCCTAGTGGATGAGGGAAAGACTGTGGACGTTGTCTACCTGGACTTTAGTAAAGCCTTTGACAGCGTCTCCCACAGCATTCTCCTGGAGAAACTGGCGGCTCGTGGCTTAGACGGGTTTACTCTTCGCTGGGTGAGGAACTGGCTGGATGGCCGAGCCCAGAGAGTTGTGGTGAACAGCGTTAAATCCGGCTGGCGGCTGGTCACAAGCGGTGTTCCCCAGGGCTCGGTTCTGGGGACGGTCTTGTTCAATATCTTTATTGATGATCTGGATGAGGGAATCGAGTGCTCCCTCAGTAACTTTGCAGATGACACCAAGTTGGGTGGGAGTGTTGATCTGCTGGAGGGTAGGAGGGCTCTGCAGAGGGATCTGGACAGGCTGGATCGATGGGCAGAGGCCAACTGTATGAGGTTCAACAAGGCCAAGTGCTGGATCCTGCACTTGGGTAACAAGAACCCCATGCAACGCTACAGGCTTGGGGAGGAGTGGCTGGAGAGCAGCCCGGCGGAAAGGGACCTGGAGGTGCTGGTTGACAGCCGGCTGAACATGAGCCGGCAGTGTGCCCAGGTGGCCAAGAAGGCCAACAGCATCCTGGCCTGTATCAGGAATAGTGTGGCCAGCAGGAGTAGGGAAGTGATTGTGCCCCTGTACTCGGCACTGGTGAGGCCGCACCTTGAATCCTGTGTTCAGTTTTGGGCCCCTCACTACAAGAAGGATCTTGAGGTGCTGGAGCATGTCCAGAGAAGGGCAGCGAAGCTGGTGAGGGGTTTGGAGCACAAGTCTTATGAGGAGCGGCTGAGGGAACTGGGATTGTTTAGTCTGGAGAAGAGGAGGCTGAGAGGAGACCTTATCGCTCTCTACAACTACCTGAAAGGAGGTTGTGGCGACGAGGGTGTTGGCCTCTTCTCCCAAGTAACTAGTGATAGGACAAGAGGAAATGGCCTCAAGTTGCGCCAGGGGAGGTTTAGATTGGATATTAGGAAAAATTTCTTCACTGAGAGGGTGGTCAGGCATTGGAACAGGCTGCCCAGGGAGGTGGTGGAGTCGCCATCTCTGGAAGTGTTCAAAAAACGTGTGGATGTGGCGCTTCAGGACATGGTTTAGGGGACATGGTGGCGCTGGATTAATGGTTGGACTTGATGATCTTAAAGGTCCTTTCCAACCTAGTGATTCTGTGTGATTCTGTGTGATTCAGGTAGTGATTTCCAGGGGCTGGAAGGTGACTGAGCCTGATCCACAGGTCACAAAAAGGAAGTAATGGGTGATAGTGGTTGGACATTCCCTTCTGAGGGGACAGAGATGCCTATCTGCTGACTAGACCAGCTGGCTCAGGAGTTTGCTGCTTGTCTGTAGCCCAGCTCCTGCACATCCTACAGCAACTGCAGAGGTTCACCCAGCCCTTGAGCTACACCCCTGAGCTGCGCATCCATAAGGAACAAGGAGGGGATCACTTAAGATATCTGGATATAACAAGTCCATAGGGCTGAGTGGAATCCAAGGAGTCCAAGGGCTCCGTGGGTGATGACTCTGATTCCTTGCTCTGTCATACACGATTTTAATATATTAGATTTAATGTGCTAATACAGTCAAATATCACACTAAGATGTAACATGAAAATGCAGCGGTCCCTCCATCCTCCCTCAAATGTATTTATAACAGACATATGTAATTTCCATTTCTACTAATGAATCTTAAGTTTGAATAATGAGCACATTTACATCCACCCGCAAAACCAAAAGCCTTATAGAAGCTTAGGAGTCAGCAAAAGACAGCTATTCCCTCAGAAGTCACAAAGAAGTCACCCTAGGGCTGCAATTGTTTCATTAATTTAAGAGTAAGCTGTGGAGAGTGATTTGATGCAAGAAGTTGCTTATGAAAAAAAAATTTTGACTGATACATTATGATTTATGCATCTTCAAGCATCTGATTGTGTTTTGAGCAAATAAAAATTCTAGAGCTTGCTATATATATTGGAGCAGAACAAACATCTTCATTTTCATTCTCTAAAATACAAAACATGATGATAATAGTTCATTTTTTCCCCTGCATTAATCTATTTAGATACAAAGTATGCATGTACCTTGCAACGCTTAGACCGCGAGGTCTCCCGGTCGGAGACCATGGTACTACAGTGGTACAGATAAATGTGAGGAAGCAGTCCTCCCGGGGAGAAGGATGCCCTGGTGTTTATCTTGTTTCTGAGGTACCACGAGGGCCCACACCACAACGGCAGCACGGTTTGTGCAGGTAACAGCGAGTGTAGAGCAAGGCTATAGCAAATCACAGTGAATGTTTTCAGGCTGGGGGATTTTAAGCCCTCTAGCAGATAGGTCCTGGCTACCTCCCCACACTCATCACTCGCCAGGGTCGGCTGACCCATCAGCACACACATGCACTGCAGAGACCGCTCCCACCATCCCAGCTGCAGAGATTGCTCATCTCCTCTGTTATTTTCTCCCAGGTAGAAGTCATAGTCCTCCTCAGGGGTCATCTTGGATCCTACACTCCAAGCTGCTCTTTCCACAGGCAGATGGGGATTCAGCAGACCTACGCGGAGGAAAAAAATCCTCCTGACTCTGGAACAGCCTTCAGTGAGCACAGCAACCTCAGTGCTGGAGAGGTGGAGGTGCCTGGCCATTGTGGAGAGGGCTGGATCTGGTGGCACTAAACCTGCACCGTGTCCCTGGTGCCTCACTAGACAGTACTTGACCCCTCAAAAGTTTTGTTGGAGAAGAGGTGAGATGTCTCCGTGCTTCCATCTCACCCACACACTGCTGAACAAAGCCGGCCATGGCTTGGTCCCTCAGGCTTTAGTCTGGGAGAGTGTTGTGGAATACGATTTTACTGTGGCTTGTCACAAGAAATCTTTTTAATGCACAATGTCAATAAATTATGTGATTCAAAAGCACAGATTATTCAGATAATAATAATATATACAAGGTAAATGCCAGGGAATCCCGGGTGTTATTTCTCCTTGCTGCTCTGGAATTATATTTAAGATTTATGTGTGAAGCACAGGGATCTTAAAGATTTTGATACCCATGTTTGCACTGCAGAAACAGAACCATTAAACATGTAAAACAAAGTAATAGTCTTTCTCTGCATCTTTATTGGAAAGAAACTAATCTTCATTAAAAATTAAAGTTTATGGTTTTGTACCAGGACTTGGCAACAAAACTCTCCCAATGGGCTGCTTTATTCTACTGTGTAGGAGTCACAGATATACAAAGAAATTCAGCTCAAAAATTATGAGTAAGGTGAAAGAGGATGTTCTAAGTATGAAAGTTACCACAAAAAAAAAAAACCAAAAACAAAAACTGTTGACCTGCATTTATGGTCCTGGTATCACAGACCTTTCTCATTGTGAATCAAAGAATAACTCATGTATTAGAAGTGTTGAATCATGACTTGAACTAGCAAGGAAGTCACCTAATACTTGATAATTTAGTAGTAGTTTACCTGTGATATATGGTTGATTTAGAAGTTATTTGTTATATTCAATTTCAAGTTTATTAATACCTAAGAAATAGAAGTCACCTGTATAAGTGGGGGAAACTGAAGTCCCCACTGTATTAGGACCAGAGTCTATCCGTTAAAACTATTTGGTATTACACTTCAAAGATAGCTTTTATACATTTGTCACTTTGAAGAAGTGGAGACTCTAGACATAAGTGGCACTCTCTGTCCTTGATGGGACAACTGCAGAGATGAATGAGATGTCTGCAATTTCATCTAGCCTTTTCCCCTGGCCAGGTGAAAGACGCCCTGAAAACTGGGAACCAGGCATAGTTTTTCCAAAGACTGCTTTGTTGTTCCATGTAAATCGAGTCCATTTTGTCATCTTTTGGCCCAACACGCAAACTGAAGTAGCAGCACGCTACAGAATTCATGCATACACAGAACTGGGACATTTCACTCCTGATGGACAACTGCAAGTGACAGCAGAAAAAACAGAGAAGGAAGGGTTATTTTTAGGAATACTTATTTCATAGATTTAGGTTACACAAATCTTCATGCAAAGAGAACAAACAGAGAAGGATGCCTGTGCCTTGTTCATGCCCTTGGCAATGTTTGATAGCACACGGGGATATAGATTTCAGAACACAAAGTGACTACCCACACCTCCTTCCCCAAGGAGCAGGCATTCCTGTGGAAATAATAGCTTTCTCTTTAAGACAGAAATTTGTCTTTATTACCCATGTTTCATTCAATATTGAACAATATGATAGCTTATTGTGACCCTCAGTCATTTGGGGAGATTTTGCTGAAGGTGGGATAAAACAAGGATAGGTCTCAGTTAAGCAGGTTATCATTTTTTTCAATTCCAGTTGAACAGTTATGCTTCCGGAGAGGATTTTTGCGGAAGGAGACTGCATAATTAGTGCAGTCATTTTTTTGAGAATACAAAATGGAAAAAGCGGCAGGGAAGTTTTAATCTGTGAGCTGATGATAACACACCGTTAAAACTATGTAGCTTCTGTAGGTTGCTCTAATCTATAATGAGTTTAGGGTCGACATACCACTGGATGACCCAAAGATGCATACACAGAAAGGGAATTTTTGATGCCTATAAAGGTGAAAAGACAGATGTAAAACATGCACAAAGGTGCCTATTCCTCTGCAGAGGCACAACTTATCTACAACATGGGAGATCGAGCTGCAAGTCAAACATCTACCAAATAGAGATGCTAGAGACTTATCTTTTGAAAGGCTGCCATGGTCAGTTATTGTGAGGTAACATTCATCTTCTCTGATGAAGATTTTCTCCATTTTGCACAAATAGCAAAGTGTTACTGAGATCACAAAGACCTCTAGAATTTAGCAGCCAGAAGACCTGCCAAAAATCAAAGCAAGTTCCTGCCTCATTTAAGTATTTTGTACCATGCAGAATTACTTTCACAGAGCACAGCAAAATGTCCCTGATGGTAGAGTACCGGAGAGGGTTACAGCACTCTCCCAAAGACAGTAGACACCTCACCCGGAATTAATTGGAGGGATATACGGACCCGTGCCAGCTACATCCCAGAACAGCATGCTAAGTACTCCCATAAAAAGAAACAACTACCCTTTTCTTCAGCTCAGTATGTTTTGGGGGTTTTATAAGCCTTGCAAAGGGCAATGGGGCTCCACAGAGTTAATTAGTTTTCCGACCTGGAAAAATATTTTACTGCTTTTTTGTGATGCTTCTAGAACCTTCATTTCCAATTAAAGAAATAAGTACAAGAAATGATGGAAGGGTAGGGAACATTTTTTTGTTGGCAAATGTATATGTGGAATGACAGAGTTTTTATGTATATGTTTTCTTAACTACAAGCTAAAATAAATGCAGTTTTAGAGGGATCTTATTTTTCCTGCTGTCTTGGCTATCCAACTGAAAATAGGTTGTTTTCAGCCTGTTTATTTTTAATTCTTCCTTTCATGTTGCTTTCAAGGAAATGTCACCTCCCAAGAACAAAAAGTTAAGTCAGTTAAGTCACACAATGCTGAACGATATAATCAATCTGCTTGACAAGCCTAGCCTGCTGAAAACATTAAAGAATAAGCACCTGACTAGTAGACAAGCCATCTCCATTCACATAAGTTCCTGTTTCAGCATTTTAATTATTCTCATGGGTCATCCCGTCTTCAGACACTCATCACTGGTAAACACCAACAATTTGTTTTTTTCCAAGGACTGAACTCTGCCTCTTCAAACCAGAATCTAGAATTACCAATGAGGTTGCTTGAGCCTGTCCCGATAGCCCTGTCCCGATAAAAGACTAAGGGGCTCCACCGCTCACTATTCAGATTGCTTATTCTAGCCAAAAAGCTATTAAGAAAGCCACCCAAAATATTGATTTGCTACCAGCCAAGATTCCAAAGGGTAAGTAAGCGGCCTGTTTATTTACACAAATACCCTGTGCAACTACTGCAACATCCCACTGCACCTCAGACTGCCTTAGAGCAGTTTTTATTATTGAAACACATAAAAAGCCATGAGGTAGCATAACATAAAAAGCTAATTTTCTGTTTGGAGCGCTTGGAGTAAATGTTATGAAAAGTTTACAGTTTGTTGCAATAAATACAGATAGCAGAAAAAATAGTATGCAATCAAATGTTAGGAGTCTTTGGATGGACCAAAATATCACCCTAGTATCTTGCAATTTTTAAATCCTTTTTCATTTTCCTGTGATTATTTTCTACTATCTCATGGCAGTAATGGCAATTCATTTTGTTGAACTATCTCATTACAACACCAATGGGAAGTATTGTGATCTATGAGCTAGAACAGAAACATTACTGTTATGTGACGTAATGTGGAAATTTATATCAAAGCAAATGTGAAAAAAACCATGTTAAATAAAATAAACTGCTACTTCAATACCTATGGGTATTTCCCTTTGACTCAGCTTTCAGGAAAGGATTCTTCTTTAAATATCATACTCATTTTTGTGGCATGTAAGTAAATGTTTCCTATCTTTCAAAGGTGACCTGCTATTTGTTGTCCATATTTTTTCATATCTAAAATAATGAGACCAGGGGCAATAGCAAAATTATTTATATGATCATGCAAGGCAATACTTAATTTTTTCTACATTGCGTTACTGATAAAAATATGTTTGAAGAGCTTCCTCCTGTTCACTTACATTAAAAAAAAAATTAATTCATGCTGTAGCCTATTCAAATTCATGGATGTGACATGGTCTGTTCTTGATAATAAAGAAAATAACATGGATGCTGGTCAACTTCATAGTGCTGGATTCCTCACTGACGTGTATTGTGCGCTTGTCATCCTTCCTAACAATGAATTCGAACAATTGGAAATGGGAAACAGACACTTGGCATTCTTTGCTGGAAATCAGACATTTTAAAACATGGAAAAGTGAAAGTCTGAATGTGGTTACAGCTTTAACTGGCATCAGGGGTGAAACAACGTGACAAGCCTTTGTTTAATGTATTTGCACAATAATATCAGCACGGAGTAAAATTCACAAAAAATTACATATAACTGGAGGAAGCATGTAACAGAATAGTATTAATTAACCTCAGAATAATACAATAAATATGCCAGGGATCACGTGTGTTTGCTCTTTGACTCAGCATGATGAAGTCCTGGTGGAGCACAGCTGCTCATTGCAGTTTAGTATTTTGTTGTGATTCACAAGTCACTGACTGAAGCCCTGATTCAGCAGTTTGTCCACATTTAATCACATGATTAACTTTTTTAAGTATATACTTCAGTATTTTGTTGGGTTACAGCATAGGCATTATTACTAGTAAATCCATTATTAAATTAATAAATATTTAAATTAGTGAATCTAGTAACATTTACCATGTACATGTTTGGATCACAACTTCGAAACCAATATATTTCAGCTGAAAAATTTAACATGCAAGTACGTAATGCAAAAAGTAAACGATTGTCCCCATTTGCTACTATTTCATAGAGACATATAGCTATGATGATGTCATCAGTACCCATGCAGTTTATACGTCTGGCATTCGCTGCATCACACTGTAGGTGCCAGCCTACTTATTGGTGGCCCTGAGAATGGTTTATTACATCTTTGAGACTTTTGGGGCCTTTTGCTAAGAAAGAGAGATACCGGACTGGACAACAGAAGATTACAACTAAGCGTCTACTGATTCTGGCTTATGAATCCAAAACCAGGACTCTCAGTACTGCTACTTTGAATACTCAACAAATTTCAACATGCCTTTGCAGAAGCAAATTGGGAGACTATACTGCTGATCTGTAATTATTAGCGCCTGTGCTGGTTTTGGCTGGGGTAGAGTTACTTTTCTTTGCAGCAGCTAGTATGGGGCTGTGTTTTGGATTTGTGCTGAAATCTCTGTGTTATCAATGTTGTTGTTTTCATTACTGCTGAGCAGTGCTTACACAGAGTCAAGACCTTTTCTGCCTCTCACCCCACCCCACCAGCGAGCAGGCTGGGGGTGCACAAGAAGCTGGGAGGGGACACAGCTGGGACAGCTGACCCCAACTGACCAAAGGGGTATTCCAGACCACATGACGTCAGGCTCAGCATATAAAGCTGGCAGAAGAAGGAGGAAGGGGGGAACATTCAGAGTGATGTCATCTGTCTTCCCAAGAAACCATTACGCGTGATGCAGCCCTGCTTCCCTGGAGATGGCTGAACCCCTGCCCACCCATGGGGAGTGGGGAATGAATTCCTTGTTTCGCTCTGCGTGGCTTTTGCTTTCCCTATTAAACTGTCTTTATCTGAACGCATGAGTTTTCCCACTTTTACTCTTCTGATTCGCTCTCCATCCCACCGGGATGGGAGTGAATGTGTGGCTGCGTGGTGCTTAGTTGCTGGATGGGGTTAAATAAACCACAACAGTGCCATATATATGTCTATCTGTATATAGATACACACAGAGCCGTATTATAAATTATGATTACCCTTTCATTTACGGATACTTTGGTCATATAAGTAAATGAAAGTTCTGAAAGTTTTGGTCAATATTTTTATGTTTTAATGTCTAAGGGTAAAATTCATCCTCCAGGCACTGGTCTGAGAAAAGGATGAGAACAACGCTAAGGCAGAAGCAGTCCCGTGAGGATGCCTTGCAACTCCAGAGCTGTACCAACAGCAACACCACTTCTGCTGGCTCAGTTACACTGGAACAGGTGGGTTTGGGGTAAGAGGATAGTCTTTACCGAGGGTATAAAGGAAAACAGAAATATATAATGTATGTTCCCATACATATGTTTATAGTTTTTGGTCTATGTTAGTTACCAACAATGTTAGTAAAATCTAGGCGTATGCATTTTCTCTGAATGCGTTTGGGGGGGTGGAGAGGTTATAATTGGCTTATTTATAATTTTTAAAATAATGCTGGCTATATTTACGATATTTTTTGATGCCCACTAACACAAATGAGATGAGAATTTGTTCCTACCCTCTAAAGAGCTACGACAATGTAGGCGATGCAGAATGAAAAATAAAACATGCTGCACTGTTCCTGGGATCTGGGGAATAATGCTTTGCCCCCTGCTGCTTTGCCCAGCACCACACGTGCAAAGAAACAAAAACCGTAACGTTCAAATAATTCAGTGGTCAAACTTGGCTCTACCGAGTGATGCAAAACCATCATTACCAAAACCAGCTAGACCATAAAAATGAATATAGCTATGGTTCAAACTAACCCAGTAGTCTCTCACAGTATCAGTACATTACTGATGACATTTGTTACAGTAACAGCTAGGAATAATAACCTATTGTTCTAGTTTAGACAGAAAATTTCTAATTTACTATGGTGAAGGATACTACAACAGACTAGTGATGTTTGTTTCAAGGAAGGGTGATCAAGTAAACAAGAAGAGCACAGAAAATGTGACTGCACAGCCTGAAATGACAGAATTTTTCATGCTTTCTGATACTTCAGAAAAGCATTATCAGTTTGATTTTTTCCAAACATGTAATTAGCTTATATATTTCCATATACACCTTTACATTCTACATGGTATCCTTAGATAAGTTATTCAATAAACCCTAAAAATAGAAGTGTAAATAGACAAAACAGTAACTCCTTAGTCTTCCCACATTTTTTAACTGATTAGACAGCATTGTAGCTTTCACAGCAGCAAATACTATAATTAAGCCTATTGATTTCATTACAACTTCACTGTTTTCACCTGTTAATTCTCATTCCCCAAAATTATCCTTCTATAGCTGGTTTCATCCAAAATAGCATCTGAGATGCATGATTATAATTTGGGGTTTATTGTGAACGCTGTTTTAGGAAAGCCCATAAAACCCCTGCTCGTTCACCCCTGTGAATTGGGTATACGGGATAAATGAAAACAAAGCGGGGCTCACACGCAGCTTTGGGGATGTTCTGCCTTGGCGACGCTGTTGCGGTTCCTGCCCCTGGCTACCCACACCGTCCTTGTCGCAGACGTGGCATCTGCACTGGAGGTAGCTCAGCTATCAGACCGTCAACTAGCAAGATGCTGAGCTGCCCCGTGTGCTGGCAGGTGACTAAAAGAGATGAGATGAGCCAATGTTCCTGCCAGCAGAAGAGGCTGTCCTGCTCCTTCCACCCGCTGCCCAGACACCTTCTCTTACGCTCATTTGGCCTGACGCTCAGCCCATTCAGCTCACTGAGCTGGCAGAAAACAAATCCAGAAATAAATGAAAAAAATAAGTTAATGTCTGCTGACTTACTGAGCTAGATCCTGGCCTTAGAGAAAGAGCATGACCACACAGTCAGGGATGAGGAGGAGGTGGGACGGAGCAGAACCACCTCCTTTTACGTCAGCAGGACCTGTGGCTTGAGAGAGATGAGGTTGGTCTTCCCCTCTGACCTCACCCTGAGTTAAACAAGCACTGATTTCAACAGTAAACACTTTTGTTTGTTAGGTGTTTCAAGGTAAACTGAGTCCTTTAGACAGGACAGCTCTAGAGCTGAGGGGACAATAACCTCAGAGGAAGGGTGAAGGCAACAAGCAGGCAGAGGCAGGCCAGGGCAGGGACCCCTCGCATGGCTGAGCTAAGGCATTCACAACAGTAAAAGAGCCTAAACTTAAAACATCAAAACTTAACAGAAAAGGAAAACGGTTACTTTGCAAGAATTGGAGACAAGAGCAGAGAGTTTTCAGCTGAAACTTTTTGCTTAGTGCCATGAAAAGCAGGAACTGGATCCGGCGGCATCAAACACGCCTGGGAGGAGCCCGCGCCGGAGCCCTTACCCGCTCAGCTACACTTTGATGTGTACAAAGGACATTTCTCAGAGTACCAGTATACCCAATAATAATGTATTTTTAAAAATTCAAACTAAAGATCAAATTTCCTCTTAATTATCTTTGCCCAATACTAAGGCTGACATTTTTCCTTAAAACACACCTGAATTTTTTCAACCCCCCAAGACAGTGGTACTACTCTGTGTGACTGATGCTTTCACATGAAAAGCTCTCCTGCCCTCTGTAAGCATAAAAGGAGCTCAGAAATTATGTCTGGTGAAGTGGATATCTCTTTATGAGACTGCCAAAAAAATTCATGTGCGGTTTATGAAATGTGGGTGACGTTCTAAAACTGCCATATCACGGAAAGCCTTTATGTATGTGAAACCTGCTATTTTCATAGCATTTCTGTCATTTATCTCCCAGGCCAGAGACAGTGAACAATTATTACACACAGAAGACATCCAGATAGGTAAGACAGTTGTGAAGCAAAAGGCAGACTAAGGATCAGGTATGACTTGGTAAAGCAGTTCCCTACCTTTTTCTTCAGAGAGAACATTTGAGGCAGTGAAATTTCCCTGGATGCCTTCCAGATTTTGTTCGGTGACTATCTAAATAAAAATACACAAGGCAGACCTGGAAGCAGGGATCAGAACCACACGCCTTGGCTCCCGGTGGAGAGCTCTGAACAGACAGCAAAATCTTCCTTATCTTCTCCTGGAGAGTAGCTGAATTTCAAAAGAAACGCAGTGCAGAGTTTTTTCTTCCCTAAAATGACCCATAGCAGTTTCAAGGCTTCTTATGACTCATGTTTATACCTCCACGGGCTGAAAATTAGACTTCCTCAGCTGCCAGGGATGGAAGCTTCTCCGTCATAAGCGAGGGCTTAGATGCACCTTGTGAGTTCAGCTCCTGGAGACAGGCACCTGACTTACGATCCTTTCGGGTCTGGACCCAAGAGACTTAACTGCATTTCCCCAGCTGCACTTATCTAACGTTTTTTCTAAGTCAGCTGCTCCAAAGCTGGTCTTGTTCTTGTACCGCACACAAAGATCGTTTTTCTTTAGGCAGTTTGCTCTTGAATTTAATGTTAGATGTTGTAGCATATGGAGTCATTTGCAGATAAATTCACAATATCTTATGAAATTCTGGCAATGGAATAACATTCTGCTGTCTGTACTTTGGCCTCAAGAAATCTTCGTGTTCGCTAAGTGTAAGCTATTACAATGTTAAAATGAATATACTTGTTCTCTCATTCTGCCATTAGAGATTATCATTATGACCTTACACTAATGTGCTATTTTCCACATGTCCGGTGATTTACAAGACTCCCTCAAGCCTTGAAACAAGCCGTTACACACACAAGAAAACACTATAGCTCTCCATTCTCAGTCTAATCATGTATTGCTGCATCTCTGTTCTTTCCTGAGGTTTCTTTGTTTTCCAGAAACCCAGGGCTGTACAAAAAACTAATGTACCTGATGCCTATTTCTCTACAACATCCCATGTAAGATGGCAGAGGACAGCAATAACACATCATTAAAATCAGAAGTACAACAGACTCACTTTTAAAAATCTTTTTTTCTTTTATTTTATTAGTCAGATAGTTGACTGGAAGAGGAAATGAGCAGCAGTTCTTTAAAGCATCTTTAACAGTTCTTTATAGTTCAGATCTAGTCTGATCCAAAGCACTGCTGGCAGCTGCACTATTAATGTGCATTATTCAGAGAGAAGAACAGAGCAGACTTTTCCTTTGCTCTTTCTTTTTTTTCCCTCTTTTCTCTCAAAGATACTCTGAAGCTATTACAAAAGTCCTGATCCCATGCGCCAGATGGGGGAGCACAGAGGAACACACGATGGCTCACTCTCTACTTACGTGTTTGGGTTTCTGTCCAACAGTGATGGTCTGGCCTGAGTACTCCGTTGAAGGGATTGGGAAATGCTCCACAATACCCGAGTTCAGATGTGCCCGAAGGAGCTCTTATGGCTATATCTGCTTTTAGCATCCTTTACAGTCCCTACTGACACACACCTCACACTGTTTTCAAAGGGAATCCATCCTGACACTTCCAACACTGACACTTTCAGCACACTGACCTTATGCCTTCATAAATGTAGCATCTTTAGACCTTCCATTCCAGATATTGGCCAGAAGCAGGTACTTTGGTGACTTGTTTGTAATAGTGGCTGTTGCTTGAACTCAGCTGGATAACTCATGCAAGCCATGTGGAAAGGGTGCTGAGATAAAACACTGAGAAGAAATGAATGGCTAGGAGGCTACTGTACAACAGCATTGGCAGCTGCGATCAAGGAGCCTAGAGGAAATATCTAGTCTAGGCAGAGTAACGGGGGAAAAAATTGTGATGCAAAGTAAAAAACAAAGCTGACGTGAGAGAGAGGGAGAGAAACCATGTAGGAGGTGTCCATAGTGCAAGTTGCTGTAGCTCATTCACAGCTAGCTCAGGTGTGGTGCCGCTTTGCTAATGGTAGGTGGAATACAGGGTTGCAGCTGCTTTGGCTCTAGCCACCACCCTGAGGGTAGCTTTGGGGGGCACAGTGGCAGCCAGCTTGCCCTTTCTCCCCACAACGTGGTGAGAAGACATGTTGCAGCACGGGGAATCCCTGACTTTCACACCAAGTAACAACTAGGCAAGGTGTGCCGGGAAGAACTGCACTCTGTCAAAGCCAACAGGGGTGCATCAGAGGTGGGTGAAAATGCAGCACGGGTCTGCCCACAGAGAACTGCAACAACCAGGCAGTGGTTGCTGGAGGATGAGCGGTTCAAACAACACAGCAAGATCTGAGGTCAGACACAGGGTGTGGACAAGGCTGGGAAAAAGAAGGCAAATTTTGGAGCCTGTCAGGGGACTACAGTCCCAAAACTGTGCTGGCTTCACCACATAACAACAGCCGCAAGTCCTGATACTGGCTTTCATCTTTCCTTAAAGCCTGATGACTTACAAGTAAGGAAAGGAAAAGTGCAACAGGGGTGTACGTACCATCTGCTGACCTCTAAACACCTCTAAACACCTCTAAACACCTCTAAACACCAAGAACTGAGCCACCTGGAGGTATCTCCCTGCCCATAATGCTACAGTCATCAGCTTTGTCCAAAGGAAAAGTAGTTTCAAAGTTGCCCAAGCTTCAAAGAAGCTTGTTTATGACTGCTGCCACCTTAATGAGCGCTTAACTTGTGGAAATGTTAAGCTGCATGTCTTGGTGGTGATGGGCACTGGGGTGACCACAACCTGTTCTAACACAAATGCCAGAAATAAAGGGACATACAAGTCTTTCAAAAGGTTGTTATTGCCAAGTATAGATGAGCCTGGAGGCAGTACCAGGGGTTAAACAGAATGTCTCGGGAGGTGAGTTCTAGCTCAAATTACCTACAGGGACTATTGATGTCTCTGCTAAGGAAAAGTCAGTCGATGGGGTGGAGAGAAAAGACTTGCTGGAGAATAGAGGAGAGAGAATATTCAGAAGCCACTGAAGACTCCACTGGCTGTCACTCAGGCTAAAACCAAATCTTCATAATTTTCAGTTTTGACCAAAAAAAAGGTTGAAATTTTAATGATCTGTGACACGGGTATGCGAAATGATTCAAAACATACTACTGTTGTGTTTCCTTATAGCTATCACAATATGACTTAAATTGGCCTGCTTGTATTGGAACGCTTTTAGATACAGGCATCATGAAGGCTTGTCCATTACTAGGATAGGCTGCTTTGGGTTTTGTTGCTGTCTGGGTATCCTATGCTGCAATATCTTCAGAATATCTGAAGATCTGCTGATAACTCCTGTTTCTAAACAGGAAAAAAATCCAAAACTTAGAGGGATGAGGCAAGAGGCCTGACTCAAAAACTAGGTTCAGTTCATTTCCAAGGTAGACTCAAGGAAATACAGCAGTTTTAGGTACTTCAAAGGTGACTATTAATCGTTCTTTAAAATTCTTCAGCAGTCTATCTTGTAAAGAAAACTGCATGGACAATGTAAAGAGAAAACTAGTTTTGACAGCAAACACTGGCTTGGGATTGGGAGAATTTGATAAGGACGATGTCTGTGTGAGCCAAAGGATTTGGTGCAGGGTAGCCAGCAATGAGGAAGATGAAGTCTTCCATGGGATTTAAGCTTTTCATCTCAGGTTTTGTGCCTTTAATCTAAGATGCACCTGGTATTGCTTATAATAATGTAAGATAAGTTAAACATGACATTCAAATTTCTATTACTTTTACTTAGATTACTTGCTGTAACGGTGACTTTGTATAGACGAATTTTCTCCTAGACAGGAGATCCTTATGATTTGTAATTCGCGATGCCAAAAGTTTAATGGAGTTCAGAATTGACAGCTGCCTCACAGTCATATTTCAAGGGTCTTCTTAGAACAGACTTTGCCCTTTTGTGCTACTCCACTGTTATCCAGGTGGGGTGCTGGTGATGGAAGCAGCACCAGCAGCTTGGAGAAGTGGTGGGGAGCATGAGAAAGGAAAAAAGTGGCCACATATCCAGAAGCCCTCTCTCTGGTGTCTTGAAAAGCTGAAACCTAGACACTGTCTGTCTGGTGCCATCAAATCTAGAAACCCAGAAACCCTCTGTCTGGTGCCTTCAAACCAAGGTGGGCCACAAAGCCGGACAGCTAGTTCTGGTGGCAGCAAAGGTCATTTCTTCCTCAAGGACCACAGGTCTGAGAGAGTGGCTGGAAGCAAGCTGGATGTCTGGTATGCAGTTAAATCCCACATCACCACTGAAAGGTGGCCATGGGGAGAGGGTGGTGTGAGCTGTCCTGGAAGGTAAAGCATGGATCACAGGTTGGTCATGCCTGAGCTAGGAGAATTCTTTGGGTACATTAAAACGCAAAGATGCTCGAGTAATTTAACTGTCCAAGGGTGGCGACCCATCACTGCAAAGATTATACTTGCACATAAACAGCTGCATTAATATGAAAGGCTCATGGCCAGTTCGTTAAGAGTGGCATAGATTTTTCTGTGGCTTGATTTATTGCCCATACGAGTGAGTTAGCCTTTTATATGCTTTTTCCCCCCAAAGGTTGCAGGGACACCATTACAAAACTGGACCTTAACACTTTTTAGTGTGAAAGCTTTAAATTGTTTGAATTTAAATAAATATGGAAAATTGCTATCTCTTCATCTTTTTTTTTTTCATTCCTTATTTTCTGTGTCAAACTTTTCAGTCATTCAGTAAGATGACAGAAATAATAGGATAACACTGTCAAGTCTTGTGTTTTTTTTACTTTCCCTCATTTCTTCTTGAGGATCCAGATCATTAAATCAGGAGACTGCAAAATAAACATAACTTCCTTTACTAAAAAGTGTTCTAATCCACACTTACAAAGAAAAGCTTGAAAATGTGAAGCAAGTGAAACCTAAAGGCTCAGAAGCCAAGTAAAAAACAAACTGCAAAATTACTTTTAATAGGAAAAAACCCACATCACTTTTAAACAATCCCATGATTTTTTGAGGCTGACTCATGATTTTGTAATGTTTAAAGTTGGCAATACTGATACCCTGTGATTTAGATGACTAATCACACACTGAAAAGCTAATAATCAAAGTAAGCAGTTTGTGAAGTACCCACAGACTAGAAAATATGTATCTCAACTACTCAGCAAAGGCTTATGCATAAATTGACAACAAATAGAATCAGTTTATATAACTGCTTCACAAAGAGAGAAAAGAGCTAATCAGTTAATCAGTTATTTTATTTGTATCACATAATGCTACCAGCTGCAGTGGTGAGTGTGAAGAGGGAGGAATATGGAATAGAGAGAATAACAGGGTAGCGCTTCAGCGATGCATTCACAGGGAACAGGGGAGCATGGAGGGAGTTCAGCAAGCAAAATGCAAGAGTAAAATTTGACTGAAGGAAGGTGGCAGTTACACTGCACGCCAGACAATGAAATACCTGGGGGAAGAAGCGAAGCAAGCACAAAAGAAAGACAGGAGAGGAGTGGTCAGCTGGCCACAAAGAGTTAAATCTAAGTGCTAAGTGCAGTCCATGGAGGATGGCTATGGGAGGGAGCAAAGGGAATTAAAGCAGCAGAGGAAACGTCATTCAAAGGCAGGTGGAGGCAACAGGAGCGAATCTTGGCTGCTTGGTGGGTTTTCTAATTAGATCGCTTGTTTGCGCACAGTAGTTCTCAGCTGGGCTCCTTCCCATCTTTTATCTTAACTGATATTAGGCAGACGGCAGAAGGAGGTGTATGTAGCACGTGCTTGGCACCATTTTCTAACAAGAAGATGGATTCTTTCCTGAAACGCCGCTCATAGCAAAACGACATTGATAGAAGACAAACCATCTACACCTATTGATGCTGCTCAAGCAGCTTAGTTCCCCCAAAATAAAAAAGGCAAGGAAGGATGATTTCTAATTTTCAGAAGTTAAAGAGGAATTGAAGAAATATACCGAAAATAGTGGGAATTCATTTATTGACTTGCAAAGGCAGAAAACAAAACCATTTTGAAAACAAATGCTACACATTTATCTGAGTAAGTGTTTTTGTAGCTACTTCATTGCAAAATATAAAGGATATGCAGCATTGGCCTACAAGTTTGTATCCTCTTTATATAAAATGTACATCTTCTTTATAGAAAAATTTATATTATCTTTATCTAAAATTAAATAGAGATGTTGGTAGTTTCAGAAAATTCTCCCACAAAGGCATATTTAATTACAAGTCTGCCAAATGGGAATTTCATTTTCTTTTGAACAACCTGACACAGACAGGATATTACATTGGTAGGATCTCTAGTCTGATCCTGTATGGAAGCCCCGATATCCCTGGAAAAGAAAAAAAGAAGCCACACTGTTTGAAAATGAAGGTCAAATCAAAGCAAGCAAAACCAAGAAACTGGAGTGAGTGGAGCAGAATGATCTATCTGTATTAGGGCTTTCTATAGCCGCTGTCACCGACCAGCCGTAGCCGTAATGTCTAAGGTGCTGCGTAATTGGAGCGGATACCAAAATTCGAGGGGATATTGCAGACTAAACGGGAAAGACGGAGGCATGCGTTTCACAGCTGTCAGCCAGATAGGAAAGAAATTCCACTCCTTACTCCAGATGGAGAGCGGCTCACATTTTGATGCAGTGAGTGAGAGGGTGACTGAAATGCACCGGTTCATTCATGAGCTGCACGTACAGCGCAGCTTTTTGATAAATGCTGTAGTAATGCAGAGAAAAAGGCGGCGGGGGAGGGAGGGGAGAAAGGTGGTGTGGTTTAGCCCCAGCTGGCAGCTTTGCCTTCCCCCACCCCAAGGTGGGATGAGGGAGAGAATTGAAAAAAAACCTCATAGACTGAGATAAAAACAGTTTAAAAGGACAGGAAAGGAAGATGAAATAGTAGTAGTACTAGTAGTACTAGTAGTAGTAGCAGCAGCAGCAGCAGTAGTAGTAGTAGTAATAATAATAATAATAATAATAATAATAATAATGGAATATACAAAAACAAGTGATGCACAATGCTGCAATTGCTCACCACCTGGTGATTGACAGCCCACCCCCAAAACAGAGATTCCTGCCCCCCGGCCAACTCCAGTTTAGGTACTGGGCATGATGTTATACAGTGGGGAATATCCCTTTGCCCAGCCTCGGCCAGCTGTCCTGGCTGTGCCTCTTCCCAGCTCCTTGTGCACCTCCCTGCTGCCTATAAACACAACTGCTCAGCGACAACTAAAAACATCAGTGTGTTATCAACATTATTCTCACACTAAATCCAAAACACAGCACTATACCAGCTATTAGAAAGAAAATTAACTCTACCCCAGCCAAAACCAGGACAGCATAATTAATCAATTAGTGTAGCAGACGTAGGGGTTGCTGAAACCAAATATTGTTGCAGGATACATGCCACACATTCGGAACCTGTCTATTCTGCTTTTACATTTACTTTTAATAAATGACTGAACATTAACTATGGCACTCTAGCTGCAGGAGATCATTCTCTGGTGACAACTTTCTACCTCTGTTGACATCACTTCTTAATTAACTGCAAGTGCAAGATTTACTCAAAAATATAAATATTTTTATAGGAAGATATGCAAGCACACAAAGAAAAAATATTTAACTAAAAATGTTGGGGGGGGGGGTGTTGACAATGACTAAAAGCCCCAACAATGTGTCATGCAGAACAAACGGAGAGCTCTGGCATACGTACATCAAGTGGACAGAAGTTGCTGTAAAGATTCACAAAGAGCAACTCACCATGCAACATACTGCCAATGTACTGACAAAACAGCCATTGTATTTTCAAGGGGTGCTTTTAACACCCAAAACATTTCAATGCATTTGTTTTACTGGAAAAAAAACCAAACCAAAACCAACATTCATAATACTGAGGCACAGCATATAAAAATTAAAGTGAAATCAGTCTTCATTATTCTGCCTTGGTATATAGACTTTGAACAGCACCTCCTGCATATTCGACCTTGTCTTATTAGGCATTCCATTTCATACGTGTTTATGTGATACTGTATAATATTATTCCACCTAGCTCAGTTCTCCCTGGGTGCCTGTAAACTAACATAGTGATCTAATGGTAGACATTAAATACGACAGTTTGGGGATCTGCCTAGGGGAGCTCATACATTTCTATTTTATTTCATGAACATTTGGCAAGCTTGTACCCTTGTTTATGGTTTTTATTACAACTTGCATCATTTGTTTTGTTTCAAGGAAAAGAGATACTGATATATGAGGGGTGATTTGCATGTGTTTCTCTCTTGTATTTTGCCTAAGAATGAAGTCTGATTATTAATATTAATGTAATAATGTCTTTGCCAGGAGCCTGCCTGTCCCTAACAGTCACAGCCCCTGCAGAATGAAATGGCAGTCCAGAACAGGCAACGTGGGGGAAATATGAAGGAATTGTGCGCAAACTGTTGGGAGAACAGGCTCGACGCTGCTCTGGAGGGCAACAGGAACTGCACCAGGGAGCTCAGACCCCCAGAGAAGACGGCAGCCTTGGCGCTTGTATCCTCAGGTATCTTTGAGTCATCATAGAATCATGGAATCATTGACATTGCAAAAGACCCTTCAGATCATTGAGTTGAACCGTTAACATAACACTATCAAGTCCAGCACTAAACTATGTCCCTAAGCCCCATGTCTACACATCTTTTAAATACTTTCAGGGATGGTGACTCAACCACTTCCCTGGTTGATGCCAAGGGTCAGGCCAGGGCATCCAAGGGTTTGGACAGAAGTTAGGGAGTCCCAGAAGACCAAGATCTTCTCAATACTAGAGGGACAGTTATGAGGAGAGATCAGGTTGGCAGTGCAGGCCACCACTACAGAAATCGTAGTCCAACAGCACTGTCCAGTGCAGCACGCTCTGGAGTCATCCTGCAGAGGACAACCTCCCACTAAGGCTCTGAAACCCTTCTAGAACCTCCTTTATCGGAGGTAAATGTTCTGCCCCCAGGATCATTAGCTCGCTGTAGCTGTGTATCGCTACCTGACTGATTACTTCCTTCCCTCAAAAGATGCAAAATGTGGATGCACAATGACAATAAAATCCAAAAATTGGCAGTGCTGTATGCATGAGCATGAACTCTTGTATTTCAGCCTGCATGACACACAGCAAAAAGCTGCCTGGTATGCACCAGCACCTCTTCTTTGCTTCACTCCCCATGCTCACATCTCTGCATGCTACGCAGCCTCTCAAATGACCGCTAACGCCTTCACAAGTAGAGTCCTTCGCTGAAGACCTGTTAGCCTTCAACAGATCTGTGTTTTTTCCTAGAGAAAGAAATAACAGGCAGCCATGGCACAGTACCAGTAGGGTACACTTGATCACTGCAAACTGCCAGGATATAACCCTTAACTCTTCCACTGACGACGATGCCGTTAGATCCCCTGACACACAAGTAACAGATTGTTTAGAAAAAAAGCGACTGTGCCCCCAAGGAAAACCTGAAAGCAGACGACCAGCATTGCCACAACACAACAGCTCTGGCCCAAGGTCTGCGATGGGCAGGCTCGTCTCATAGCAGCAGTGGACCTGGGGCTGAGACCAGGCTGTGGGCGGGAGCCTGCTGGGTAGCTGGCAGGGACCACCAATGGCCACAGAGAGCTGCCAAAGAGGCTGGGAGTAGCAAAAAGCCAAACCACCACAACTGTATAGGTGCTGAAGATAGAGCGGATGAGATTCATATGATTCATATTCATGCTCTCCATAGGCAACAGAAAGAAGCAGGCACCCTAAGAGAGCCATCCAGATGGGTCTCCATGGCAGACAGATGAGCCATCTCTGAAAGCCTGTTCTCTCCATTGACTGCAAAGGCTGACTATGCAGGATCCACAGCAGTGTACTCTGTGGCCCAAAATAAATGAAAATTATTTCACCAAAGTTAGATGGGCTCTATTTTTTAAATATACACTTCATGCCGGACTTCTATACCTCCTGAATTTTCAAAACAAATTGCTCATTTCTGATGGTTTAAATACTACAGTCATCTGCCAGTCAGTTTAGTATTTTGCTTCTTTTATATTACATGATGAAAGGCATGGAAGATTTTTTATTATAATATTTATATTTTTAAATGCATTTACACACATTTATTTAGCCTACACATGCACACATGAATGTGAAATTTTTAAAAATTCTATTGCCAGCCTTCGCTGTCAAGTATAATTGGTCTTTTTTAAAGTATTCATATGAATATTTACATTCAAAAGTGTGCTACTAGAGATTTACAGTATGCTTTTAACATACTGTATCTCAAATGCATATAGTCGTATACATCTCATTATTGTTTTTTTCAGTAGGCTTTAGCATAATCCATTTTATATTTTGCTGGGCTCTTCTGCAGCCTTTGAAACAGCAATCAGTTTGCAGTGACCTCAAGGGGCTTTGGATTGGACTTTGTTTTATTCTATTAAGAGAGGTAGCCAGGTTTACTTCTATTTTAAAATTCTCCCTAGGTCGGGAGCTAGAGTAGTAACACTGTCACTCCGAGAAATGCCATACGCCTCACCTGAGAGGCAAAACGCACCTCTTGGACGGGCGTGTTTAGAAAGTAACATGCGCGTTTGGAAAGAAAACTGTCATTGTTGTAAAAGTCACAGGTACTGTGAGGTTGGAAGTGAAGAGCAGCGAATGTGGTGGTTAACCTCAGCCTTACCATCTGCTTCATCCTGCTGCATCACCTATTTCTACCCAGGCTGATGTTCACACTGCACGTTCTACATGGAGAGTTGTGGCTGCATCCCCAAGTCCCGCACCAAAGCTCATGTTAATTTAACTTGATCTTCAGCCATAGGTTCTTGCTGTGCCTTTGCGTGCAAGCCAGAAAAGCATGTCCCCGTCAGATCCCTTCAGCCTGCCCAAGGATGCGTGTTCAGTAATCTGGGGATGTCTCCACCTGCCCTTCCACATGAAGAGATGTTGCTCCTGGCGTGCCCCGTGCTGCGGGCGCGCCTCTGGGACGTCCCTCCAGCACCTCCACCTCTGCTGGGAAATGCCACCAGCAGACTCAGCACTCTGACCACAGCCCTACCTGCCCGGGACAACATTTCGTCTTAGCTTCTGCCCGATACTTCTCCCTCATATGCCTCTATTCTTTGTTCCCAATACGCTATATTTCACTTAGATCAATTAAAACAAAATTTTGAACAGAAACTATTTAGACGAGGATTCACATCACTGCACAGCGTCTGTGTGCCTTCCTCACACTTTACGAGACATGTTTTCATGTAGACCGTTGCCAAAAGTACTGGGCAGCTTTCAGTCGATAACCAGTCTCTGCAGATCCTCTCTAGGGAAAGACACAGTCAAACCTGTAAATCAGACAGTTGTTTATTCCTCCTAACACCGCTGTAGGTTTTAATCAAAATACCCTGTGATACCAAGCCAAATACTTTGGAGAGATGAAATCGCTTCTGTCTCCAGTTGTTTCCATCAACCGATCTATAATCCTGTCAAAGAAAGATAACAGATTCATTTGACAAGTCTTCCTTGCCATCAAACCATACTGACTGGCATTATTTACACTTGTTAACCTATCCTTTCTGTTGGCTCTTCCAAGCTAACTGTTCCAGTATTACACTGGAATCTGGATTCATGGAAGGGGAGTGTTTCTAGGTCATGTTTTCTACCCTTTTTTGACATTTGAACTGCATTAGCACTTTTCCAAGTCTCTGAAATTTTCTTAGCTCTCCAAGATTCACACCAATGGTTCAGAAGCCACCTCAGCTATTTTCTCCATAACTCTTCAGGGCATGGGGTGTGTGTGTGGCGGGGGGGGTGTAAATTACCCAGAACTGGCAATCTGGAAAAGCCTGGAAGATTTCCGTCAGCCAAGGCAGGCTCCCAACTTTCACGGAGAGCTCTCTGCCTTTTGCAGAGAACAAGGAGAGCTTGGCCGCCTCTGCCACAGAAAGGGAGAGCTGGGGCTGAAAAAGTGTGGAGTGCCCTGAAGAGTCAAGGTGTTCCCACTGATGCTCTTCCTGTGCATCTCTCCTCAACATGAAATGCCCACCTTTATTTCCATTTTGCCATTTTCTTCTAAATGCAATCGTAATTAGCATAATTATTATCCAAAGAGATCCAAGAATTTGCCACTGCTTCATTGTTACCTGCCTGCCCAGGTTGAGCAGAACATGCACACTTCCAGATGTTTCTCAAGGTGAAGTGCTGCTGGTAATACAGGTGCTACTACACCTACTAAATAACCATAAATGTAATGGGAGAAAATGAGGAAACCTAACTAGAGCTCCAGTAGGAGAAAACAAGGAGAAAGAACTCAGATTTTATCGTAATGACAGGGAGGAAATCAAAGGACAATGATTTGTCTTTTAAATGAAGTATTTTGTCTGTCAGATTCATTCATCTTATACAAAGAAGAGTAACAGTATACATTTCCAAGATAAAATCAATTATACATTATCTTAGAGTTGTACAATCTCGTTCTCCACGGAGGCCTTAATATGACTTACATGTAGCATAATTCGTATTCCAGATCTCTGAACAAAGCTAAATTTCACTGACAGTTCATTGTACAAATTCCAATTTACAGTCAGTTTTTCCAATATTCTCAGAGAGTATAAAACTGCAAAGGCCATCTCTGCTTGAACCAGAATATGAATTTTGAAATATAATGAAAATAAAGGGGCAAATTAAGAGACTCGTTTGATTCAATTCATTACCTCAGAGCACTTTTGCTTAAAATACCCTCCTATATTTTATGTCAGTTTTTTAAATGAGTGAAAAAAGGCTTTGTTCCTCAAAAACTCCTGAACTATGGCCAAGTTAGCCGCACTTTAATTAGTTTCTTAATTTATCTCCATTATGAAGTAAAACAGGAAAATAACTCTTGTTTCTGTATTCCATTAAAATGTTTCTGTGCAAGTTAAAGACTATTTTGTTATTATAGTATTCCAACAACTTATTTTTGTAACAGCTAGAAATAATATATCACACTTCAGATTATCTTCATTTGCCAAGTTTTGGCAGAACTCACAAAGGTACAACAGAATTTGCTGGAAAATTTGCGGGGTTTACAATGCTTAGCCCGTTTTGAAAGGAAAAGAAGATCCCTAATCAGTTCATTTCCATTTCCAAGGAGATTCTTTCAGAAACAGCTTGCTTTTGGGTTTTTTTTTTACCATGAGGCATTTCAGGCAGTTGAATTTGAGCATTTTCTTCACTATCCCAGCTGTGATCATGTTGTATTTCAACAGTGCTCTCACTGGCAAGACCATGGCCAGTCTATAAAACATTTCACTCATTCACTCTGAACAGATCTATTCCCAGTAAGTCATTCTCACGACATCCCTTAGACAAATCGGGAATGGAAGGACAGCTGCAGGCTGCTAGGAAAGTGAGCCTCCATGCAGCAGGGCAAAAGATATTTTGAAAATGTGAAGCACAAATAGATAAGTTCCTAACCTGGACAAAATTCTGCTTTGAGAGCACGGACAATGTAAGGTACGTTCATTCAGCATGTGCAGGGGTTTATTTTTAAAAGGAACTATCACCAAAAAACCCCCGACCATAATCATTCAGTCTATTGACAGAAGAACTGAACGGTGTGCATACAGGAGAAATGTGAAATCTTGGTCAGGAATGAGAGATGTGTCGAACCACCTATGTGAACTGTGCTTTCTTAACGATAAACCTGAATTTCTAACTGGTTAAATATTTTCCAGAAGGTCCCCAGTGATAATATTTGAAGGGGGGAAATATGTCCAAAATAAAGTGTAGCATGTAAGCAATGATCGGAAGAGCATTAATCGTAATGAACAGTACAGAATAATGAAGATACTTTCAACTCTACTTGATGTGGAGTATCTGATGAGAAGGAGTAACATGTACTCAGCAACCCCTGCAACATGCAAAATAGATTATTTATGCAAAAGAACCTGGCAGAGACTGATACTCATAACCGCATGCAGGTAGTCTGCACTGAAATGCGATTGTCCAAGTTGAAGAGCAAGACTATTCTTGTATAGTGATTTTGTATTATTCGATCATGGTCATTAGGAAGGCATTACCTTAAGGTCAATATGCTCAAGCTCAGCCGCTTGCTGCCAGCCCTGTGGATAACAAGAGATTCTCACTCTCCTCTCTTCCCTCGTTTGGCTTCCAGATTCCTAGCCAGAGCCACCACCATGCCTGTGACATCAGGGACCTGTCCCAGGCAGCCATTTGCTGCCTCTCTGCCTCTAGTGTCCCTCAGTGAACATGGATGAAGCACACGTTTAGAACTATTTCCCTAATAAGCAACTCTCTATTTCCCATTACTGTGATATATATGATGCCCACTGAGTGCTATATGTTTTACTTGTCTCCTAATAAGGAGACTTTATGTCTCCTTATTAGGAGACAAGATGGGAGACTCATTTATGGGCTCAGGTGCTGCAAGACTCAATGCTCCACTTGTTGCCTACTGCAACCAGGAAAACTCTGTTAGGAACCTAGGAGCGCATCTTCTCTATAAAACTTACAAAAACTGGTGCAATGGTGTTCAAAAAACGTGTGGATGTGGCACTTCAAGACATGGTTTAGGGAACATGGTGGCACTGGATTAAGGGTTGGACTTGATGATCTTGAAGGTCCTTTCCAACCTTTTTGATTCTGTGATTCTGTGTGAATGGGAATCATGAGACCACTGCAGTGAGAGGGGGCATTGCCTTGGCCAACCTGTGGAAATAATTGAGACAGCAATGGGACTTGACACCTAGTTCTCTTAGGAACTCAATTTCAGGCTGATGGACTTCCCCAACTGGAATTTTCTTTTGTATATGGGTGCCCATGGCAGCTCTTTTTCAAAAAATAAAGCTGGAATGCTTCAAACTGTGACAGGACTTGATCTTAAAGGTCTTTTCCAACCTTAATGATTCTATGATTCTAGAGGAGGTGAGCAAATGGGATTTAAGTTGTTGTCATAGCTGACTAAATTCAAACAACCAGCATCTCCTGTCACTAAAGTGAATGCTCTTATTATTAACTGCGTGATCCCTCTTACTACAGCTCTTCCCTCTTGCATGGCCAATGATTTTTTTGCTTGAATTATCTTTTTTTTTTGGACCAGAGAAGGACAAATACACAGAGTAAGACAGTTGAAAAGTGCAGTGCGTATGGAGCTATTTCAGCGAGTACAGAGTACTAAGCGTTAGACGACACAGGAGTTCCCTTGCTCAAACAAGTAGCCCCAACAACAAGTGTCAGCATCTATTTTTTCTCTCTCTTGCCCCATTAAGATTTAATTAGTTTTGCAAAAGGAGAAACTCCAAAGGTCTTCCTTCAAGATAAAGAACTAAGCCACCCAGATGAATTGTCGGTGAACAGGAAGATGGGAGGCTGATCCCCTTCAGACGGGAGACGGGACTGAACACCGCTCCATCTATCTGGGTATGATGCAGCTGTTTTATTACTAGAAAAGGAGTCTGCTTTCTGGCATGCTTGCTTTGTGCACAGTACTAGTGGGAAAGCAGTTTCCCAGAATGAACCCCACAGGTAAATGAGTGTGTATTTTATAAATCCTAGGATTTAGGTGGGAGACCTCAGCTGCTGCAAAATAACTTCCTATTTCTATCGCATCTCCTTGAGGTACAAAGCAATTTGGGCTTTGACAAAAAGGAACTGCCTTTGAAGAGCACCGCTGGAGTGTAGTTTTGCAGGGATTGCTGCTCAAAATACAAACAGGGGAAGGAAAAGGATAGTGCAGAAATCAAACCCAGCAACCCCAGGAATCAAAATGACGTAGCAGTTGTTCTCCCTCCCCCTGAGAGTCCACTTCCACCAGCACAAGGCTGAGCGTCCCTTCAGCAAATGAATGAAAGGAGCCAGGACCTTCTGATTCCCATTAGACCTGCTCAGTGGGTGGGGGTTTTTCTGTTATCGTTGGAGGGTTTTTTTAAATCCCCGTGAGAGTTTTTGTTTAGTCAGTGGTTAGGATAAGTACACTCCTTGCTTGACTTTATTTAGACTCTGATGAAATAGCCTCATTTGTCTGCTGTGCCTTTGTCTACACACGAGCTGGGTAGCACTTCCAGTGTGGCATAATGCAGTACTCTCTAAAGGATGAGTAAGTGGCACCATTTACCAATAGCAGTCAAATTGTACTTTACAAATCTTCCAGCATATATAGCAAACATAACTCAGAAAAAAAAGGCTGAGAAGTATATTTATGCATACTCTAGGTTAAACCTACAATGGTAACTCCCACTGAGAACTAATTCCCTTATGTGAAGCTTAAGAAAATAGCATACAATCCATAGGATATCATACATTCATTGACTGGATAATAGCTGGGGGGTAGACAGCTCACAGAGAAATAGATGAGAAGCAGTGGTGAATTATGTGACAGGTACCTTAGCATGCATATATATACATTTATACGTATATATACACTCACACAGTCTAGTAGCTGTAGCTAACTGGACTAACTAAATTATCCTGCAAAAGCTCCAGGCTACCTAACTGGAGTTTAATGAGGCAAAGCTAGCCTCTAGGGACATGGTTTAGTGGTGGACTTGGCAGTATCAGGTTGATAGTTGGACTCGATGATCTTAAAGGTCGTTTCCAACCTAAATGATTTGGTGATTCTGGCTTTGCAAACATGCCATCAAATTCTGTCAGGTAAGCAACCAGTAACCACAGTATTTGACTTAGATTACATTATTTGAGCATGTGGTGCAGCTTGACCATTTACAACAAATTCAGCAAGTTACTTTTCTATTAAGACTTGTTGGACATTTACCAAAAAAGGCTATGCTTCTTTTTAGTGCTTAAAAACTCATTTGAAAGCTCTAGTCTTTCAGGTGTTTTTTGTCCTTGACATTTGTTTAGGATCACGTCTTTCACGCTTATTTAGAATAAAAAATTTGTGTGTATCACAGTATTTTGGCATAGTATACAGGACTGGTTACTTGTAAAAGAAAAAGTAAGATTATAGCAAGACGGTTTATCAAAACTTTGGAGGATGACACAGATTGCAAAACAGGTTAATTGTATATATGATCCAAATTATGCACTGCATAAAGCATCAGCCAGACTCAACAGAGAGTCACTTAAACTCCCATATCGCTGGAGTTACTCATTTCAATCTATTTCAACTGCATTAAAATAATACCAGTATCAGCGTGCACTAGTTACAGCCTGTGCAGAGCTTTATTTCAGAAAGCATGGCTCTCCAAGGGAGTTCACAGCCTGTGCAGCACTCAGACAGCACTTCATGAAATCTACAGTAAATATAAAGTACTAGCAATAAGGGAGGATTTGGGACTCAGAAGGAGTAAGGCTGGCTGTAGCCAACCATTAAAGATAGATGCAATTCTGGCTTCGCGATGCAAAGTTCTGATTTGGCCACCGTAAACAGAAAACACGCTAACTGCAACAGATAAGCAACAGTGGCAGTTGCAGTGGCATTGCTTGTCTGCTTTTATGTGCCATCCATCCATAACCTCTACTCTGCCTGGGCGCACGGCTACGGCCAGCGCAGGGCGATCGCCTGGAAGCCACCCAGTGCTCTCCTCCACGCGTACAGCTGGAAGAGGGAGAATAGCAAAGAATACAGCAGAGCTCGGATCCAGCTCCGGGAATATTTGTGCATGCCAAAGTGCTGTATATTAAGATCCAGGAGGCAAATGAGGGTCTGGTTCCGAGCTTGTGAGGAAGGGGTGGCGCTTAGAGAGCAGGTTCAGCTTCTGCAACTGATGGAAGAAGGGTCGGCCCCAGGACCAGTTCACGTGACACGACTGCGTTCATCTCGGCCACTGACGTGAAGCGCCCTTGAGACCTTTGGTGGGCTGCAGAGAACCAGATCTGCTCTCCCTGGCCTTGCCTGGGTCCTTCCCACCCGCTCGCTGCGTGTCCTGCTGTGCTGGGGGAGAGCCAGGTCCCCGCGCTGGTTTGCCCTGCGCTCGCTGCTAAAAAAATGGGGTTTGCATTCCCCCTTGGTGCCCCGAGCTGCTAAAAAAATGGGGTTTGCAGTCCCCCGTAGTGCCCCGAAGCGGCTCCTCAGCGCCCGCGAAGCCAAGGAGTCTGGCGCAGGGTGAGCTGCACACCAGCAGAGCCAGCTGCAATTCACCACGGGTGCCACCCCCAGCAAAGGCCCATAATAGCACTGACATTGCCATGAAAAATAGAAAAAAAAAATCTGCCCCAAGCCCACAAAGCTAACTGATCCTAACTAAAACATTTCATAGATTTGACACGTCTTGGCAACCCAACAGATACTTTGGCAATCAAAGCCTGCAGCTTCTGTGTTTCTCCTCGTTCCACTGCTCAGACACAAAACTTAATAGCCTTTCTTCGGTACGTGTCACAAGGCAGCTCTTGCTTCATTTTAAGACCATTTAAATTCCCCTCCTCTACTCACTGCCCGTGCTCCAGGAACACAAGTGCTTCACCTTTCCGGTGAGCAAGACACCAGCTAAGCTGACCTGTCACATCTCGTTCGGAGCCCCCCAAACCCCGGCACTCGACCCCCCTTGCTGGGGGTGTCCATGCCCCCCGGGGGTGCCCAGCGACACCCCACCGGGCCTCCAGCTCCCTCCCCAGACACGCCCGGCTCCACCGCAGATCCCGCGCCAGCCCCGGCGAGGTGCCGTGGGCACCCTCGGGCACCTCAAGGGTCGCCAGAAGCTGCCAGCGGCTGGACCGAGCCCTTCGTGTTTAAGAGTCCTCCGCGCACGCCCCTGCCCTGAAAGCTCCCGACGCCCGCGGGTCCTGCAGCAAGGGGCATCACGGTTTATCCGTGTGCTGCAGGCAGAGCCCGCGCCTTGCACGTGCCTGGAACCTGCCACCTGGGAGTTTTAGCTGGTGCTCCCTTGTTCCCACGGGGGAAGAAAGAGGTTTTCCTCGCTCACCTTCTTCCTATCACTTGCGACTTTTAGACCTTCCCCAGCTGTTTCTTTCCCAGCCTGACCCACTCCAGGCTACGTAACCGTTCAGAAGCTATTCCAGATCTTTCTCTATACTCTTTCCTCTTTGCTGTGGCTTTTCCACTTCTGCTAAATCTTTTTCAGATGACCAGCTTTAGGAAAATCAAAATGTCTACTTGTTTTTCACCAATGATATATTGGCTGCAGCCTTTATTTGAGTAATTCCAAGCTTGATTACTATTTATTTTTATTTTTAAAAGGAGTAGGTGACTGATGGGCCTAGTTTTCTCTATAATTTGGATCTGTGGTGAATTTCTGTGTGACTGGACTTAAGGGGAAGTAAATGAACAGATCTATAGTTGAAGTTTACGGCATGCAGAGGGAAAAGTTCTTTGTATTGGCCATGAGGATAAGTAACATCCATGTCCCTAGTCCTGGAAACCGGTTGCTTCTGCCTGAAACTTAAACTATCATAGTTTAGCAGCCTAACCAAAATGAGACATATATCCATGCTCCACTTCAAATGACAGAGGAGTTATCAGCTCTTGTGGAACCGTTTCTGCAAACTTTTACTCCCCTGGTCAGAAAAAGTATAATATGACCTTTGAAGGTAACTAATACATAAGTTGTATCTGCATGAAGCTACGCTGAAGAAAAAGCTCTTTAGCTGCATCATGAGGTAAAATAGGTGAGATCAACCACACCAGAGATGTCATTCATTCCTCAAGATGTTTCACCTTTTGAGAAAAACCCACAGTGTTTTCCTACGGTGACTTTATCTCAGGATGGTTTGCGTCCATTCGTTACTCTGCAGCAAAACCACGTTTTTCAAGCCAAAACTACATGCTGTAGTCAAGGACAAAAAGCAGAGATAAAGACAGCAATCAGCCCCCTCTTGGGTGTTCGTTGAGCGGTTGAGCCTGGCTGGCAATTGGACACAAGGCAATTATTGATGTGCAAACAGCACTTCGCACTCAGCTTTAATTTATATATTTAAATAGAAAACACAGATTCCACTAAATCTGTTATGTGCATACCATTCACCTGCAACAAAAAATTACTCTTGCAAAGCAAATTCTTTTGATCGCAATATGAAGGTTCACACTCACCCAAAGCAAATACAAGTTACAAGTTACAATGTTTTCCTGGTTTTCACCGCTTTTTTTTTTTTATTATATCTGGGGCTGGGATTATTCCTACAGCAATTTATACCTCCCTGCCCCACATCAAATCCCCTTCCTTGTCCTTAGCAGTAGCCTAGCAAAGGTGCTAACGTTTATGGCAGATTCCCCAAAGCTTGCTCTGCCACCATATGCAGTCACATACGGAGAAGGTTCAAAATCGCTGGCTTTAGGGCAATATGGTTTTGGGGCAAGGGGACAATGGAAGACCTGTGAGTTGCTTAAGCTCTGCTTAAGCCCTCAGAAAGCACAGATTGGATCCCGAGTCTACGAAGACATAGGTTTCTTTCTTTGCTTGATTACCAGTGGGTTCTGGGCATAGTGGGTGCATCAGGATAACTGCATGCAGATACAGCCGATGCTAGATATTTTGTCAATTAAGTTGCTAGAGCTGTGGTTATAAAGTATCTGATGCTGAAAATTATTAAAAGCTGAAAGGCAAAACAGAAAAAAATGCAGTTCAAAGGCTGCTGTACACTCGTGCCACACATACACAGACAGTGAATTGAAAGCATGGTTTTACAGGTCATTATATGGTTGCAGCTGGTCTGCTCCAGAGAAACCATAGCATTTGGTGGTTATGTAGGTAACCATCTAAGAAAAGGACTTGAAAATATTAAGATGTTGATCTAGGTGAGCAAAAGTCTCTACGGAAGAAATACTAGAAAAGAAAACAATGGAATAAAGGAGATAGCTTTCAAGATTATAGCCAACTTCTAATCAACCAAATATATTTAAATTGCCAGGGCTGGAAAAGGTCATGGTCTTTATGAACCATTCACAATGCATTTCTTACTGGGTTACTTTATATATGATGACATGTGTCTTCCTCCTTATAAAGACACTTATTTACATCTCAGGCAGAGCCTGTGAATAGAAGCCTCTCTAACAACGTAATTGATTGTAGCACTGCAAAGAGAAGTAGCCCGCTCATACCAACGGCCAGTAGTTTATTTGCAAAGCAGAAAAGAAACTGAGAGCCTTTAAAACCTAATATCCCTCACTATTTCAAAGTTAGTGCATCTGTAATATAAAGAAAGCAATAAACTTCACCCAGTCTGAAGCACGTATCTAGGCTTGGATTAATTTCCTTTGATATATTCAAGTTTGTATATCCCATGGAATTCCTGTATTGTGGTCTTCATTCCTCCAGAAACACTTCTGATATTGAAATGTATTCTTAAAATATTTGAGCTAAATAACTTAAATTGCATTTTGCACTGCATCCATCACCTTTTGACTTTCACTGTTCATTTTTCACCATTGTATGATTACTGTGTGTAATTAGAAACAAAAATGAATGCCTAGAAAGCAGACAGCTTAAACAGCATTTGTAAATGATGCTATGATGAGAGTTTGGGGATGAAATTTTCATCTACATATTTAAATCTATCTTTAATAATAATCAAAGACTATAGAAATATTAACCCTCAAAGTTTGGCCACACAAAGAAAATGGAACTTATACAGCTGCAGAAGATCTACTGTATGTATATTATATAGTACTTAACTTTATTTACAGCTAATGTAGTTTATAATCCACTCTATCATCAGGTATCATAACCTAAAATTGTACTTCAGGTCCTGCTCTCCTGCTTACAGCATTGTTACTTAATTAATCATTAACAAATAAAAAAACCCCTACACTTAGTTCGGTTCAAGCATTTTCTGAATTACAGCAACATATTGATTCTTTCAATGTAATAAAACTAAATCAAATCCCAGTACCACATGAACACCTAAAATGGACTTAAGGCTTAGATGTTTTCTCTGTCTTCATTTCATAGAAACATAAAATCACATTTCATAGAATCACAGAACAGTTTGGGTTGGAAGGGACCTTTAGAGGTCATCTAGTCCAAAGCCCCTGCAATGAGCAGGAACATCTGCAACTAGATCAGGTTGCTCAGAGGCCCGTCAAACCTCACCTGGAATGTTTCCAGGGATGGGGCATCTACCCGCTCTCTGGGCAACCTGTGCCAGTGTTTCACCACCCTCATGGTGGAAAATTTCTTCTTTACATCTAGCCTAAATCTACCCTCTGAGTTGTAAGGTCAGGGAGGAAAAAAAAAAAAAATACAGTGGAAAATTATTACCATTCGGTAAAATTATTCAGTCCATTAAAAAAAATAAAAAAAGAAATACAAATAACTAAACACAGACGCACAAACTCATACTTTTTTTTTTTTCCCCCAGGCAAATAATTTTCTACAAATAATTTCCTACGAGGAAAAGGTGAAACGGCCGGAACCTGCCCTGCTGCTGCCCTGGCCGGGGCCAGCGGCCGGCCCCTGCGGGCTCCCGCTCCCGGGCAGCCGCCAGCAGAGGGCGATGCTGCCCTGCGCTCGGCGCGCCGGAGCCCTTCCTCCCCCCGACGTGAGCCGCCTCCCGCTTCCCGGCGCGGGGCTCCGCTCCGCAGCGCCTTGCGAGTGGCGAAGTGTCAGACGGGAAAACTTCACTGCACTCAAAGCTGCCAAAGAGCTTTCTGGAAAACACGTTAATGCGCGGGGTTTTCTGCCAGCCGTCCAGCCGCGTGGTCAGGCGCAAATAATTCCCCTTTGGGCGGCGACCTGCCACTTCTGTGGGTCTCCCCACCTCAGCTGCCCCCCAGCAGCAACCCACGGCGGCGATGGCCATGGGGAAACACACCTGGGACCGTTCTGGCTGTCGCTGCGTGGCAGACGGGCAAAGAAAGAGAGTTTGGGGAGGTTTCGGGAGTGCATGCGAGGGGAGCGACAAGCATCACCTCTTGTCGGTCTCCCCACCCCAGAGGCGGTATCACACGTGGACCACACCATCAGGCACCACACCATCATGCTGAGGCCTAAGTGTCAAACTGTACCATCGTCCCACTGCCTTCTCCAGAAATACCGGCTGCTGTGCTAGGAGCTGAGAGCGGTGCCTGAGCTGTCCCCATCGTGTCTGAGCCTTGCGCGTTGCTGCAGGCACCCAGGTGGAGCAGGAGTGGGTGAACTTGTGGGTCTCATCCTCATCCTTCAGCAGCTAAGAAACCCTAAGGTGAGGAATGAATAGCTACGGGGAGAATATGATAAAAACTCAGAAGACCTCACCCCAAAAGAAAGAGAGCAAGAGGAAAAAAAGGGAATGGGTTTTAAGTACTTGCGGCATGCATGTAAAGCAAAAATAAAACCATGGTCCCAAGCAGCTTTTAATTTAATTAAGCATAGCAGTGTAGCATGAAACAAGCACATATACGGACACATGCTGCATGTTAACAACCATACTGTGGAAAATCTTTCTGATGTATTTGACTTTGCCATCATATGCTAAAAATGTTGCTCCTTACATGCAAGATACAGGAAAACAGAGACAATCTCTAGTTGAATCACCTAGTCATGCATTCATCAAGTGGGATGGGAGCACATATGAGTGATTAAAGAACAAACTGAGCTTGCTTAGTATAATCAGCATAGCAATATAGGTAATCAGAAGTCTACTGAGTGGAAAATGCGACCTATTACTATACTGAACCCTCCTTTACACAGGAAATGTGATACCACAATGGGAAAAAGGAAATGTCACATAGCTATGAAAAATGAGTTAAAATAATGATTCTAACTAATATCCAATACCTCCTGGGTCAAATAAAGAAACCCAGCAATGCAGTCAAACAAGTTTTGTATTTGCATAAAAAATATACAAAGCATAAAGGTGCATCTTTTGCGAAGGCTGTTTAGCTTTCGTTTGGAGATTTGGAAACAGAAACCCACATGGTAAAACTATATAGTACATTCACAGTGAATCTGAGGCACCCAAAAAGCTTTAGACTGATAAAGCTGACCTCGTATGTGTGTGCCTCACAGAGCTGACCTGTGCATGAGCAGGGATCATGTCTGGAGGACAGTGTTGCTGTTAAATTAACGTGTGTCAAAGCTCTAGGGATAACCAAGGGACACTTTGAACAACATAGCTGACAAGCTTCTTAATCTGCCGTAATTCAGGCTCATTGCATTATGTACTCACACCCTGTCCTTGGTATACTAATTGATGAAACAACAGAAGTTGAATTTCATGGCAAAATTTGATTATCCCCAGCAGAAGCTTTACTGAGGTGGCCCTGAGGGGTTCCCTGGGCAGACACAAAGAATAGGATGTTGACATATTGGCAGCTGTTTGTCCAACTGTCTGTGAAATGAGCCAAAAAATAAGGAGACGGGAAGAAAAAGGTAATAACCTGGACCTGAAAGGACATAGACAAGGCCTTCCATAGCACAGAAAGCTAGCTTTATTTGCACAGCATTCAAGGAATTCAGGTTTTGGCTTTATTCCACAATGCTAAGCAATGCAGTACCTCTCCTCCAAGTGGTGGTCCAGATACCTCAAATCAACAACACCCAAGACTCACTGTTTAGGCATTTTACACCATATCCAAAGAAATCTGAGGTACCTACGGATGGGTCCCACATAAGCCAGCACACTGAAGCAACCTACTGGAGATTATGGAGATGGTTGAATTTTACTACATATTTTTCTCTGGAATTCAGGTGCTTTCCCGCAAACAGTAGGAAGGAACTTCTTTCTCTTTGGGGACTGAAGCTTTAAGCTGTGAGCCCTGGAGCTGCATTAGAAAATGCTTTTTTTCTTTCAGAAACTGCAGAAGTATGTCCTTCCTTTCAGAAAATGCCCAGAGAAATGTGGCTTGGTAGTGGCAAGACATAGATTCCAGAAAATATTCCCATGAATTCTCCCTATGAATATGTCCACTTCAACACTTAGGAGCAGGTGGAGCCTTACCAACAGGAACTCTTTACCTTTTAGGATGTTTTTGGATTTGTACGCTTATCTCCTGCCTACATTTCTCTGAAGATTTAGCACTTTACTTACATCCTTGTATTGGGTTTGCACAGCAAGGTTTTGGTAGCGGGAGGGCTGCAGGGGTGGCTTCTGTGAGAAGCTGCCAGAAGCTGCCCCCATGTCTGACAGAGCCAACGCCAGCCGGCTCCAAGACAAACCTCCTGCTGGCCAAGGCCGAGCCCATGACAGTGGCAGCACCTCTGAGGGAACAGAGTTAAGAAGGGGAAAGTTGCTGCACAACAGCAACTGCAGCCGGAGAGAGGAGTGAGAACACGGGGGAGAACAGCCCTGCAGCCCCCAGCCCAGAGCAGCAGGAGGGGCAGGAGGGGCTCCAGGCACTGGAGCGGCAGAGACCAGGTGTGATGAACTGACCACAACCCCCATTCCCCGTCCCCCTGTGCCGCTCGGGGGGAGGAGGGAGAGAAATCGGGAGTGAAGCTGAGCCTGGGAAGAAGGGAGGGGTGGGGGGAAGGTGTTTTAAGATTTGGGTTTATTCCTCATTACCCTACTCTGATTTGATTGGCAATATATTATGCTAATTTCTGCAAGTTGAGTCTGTTTTGCCCGTGACGGTAATTGGTGCCTGATCTCTCCCATGAGCCTTTTGATGTGTTTTCTCTCCCCTGCCCAGCTGCAGAGGGAAGTGATAGAGCAGCTTTGGTGGGCACCTGGTGGTGCCAGGTGGTCCAGTCAGGGTCAACCCACCACAGTCCTTTGTAGACAGGCCTCCACTAATGAGAGGGCTGCCTTATAAACCTGTAATCCATTAGCATCTTACAGAGCTCAAAACCCTTGCCAGTTTTCTGTGCCTTGATTTCCTTGTGACAGCATTCCCCCAGCTCATAGTGCTCACGTGGAGATAGGTACCATGGGGCCTGGATGATGCCCAGATATCACCTGAAACCTCCGCAAGAAAGTACAGAAAGGCTCGGAAACCCCTGCAAGAAAGTAAACTGAGTCATCATCTCAGCCACATCACCTCAAAGGCAAATACAGCAGCTGAAGATCTGGAATCACTCACTCTTGAGGTAAGGACACCCTGAGGGATGGGGTCACCTCTTAATAAAATGGGCATCTAAGTTCTGTCCCCCACTAAAAATACAGGGCTTCATCAGAGCAGGTTCCAGGGCGAGCTCCTACAAGCAAGCGCTGTGGATGTGCAGCAGTGTCAGTCTTGATCTACTCCTGAGAGCCGCACTCAGCAGCGTAGACAGAGCCAAAAACACTTGTGTTAAGTATATTGGCATTTAAATCTGAGCTAAGCTCTTTGGTTTGATTTACAGTAGAAATAGGGCATTTTTACTTTAGCAAAAATCAAATCAAACCAAAACAAGTTAATTCCTATTCAGAAACCAGTAAAATATTTTTTCCCATAACCTTTAGAAATAAAATGTTCATTTGACTTGCTTGTCAGCACTGAACACTGAATTACAGCTCATCTTCTCTCAGCCTAATAAACACTGTTTGTAGACAGCAAGTCAGCTTGTAGGATGTTGGGAGAACTCATCCCCGCTTCCCACCAGCTTTAGTCTCCCCAGCCTGGTCTACATTCTTGCTTAGTGTTTATTTCCCCGCTGCTTCGCTCTGTGTTGGTTCACAGAGAAAAGGCATCAGTTTACCTGAGCTACCTGGATGGTCTTACATGGGAAACAGAGTTCAGCATTACAGGATAAAGTGACCATTTGGCTTTCTCAGAATTTTGCCTCAAACTCAAAGTGACAAAAACCAAGCACACATACAGTAGGATCTGATGCCTAATAGCAGTGTATCCCCCCGAAGGGTAGATAATAATGAAACACAGGTCCATCTTGGGGCAGTATTTCTCCAAGTACAGAAGTTGCTTGCTGTTAAAAGCTCCACGCCGCTTCTGTCTTATGAATTGCACTGCATCTTCATACTTCATTCCACGTTCTACCAGTGCAAGAGCAACTAAGACTGGAATTCTTCCAAGACCAGCAACACAGAGTACAGCAATACATCAACAGGTTCTTCACGAAATTTAACTTTAAGGAGGTTTAGCCAATCATCCACAACCTGGTTGCTGCCCAGACCCACGTCTACCAGCAGTGGGGGAGGAAGCCCACGAGATGAGCCCGGAAGTACAGAAACAAGAGCCTCGAAATTGGAGGACAAGCCAGGATTGGGGTGAGCACACCCTGTCCCTACACTCGCAACACCGACTGGAGCGACCCACGGAGTTGAGGACAGGGTGGGCTCGACCCTTCTGGCACGGTGGCAGCCACAAGCCCTTCACCTGACAACCCCTCGGCTTCAGACCCCATGCAACCACTCTGCTGGGCTGAAATATTGGATTTTAGGTCAAATCACTGCTGGAAATGCAGTGATTTGTGCAGAGAAAGATCCAAGTGCAGAGAAAGAGGGGCTGACAGGTGGAAAGGGTGGTGGAGAGGAGGTCAGAGGCACAACAGCGCTTTTAGCACCCGTCTGCCCCAGGGCTGCAGCATCTCATTCCTTCTCTGACCTCCCAGCCCGCATTTCACATGCTCTCTGGGATGCTCCTGTGCAAAGGAGCGAGGAAATCCAGCCCCAGGCGGCTGCAGCTCAACACCACGGCCACCACACCGCTACCCTCTGCGGTCTCTTACAGAAAGAGGGGTGCAGGACAAGGACAGCCTTTCCTGCACCCCATGTCCTGGCGGGAAGGTCTCCCACCCCGTGAAAGCCTTTTCTTTCACCTCTGTCCCCCCCCCACCTCTGGAGACGGGCTTGGAGACAGCATGAAGAGCAATGTTAGCAAAACTAGTAATTCCTCATTCATATTTTTAAATGTTATTATTTATATTTATTATTGTTTATATTGTTACTTACTGTTTTAAATGATAAATTGGATTTCTTGGGGTAGGATTGCATTAACTGGGTTAGTTTATTTAAATCGGATTTATTTAGTAGCACTCCCCAACTCCTCACCTGACCCTCAGCATAGAAGGTAGCTGAGATCAATCACTAATTTCCGGCAGGAGTGGAAACTAAAGACAAGATGATGCCTTTTGTGAATGCTCCAGGATTCAGAACAGGACCAAAAAACACAGCAGGTTGATGGTTTTGCTTCAAAATAAAACCTCAGAATAAAATAGTGAAAGAAAGGGTGTGATCATACGTGTTTATGAGAAGTTAATATTTTCAAATCCAGAGCAGAGGGAGGTCCCTGCCATATGTATCTAAATCTTGCAAAAGTCTAAGATGTAGGTCACGTCTATTTAGGACACTGAGCATCCCTTTTGGCTAGTTCTACGTGGCTTCACACCGAGCTACTTGAAGAGCTGTCTGGTTCAACGTGCTAGCCACTTCACATCCAATTCTGAAACGCTCTTCTCTCACCCCAGGTGATGTGTAAAGTTTCTGTGGGCTTCATCTCAGGACTGAGGACTCCGCTTTTGGGAGACAGGACCGAAAAACAGGCACTGCAGTGCTGAGGGTGGGAGTGCACACATCTTTCCCTGAGATGTCTCAAAGTGCTTCATTGGTAAAGGTGCCTTAAAGTGAGCGTGCTAATTTAAGTCATCTGAATAGCACACAGTTCCTTTGTGTAATGAAGAATCTGGCCAATTTTACCTTGACTATTAACTTACTAACATTTGGGTCAAAAATTAGGAAAATTCAACAGGATTATGAAGAATGATTTCTCATAGGCATATGCATGGCCAGTTCTTAATTCTGAACTTTCTTACTCCTTGAAACTGCCAAGGCGAACTGAATTACTCCAAACAGTTGTTACATCAAAGCTTTTGCTGAACCTATGAATCGAAGGAATGCATTCAAGTCCTGTGTATATTCTTTCCTTGAATATATATCCTTTCCAGCTAGACCCCCTGCTGATTCAGGAAGATGTAGATGTAATTTTAGAGGGTCATTTGGTTAAAGTTTCCATTGAAGACAAAGGATATGTAGTTAGCTCAGAAAAATAAAACCAATGCATCTAAGAACTGAACACTAAAACATGCATCAGCTTGATGTTTTCGTGTTACTTTAAGCTAACAGATTACTTAATAGCTCACTATTCTTTGAACTACAACAAAACTTAGGAAATTTTTAGTTTAGAAATTAGGAAATACAAGAGATAAAAGGGAATGCAAAGCACCTCATCCTATAAGATTTAATGTAAAGATTATTGACATTTATAAGCTCATTTTTTTACATGCTAGTCTGTGGCCTTGTTTTCCAACTAGACAGTGCATTTGGGCACTATTTTAGACTTTGGCCCAAGCAGAAGCATAACTACAAATCAAGGGTTCTTGCTGGATGTTTCTGTAATAAGTGTCAGAAAGGACTAGAAGGGAACAGCAATGTTTACCTTTGTGAATTAAAGTTTTCTCCTTCCATTTGATAACTTGTGGGAACATAGGGGCTGGAAATATATGCCCTCATTGCTAATAGGGAAGGCAGAAGATACTTTTCAATTCTTTTTATAGAGCAGTTTGTCTATTCATCCATGTGTATCTACCGAAGGCTAAAGAAATTTTGGGTAGCAAAGGTTATCCAAACTTGAGAGAAGGAGCGTGCTGGAGTGAGAAACGAATTGGCTGTAAACTGCTAATTGTTGAAAAAAATAATCTTTTTTTTAGGAATACAGTTAAACTGAGTCATTACCTTCCCATTTGCTCAAGTAACCATCTTACACTTCAATTGATTTATTGATGAAGAACTTGGAAAACGAGCTAGTAAGCATCTTGGAAACTTCAAGGCACATTTTTATTGCTGACAATTGAGATCCCTTGAGCTTGCAACACTGCTGCAGATGAGTAAGCTGGATGGCCACCATTTTTTGTCTGAAAATGTTTCTCTACAACAAACTTATTTACTGTAGAACAGATTTCTGTAGCAATGTAAAACTGAATAATAATAAGTACAACGTATTTCTACAATGTCAGGTCATTGTAATCTTGCCTTTCCATGAATAGAACTAGCCTTTTCATACATAACCTTTTCCATAGATGAGATGCTTGGAGAATATAAGAATCTGCAAGCTTAGGCTTTCCTTGCTTATTTGAATTTCACAAATATTCAAGAAAATTATGGCAACTATTTTCTTTCATTATGGAAGACCCCTAGGCATCAATGAAGATGCTCATCCTTGTAACTATAAATCTTTATCGGTTGTCTCAGCATGTGTGTCCTGGGTGTGGAACAAAACTTTAAAATGCTTGTTTTGTTTAGGGTTCAGTATTAACTTATTTGATAGTAGTTTGTAAGGATTAGGTAGTGCTGTTTTAGGCCTATGTAGAATATTTTATGGAACCCTTTAATTACATATTACTGATGCAGTACAATTGCTAAGTCATATCTGTGACTATTCTGGAAAGCAAATGAATGTAAGTCTTCTGAAAAAATAGAGAAAGGGAAAAAGAGAGACCTTTTCTTGTGTAGATTTCAGGCTGCAACGAGGATGGTCTCCACCCCAAAACCACCACAATTTTAACACACTCTATAAAAGAATACAAAGATGCTCCCCACTTGCAATGAAACCTGAGGGAGGTGGTTTTGAAATATAAACTTCTTCACACCCTCTTATTTTTCTCTTATGAGAAAAAAATGAGACCAACTTTTAAGAGTTTCAGAACTCTGAAAGCAACTGGGTTTTTAATAAGCACTTTAGAGTCTTTATCTTCTGGACCCTAAGGAGATCATGTCCTGGGTACTGTTTGGAAATGCTTCATTTAAGACAATTTTTTAGTAACGCAAGTATATGAGTAGTAGCATAACCTTGTATTTACATTTTAAACTGTTTTGGATGCAATGGCAAGCTTTTATACGGTAATTTTTTGACACTGTAATTATGAAAGTAGTAAAATGTTTCACTTATACACGCAGCAAGTTCATCCATAGAATGAGTTTGGTATGAAGCAGTAGCAATGCCTCATCTCCACTACTGAAGACTGATGAAATGTAAGGGGTAACACTGGCAGAGGCCGGAATCAGTGCAGGAAATGTAACGATGCTCTGAGAGGTTCCTCATAGATGAAAAAAACTTTCAACTCTGCGGCATATGTATCAGCAGATTGCAAATTCATGTGTTGGAGAGGCTCCCAAAACAATCTCGCAAAGACTGTTAAACGTCAATGAAAGGCCAACAGTGCCTGGTATTTGAATCTAGCCAGCCCACTGAAATGTGGGTTGTTTCTGCCCTTCCTTTTTTCAAAGATATTTGGGAAAGAAAGGACATGAATCTCTCTGAACCGAGAGAATAAAGAGCAATACTCTCAATTCCAGCCTATTAATTTCTACAAGCTACCAGGAGCTGCAAGGAACAAAGAAGAGAGAACAAAACACCAAGTAACTTTATCCTTTTACCAGCATTTTTGCAATGCAATGGCACCCCTGAGACTTTAATATCATTGCTGAAAGGGATTTTAAACACTGCACTGCAGTGCCAGTTTGCTTGGAAATCGCATTATAACCTCTATTTGCTAGACCAGTTGAAGCCTGTCCTCCTGTACCTTAGCCTGTGACTTAAGTGACAACTGAAAGATGCCAGTTGCATCAGTTTCTTGTCGACTTTAAGAAACAGCCTAACAAAATTTTTAAAAATAAATAAATTTTTAAAATACTGCATCAACCCTTCCTGGGCTGGAGGAAAGAAACTGCAGTCCGTAGTGAAATTTAAAAAAAAATCCATTTATGAGTCAAAACAATTGGAAATTGACTCTTTCAGAAGTGCAACAACTACTTATCACTTTTCTTTGGATCAGATGGTTTCAGTAATGAACTAACATTGAAACTTCCCAACCAAACAGCCCAAGCCTGTGATGTGATAGCAGACTCACCAGTGGTAACTGCAGGTGCAGTCCAAGGTGGATGCTGACCCCTGCCCAAACCATAGCTTTAAGTTGATGAGCTGGACCACTGCAAAGTAATAAACACTTCCAGTTAATGGTCCCATAGGCACCAAGTAGCAACCAAAAGCCTTTGTTGTTAAATGGGTATACCTGGCAAACTGCTGGGCCATCACCTTAGTGGTGCACTCTTGGGCTAACTGGTCAGCTGAGGAATAGAGACATTCGGTACAAAATAAGGGCTTTTGCCTGAAAAAAATGTTGTCTGAACTGAGTTCAGGCCCAGCTGTGCCAGGAATAAAAGTGGGACATGTTGCTGCCCAGGCTGGGCCCCAGGAGGAACAAGCAGTGGGGAGGCAGAGGTGGGGGTCTGGAGAGGGGGAAGGTGCCAGGGGAAGGAGCGGGGCTGAGTGGGGCTAACCCAAATGCCAGCTCCCAGACTAGCTCCAAAGGGACCCATGGTCAGAGGGAAGACGCAGAAAGGATAACGAGGGGAGAACAGAAACCAAAATCACTGAGAAATGCGTAAAAATGTTTGGAACGGCTACATTAAAAATATTTAACTTTCTTAAAATGAATTGGCTTTATCCCTTTAAATAAGAAGTCACTGATTTGTCTGCACGGTGCAGCATAAGATTGTGCACAACCAGATAAACACATAAATTGGCTGTGCCTTTAAAATGCTTTCCTCTAATGTTTTGTCTCACTGGCTAAATAGTGCCTACAGAGTAGCTAGAGAACAGCAAAATGAAGAAGCAGGAGTCTTTCAAACAGACAACTTGAATAAAAGCTGAATAACTAGAATAAGAGCTGGAACGGCACCTAGATTCTGGTCGCAATGTAGGTTAAAGGCTGAGCTTATATCCAGACACAGGACCAGGCATCAGACCTGACACCTGGAGGACTCATTCCAGGGGGACCAGAAATGGGACAGAGATACTATTAATTCCATAACTGTGTCACCAATCTTAAGCAAGGACTTATGGCCAGAAACTTCATAGAACTATACAAACCTATCTTTTATTGCTATTCCTCTGTCTATAGAATACATATATATACACATATATATATCGTCTCTATCTTTTTTAAAATCACCAACCATTTTCTGGTCTGGTAATACAGTCCATGAAATACTATTCCATATATTACATGGAATAGTAATAATAATAATAAAAAATAATAATAATAATACCACCAAGAGTCCTCTATCGAAAAAGATGCTCTAAAAGTATAAATTGTTCACACAAGAGACAAAGGCTTAGTATTTTAATCTTCCCCCCACTAGTTACTCAGAAAAACTGTGTAATAAAAACAAAGGATTCCCAATTGTTTCTGAATACCTTCTGAGCAAAAATAAATCACTTGAATGCCAGAGATATTTTTGACAGTGAGCTAAAGGTGTATTATGAGAGAGTAGGAGGCTCGGTGGGTGAATATAATCACTGCTTACCTATGAGGGCTGTATTAGAATCTATAAAGAGAAATGTGTGGTTGCCCTGTTTAATGGACATTAACCAGAAGAGCAGTCACACAATTCATCTTTGCTAGCAATTCTGGTGAGTGTGGTAGAGGTTTTTAGAGCAGAGCCATACATCAGCATAAAACACAATTATTCAGTTGGATGGCAAAAGCTAGTGCAGCACCTCTGCTTCTGGTAAATGCTATTGTTTGCATTTTCATAAACACAGAGGAACCAAAAGAGAGTAAACATTTTCATTTTTGGCATTCCTCTTCACATTTCCTATCTAGATCTTCATGTAGCTAATTATTACTGTCTTCTCAAGTAGTTTCTAACAACTTCAAAAGCATCTAAATGTAAACGTGCAATCAAGCACTGACAGTTTGAAAAATATGATCTGCCCTATTGAGAGAATTCCTTTGAAATGCATATAGTGATTTATTTTAAAATATTTTGTTAAATCGCCATGTAATTTTAGTGTATATACAGTGCAATATATACCACTGAGTCTTGACAAAACAGCTTTAAAAGAGATAGGAACTTAGATAATGTGGTTTGGTTATGTAAGATGTTAAATTCTGTTTCTGTGTGGGATGTCCTCCTCTATAGGTTTGCATTAGGACACGGTGTCAGAATTTGGCTTTGGCCAAACTGGGCAATACAAAGAAAATAAATCACAGTTACAGCTCCACATTTAACATGGGGAATTTTATTCAGATTAGAGTCATTCATTTAGTAAATTAAGCAACCAGTAGATTGCTTTACTATACTGAATTAGAGATGGTTTAAATATACTTGCTATTTTTGAATTATTTCAGCTGAACTTTTATTCACAGGGCAATACAATCCATGACTAACACCCATACTACAATTTTCTTCTGCTAGTGTTCCTTACCTTCAAGACTGATCTTTGCTGAATCTTAGCATCTGATTTGCAAAGCCAGGGATGATGTCCAAAAATATGTTCCCGTTTCCGTACAGTATGTACTCCCAACAGAGTGTTTCACTTATACATTTTTAGTTAGAGCTCAGTATTCCACATTAAGCTGAGTTGTCGGTTCCAGCATTCATAATTACATTGCCTAACCATACAAACAAAGCTGAGGTCTGTTTAGTTTTCACTAATTTGACCAATATAATTAGCATTTCATAAGCCCTCCTATAAACAAAATATTTGGTCAAATCAGTTATTGGTATAACTCCATTGAAAACAACAGAATAACCCCAGAGAATAATTTAGCCTATTTAGTTTTTATTTAATTGTGAATACTTAACACATAATTATCTGCTTATTAAATCGTAGCTATGATTCTAGCCATGGGTCTGGGCCCCATCCAAAGGCCATCCCAAGCAGTGGAAGACTGTCCACTCAGACAGCCTTAGGTTGGGTCCAAAATATGCTACACTTGAGAGTTCAAATTCAGCAGAAAATGCATTATTCAGTATCTTGGTCACTGAGCTGAGGGTATCACCTTAAACCAAGACCTCCTGGTCTGACCAAACAGCCCTATAGCAGGAGAGGCTCAACATCTGTCCCCCCCCAAGATCCACTGCCAAAGCAGCGGGCTAAAATAGGAAAGGCAGAGGAGGGAAGGTAGAAGTGGGACTATAAATCATCGCTTGAAATGGCAGCCCAGAATGAAAAGGCTGATGAATACCTGGCAATGCTTCATGCTATCCCAACACCCTGCCTTACTGCTTCCCCAGCAGAAGAAACTCTTACACAAGCACGTCCTGTCACAAGCAAACAGGCACATTTCGGAGTTTACAGCAAGAGTCCTGTGCCCTAAATTCAAAACTTGTAATAAAGAGAAGGGAAGCACCTGAATCTCTTCTATACCATAATGAAAATACAATAGGTTTCTAGGTGGAAGCCAAATGCTGGCTGCGACCTACAATGCCTTGTGTGATTTGGGACCACATTACCTGAGAAATTGCTGCTGTCCCTGTGAAATCTTACTGCAGCCAAGATCCGCAGGGATGCTCAATTGTGGTTTTATGGTATAAATGAGAAGGCTTTTTTTGTGATGGGGGCTCAGTTTGGGATTTATTTACCCCCAGGGTTTCTGAAAGCTCAGATTTGTTAACCTTCAAAGTGTGCTGTAAAACTCCTCTCTCCTCTCTTCTCTTAGGCTGCAGTACAAGGACAAACTAAAAGCAGTGGAAAATGTTATTTCATGAGCTGTCCTCTGGCACTATTTAACGTGTGTTAATGTATAGAAAAGATAAGCAGAACACAGCTGTACTTGTTGCACTGCCTGTAATGATAGTTTATGCATGGAAAGAAGAGGGGCATGTAGAGCAGGTGGAGAAAAAGCAACGATCGGCAAGTTATTAAACTTGCCTAATCAGCACCAGCCATGTGGTAAGCTTAGAAATGGAAATTCATCTGACTACTATGCTCATAACAGTATTGTCTTCTCTGTATGACTACTTCTTTGCTATTGTCTTGTTTAATTTCTTTTGTTTGAAAAAGCAAATCATCTATTTTATTTTTCTCTTCTCTTCTCTTCTCTTCTCTTCTCTTCTCTTCTCTTCTCTTCTCTTCTCTTCTCTTCTCTTCTCTTCTCTTCTCTTCTCGCTTCTTGTTTTTCCCCATTTCATCTCTATTTCTGTTCCTTTTCTCTCTGTAGAATAGTAACTTCTTTTTGCTTTCAAGAAGTTGATAACTTGAGGCAGGAATTGTTGGATGAAATTTTCAGGGATGAAGCTCCCGCTCTTTGCTATCTGATGGGCAGAAATCACTGGTAACCAGTTCCGGAAAATGCCTTATTTTCCTCTAGCAGCCACAATTGTAGACTTCTTAATTTCAAGCTTCCATGAGCAACAACAGGCAGTCTTGAGAGGAGCATGGGTTGAGCATCATTGGTCCCTCACCAGCAACATTCAGGAGGCAAGTTCAGATACTCATGGTAGCACTTTTAGCCTGAAATTCCATGAATCAGTGAACCTCTACTCTATACCCCACAGTGTCATCTTATTTCTAGACCATGTCCTATAACATAAGCATGAGGTCACTATACCTGCACCACTGCAGTACCTCAAGCAGGTGTCTAGGCCATCCCTACACTTTTACAGGTGGTGGATGCAACGTCAAACTGTATTGGGTTGCATAGCAAAGTTTTGCTAGCGGCGGGGCTGCAGGGGTGGCTTCTCTGAGAAGTTGTTAGAAGCTTCCCTTGTGTCCAGCAGAGTCAACGCCAGCCGGCTACAAGATGGACCCACTGCTGGCCAAGGCCGAGCCCATCAGCGACGGCGGCAGCACCTCTGGGGGAACGGAGTTAAGAAGGGGAAAGTTCCTGCACAACAGCAACTGCAGCCGGAGAGAGGAGTGAGACCATGGGGGAGAACAGCCCTGCAGCCCCCAGCCCAGAGCAGCAGGAGGGGCAGGAGGGGCTCCAGGCGCCAGAGCAGAGGGTCCCCGGCAGCCCCTGGGGAAGCCCACGGGGAGGCCGGCTGTGCCCCTGCGGCCATGGAGCTCCACGGGGGAGCAGATCTGCACCCGCAGCCAGGGAGGGCCCCACGCCGGAGCAGGGGGATGCCCGAAGGAGGCCGTGACCCCGTGGGCAGCCCGCGCTGGGGCTGGCTCCTGGCAGGACCTGTGGCCCCGTGGGGAGAGAGAGGAGCCCCGGCTGGAGCAGGGTTGCTGGTAGCACTTGTGACCCCGCGGGGCCCAGGCTGGAGCCGTCTGTCCCTGAAGGATGGCACCCGTGGGGGGACCCAGGATGGAGCAGTTGGTGAAGAACTGCAGTCCGTGGGAAGGACCCATGTTGGAGAAGTCCATGGACGACTGACTCCCGTGGGAGGGACCCCAGGCTGGAGCAGGGCAGAGGGTGAGGAGTCCTCCCCCTGAGGAGGAAGGAGCGGCAGAGACCAGGTGTGATGAACTGACCACAGCCCCCATTCCCCGTCCCCCTGCGCCGCTCGGGGGGAGGAGGGAGAGAAATCGGGAGTGAAGCTGAGCCTGGGAAGAAGGGAGGGGTGGGGGGACGGTGTTTTGAGATTTGGGTTTATTCCTCATTACCCTACTCCGATTTGATTGACAATAAATTAAACTAATTTCCCCAAGTTGAGCCTGTTTTGCCCATGACGGTAACTGGTGACTGGTCTCTCCCTGCCCTGATCTCAACCCACCAGCCTTTTGTTAAACTTTCTCTCCCCTGTCCTGCTGAGGGGGGAAGGGACAGAGCAGCTTTGGTGGGCATCTGGTGTGCAGCCATGGTCAACCCACCACAGATACGCAGTAGAAACAGCATCTGACATGGAGTATTCATAGATAGGATAGGATATTTCTATGAAAGGAAGAGAGGGAAAGCCAAATGATGATAGAAACATCGTAATTCCCGTGACATTACAATGAATATGTGAGGAACTGGGATTTATTGATAGTGATGTGTCCTGCCCAAGAGATATGAGTGTGAATTAGACCTGTCAAATTACCAGAAAAACTGCTTGAAAAGATAAAAAGGGACAGAGGACTCAGTCATGATGTCCAGGAGAGGAATTCTGATGCAAGGAAAGCCTGGGGGGACCTAAGAAGAAAGGTGCATTGTGAAGTTGAGGAAGCTGAAGCAGCATGAAGAGTGTGGTCCCAAATCTGCAAACATGGAACTAACTTTAACCATGAGAGTTAATTCAACTCATTTAAGTGGATAATTCCACAAATAGAAGTATTGGCAATATTGGGTGCTATCTTTCCGTAGACTCTGAGATACACAGAAGATGGAAGAAGCACTAATCCTCATAATTCTACTATGTCTTAATTTCCACTATAAGACGTTTGCCATTTTGTTTGAAATGTTCTCTTCACAATTTTCTGCAGACTTCAAACTTTAGCAGGCACATAAATCATGGAAGTACTTTTTGCCTTCCCCTGGAAAAAATCCATTTTTATTTGGAGAAGATCACTAGACACCGGCATTTTTTGTCCATATATCAGACAGCGCAGGGCACTGTTGTCAGCCTGGTAACACTCTTCAACATTTTATTTCTACTCTGCATACATTGCTTTAGAATTAATATTGGTTAGGAACAATTTGGTAACATAGATATCTTCTTGGGAGCAACACTCAGTTCCTGAAAACACTTCTCAAGTTAAGAGTAATATCTTAGGGAGAGTGGGGAAAACAGCTAATAGTCTTTTATCTCGAGCACTGACCAGTGATGTGGAAAAGACAAATTAAGTTAAATCACTACATCTATGCACAGTAAGAATTGAATATTGGGCTTCCACTTCCTAAACAAATACCTTAAGCACCCTGACAGTATTGAGGTGAGTGAGGAAGGGAAGGGGAGTACTGACTGATATAGCCAAAAATAAATTTATCTTGCTTTAAACACTTGGAGTTGCAAAGATCTAGAGCTTACTGATCCAAGTGATTCTTTTCGGTCCTAAATGCTGTATTCCTAAGAGTCATTTTAAATTAAATTCTTGTTTATTGAGCAGGCCTGTTTCAGCATGTCACTATAGCAGTCAAATAGCCACATCGGGGCGTGGGGGAAGGAAGAAAATAATTAGCAATCATCAAATGCTTCTGCTGCATCTTTTATTTCTTTATCTGTTCGTCTATTCACGTGTTGATTTGCTGCTCCTCTGGCCGTGAGGAAGCCGTGTGGCTCTGGGAAGCAGAGGACCATCCCGTCCAGCTGCACGTCTGCGGGTCCTCTGGATCCTGCAGGCTTCCCAGGCTGTACGTTGGAGGAGAGCTGCGCATCCATGTCTGGCATGGTGTCATCTTCTGGAGAAGACACTTGTTTTGTAACCTCAGATGAGACACTACACTTCCCTGTGGGAGCTTTTCTTTTAGACAGTTAATGCCAATTGTGAGAAACAAATGCAGTCAGGACCTTTCCACACACCCAATTAAATAAGGGTAAGAGAAATTACAGCAAAACTATGCCGTGTAGGTACACTGTCCCTCAAAGTCACCCAGATATCTGTGCGCAGCTACTGCTGAAGGCCCTTCCCACCATTCCCAATTATTATCCGTCTTTTCTCCATGGCTGGTCTTCTCCTCCTGTTGGATAAATGTCATTCTTAAGCATGAGTGACAGAGGTGTGTGGTAGTTAATGTGTGCCACTGGTGCAAAGTTTATTAAAAATGGTATTTTTTTAATCCAAAAGGATCTAGAAAAGTAAATGAAAACTAGAAAAGTAAATGAAAACAAAACATTTTAGGTTGTGAAGTCAGGCACTGGAAAGGGAACAGGAAATATTTTTATTTGGGCACTTCTGAATATGCATTAGGATACAAGCTTAAATTACACCGTGACTGACTGATGACCAGAAGGACTCCCATTTCATCCATTCAGCGCAAAAAATAATTGTCACCTTGTACATAAAGTCATGTTAATGATTAAGGAAACTCCCCTGTTGCTAAGGGTAATAGCAACCATACTTCACTAAGTATACACACAAGAGGACATTAAATTACTTCAGAGAACAAGATAAATGAAACAACAGGAGCACATCCAACATTTAGGCCCCATAGAGAATTGTTCAGAAGAGATTCACCAAGTCCTCAGTGCAAACTGCAAGAGTGGGTTGAAACTGCAAGCATGAAGCATTTCAATGTTTCTCAGGGGGAAAGAAAAAAAGATATTACTTCAGTCTCTAAAATTTAACAGGGAAATCAAATCTACGCTCCAATGAAACAGCCTGAAAAGCTCAAAGCAGGGATAACCTTTTAATCTGTAAAGGGATAACAATATGTAATTACAGATTTAGACAGCCAAAGTCTGATAGCCAAAGGCTTACATGGGATACGTTAATTAAAGTAGTTTTGATAATTTACTTTCCTTGCTGATGAGCAGTTTTCAAAGCTATTGACTGGGAAGCTGATACTCTTTTATGTAAGTCATTCCTAAAGACTAGAATTAAATTCTGTAAGTCCCTATACACAGCTAATACTTTCAAAGAAATCTGAGACACTAGGACAGAAACTCAATTTATGTAATTTCTTTAATGCAAATATAAAGAATTTTACTAACTCAGGATTTGGACAATTGTCCACATCCTTAAGAGATTAATGCAAGAATGGCTGCACAAGCTCAGACCCGCAGCCCATGTAACACCAAGTGACCTGCTTTCACCCACGGTTAGTAGGAGACACTTCAGAAAAGTCAAGAAACAGAATGACCCTTCTCTGATACATACTCCTGGCTTTCAACAGGCAATGGTTTGAGATCCTCCTGACTAATAGTTGCATCTGATCACTCTGTGAAATAGCTGCTAAGAGCTCATTTTTCTATCTTATTGTTCACAAAAGTAATTCTTTTTTGATCAGTGAACACACAGAAATCAATAGAACAATTATACGAATGAAATTACTTGCATGTTTAAAAGTCTAGGCCAGCCCAGTGAGCCTTTCTGAATGTAGCCATGTCCATCACTCTTGCTGACTCCTCACTCTCAAGTCAACTTCTCACATGCCATCTGAGTTTGAGCTGACGACAGCTGGTCATAAATAACTGAAATACAAGTCCTTAACGGTGAGGAGAGCTGTGTTTCCAATAGCAGGGACTCTGGGAGGATACACAGGCTCTTTGAAAAGCATCGCTCAGAGAGAGCCTCACAGAAGCGGAGGCTTGGCTCAGCCACGACGACTGAGAAGCAAAGGCGTGGAGATAAGAGCTGGGGAATACAAATGGATAATGAAGAGTGTAAGTAGAGTAATGTAAAACAAGTAAAAATGGAAAACAGCAGAAAGAGGAATTGAACCACAAGCCATACAATGAAAGGTTTTGTAGACAATATAAGCTCTAATTTGAGGAAACTTAGTGTTGCATTAAGCTCTTTTAATAATTTGATCAGATTTTGAATTGCTTATCTATCTTTCATATATTGTAGGTCTCTTTTACCAACTTTTGATTTTTACAATAGCTATTCACATTTCTAGAGTAATTTTTTTACCACAGTCATAACAATTCTGGTTTCAAAATTTGCAGTTTATATTCTTATTATACTGATGTAAATTTAGAGAGAAAAACTGAATATCAAGTGAAGAGGTTGCACTGCTAGGCTGCTTCTCATTCTCCCTTTGGGACAAGAATGCCTTCATTCAAAAGCAACCACATAAAGGCACACTAAAACATTTAATAGAACTGATCTAAAAATGTTTATTGAGGAGACACAACAGTGCTTGACAGATTTTAAGAGATGAAATAACAAACCACATTCATATATGGACTAGTAAGACTCACAGTGAAATTAATACCAGGACTGTGACTTTGAACATAACTCCCCTTTGTATTTATGAGTAATACCATCACAGCATTGTGTTATCACACTAATGGCATGAGAAACTACTGAACTGCTACAGATTGCACACAACAGGCAACTCAGTTTATCTTCTGTTTAGTTATTTACTTACAACTTTTCTAAGTGAGGGCAAAGTGACTATCATATACCATCATCCCAATCTGTTTACCCTGCCATGAAGCAAAAATTTCTTCACTATTACAAGACAAAGAAATGACCCTCTCCTATGAAAATCAAAGTGCCTGAATTGAGAAGATATTTGTATATCAAGTTTTTGTAAGCCTTGATGAGTTTACAGACACTAAAGTTTTAGAACAAATTTCAGAGTGGTGCTAAATGTAACGGAAAGCTTCCTTTCTACACACGCAATTTGAAATATTAGTTAATTTCTCACAGATATCTCTTTAATGCCAGTCACGACATTTCTGAATATGCATGACGAGTTACCGTTTTTCCAAGATACACCACAGCCAAGCCCTTACGCTCATCAGCAAAAGTGGCAAGAAAAGTCATTAAAAGCTGCAATTTAGCACATTTGTTCGCAGACACACCAGGGCTTATCAGACTATGCAGAGCTTCGCTCTCACGCAGCTTCACAGCTTTTGAATGAGAGAAGATACTCCCTTCCAGTTTGCTTTCCCATTCCTCCGTTTAGTTATGCCATTTACACCGCTCCTGACGGAGATGGTGAATGTAAGGCTCCTGTGCAGTGGGTGCAGGTAAAGCAAATAGACGCTTGTCCACCGCTCTGCTTAGATACACACAGCTTCTTAACATGACTTTCTGTAACTCCCACCGTTCATAATTCACCTTTCCCGTGCAGTGCCTGACTGGCAGACTGCTAACACTTCTGGCCTTCTTTATTGCCAGGCATTTTCACGAGCAAGGGTAAGGGCTCTGGAGGTGGTACTAAACCCAGATTGGTACTAAAGGACCTGCCCTTCCCAATTAACGTAGCTTACAACTGAAATTTCCTAAGTTTAAGCATTAAGATTTTATGACTGATTTTAAAATAGAAGATATTAAATACATGCCTTGTAGCTATAGCACGTGAGCAGGTTTCAGGATATCTGAGTTCTGTGGCTTGACTAGCTCCACTGACTTATCATATTTAGTCCTTAGGAAAAACACCACATGAATCACTTAATACTCTTTTGCAGCTGCTATGGATATCCCAGAATGCACCATTTGTGGTTCCATAGCACACATAGAGCTTAAACATTCATCCACTTTAATGTGAATTAGCAACATGTTGTTTCTTCTTCATATTTAAATCATCTAGAGTTTGAATACAGAATGGAATTTCAAAGAATTTCCTAGTAAATTGTGTGATCAGCATGCAAATAACATTATTTAAAAAAAATCTGTAAGAAATTCAGCATCAAACTATCTATTGGTTTCAGTAACAGTGATGCAGGTCCCATACATACAAATTTACTAAAATCTTACATAGAGATTTTCTTAGTGCTTTAAGTTTATTCACAATTTTTTTTTGGAGGGGAGGTATTTTTGTTTATTTGTTTGTAAATGGGGGATTTTTGCTGTATTGCTGATTACTAAGACATTCCCTACCAGTAACAGCTGGCAGAAAACTACTATCACTCATAGGATCCCATAGAGGTCTGCTTTCTTCCAACATGAAGCAATCTCCAAGTCTTTTGAAAGTTGTCAAAATCCACTAAAATAATTCTTGGATTAATTTGTGAGGTACAACGTCAATATCCAGCTATTGCTGTAGAAGACACATTTGATTATGGAGAATAACAAAAAATATACCACAAACCCTACCCTCTTACTTTAAAAGACTAATGTATTTTCCCAGTAGGAAAACCAGGCATGACTGTGAAAGAAATAGGGCAGAAGGAAATTACAGATAATTAGGATGAGAATGAGAGTTCACATCAGGAAATGTGTGCAGTTCCAGTGTGAGTGATCTGTGCTTGCTCCAAAATTCTCAGTGCTGCAAACTGCTGTCTAGAACATGATTTTCTTCTAGACTAGGATAACTTTGAGTTGAAGAGATCCAGACATAGTTTTTTACACATATGTGCCTACAGATATGCTAGGTATAAAGCCCTTCTACTCAGGTAAGATCTAGGGATTAATTCAGCTGCTTAAATACAGCTGCCTGGTGCTGTTTAAGATACTTTTGGAGACAAATCTAACTTTTTGCTCTGTGGATGCCACATTTAGATGCCTTAGCAGTAAGGAAGGTGTAAGGCGGATGACCCTCTCCTCCATCTCCCGAGTATGAATGTTTTACTACATTAAATAATGAGTTGAATCTATCAATTGACCATGAAAACAGAAACACTTAGCATTCTGGCACCCTCTTACATGTAGACAAGTAAACTTACAGACCTTAATCTTGATGCAAATCTTATCAACTGTCCATATATGATGCCCAGGGCCATTCCGAGACACTCAGGTACCAGCACCCAAGTCACCTGCACAGTGGCAGGTAAGATACAGAATCTATAGAAGACCACACCTTCCTTAAGTGCCAGCTGGAGATAAGCACGGTTACATGAGGGCATCTAGTATTGCATTAGATGTGTGGGGAACCTGAACAAAGTTCCAAGCGACCACATTAAGGAAGTCCTAGAAATCAAGAAGTCCTAGAAATTTTCCTCAGTCATCTACTGCAAAACGTTGTTCATTCGCTTTGCTTGCTGCTCCAGATGACCTACGCAGACATAATGGGTATTGACCTCATGTTTTTGTAAAATGATGAAACAATTATTTGGTGTTTTTAATTAAATGAAAATTCTGATATGACAATCTGTCGTAAATGCTCAGAACAGGCTTATTCTGAAACACTTCTACATCTGGTGTGCTAACTGTGGCTCAGTAAAGTTAAATATATTTTTAAAGACAAAATCATAGCAGTTTTGCCCACGGAACAGGTAGGATGAGACTGAGTTCTCCTACATCTGAACTAGTCACCCTCACGCGTCCTTTGCAGTCAGTCTGATCTATTCAGACACCTACTTTAAGAATGAGATTAATTGTACTTCACATTGACTAGACCTCCATTGACTGCAAAGAAATGCAAGGGCAACAAGCTCAGATGGAGACATCTGCACTGTATGAATTCCACACATTGAGATAAACGCAAACAAGAATTGTGCACTGAGACCTTGTTTACATTATTTTTGGCTGCAAAAACACCCCTACACCTGCCATTTGAGATTTCAATACCCTCCCAGCTAGCATAGCCTCCCAGCTCCCCACTGAAACCAGAAGCAGCACTACTATCCAGCTAAAGTAGAAGTTAACATTATGAATGATTTTCCCAAGGTCTCAGGAACTGAGTCTATAGCTTCTTTTTTATTCAGTACTCATTCTTACAGACATGGGCATAAGCTAAGCACATGCACTTCACTCCATTGTGACATTAATATTTGCAAAACACATTTAAAACCTTCGATGATCCAGAATTGTGAGGTATTGTTATTCTAGTTATTACGTAGTTTGACTTTGGCCCTGACTTCTGTTCATGCTACCTAGGTGTACTCTGATGGGAAGGTTGCCATAAACGTCAGATTCCCATACTTAAACATTCGAACTACATAAAATTGAAGTGATGTTTCGGTAGTAGTTCAAAAAAGAACTCAATAAAGAGCTTGTAGACATGACTTGCCAATCATGGTCCTAGGTACTTGGATGTTGGTTCATTAAAACTAGTTGCTTGTTCAACTAATCTTGTCAACATCTTGTCATAGATGCTTGTTCAAAGATTTAATCATGCACAGAAGATGTACAAACAGGGTACTGTTTGGATTTCAAGTGAAAATCTTGAATAAGATTTGTAAGCCAAACAGCAGAGAAGGTTGGTCTGTGGGAACAGGACTCTTCAGTTGATGGACTAGTAGTTTCTCATATATACGTGACAATGAAGTCTTGAGTTACCACAGGCAAATAGCCAAACAAGCAAATTATGTTAAATTAATACCCAGGTCCTCAGTGAGGTAGAATTCAGCTCATAAATCTACAATGCTCAAATTCAGGTGTCTACAGTTACCAAAACACCTCTACTACAGCCAACGGTGCCTACAATCGTACACTGAGGGCTCAATACAGTTGCTCACAGCGCCTAATGTCACTGCAGGTGCTCTCCGATATCGTGCCTAACCTCCAACAGCCATTTCTAAAGAACATACACCTTCTGTAGGTCCTACAGTATATGTTCTAGGCCATGCAGATGTCTCAGATAACATAAAGCATCTGAAATACCATAGGATGCTTAAGTTCACTGCACACATAGTGGTTGATCAGCTGAATTTCTCGGTTGCTTTCACTGTACCGCCCAAATCTCCATGGACTATAGTGGAATCATAGGCATGTAGGGATTGAGTCATTGCGTAAATACAGGTGTCTCATGATTTCTCGGGCTGCCTATTTACTCAAGAGTTCTGCTGAGGCTGGGAGACATTACACAGGACCTAAGAAGGATTGGAGTCCTTTAGCATAGTAGTTGAGAGCCATGCAGAATAATTCAGGGCTTCTGAAAAGGCACCAGATGGCTGAGCTGGTGCTGCTGAATCCCCTCATATATTACATTCAGGTATCTTAATCCTGAACTGAGTATCATCTTTAGACTCTGAAATAAATGGTATCCAAGAATTTGTAGCTATATTGTAGAATTAATTACAGCAATAGGTCATAAAGAAAGTAATTTTCTAAAGTAACCATTTATGCTCACAGAGCATAAGGAGTCTGAAAAGAAAAGGAGCGTGACAGAAGCAAAGACAGTGGTGCACGTAACAGTGACACCTAATAGCTCAGCAGAAAACACCAACACACCTGGCACACGAACTTTATACAAAAGTGCAGTGAAACATTGCTAACCAAGGAGTTTACTGCCTGAATGGTGACAATGCATACAGGCTACAGTTGTGCAGAAGGAAAAAGTTTACCGTCATCTTCCCTACAAAGTATGATTTATCTATGATTAAATCTGATATATAGATACATACTACATCTATGTATAGTTAATCAATAAACTGCTTATTTCACTTTTTTATGAATAAAAAATTGAAATGTTTTACTTGTGTCTACGGTATTACAATAAAACTGATAATGACGGTGTTGATGAGGATTGAAGAGGGAATAGTCATTATCTGTATTGTATCTATGTATTACAGAGTTATCTTCTTTTTCCTCAGTGCCCTGTAGAACTAGGCTGAACTAAACATTCAATAATCAGAAGTGTCTTTTTCTTTTTTACTTTTACCTATAAAAAAATTTAAAGTCTTACTCTGAATTATTCGAAGCACTCCCAACTGGCAGAAGTCTCGCATTCACTGGCCCTTGTTCTTGTGGGGGACTTCAACCTACGAGACATCTGCTGGAAGTATAACACGGCAGAGAGGAAACAATCTGGGAGGTTCCTGGAGTGTGTGGAGGATAACTTCCTGACGCAGCTCGTGAGTGAGTCCACCAGGAGAGGTACCTTACTGGACCTGCTGTTTACAAACAGAGAAGGACTAGTGGGAGATGTGGTGGTCGGAGGCCGCCTTGGGCTTAGCGACCACGACGTGATAGAATTCTCAGTTGTGAGTGAAGTAAGGAGAGAGGTCAGCAAAACTGCTACCATGGACTTCTGGAGGGCAGACTTTGGCCTGTTCAAGTCACTGGTTGAGAGAGTCCCTTGGGAGACCGTCCTGAAGGACAAAGGGGTCCAGGAAGGCTGGACAGCCTTCAAGAAGGAAATCTTAAAGGCGCAGGAGCAGGTGGTCCCCATGTGCCGTAAGAAGAGCTGACCGGGAAGGCGACCGGCCTGGCTGAACAGGGAGATTTTGCTGAGACTCAGGGAAAAGAGGAGAGTTTATCACCTCTGGAAGAAGGGGCAGGCAACTCACGAAGAGTACAAGGATCGCGTTAGGTCAAGCAGGGACAAAATTAGAAAGGCAAAAGCCCAGCTAGAGCTCAGTCTGGCCACAGTCGTAAAGGATAATAAAAAATGTTTTTACAAATATATTAACAACAAAAAGAGAGGCAAGGAGAATCTCCATCCCCTACTGGATATGGCGGGGAACATTGTCTCCAAGGACAAGGACAAGGCTGAGGTACTTAATGCCTTCTTTGCCTCAGTCTTTAATAGCCAGTCCAGGTATCCACAGGGTATTCAGCCCCCTGAGCTGGAATACAGGGATGGAGAGCACAATGTACTCCTCATAATCCAGGAGAAAGCAGTCAAGGACATGCTAAACCACCTGGACACCCACAAGTCTATGGGGCCTGGTGGGATCTGCCCGAGAGTACTGAGGGAGCTGGCAGAGGAGCTTACCAAGCCACTCTCCATCATTTATCAGCAGTCCTGGTTAACAGGGAAGGTCCCAGAAGACTGGAGGCTTGCCAATGTGACACCCACCTACAAGAAAGGCCGGAAGGAGGATGCTGGGAACTACAGGCCTGTCAGCCTGACCTCTATACTGGGGAAGATTATGGAGCAGTTGGTCTTGAGAGTGCTCACAGGGCATCTGCAGGACAACTAAGGGATCAGGCCCAGCCAGCATGGGTTCATGAAAGGCAGGTCCTGCTTGACCAACCTGATCTCCTTCTATGACCAGGTGACCCGCCTAGTGGATGAAGGAAAGGCTGTGAATGTTGTCTACCTGGACTTTAGTAAAGCTTTTGACAGCATCTCCCACAGCATTCTCCTGGAGAAACTGGCGGCTCGTGGCTTAGACAGGTTTACTCTTCGCTGGGTGAGGAACTGGCTGGATGGCCGAGCCCAGAGAGTTGTGGTGAATGGCGTTAAATCTGGCTGGCGGCCGGTCACAAGCGGTGTTCCCCAGGGCTCGGTTCTGGGGCCGGTCTTGTTCAATATCTTTATTGATGATCTGGATGAGGGAATCGAGTGCTCCCTCAGTAACTTTGCAGATGACACCAAGTTGGGTGGGAGTGTTGATCTGCTGGAGGGTAGGAGGGCTCTGCAGAGGGGTCTGGACAGGCTGGATCGATGGGCTGAGGTCAACTGTATGAGGTTTAATAAAGCCAAGTGCAGGGTCCTGCACTTCGGCCACAACAACCCCATGCAATGCTACAGCCTTGGGGAGGAGTGGCTGGAGAGCAGCCCGGCGGAAAGGGACCTGGAGGTGCTGGTTGACAGCCGGCTGAACATGAGCCAGCAGTGTGCCCAGGTGGCCAAGAAGGCCAACAGCGTCCTGGCCTGTATCAGGAATAGTGTGGCCAGCAGGAGTAGGAAAGTGATCGTGCCCCTGTACTCGGCGCTGGTGAGGCCGCAGCTTGAATCCTGTGTTCAGTTTTGGGCCCCTCACTACAAGAAGGATGCTGAGGTGCTGGAGCATGTCCAGAGAAGGGCAACGAAGCTGGTGAGGGGTCTGGAGCACAAGTTTTATGAGGAGCGGCTGAGGGAACTGGGGTTGTTTAGTCTGGAGAAGAGGAGTCTGAGGGGAGACCTTATCGCTCTCTACAACTACCTGAAAGGGGGTTGTGGCAACAAGGGTGTTGGCCTCTTCTCCCAAGAAACTAGTGATAGGACAAGAGGAAATGGCCTCAAGTTGCGCTGGGGGAGGTTTAGGTTGGATATTAGGAAAAATTTCTTCACTGAGAGGGTGGTCAGGCATTGGAACAGGCTGCCCAGGGAGGTGGTGGAGTCACCATCTCTGGAAGTGTTCAAAAAACGTGTGGATGTGGCACTTCAGGACATGGTTTAGGGGACACGGTGGCGCTGGATTAATGGTTGGACTTGATGATCTTGAAGGTCCTTTCCAACCTAGTGATTCTGTGATTCTGTGAACTCAAACCGTCAAACATTGACTCAGTTTGAGAGAAACTTTGTATTGCTTCTGTGGATAGTTGTGTATGCAGCTTGGTAAAACTTTACATGCTTTTAAATCCCAACAATAAAGGCTTTGTTTAATTAAAATAATTTTTACAAACCTTGAAAATTGTCAGATATATCTGCTACCAGGAAAGACAACAGGTATGTGTATAATGATGTGCATAATGTATAGCCCTTTTGCATTAGCGGGCTTATGGATGTACAACGTTTGACTAAACATGCAGTTTCAATGGCAATTTTCTCTTTAACATTCTAATGGTCAGCAGCAGATTTATTTCACAAAAATGCCAAAATAAATTCAGCTGGGATTAAAATGCACAAGTATTGTTCTTCTAAAAGAATGAGATTCTTCTTTTACTTTTTGTTTTGTTATTTTACCTCTGGGATAAGTTAAAGGCAGCACAGTACTGTGTTGCCACTTCCGAAACCGACAGCGGATCAGCCCAGCAAATACGTACATTCCAGGAGCACTGTGGATGGAGCTTGCATTTCCAGGTCACCAGAGGCATTTACACTTGTTAGCCTTTTTAAACCAGCACCACAACTATCTAGAAATGGAAAATCTGCATCTTAAAAGGACCAACTTAGAGATCAAAGCTCCCCAGTTCAAACGCAGCTGTTGAGGGAACACATTTCTTACATGACAACTAACCTGTGATACTTGAGGCAAAGGCAACATCACATATTCCAAGTAGACATCTCTTATGTTCCTTATATTCCTTAATTCTTAACTGCACCCTATTTTTCTACCCATCTACTTTCTTATATGGCAAAATATTTTATGCCTCTGATATTTTTATGTACTTAACTACAGGCAGCAATTAGAATGCTGGCACTTCCTGGCTACTAACCATTTAAAGCTTCTATCACAAGAGAGAAGGAGCATGTCATGTACTCATAAGGAATAGAACCATTACCGACAACTGCTATTATTGGCATGTTCCAAATGGGCTCCAAACCAGCCTCCTTCTATGTCTTAACCTCCTATTGCGCAGCAAGGAATAGAAACACTAAGCATCTCAGGAGATCAGGCAAAAATGTACTTACTGATTTAAAACAAAACAAAAAACAAAGAGACCAAAGAACAGAAGGCACGAACCCCAACCCTGCTCCTGTGTGGAACTACCCTAAATCAGACTTTTTGTGCTATGAAAAAAAGGGTGTGCATGAGGCAGGACATCCAACTCAAAGTTAATGCAATGTTATGACACAATTTTCAACTTCCTGCAGAATTCAGTGCATGAGAACAGCGCGTTCAATTGCAGCCTTACACAACAGAAATATCAGTTATTTCTGATGAGTTTATGCACAGATGCTGACGTTAAAAGCATCTTCAGCAACAGTGAGAAACTACAATTAAAAGATTCATTCCTTCAAGACCTGTTTAACAGTATGGCCAAAATTCTACTGAAATGTATTAAAAAAGAGACTACCTCTAGTTTTTCCCAATGGAATGCACCATACCAAGATATATATATCCTTTATGATAGCAAATCAGCCCCTGAACCAGTCATCCCATGCCCCGCTGCTGACATAGCCCGCGCTTCCCAGGCGCGATGCAGCTAACATCACCCCTTAGGGCTGCCCGTCTCGCTCCACTCACCACACAGGGAACCAAGACGTGCCCGTAACCGCTGGTTACTGCCGAGACGGGGGCAGCTACGACATACACATTTAATCGGATGAATGTCACACCCAGCGACTAAGGTCTCAAAGAAAGAACTGAGTCCATGAGTCCACTTGACCACAGTTTCTCTTTCCTTTGAAATCACGTTCGCAAAAGCATGTAAAATTTATCAAATACTGTGAAAAATAACAGATGCAGGTTATGTAAAGGAACAAATGCATTCCATCAAGAGTCACAGAATTTGCTAGGCAACACTTCCTAGTACCATACATACAGGACCAGCATTATGCACAGATGTAAGCAACGTTCTTATTTATTTCAGAAAATGTTCAACACAGCAAATGAAAGAACCAACAACATCAGAATTATAAAGGTGAGGCACAGAGATAGCAAAGAGTGAGCACTGGAGGGAAAAAGCTAGCAAGGGAGAGCTACATGAATTTTTATAAAGAACTTAAAAATGCTTCTCTTGGGAAAATCCAAACTGCTCCAAGACCTTTAACTGTGAGAGCAGTGGCAGAGGAAAGGTGAACTCCATAAGGTGAGGCAGGAGCATCGCTTTAAACTCCCCAGCACCCACAGAGCTCAACCGTGCAGTACCAGTATGGAGGAGTTCGCAGCAGCGCAGGTGAGGGAGGCGCAGGTCGGGATTTTACCAGCACCTGACTTCATGGTGGGCTACACCGACCAGGATTGGGAAGATTTCCTGATGCACACGAGGAAGCCAGAGAAAACAAGGTCCAGGACTTGGAGGAATAGGTACCCCTGAGGAGAAAGGGAAGCCTGAAATAAAAGAGGAGACACCACACCTGCATCTGTTACTGCTCATGCCTTTGACAGACTTCAGAGTGAGAAGGTTTTGTTGGTTTTAGAAAGCTGTCTGCTTTACAGAAAGGGGATATTAATTAGCTAATAAAAGTTGTCATAGCAGGCCTGACACATATGATAAATACTGAGGGTCGCTGGATTTTTTTTAGCTCTCTTGAACCTTATCTTGTATACAATACTGCTTATTGATTTAACTAAGACCAAAAATAATTTCATCTTCTGAAGCAGTATTTAAAATAGATGACACATTGTCAGCTCTTTCAAAGAAAATTTCTAAAAATGATGGAAAAGCACAAGCAGCCCTGTTCAGGATAAACACTAAATCTGTGCCCCTTCTCGCACTTTACTGGAGATCAGCAGAGAAGAGTGCTGACTGCAGTCTTCCCAAACACCACGACCTCAAGGGAGGTCGGTGTCCAAGCAGTGGGGCAAGTTTTAGAGCTTTTAATTGTGGTTTGGTAGTGAAACATGATATGCTGCTCAGCTTTAGTATGGCCTGAAGGACATCGTCTTGGATGGAAAAGACAGTGATCTTCAGGTGCTCCCCCCAGGCACCTCCTTCAGGCTTCTCTGATGCCAGCAGAGGAATGGCCCAAAATACTCCTGTAATTCTCCTCGTGCCAGTGACTGGGGCAGCTCACAGCAAGTTCAGAGAGATGAGCAAGTTCAGAGAGATGGACAACGCATTGACACAATGGAGGAATGGACTTTGCCACTTGCAGACAATCTACAGTCGGCCACAAGCCCCAAAGGTGGTACGTTCATCAACAGTGCAGAGGCAGGGCAAGCGCCGCTATGGCACCTCATGCAGCCGAGTCTTGGTCTCAGGCACCTGGCACACCTTGAGTGGTCATCGACGGAAGGGGAGGCTGTCAAACAAAGGGGACTGCAAAGTTGGGGGAGAATTAACTTGCTGATGCCCTCTCTTCAGGCACCAGTAAACATATAGTCCAGCCAGGGATATAAAAACCTCAGTTTTGGAGTATTTGTCTACTTTACTGACAAGAGCAAGAACAGAAAGAAAATGCTGTTTCCCAGTTTTCCATTATAACAAAAATAGGAACATAGATTATTTTCTCATATACGACACAATGAAGCCAAAAATACAGCTTTTTTTGTAGGCAGTCTTCGCTTTTTATGACTTGAAAATACCCACACTTACTCTTTCCAAATTAGGTGACTTTTTTTTTTTAAACCACATTTCACTCAAAGAGTTAATATATTCAAGTCACTCCTTCTGCATAAGAAGCAGTGAAAAGAACTGAAGTATGACACAGCCCAAATATGATGCTGAAACAAAAAGCCTTGCTCACCGCAAGGCGTGCGCTTAGGGATGCCTTCGCCAGCTGGCACCTAAAAAACAGGTCTGAGTTCAGTGGCAAAACCTTCCTTGTCCACCTGTAACTCAAAGAGCTGAATTCAAACATTTCAAATATTTGAGATGGCTGGATTTCACTGGGAAGTAGGCTAATTTGTGAAAATTAAATACAAATAAGCTGAAGTCTAAGCAACTGACAGCTCAAATTTGCACACGGGTAGCACAACGTTCTCCAAGTGTATCTGGAGAGAACTTTATGTGTGCTCATTTATTATTTCAAATAACAAACAGAAACACATTTAAATCTCTAGGATCCGTTAGTTTTAAATTTGTTTTCCCAGTGAAGTTGTTTCCATCGAAGTCAATTCTTACAGTTAGGTACAGCCTCCTAAACAGCTCCCCTTGGTGTGATGGCAACACATACCTAGGGCAGGATTTGGTTGCTTGCAAACGGCTGCCTGGTGTTATGTGGGAAACCTCAGGATACCTGAGGTTGGCGGATAGGTATCAAGTTGGCAGATATGGCACATGGGTTACATGGGACCCTTCCAGAACAAGGGCTGAAGAGCAGAAAGGTGACCACCTAGAGTCCCTAACATGGCCCCGAGCTCTTCAGCAGTGGCAGGGGAAGGCCATCCTGGGCAGCCGGTGCTCCTGAGAGGTGCTGGGTGCCCCTGACCTGGATGCCAGCCAGTCTTTGTTGTACCAGCCAAGTCTGCATGGGTGTCCTGGAGATGCTAAGGCACCTCAAGCAATGCTGGGCCCTAACGGAAGCCCAACTGTATTTAGTCGCTGACGCAAGCCGATGCTATCCAAATGTTTCCTCCAGTCAAAAATGAGGCTGCTGCTTTGTCCTTCACCCCCTGCATCACTCAAATGACACAGAATCAAGCGCAGGTAAAGGAATAAACTGCCAGCGTGCAAGAGAAAGCCTGCGATTTTCATAGGGACCAAACCGCGAATGGAAACGGAGGTTTCAGCCAACCCCTTTTACTGCCTCAAGAAACTAAGTGAAGACCCAGGTTCAGGCACAAACACACGTGGAGGGTGTTTTTAAGTGAATTCACAAATATATCACTTCAGCACCAGCTGAAATTTCCAAGTAGTCTGCTGTGGGAAAAAAAAAACACAGTGAAAACGTTATTATCAAGGAAATTCAGAAAGATGAAGATGTTTCCTGGTGACAACAGGCAACATGCCATGAAATTCTTTTTCTTGATTTCTGAACAAAAATTTTAAGTCACATGTGAGGAAGAAAAAAATTCTATCCATAACCACTAAATGATATTATATCATATGTGGATTTTACAGGAATCAGTTCTATTCTTTCTAATCAGTTCTAGTCTTTCAGTTCATGAGTTTTTCCATATACTTAGGATCAATTAACTGCCTCCATATGGAAAAAAGCAAAATTATTACCAATTGCATCTTCATAACGACTATATGAATACTAATTTGCTATTGCTTAGTGTTGCTAATTCTGTATTATCTTCTGACTTTCCACTTTGATTGATTGTTTAGTCACTTCTTTTATCTTTTTTTTTTTCATATGGGAATATTGAAATTACTCTTAACATTTCTGTGAAATCTAAGGATGCTAAAGATGTTTAAAAGTTACTGTTAGGTCTGCAATCTTAACTCTTTCTCCACTCTCCTTTGTGGAAGGTACAGAAATGCTTGGGTGTAAACACAATTTGTTGCTTATGTATACAGTTGATTTTTCTAATAGGTTTATGGTATATAGGTTGGCACAGATTTGTGTTAAAGCAATACATGAAATATCATTCAATTTAGAAGAATACCACAAAATCCTCTAGATCAAACCACACAGTATTAGTAGCTATAGCCAAAAAATAGTAGTACTGGCATGGTAAAGTATATACTGTATCTATTTTCATAGATACAGTCTTAAACAGAACACATCAAGAAGTTTTTACTGAGTAATATTTCAGTGTATCCATCATTCTTTCATAACCGGGACACCTTGCATGCACATACATTGCTGTTTATTTTGGTACTTCTTGCAAATCTTTCAGATGAGATTTCACCGGTGGTAGCGATTACAAGAGCCAGACATATTTACAAAGCGAGGACAAGGCTGGAGAAGATGTTTTTACATTTTGCTTTGAAAAAAATGAAGACTAATGATCACACTGGTATCTTTCAGAAGAGAATTCCCATGGGAACAGCCTGGCTGCCAAGAATACTTTGTTCCTTGCACTCCAAAATCAGAAACATATGAAAAATTTGTTCCATTGGTCAAGAAGAACTCAGCTTACATGGCAAGTCGTGATAATAACGAGTAAGATGTTTCTTCAGGGTAACTTGGATCAGCCCCATGAAAGATGTTGAAGAAGACAGGCAAATTTTATTCATCATTATGTGGAATTATGCAATTGAAATTAAGAGCGGTATTATGTTTTCTTGCAGTAAATGACTTCCCAGGGTTTTTTCTTGACAAGTTACCCTATTTTATGGGTAATCTGTTTTCCAAGTAACGAACACTACAAAGGCGACCTGACAGCTACCTCGCATCAGCTGAGCCCCTTCTATATATTTTTACATATCAAGATGCATTATACGATGCTGATGACTGTTTCTATAGTTCGTGCAGTTTTATCTTGTGCACATGAAAATATTTAAGTCTGTCAATCTTTCATGATGCAGTTTGTGAAATGTGTAAAATACCTTAGGAAAGAGATGTTATGCAGCTTGTTCCTTGCCCCTCACGTGCAACCAGAACAAGACAACCAAAATATCATCCCCCGTAGAGCCCTATTAGGATCTCTTTACTGTTGTATTCAGACACTGTCATCTATACCCTTGATCATTTGTCTCCTTCTCTTCTGGTGCCAAGCAGTACCACGATGCTTCCCTAAACCCCTCTGTAAGACCCTCCCTTTTTTCCAACGCTAACCTGGGCTTGCTCTTGCGTCTGCTCATCCTTGGGCCGATACATTGCAACATTAAGAGGTGCAGGACCACACAAATGTTGGCACGACAAGCTGTACTTAGGGCACTGGTCTTTCAAGCAGTGAAGCAGAACGTTATCTTTCGTTTCCACACTGGAATCGGAACGTAAGGCTTCAGACATTCTCTTGACTCTCAGGCATCACGCTAGTTTGCTAAGTTTCAGTGTCCATGTACATGCTATGGAGTAACAGGTGGACATCTGTCAGAACATTTTAAATGAAATTCCATCAAATTAGGAAGCATACCACAAAGTTTTTAAAATGATGGAGTGTAATTTATAGAAATTAATAAACACATATAAAATACTCAATTAAAGGAAGTTTGGAAAAGGTATTTGTTATCTTTCTAAAGAAACTGAAAAGAAAAATAAAATTTATTACATTATTTGGGTACGCAACTAAAGAGATTGCAGTCTGAACGTGATACAGTTATATAGGAGAAACTTTTCAATTTTATTGATCAAAGCAACATTCTACAGCCTGGTGTACACTGCACTTCTCAGCTTTGTATTCTTCTCTTTCTGCATCATTTTTAGGACAGTAATTCATTATAATTTTGGAAAGTAAAAATAAATAGGAAATCACAGGGAATTGATCAGAGACCTGACACTGGTTAGCAAAGGAAATGTGTTTCGTAATTTATCCATGACAAGGAGCATTTCAGAGTGACTTCCACCCTGCTGTAAATCATAAGCACAGTACATGTTAAAAATATTAATGTATCAGATGAGACATTTACTAAGGAATGTACAATCTCCAAAAGCACCATAAAATGAAAATGCCATTTTGAAATACAATAATTAAGAAAAAGCATTTAGTGTATGTCCAAAAGAAAACTCAAATCGAAACAATATAAAAGAACATTAACTGCACTATAAATTACTTCAAGAATGAACACACATTACTATAGGAGATCTTTTATCGGTGGACGTAAGAATATTTCCACTGATTTACATAACCTTTAACAATATATTTTAGCTGTAAAGAAACATTTTTAAGGAGAAAAGAGAGTAAAACTCTGTGAGGCATCCAAAATTAATCTATTACTTCCTAATTTGAAAAGAAAGATAATGGTCCTTCAAACTATTGAATTTAACTATTTAGATCTATTATAATGCTTCGGTTATCTGTTTCATTATTTTCAAAGGCCAGTGTATGCGCCTTTGAATTCATAAAGCAATATATAACTTTCTAAATCTTATTGCAGCTGAAATCTTGAAGTATAGATAGTTCAAGTTTTCCTAAGAAAGGTCAGTGCAATATAAGAATGCATCACTTTACAAAAGAAGGAATAAGGCTGAAAAATAATACAGAGACAAGCTTTCTCTTTTAGAAGTGTCATATATGTTAAGATTTTGGAGTAGTAAATTCTAAATTATCATTTAAGAAAATTGTCATCAAGTTACTTACCATCCATATTATTATAAAAGTAGCGGATATCATAACTAATTGCATCCCTCTTCAACTTCATCAAAATAATTTTTTTGGAAACATCTCACTTATACTCACCTCTTGCACAACTGCATTGTTTTTTACAGGATAAAAGCTGACATGCATGGAGATGGGAAACACTATAGAATACGATGTCTTTCAGCATGAGAATGAGTAATGCTGCATTTTCAGATGTACTGTTGCCGTTTCTGCATATAATGCTATGAACTGCAGATACCTGTGACAAAGCCACTCTCATCTACAAATTGTAGTATATTGTGCTTTAAATAAACTGTGTGTTGTGAAGGAACCATACCTAGTCTATGTGTAACACTTTGATTTCTCAGCCTACTAAAACTTATGGGAAAAAAAAGCAGCAGTTCTATTTATTTATTCTATTATTTATTCTATTTATCCATTTGAATTCCAGAAAGGAAAAGAGTAAATTTAAATTTCTGTTAAGCTACTAAGAAAACATCACTTACATTAGTTATTTTAAAATTAACCTCTTGAATATCAGAGTTATTCTCTTAAATCCAACAATTTGTCTAGCTCTGAAAACCAATTTTGGACATTTGTGGGTATGAATACAAACTATAGTAGCTATTCCTAAACGACACCATTTCTAAACAGACCCTCAGATGAGTGAGATCAAAATCTCAGACTGAAATAAAAAAAATCAAATTACAGTGTATACAGTGCATAACAGGAATACTTAACAACCACATTTTATAGTGTCTTACCTTTAAGAAAAACATTATGGCCAAGATAACCCCAAAATAGCCAAAAAACGGGCCAGATGCTGGATAACAAAGTCAGAAGTCACCATCAAAGAAAAGATCAGTTTCACGTCCCGCAGCCGGAAAGGGCTGGAAACATCAGAGGGGCTGGAATTCTCCTTCAGAGGGAAGGTGAAGCTTGTGTCACTCTTACCAATGGGAGCCCAAAGTCTTCCCAGCTAGAGGATATTAATACTTCTTACTCATACACAACGTCTTCTTGCTATGTGATGTCTTCATGCCCCAATTTAAAAAAAAAACAACTAAGCATTATTAAGTCTACATATTATTTCCTCTACATCGTGTTATCATGAGGAAGCCTGGTTAAGGGTATGATAAAGAAGACAGACAGATACACAGTCTTTTCAAGAAACTTGATTGTGCCTTTTCAATTCCTTTTCTAGCATAAAAAGGGGCACAGATTCTTCCTGCAGCTTCAACTACGCCGGATTTGAAAGTCTGCAAGATCAAGAGAAGTAAATCAAAGGAAGAAAATCAAGTTTTGTCCTCCTTTCTGCTCATCAGGGAAGATAATTGTTATCAATCTCTAAAACTAAAGAATATATTTGTTCATTTAAGTGAAATCTGCTGTTGCGCAGAGGATAAAGGTGGCCTTATACTGATGTTCTTTGGAAAGAGTTCCACTCTGAATGAACGCAGCAAAAAAGTGTCATCTTTTATCTTACTTGGACTTTGTTTAGACAAAGTCTGTACCATAAGAGAGTTTATGCTCTGTAGCTTTATATCCCAATGACTTATTAAGCCATAAATCAGTAACAATGTGAAAGTGGAAGATCCTCTGGGGTTCCCCTCCCCATTTTTAGATTACTCTATAAGAAAGAAAAGGAGTAGTAACTACTTGAGATTCTCCCCCTTCTGTCTGCCATCCAGGGGAAAAAAAGAGGGTCAAAACTAACCTCCCACTTGTGGCGACTGAAGCTATTTCTTCCGTGTTATTTTTATAGGCTACTTGTGAAACTAGAAGACAGGCATGAAAGCTGGGAAGTTCTTTCTACTCCTCTGCTGGTAAAACACACAGTAATACAATAAACATACTTTTGTACCCCTGCAGCTGCACAAGCTCTAAAAACAACTATGCAAGAGTGAAATGAAGTTTCCTTAAAGGCTAAGTTCATTATCTGCATCGTTAATAATACCGTATATGGTTTCTATGAAAAGTCACCAGGCTATCCAGTTGCAAAACTAGGAGAATTGCTGAAGACCTTGCTGATATTTTATGATATGTAATTTGCATAACATTATTAAGGCATTAAAAAATTTTACAATGCAAGACATACTGTCAAGAAGTAAAGAATCACAGGATACTAATTCAGTTGACCTCCAATGCACAAAAATAAACCTCATGTAGGAAATCAACATATTAAAAAACCCTGGCATGCTAAGGGCAATTAGATTCCAGTCAAGCCTAAACAATTAATTTGCAGTCTCCCCCACACGTTAGGGATTATTGAAAATACAGTATCACCTAAATTAAAAAAAAAAAGATAATAAGGACACAGTACAAAAAAATGTTTTGAATTGTTATTCCCAGGACTGACCTGCTACCTCTCCAGGGCAATGCAGGAGAGTTGTTCCCTCTAGAAAGGCAGCACTCCAGAGGCTGAACACCACTTGAGCAGCCTCTCAGCTTCCAAGATGAAATATGTATCAGAGACACCTGAAATGACCACTACGCAAGAAACTGGTGCCAAATTTCTCCCTAAATTTGTGTTTCTTAGTTTCACATTTTCCTAACTCTTTTCAACTTCATTAACAAGACTTAACCTTTACGTTTGCTAGAATAAACACTGACTTGCAATAACTTTTTGTGTTCAAACTGAGCTTAGGTTAATCTGACAACTCTAAGATGCTCCTCTTTCCTTTGACATTACAAATTTACTTTTTAAAGAGAGTATTTAAGATGGAAGATACAAAATTGAGAGTGGTGGAAGGATTTTGCGTGGAGAAGGAGCAGCTATGAACGACCCAACATGGGGAGTTATAAATAGTTAGAAAGCTCCGATGTATACTTCTCCTTCTACTATTTGCATATATGTACAATCTGAATCTCTAAATTACTGATATTTGCCTTGTTGGGTTTATGTATGTATTTGACCATTTTTTTTTACATGTTTCATTACTGTCAATGTATCTACTTTATCTACACACAGTGGTAGCAGCAGCTACTAACAGTCACTGATTCCCCTTGTGAGATAAAAGCCTTCATCTATGGTATTCCTCATGCATCTCTGCTAACTGCAGGTATATATTACATTTACTATCAAAAGTGGAAAGTAAGACTTTTTAGATTGTAAGAATGTATGGTTATAAAAGTACAAAAAATGTAGAAGGCTAAAGGCCAATGTCATACTGGGAGCTATCTGTTGTTCATTTTCAAAACTGCAAGGACAGAGAAATGTGACAAACATGGAATGAAAATGCATGGAAGATAAGTAAATTTTATGCACAAAACAAGTATTTAAGACAGTACAGTGAGAAACAGATAAAAGCAAAGTGAGACCATATATATATGCATGCATAGAAACACTGATTGAGAAATGTAACTGCAGTGATTGCCATCCTCTCACCACAACTGAGTGTGCACTAAATGAATAAACTGCTACTTGACATTTCCTAAATAAATATCATGGGGAAGAGTACTTATTTTATTTTAATGAATCATTTTGGCCCCTACAGCAGAAAGTAGCTGTGATGAACTATAAACTGTTTTGGGAAATGTAATTCTATAATGGAGTTATACATGGACTGAAATATGAGAAGTTTTGGTCTCCAACAGGTCTACTTTAAAAGAGATTCTGATTCATCCATGCCCACTTCTACTTATATTTGATCACAGCTGTTGACATACTGTATCTGCCATGCACAGAGATATTTCTCTACTAGAGGTAAGAAAGCCATATGGTTTGTGGATGACTATGAATTTTCGCAAGGCAAACTGAACGACATACAAAATTTTTTTTCTGTTAGTTATTGAAACAAAACTACCCATTTAGGAAACAGAATATTTTAGATTCAGGTGGGATATTTTGGCCCACATAATACGTTTCTAAGAACTGAAAGTCTCTCTTAAATATATTCACAATTGATGCGCTAACACTAACTTTCTGCATTAGTGGTCCTCTCGTTCACCATGCACAGTTAGATAAACAAATTCACTCTAGTGATGAACTGAAGCAGCAAATAAGACGTGTCTTGTTCATGGAGTAGAACTGAAGCAGCTGTTTTTGTCTGACTGATACAGTTTGAAAGGCGCCCCTGATGGTGTACCTTGAAAAACCAAGGGTTTATTTCAATGTTCCTTTTCTTACCAAAACCACTCATCGGATTATCATAGCTATACAAGGGAATTGCTTTGACTATGTGTAATTGCAAACAGGAAGAAAAGTTCCCGCCAAAGGCAGGTGTAAAATAACATTTTGCCACCTTTGTTGAGGCACACAAAAACTATCCCAATAATTACTCCAATGTCCATAATTTAGCCAGACAAAAATCTCAATCGAGTTGAAATTCAGTCATCCAGATCATGTCTATGAATATTTCCTATTAGAACATCCGTTGTCAGAAAAAAACCTGTTGTAACTGTGAAGTGGTACCTTGACCAGGACGAGCAACATTCAGGAAAGCCTGCAGTAGGTGCCCTCTGGGCAGGATGCTACCTGGTGTCCAGACACGGTGGAAACCTAATCCAAGCTTTCCTCAGGATCAGGTATGAACATCCTATTCAGGGATACATTTTTCCTATCACATGTACCAACTAATATTAAAGTAACTTGCTTCATACATTGGAAGTTATTAGAATATAATTTTCAGATAGCCATAATGGACCTTGACATTTTTGTCTTGATTTGGTAACTTTTTCTTTTAACAGCTTGGCATAGCCAACAATGTCACCATTAATTCTGGTGGGACTTTGCCCTACACAAATGTGAGATTCCTATTCCATTAAGTCATTAGGAATATTATCACCGCTTCAGAAAATCTTGGATTCGACTGTGTGGTTTTACGTGTTATGTAGACAAAACACATTCTCCTCAACACCTCTGTCAAAACCAGTCTGTGTTTGCTGGTTGTTAAATGCTTGCTTGAAGCATTGGTGACTTCAGTCTAAGCGTAGCTTAATAATAAATAATCTAAAACAGAATCAACGAATTTATTTGACAGTCCTAATTTTTACTTCGTGTGTAACTGGACAATGGCATAATAAATGCATTCTTTAACTTAGGAAAATGATGTCAGATCACACAGGGTCTGACTACAGCACTCAGAATTAAATCTCCAATTATAACATTGTAATTGATAAAACTATTAAACATCATCTAAGTCCATTTTATGCACATACCAGAGGTCTTGAAAAGCATGCAGAATTATGGGGGGGACACAACCTTTCAAATATAAATGATAAAATCTGGTTAGCATTGTAAAAATAGCTACACGCAGTAAAATTAAAACTTCTGATTCTGAAGTGCAGTGCAACTTCTGGTTTGCTTTGTGCAAACCACCTGGAAATGACCTGAAAGTATAATCGCTATATTGCTGAAAGCACAGAAATGTAAAACTTCTACTCTTCCTATTTTACCTGTGTTCCAGGTAATAGACAGAAATGAAACTAATCACCGATGTGAAGGGCTGATACCTCAAATACGTCTGCATTATAAACCAGTCCCCTGCTCGACCCTGGAGTCGCTTTTTAAAAGGAGCCCAGCACAACTAATACGCTCCCCTGACATATCCCAAGCCACAGCACAAAGCATTCCGCTACTAAGACCCCAGACGAGATTCCTCAGTCATCCGGACTTGGATTTGCGCACTCGGCCGCACGCAGGTGACCCTTCCTTGCAGCCATCTACTACCTAAGCGACTTGAGGGATTCAGTGTTTCCAATTTTGCTAGCGCTCCACTTGTGATGCTGCTCCGGAGCACACAGAAATATGCACAAAACACTCCAGCACTGAGAAGGGCACTTGAGCCTCACAGCCTTGTCCTTGGGCTCCCACCACCGAGAGGGACTGGAGCGCTCGATCCCGCTCTAAGCGCTTGAATTTGGAAGAGGTTCAAACTCCCACCTGCTCCCAAGGCACATTAAGCCGGTGTAAGCCTGTGCCGTAAGGAAGCACGATCAGAAACGGAAGGTTCGTCGCTGCGGTCTGGAAACCCTTGGAAGTTTCAGGGAAGTTGGGGCCGAAGCACCTAAGCGGCCGAGCCGTGCGGCACTGGCACCGCTACCGGGACGGGGGGACCAGCTGCGTTAGGAATTAGGTTACCGAGGCGACAGGCAGCGGGGCCGCAGGAGAACGCCCCTGCGGCACTTTCCGCCGTCCCGACGGCTCCCCCGGCCCCGCCGCACTTTGCCGTCTCCGCACCGGGAGGCGAGACAGGCGGGAGCGCGGCGGTGTGGGTTCGGTGCCGGTTCATTACTGTGTTTCTCCCGCAGACGGTGCGGCAAGGGACCGCGGAAGCGCGGCTGCGAACAGCACCATCACGGGCCGGAGACCGGGGGCAAGCGCGGCTGATGAGCCCGGCTCCGCGCTCCGGTTGCGCACCCGCGGACCCACCGCGCCGAGCCCCTCCTCGGAGGCCGAGCTGCGGCTCCGCCGTCCCCGGGTGGGGGCTGTGAGAGGCCAGGGGGGAGCAGCGCGGCCCCTCCGACGTACCCGCGCCCTCCGTGGCGCGGCGGCCGGGAAGGGAACTGAGGGAAGCGGTGAAGGCGGCTGCGGCCCCCGTTCCCCCGGTCCCTCCTGGCAGGGCAGCCCCGAGAATCACGCGTTCCCAAAATTTAAATCGCCGCCGGTACTGCGGCTCCGCGCGCAGCATCCCCTGCCGCTCCTCCGCCCAAACCGGCCGCACGGAGGGTCCGTCTGTGTCCCGACCCGCCCGCCCCCACCCCCCCGCCCCGCCGCCGCCGCCTCTCCCCGGGCTCCGTGCCGGCACGGGGCACCCCGCCGCGCGACCGTCCTGCCCGGGCCGTGCCGAGGCGAGACCCCACCACCACGGCGAGACCCCGCCACAGCGAGACCCTCCGCCATGGCTAGACCCCGCCACGGCCATCGGGGCGCCGGGACGCGCGGACGATGAGGGAGGACACCACAACCGACGGCGCGGCTGGCGCTGCCCGGGGCACCCGTCCCCGACGGCGGCGGACCCCGCATGCAGCGGCCGGACCCGCGGCACCGGCAGCTCCGTTCCCACCGCTGCCGGGGCGGGCGCATCCCGCAAGCAGCGCTCCCGCCGCCCCGACGGCGGCCCCCTCCCCTGCCTCCCTCCCTCCCCCTCCCTCCCTACCTTTTTCAGCGCTGACATTCTAGTGCATTATTAACGCGGCGGGTGCGGGCTGCGCGCGGGGCTGCCGGTCAGGTGAAGGAGACGCCCGGCCGGGAGCAGGAGCGGGAGCGGGAGCGGGAGCAGCGGCGAGCGCCCAGCATCACCCCGGCGCGACTCACCCCGCCGGGGCGCCGCCGCCGCCGCCCCCCCCTCCCCGCGCGCACCCCCGCCCTCGCTCCCGCGCGCGCGGCGGCGGCGGCGGCGGCGCCCGCCGGCTTTGCGCAGCTGCGCTCCCCCTGCCGGAGCCCGCGGGCAACGGCCCCGGCCACGGCAGGCGGGGCGGGGCCACGCGGCCCGCCTCCGACCGGCGGCGCGGGCCCGCCCCCGCCCCCTCTTCCGCCAATGGCGCACCTCCAATCCCGTGACGGACAGGCGCGGCGGCGAGCAGGAAGGAGGGCGAGTGCGGAGCTGCCGGCGGTGCGGGACCGCTCCGGCTCCCCGGAGGGGGCCGCCCATGCGCCGGGGGCCATGGCCCTGAGCAGGAGGGAAGGTAAAGCCGTACTGTACTGTACCGGGTGAGGGGGTACCGGGTGGGGGCGTTACTGCTGCCGTGCCTGCTCCTTGGGCTTGGGGACAGACAGAGCCTGGGGAGGCGGCGGCTAACGGCCCCAGGCCCTCAGCTGAGGCGCTTTTCGGTCAGGGCGGGCCGGCCGTGCTGCTGTGGTTCCTCACGGCCGCCCCGCGGGACTCGCGTCTTCCTCTCCTCGGCGCCCTTCCCTTCCCCGGCGGCTGAGGGCGACGAGAGCCCGGCTGGGGGGTGGGCGGGTGGCCCGGGGCCTCCCCACGGGCCGGCCCCTGAGGTAAGGCCGGCGGGCGGAGCGAAGGCACGGTCCTTCTCGGAGCTCCGGCCCTGCACGGGGGTAGTTCCCGCGGGGTATTCCTGGCTGGCAGGGTGTGTGCGCAGATAAAACTACTTCTTTAGTCACAAAGTGTTTTAAGAGGAACGCCTTTTCTCTCGGTGCGCATATGCAGGTGTACTCGTTAGTGACGGCACAGCTTGGCTTGTTTAAAGCGAGTCAGCACAACTGTGAAATAACTATGGTACTGTGCTTGCAGAGGGGAAAAAAAGCCTTTCCTTCTCCAAGCATAACTTAAGTCCGTTTGCTTTGCCTTTATCTTTTATAAGACATGGCCTTGTGCAATAATAAAAATACAGGTGTTCTTAAAGTGAAGCCTTGTTCTTAAGGGGAGTATGGCTAAGCTATAAGAGGGCTGAATGCTTGCCTACTGACTTTGCCGCTGGCTCTTGAGTTTTCAGTTTCATCATCCTGAAACTCGAATCCTTTCTGTGAGGATAACAACGTGAGAGTGAGACTGAACAGCAAGGGTTAGTGTTTAAGCTATGTGCTTAAAGGAAGAATAAAAACAGAGTAGTATTCTCTGTGTTTTAGGTGCAGCTTCATTGCAAGAAATGGAGAAGGCTCATGGAGTTACTTTCTGCTTCTAGTGTGACTTCGAGGAAAGGCAGAGAATTACAAATGTATGTCTTCTCAGAGAAAGTTAGAGAGCTGAAAAGAGTGACTTCATTCACTTGTGAATACACGTGTGACTCTAGAGCTGAGAGAGGGGGGGAAAAAAGTCAAAGCACTCAAATTGTTTAAAACGAGAGGTCAAATAAAGAACCGTTTGTTTCTGTAGGGTGGAAGAGAAAGCTGAAAAGATTGTGCTGAGTGACTGCCTTTACTGTGCAAAGTTAGAAATCACTTAAGTTTTCTTCAGCCACTCTAAAGAGTGATGGTGTAAGGCTGGAAAGAAAATACAGCAAGGAATAAAAGGATGATGAGATGCCATGTGGTCACCAGGGATGAAATCACAAAATTGGTACAGTTTACAACCTCATCTGATCAGCCTCTGCAGCCGATAGCATATATGGAAACTGTTGAATTTCTATCATGTAGAACTATATACATTTAAAAAAAAGATGTCTCAGAGAAGAGATGAAAAAGAAGCTTTAGATGCTTTTCTTTAAGGTTGTTTTTGATCCTGTGTATAGGAGTAGGTTGAAGATGCTAAAGATAGACTTTTGTCTGCATTACAAGTGAACACTGAAGCTTTTTATTTCGTATTGAACTGGGCCATAATATAGAATAAATGGATGGTCAGGAGCTTGTAGGTCGTGGGTCTAATTCTCAATGGAGAGAATCTAAATAGCTGAAGGACAGTAAGCCAGCAGTGCAGGTAAGTGAAATGCACTTCACTTTGCCAGGAAAGGGTTGGGCAGGTGTAACTGAGAAAGTGCAAAGTTGCTTGAGTTTTTTGGGTCTCTGTTTTTCAGTTTGCTCATGTACCAATGATTCGTGACAATCTAGCCCTGTTATTATATGTATTATTGACAGGACGATTATCTTCTTGGGGACAGCTGGATTCATAATTCATAGCTGTTAAACATCATCAATTGCATCTTTAAAACTATAGTCATAATTCTGGAAAGTTTGTGCAGCCCCAAGTTAACACAATCTTAATGGGTTATAGAGTGTCCGTCCAGCTGCTAAAGGGTGGAGTTGAGGTATTGGTGTAGGTGTAGTATATGTCACTGACCTTAACTGCTAATAACAAGTGATACAAAAGTTAGTGTGCCATACAAAGGATGATCTAGTGGTACTACAACAGGATTTGTATTTGAGAGATTAAACCGCAAATCAAGTGCGGCCAACCTGATAGTCATCAGTAACAACAGTAACAAACGGTTTTAAGCACTGAGAGAATTGCATCGAGGAGTGCTATTTTCATCTCATTGTGAAAAATTCTCTCTCATTGAAACTTCCAGTACTTTGTAATGATGGGGTGTTTGGTGTAATATTGATTTCTGTTACACACACATCCAGCAGTTGCTGCAAGCATCCCCCTATATACTATGTTACAATCAAATATTACAGTCACAGTGAAGTGTGATTTATTTACTCCCTGAAGAAGGCTATATAGACATCCAGTTGTATTTATATTTTATGTTATGTGAACTTATGAAGATTCCTTTTAAATAAAACTTAAATGATGCACAGCCTTGTTGAACTTTTGCCTGTCCTCAGTGATATTACAACTTCCAGGTTCACGGTTTGTTTTGTAAATACTAGTATATTGAGCTTCATGTGAGCAGAGGGAGCAGGCTGCTCTCTTTTAATTTCCAGATTTTTTTCTCTTCAGTAATCTGAACTCTGAATGACTCTCTTACTGTTTTCAGTTACTCTTATGGCAATGCTTTAGGCCATTATAGTACTATTCATCTGTTTTTTCATGTTATCCCCCAGCACCTACCATAACATCTAACTGTAGCCCACGTGTAGTATAGTTTGATGTTCACTTCAAGCCATATGCTGTTTGCATCCAGATAAGAGTTCTTTAGGTAGAAATAAGGTTTAAACTTACTGAAATTTAGATATTTTACACCTGTGCTGGCAGGGCACTGGTCTTGGTGACCAGTGATGTTAAAAGCACACAGCCTCTTTTTTTTTTTTTTTTTTCTCCCCAAAAAAATCTGTCTCAGGAGGGGGCGGGGGAAGTCTTTCACAGCTATGGTTTACTGTTGGCCCAACTTTGAGTAGCCAGAATTATTATTATTAATAATGATAATATTCAGCAAAGTTGAGCTTCTTTAGTAAGGGTGGGTGAGAGATCTTTGGATGTTTTGAATGAAGTCTGTTTAATTTTGCCAGGTAAAATCAAGATAATGGTGCAGTATGAGAAATGTATTGTTAAGGATTGTGAAAGATGCTTGGAAAAATGGATAGCGTGCACAAATTGAAATAATGGTGAAGATGACATGTTTTCCCAGGAGTGTAGCAGGGAGTACACATCTTACAAGGTTTCACCACGAAGCAGACAGGGTTCCTATGAACAGCTGGAACAAAATCCTGATGTTCTCATTGTGTTGGTCATGTAGCTTCTTATCAACTGTGTCATGTCAAGTTTATTAGATGTCTAGGAGCTTGCAGTTGCAATTAAGGTGGCCTACTCGGAGATCTCCAGAGCCTTTGTTGAGACAGGATGGCACAATCTGTTAGTCAGATTCTTATTGAGCTATACAGTCATGCAGAATTTGCTGACAGAAGTCACACCACCCTTACTGATTTGAAACTGCAGTGTGACACAGAGACCATGCTTGGCGAAGCCGCATCAGTTTTGTCTAAGCTAAGAAGATAAAAGAAATGTCCACTTTCCATAGTGAGTAAGTTACTGTTTTGTATCTGCAATTGCTATGAACTGTGTTGGCCTGCATGGACACAGGTCAGTCTTTGAGTGGTAAATCACCCGCCCATTGTGACTCACTCCTTAATTTAGGTGAATACATAAGTGTGGGGTATGTAATCACTATGTTCTTTTCCTTTCCTTCCTTTCTACCCTATTGACATATGCTATATGCTTAAATAAGTTGCTTTTGTTGAAAAGTTGCCTCAAAGGTAGGAGAATGGTATATTACTGAGTTTTGGATAACAAAGTGGTTTTCCATATATTAGGAAAATTGGTGCTAGGTGAAAAGATAAATGAGGCCATGTTTTATGGACTACTATATTAGAGCACAAAACTGGAGGTTTTTTTACGCTGTGTGATTCTTGAACTATAATAAAGAATAAGGAGTAAAAACTAGACAATTAGCACCTGATTCTATTGTCTAATGGGACATAGAACACTAATAGATGCTCTTTCAGTGAAACTAATGTCAGAGATCTTGAGACGAACGTTGATATTGTGAAGTTAGTATTGCACACTAGATTTAAAACAGCAGCATCTGAGCTTCTTGTGCAGCTCCCTGTGACATTTCAGTTAACAACTGTACTGAGATGCAGACAGCTGATATCTAGTAGTTCAAGCATGGAATTCATATGACTTTGAATACAAGTAAATCCTTTTGTTATATGATTCCCAAAGAGTACATGTGGGTTCTCCTCTTTCCTGCTAAATATGTAATGCTAGCTTTAGCAGTTAAAAGTAGAACGATGTATTTTATATGGAACATCAGTGAGATCAATTATAAAACTGGCAGAGGACTATTCCTGCCTTACATGTAGACATTCTGTCAAAAAATGTACAAATTTTCCCCTTTAAGCTGTAACTCAAGTTTTATGAGGCTAGTAGAACTAAAAGATTGTGTAAAGAGCTAGTCAAGTTAAAAATAATCAGTTTGTGATATCAGCATTTCACTATGGTGTTCCTACTCAGTATTAATTCTAGAGTTTTGTAGTTCAAAAAAAAAAAAACAAACCCCAAACCAAGCAACCCACCCTCCTTGACATCTGCTGACCCAGACGATAATAGCTCGGGGGTAAATGGGGCAAAAGCAGATAATTAAAAGTAAGGTATATGAGGTTGAGAGGCTGTGCCTTCCAGACCAAAAGACTCTTCTTCAGAATTGAGGTTTCTAACCTGTAGGGAGATCTTCATAGGAGACAAATTACTACGTAATATAGGATTCCTTAATATAGTAAGGAGAGGCAGAAAAAGGACCAAAGCCAAAAAACTCAAGCTTTTCAAATGTGAGTAACAAACACAGTGTGTGTGTTTTATGCCAAAGGTGATTAAGCACTGGGAAAAAAACTAATGTGAACTATTTAGTTCCTTCCCTTCTTGAAGGGCCTGCAGAGTCTTTTGAAATATATTGAAAGTTGTCAGTTTCATTGTGGGTAGGTGTGTAAAATGCTTCTTCCAGTCTTTCAGACAAGATAGCCTAGTGCTTTTCTGGCCTTAAGATGCAAGTGAAATTTGAAGCTGAAAAATTACTTGATATCTTCCTCAAGAAAGGATTTCAGAGAATTACAGTGCTGTTCGGAAACAACAGATCAATGCGGTTAAGTCTGAAGTATGAAAGGTGAAGATGTTGTAGATTATCTGCAGAGTGGCATCCTCTTTAACCAAACACAAGATCTTGTAAGATGTTAGCTTCTGTGTTTGTTTACAAGTGCCTCTTTCAAGAGATAGTCAGCTTCAGCCTGAATTTTCTGCAGCAGATCTTTCAGTCCTGTTTCATCCTTCAGCTACTCTCGTAAGGGCCTGTTACAATAGCTTCACCTGTAGGGTGAGGACTGCTTGCAGACTGTGAACACAAAGCAAAATACTGTAGAATTGGAGGCTTCCCATTCCTATGTACGTAAAATTGTCCTTCAACCACATCTAGAATTCTGCATATTTCACAATTGCTCTGCCTCTTCCCCCCCCCCCCCAAGATCAATTTTGTTATTCCCATGACAGTGCTTTGCTTTGGTTTGCACACTATCTATGGTGGAATGGAAGTATGTCACTCTTGGAAAAGCTGACCTCGCTAGTAGCAAGAAAATTACCCTTTTGTTTTCTTCTTCCTGACTTGAACAAGAGCATCCCTTCTTAAATATAACATACAGCCTTATGATGATCTGAGCCGTCAGGCTATACAGGATGTAATTGCATATCACTGCATTCTTCTTCTTTTTCTCGTAGCTCTGTGCAGCTTGAATATTCTTGGAAATGGGAAGTCATATAAAAACGAGGGGGGCTGAGAAAATTATACCCTCTTCAGCTGCCATAGAATGTTTTGTTCTAGTTAATTCCTCCCTTTCCTCTTTGTTTAATATGTTAGTAGTTGCTGAGCTGGTATCCCAAATCTGGTGGGAATCTTCTCTGCAGCTGAGTGATCTCTACTCAAAGACTTTTGAAGTCAATGTTTAAATAGCTAGTCATTGCCCTCAGGGCTAGAACGTCTCTCTGTGTGTCTGTCTTGACTTAGTCCAAGCCTCTGGTCTCTGCTGTTTCTAGCAATGGTTCTGGGGTCTTTGAGCTTTCAGCTGTGTCCTTTTTGTTTTGCTTGTGGGGCTTTGGCTGCAGGGGTTGGTAGCTGGAGGTTTTGTGTTTGTTTTTGTCTGTGAGCAATGCACGTGTGGCTCTTCACAGAATCATTAAGGTTGGAAAGGACCTTCAAGATCATCAAGTCCAACCATTAACCCAACACCACCATGCCCACTAAACCATGTCCCAAAGCGCCACATCCACACGTTTTTTAAACACTTCCAGTGATGGTGACTCCACCACCTCCCTGGGCAGCCCGTGCCAATGCTTGACCATTTTTCCTAATACCCAGTCTAAACCTCCCCTGGCGCAACTTGAGGCCTTTTCCGCTCGTCCTATCGCTAGTTATTTGGGAGAAGAGACCAACACCCATGTTGCCACAAAACCCCCTTTCAGGTAGTTGTAGAGAGCGATAAGGTCTCCCCTCAGCCTCCTCTTCTCCAGAGGACAACCCCAGTTCCCTCAGCTGCTCCTCAGAAGACTTGTGCCCCAGACCCCTCACCAGCTTCGTTGCCTTTCTCTGGACATGCTCCAGCACCTCAATGTCCTTCTTGCAGTGAGGGGCCCAAGACTGAACACAGTATTCAAGATGTGGCCTCACCAGCGCCGAGTACAGGAGCACGATCACTTCCCTACTCCTGCTGGCCACGCTATTTCTGATACAGGCTGAAATGGTTCACATCAGGATTAATAAATTTAATTATCCTCAGAGGTCACGTGTATTGATTTCCATTGACTATAATAGGGTCTTGTATTCAGTGTGGTATCACCTGTACCGAGTACCTCTTGGACACCCAGTGGCTGGTCAGCAGAATTGGTGTCTTGTATACACTTGGTCTCTGGAGAGGTGTCTAATGTGTAAACAGAGTATGATGCCTTGCATGTGTCTGCCACTAGGCATCATAACTGCAAACTGAATTTTGCCCCTAGTGTCTGAAATATAAACTATGTGCCTTTGTCTTTTTTGAGACTTAGGGAGCCATGACCCAAGAATCACTGTGTGTTAAGCCAAACAAATACAGGGTGAAGACCTTTGTTCATCAGTTTGTCCAGTTCAGCAACTCCTTCAGAAAGAATCCAGAAGACCTAAAAGATGAAACTTCATCCTGTGTGGTTAAAGGGCAAGTAAGCTTTGTTGGGAATGGTTTAAGGGAATGGGTAGTAGCCCTAGCCAGAAGTTATCATCGGTCTTCCACCTGCTAGCTGGTAAGAATGGCAGTCTGGCTAACATTTCCTGTATGTAGCAGTCTCTTAAAATTAAAAGGCTTTTACACCCTGTTGTTTTGGGTCCTAATGAAATCCAGGTATCTCTTTTTCAAGTGGTCCCCTTGAGCATCTCTAGTCAAGAGTTGACTGTCTAGCCATGATTAGAGAAGAGGAGATTATCCAGGCAATGGGGTGGTTATACCCAACTAGGGCAAGGCCCTAAGTAGTCTGCTGTAGTTGATCCTACTCTGAGCATTAGGATTAGACCAGGTGATGTCTGGAGGTCCCTTCTAACATTAACGATTCTGTGATTTTTATGACCATTCTGTAAAGTAACTGTCCTTCGTAGGAGATGTGATCCTTGCATAATAAAAGAGACTTCAAGGATTTAAATCCTTTTGAATATCAGACAGTAATTCTGCACTGAGATGAACTGAACATTTTAATGAAGCCTTGTCCATATGTTCTGCATGTGGATTATCATTCTGTCCACACTTTCCATCCTGTTCTGTTCTGCTGTACTATCTTTTCTTCTGCTTTAGCAGAAATAGCATGTTAACACATCTTACACATGGGGTGGTTTCAGAAGAAAATCCTGACTCTTCCCTTTTTGGAAAACTCTCCTGTTTGTAGGAGAGAGAGAGTCCAAGTAGGGCAACCTGCAAGCTTCACAGAGTTCTAACGTGTTCTGTGCTCTTGATGCCACTTATTTTATTTTTGCTGCCCAAGTTGCATTTGAGTAGGCAGAAGGCCGCCGGCTGAGAAACGTCGTGGGGGTGCTTACAGTATGTGTGGCAAGTAGCCAAAAGTACGTGGCAAGCATTCTCCACAGAAATGTTTTTGAGGAAACTGTTGCCTCCTACACTCTGCTGGACAGGAACGCTTCTGATGTTGTTCAGAATTTGTTTAGTTACTCAGCATGCTTTTTGTTAGTCTGTAGTCTTAACTGAGTTTTAAGTCATGCTGTCAGCCCTAAGAGAGCCTCTATAAATCTGCTGTTCCAGTGTTGGCACATGTGTTTGTGGGTAGTCAGCTTATATACTTAAGAAACTTAAAATGGTGTTGATTTAATACATAGATGCCAAACAATATTTGAAGGAGGCTTCTTAACTCTTCTCACAAAATTATGTTGGAAAGCTCCTGGATGTTCACAATTTGTATCACTAACCACCATGTATTCTGCACGCTATTTCTTGGAGTTAGACTTTGCTTTATTTATGTTATGTTAAACTGTAGAGACCTGGTGCTTTTTCAGCTTTCTGATGTATTTGTGCTTCACTGTTTCCACACATAAATTGTCAAAAATTAGCCATGGAACTAGTTTGGTACCTGTTGCAACTTGTTCTAATTTCTGAGAATACTGGCTCCTTTTTTGTCACTGAGAAATTGCTGGAAAGATATGTCTTCTGGCATTGCTTCAGCTCACTGCACAGTAGGAACATCCAGTGCTTTCAATTACAGGCTGGGTATTTTGATAGTGTTGTGTGTTTTCAGCTGGAAAGTGAATTTGTTTCACTTTTGAAATCTAAATAGAAAACTTAGAAGACAAGACTAGAGTATGTAAGCTTTTCGCATTTGTAGGTCTATTAGAATTGAAGTTTTCTACTGAAAACTTACAGGCAGTTGAACTAGATGATTGCTGTGGGTCCCTTCCAACTGAAATAACTCTAACTGCAGAAATACAGCAACTGCTCTCTTCATCTTGTGTTTACAGCTCTCTACATCTCAGACATGAGACCACAGTGGTTTCTGAAGCTGTAGAAGTACACAGAAGCCATGTATTTCACCATAAAATGGCATAGCTCTTAATAGTGGTGTGAGGAAAGTTCTTGTGTTTAAATATATTTTGAATGAAAGTACAGTGGCTCTACAGATTAAAATCTTCCACTGTTGGCTTTTTAAACAGTGTTATTTGCCACTACTACAAGCCAAATTACACTTCCTTTTCTTTAAGTGGAAAACTTGATGTCAGTGGGATTTCTGTAAGAAAGCTGAGAAAAATCTCATCTTAATGCTCTAAATGAGTTGTGTATATGCATTTCCATGTACTGCCTTTAAATGTGACTGTGCCTGAGCTACTGCATAAGTAGTAGGCAAAGTTTGGAATCTTGGTTACTGCACTAAGATGTTATGTGTTTTTTACCCCTTTTAAAAAGCAACAGCCATGCAGTGGGTATACCTAGTAACTTTTTCTTTATGAATGTCTGTCTTGTACACCATAAGCGTACTTAATGAAAATCAACTTATCTGGTATTGTTTGACATGTGATGACTCCTTTTTTGCTAGCTTTAACTTGAGACACCTGTTTGAGACCTCTCGTTTTAAATTTATCATACAGTAGTCTAAATCTATCATACATATAATGAATCCAAAATGTGTCTTGTGTAATAGATCCACCGTTATGTTAGGAAAACTGATCCACTGTTATGTTAGAAAAACTTTTCTTTCCCTGGTGACCTTCATAATAACTAAGATAAATTTTGTCTACTTCCTTTTAACCAATAAAAGGATCCAGGGCAATCACATACTCCTGACTCCAGGTTAGTTTGTGTATGTGTCAGTAACCAAATGTAATGAGTGACGTATGCAGAATATAGTATTAAAAGCAGTCTTCAGTGCAGCTGGTTCTAGTCCTTTCTGTTTGCAGTCAGCCCCTGTAGTGTTTATAGGAGTTAGAGCTCAATGTAAGAGACTCCTCTAACTACATTGTTTTACTTTCTCCAGTTAGTTTATTAGAAGCATGTTGCAGTACTTCTAGATGCTCATCACTGCTTTGAAACTGGCAATGCTCATTCACCATTAGTCTCAAATATTTTTGTGGCATGATGTAATGCAGTGTTATCCTTGAGCTACATAACACTTCTCACTACTTGCTTAAAATTCTTCTAGCATTTGTTTGCTTATGCCAAACAGACGAAGCTCTCCTTGTTCTTCTGTCTCGTTGGTTACTGTAAAAACTCTTCTCTGTGTCTGCTTAGGTTTGAGTTCAGCTGGTTTGTAAAACAGTGCACTTAAGGCTGTATAAGGTTTCCACTGAGAACTCTCTAGATTCATATATTAATGTAGTTCATTTTCCTGTCTCAGATTAAAAAATATTTGGCCCAGTAGCAAAAGAATAAAGAAGCTCTTTAAACCTTTAGGATTTGGGTCAGGTATTTCTGTTTAATATCATTACTGTGCAGTACCTCCTTTTGGCCATATGCCTAGCTCTAACATTGTGAATTCTCTTTTGTACGATTGTGAACTGTGTTCAATCTATTCCACAAAACTGGTGTGGCATGTGCAGCTCTTGCCCCCACCACCACATGTGTGCACACACGCTGTCTGATGTCTGGCAAAGCCAGGTAGTTTCAGAACACAGAGTCATCTTTAGTTGATGATTGTAAAAAGTGTAATGCTTCTCTCGCCTTCACTCACCTTCAGTGTCTTGTTTTCAACATTATACATCTCACAGCATAAAGAATCTATTCATTTTAGTATTAAAGTCCTGTCAGATTCCTGGAGGTAAAAGAGCACACGAAATGTGGCAATCACAGTTCTATTTGCGCTTCTGGACTCCAGAGTCATCAGCAATGGAAAAATCTTTCCACATGCTACTTGGAACTAAAATGGCAACTAAGGGTGCTGTAACACAGAACTCCAAAATATGGTGGTCACTGGGCCGTTCTCATCTTACCTAGAGGCTTAGAGCTTCCTCCAGTTGTCCCTGTGTGACCAAGTGTTCAGAGCCACATCTTCCTTCAGTAATGTATAGGTATGGGGAAATTTTTCTTCATGTTGCAGGATACGTTCCCTATAGAACTCAGAAAGTGTCTTTAGTCTTCAGTAGGTTGGGAGTAATGAGCTATCAATTATACTATCTGCTGTCACAGATTTTGTAGGGAAGTAAGGACGGTTGAAAGCAATGCAGAGCTAATGCTAACAAACATTCTCTGTTGCCTTTATCGGCATCCACATCACTGCCATTCCTGGCCCCTAAAGCTCTTAGCTTATCTGCTTTCTTCTCTCGCTTCCAGTTTCTCATCTGTCAGTTCCAGAGACTGTTTTGTTCTGAGAGAAGTATTTGCAATGTGCAAATTGCAAAGCCTTGTCTGTACAACAAGGCTTCCCTTTTTTCTTTCTAATTGGTTCCTTATTGCTGTTCACATTTCTTTCCTGTTCGATAACAGCCTCAGTTCCAGAGGTAATTCCCCTCAAACTGTTCTTTCTCTTCCAGACTGGAGCATGAGGTTTTGTAATATGTGAATACAGTTTTCAAGAATGTCCTCAAAAACATACCCAATAGAATATATTTAATCCACTCCCTTGTACCTTGAGCATTAAGGCTGTATGTAAGTGTGGCAATTTTTGCTAGTTCTGACTCCAAATAGTGTAGCCCACTAGCTAAGAAAAGTGTGCCCAGACTGGTCTGTTGAAAGACCACATGTATCTGTACAGATCCTCCATCACTTACGTTGACTGGAAAACAGCAGCAACAAATACCAATAGGTACTTGGCTATGCTATGGGTGTGGTGAGAGCAAGTCTTCTTGCATTTTGGAACTCTGGTAGGTTAGATAGGTCTTTGGTAGCAGTAATTTTCCCTTGAATTTTCTTTATTGCTAATCTCCTCTTAAGAGGTAGTTATTTTTAAGGGTTTGAGCAGTTCTTACCAGATGGACTGATCTCTGCTGCATACTGCCAAAGACATCAGGTTAAGGAGAGTTTTGAATAGGGGAGAAAAACTGCTCTGTAGTATATCAGGCAAGACCAACCTCCTGCGGTTAAGCCAGTGCTCATGGATATCTTCTTTTAAAAATAATTGCAGCAATAAAACCCTGAGTAAAGAGCATCCTCTGTCATCTGAACAATGTTTTGGTAGATCAGCTCTGAGACTGTTAACTGCAGAGCAGAGTGCTGCTTTGGAGCATGTAAAGCTGCTGAGTATAGCAGAGGAGAGATTCCTCAGAGCCTAATTTCCTTGTTCGTTGATACACAGGACAAACTTGTTCCAAAAATTTTGGACCGCAGGCAGATTTTTTTTTTTCCAGGCTAGAATATGCTTAGGATTCCAAAGAGTTCAGACTAAATCAGTCCATTTTTTTCAGCTGCTCTGTAGTGCTACCACCTTCCTCATCCTCCCGAGGAAGGCGTACTGCAGGGATACATTGCTTCCTGCTGTCTTAAGAAGGCTTGAAATACATCTGGTTCCAAACAGGGACCTAGTCATGCCTAGGTGTCACCACTGCTCATTTCCAGTCTGTCGTGGTTATTGGGACTTACTAGTCCTCTTAAGAGATGACTTTGCAGTGCTGAGACATGCTGACACAGATGTGAAAGCTTCGCAGGCAATAAAGAACTCCCCCACTCTGCACCCGGCTGCTTCTTCCTGTGTCTGCTGAAAACTCTAGCCTGTAAGACTGGGTGCTGCTTTGGGTTGGCAGCTAAACCACATCTTTGCTGAAGCACTCTAGATATTTCTTTTGAAGCAAGAGAGATTTTTGTGAAAGAATGCTTTCCTCAGTATTCACACCCTCCAAAAGCAGGTATTAGAGGTGGGGAGAGCACCACGTGAATGAGAGAGAATGAATGTATCAAAGCTGGTTTCCTGTTGCTTTCTGAAGCAATGCTAATGTGCATATGAGTATAGTTCCTATATTTTAAAAAGGAAAGGAAGAGTGAAGTCATTCATTTGTGGGAGTAACAGAACAGATGACTAGAGAAATCAGATTTCAAGATGGGGAGCATAAAATCCATTGTAGCTATGAGGAGGCTGGCTCTCCTCAGCAGATTTGGAGATAATGTATTTTCACATATAGATTCATCAGTATCTCAATGATCATTTGCTTTGGAAGAATAGCTTCCTCCATACAAGTGCTTGAATGTTAATTTTGTGTACTGGTTTTGTCTGTTCTAGCTAGCTTTTTTTGTAACACCTCCTGTGGTGCTATGTTTGGGTGGGTTTTTTTTGATTTGTGGTGAAAACAGTCTTGATGGCACACCAATGGTTTGGTCATTGCTAAGCAGTGCTTGCACAGCAGCAATACCTTCTCTGTTTCTCACCCTACCCCACCAGTGAGAAGGCTAAGGGTAAACAAGAAGTTGGGAGGGAGCACAGCCAGGACAGCTGACCCCAACTGACCAAAGGGGTATTCCAGACCATACGACATCATGCTCAGCATATAAAGCTGGTGGAAGAAGGAGGAAGGGGGTGGACATTTGGAGCAATGGCGTCCGTCTTCCCAAGTAACCATTACGAGTGATGCAGCCCTGCTTCCCAGGAGATGGCTGAACACCTGCTTGCCCATGGGGAGTGGTGAATGAATTCCGTGTTTTGCTTTGCTTGTGTGCGCGGCTTTTGCTTTCCCTGTTAAACTGTCTTTATCTCAGCCCACAAGTTGTCTCAATTCTACCTTTCTCTATCCCATCCCACTCAGGGGTGAGGAGTGAGCAAGCAGCTGTGTGGAGCCTAGTCTACTGGGCTTAAACCATGACATTTAGTAATGGCTCTACTGGAGTTCATTAAAAAGCTGCAGTGTTAGTAGCAGTACTCAGGGAGAGGATGCAGGATAAACCTCTTGGACAACTAGAGGTAGAGATCTGCAAAGGGCGGTCAACTTTTGTCTTATTACACTGCTTATTTCTGTTTGCTTTCCCTAGTTGTCCTCTGAGGAGAGTAATTATGGATTTAGTCTTTCTAACTGTAGAATATCATGGCAAGGGAACCTCGTGAAAAGAAAATACACAGTCAGCTGTTGATGTGAGTCTTTTTGGAAACAGTAGTCTTAGCCCATAACTTGCAAAATGGATGGTGCTTACCTAATGGGGACAGGGCTAGCAGCTTGTCACAGTTTTTTTGAAATACTAAAATTTGGGCTTCATAAGAGAACTTTTCTGCACAAGTGTCTCTTCAGGCTTATATCTTGTCAAAGGCCTTTTGTAAGGTCACCAATTATTCAAGAGATTGGGCACAAGCAAAGAGTAAGTGATCATGCATAAGCTAGTAAGAGCTCAAAAAAAGTCTAACAAGACATTTTCCCCCATTGTCACGTAAATGACTAACTATTGAAGCATATTGCCAAGGTACCTGTGGAGATAAAGTTTGTCTATCAAGGACTGGTGGTTAAAGGATTTCCCAGCTGAATGAAGGTGATTTTTTTTTCAGTTGTGAAGGAAAGTAATTTGTTGAAGAGAGTTATGTGATGATAGTATGTTCTTTTATTAAGCTGCAGTAGGAGCCATTCTTCTTATAACCATGTAAGTCCTTTTCTCTTGGCAGAATTACTTGGTTAAGGATCTGCACCAGGTTGCTTGCATAGTGTCCATACACTGTATATTAATTTAAAAATTGGAGTTTCGATAACATGTCTTTCTCTAAATCTCTTTTTTCTCCTCCCCACATCTTGTAATATCTGCTTGACTATGTAGAATTCATGAAGTTGGGGTGTTGTTTTGCAACAGATTAATTTCTTAGTGTTACTTTTTATTTTTATATAATATATAACTTCAAGTGATTGAAAAATGCATGCATCTGTATAAACATGATAGTTTTGTTGATGAGTAGGTTATTTGCATGTATTTCTTTATCTTTAATCAAATGATGCTTGCATTTTAGTGACTAGCAGCAGATTGCCAGTGTCGTCAGAAAGGGGCCCATAAGAGGAAGAGGCTTACAAGAATACTGCTAATTCTGTAGAAATAATTGGCTTACCATGTGTTTCTGCTGCTGTCTACTTCTACTTTTTCAGTGTGATTAAATAGTTGTAGCTTACTGATTTTAATGAGTGATTCAATTGCAATGCCTCTGTGCCAGAAGAGACCTGCATTTTGAGCAGCCTTATAACACTTGTGTAGGAAGATACTTGTTTTAAAGGCAGTTTAAAAAATTACTGTGTGTTTAGTCTGTAAATGTACTGTATTATTCTATTGCCAAAATGTAGTCAAATAGAAGACTTTAAATGTAACCTTGCTAGTGAACTCTGGAGTTTTGAAGCTGCTTTTCAGACTAAAGTTTAGGACTTCAGTATATTATTTTCAGCTTTACCTGTAGGTGAAGGTAGGTAGGGACTACTAAAAACAGACTTGCACGGAATATGAGGGGAAACTATCTGGTATCAGTAAGTTCTTGTTTTTTTAAAGTCTTAAAATACCTTTAAAACACTGCATTTATTTCTGTTTAAAAAAGGTTTTCTTACCCCACAGTGTTCATAGGGAAAGTACTGAAACGACTCTATGCTGAAACTTCTTCATCTTCTCTTGTGCATACGTTGAGTATAGAAGAGGAGGCGGTTCTTGGAAATCTGGGCTCAAAATCCAAAGAAAAGAATGTGGATAATTTTCAGACTTCATCAGCAGATGCTAGCACGTCAACTGATACACCCTGCAAATCATTTCAAGGTGAGACTGCATAGCCCTCTTTCTGATAATATGCTTTTAAATGTAGTTACTTTACTTGAGAACTGTATAGTATCTGCTTTTTTCATCTGTTGATACTAACAGACAAATTCGAATACAAGCACTAGTGGTACTTAATACCTAGAACACTTAATGTCAGTGCATAAGCCTGTGACATCCAAGAAATAGTCTTGGAATATATATGTGAATGCAGCGTTTAGCGGTAGCTAATATGAAGCTTCGGTGTAAGCTACAACTGTCTTTGTAATGTCTGTCGAACAGTGAGAAAATTACTTGCACTGGTACAACTCTGCTCAGCTATTAGAGATACATGTTTGATATGTTTGGTCATAAGAAGGTTAAGAGGAAATATCGTTACTTCAACTACCAAATGGGAAGGAGGAGTATAAAGACTGAGCTGTGCACTTTTGGAAGGTGCTTAGCCAGAGGAGACGGGGCAACAAACAAGTTGTGGCAAGAGTGATTTCAGCTAGATGGGGAAGGGGATTCCACCTTGGGGATGATCAAACATTGGGAATGAACTGCCCAGAAGGAGTTGTGGTATCTCCGTCCTTGGAAGAGCTGAAAACTGAACAATGTACTAGAAAACTTGATCTAGTTGGGTCAAATTTTAATGGTGTTTGGGCTAATGATCTCCAGAAGACCCTTCCAACACACATTACTCTAGCAATCTGTGTTACTGGGTGTTTTTTGATTTGTTTGATTTTTTTTTTTTTTTTCAATTAAAGAAGAAAAGCGCCCCACCCAATCTGTAACAAAGATGGCTAGTAACAGGTTGGCTACAGGGCTTTCTTCCATGTCTGTGATAGAATTTGCTTTTGAAGGATTGTGTGGCTGTTGTCCTGTATTGCATCCTGTTACTGTGACAGAAGATTGCCTGGCAATCTCAACTTGTTGCAGTTCTGTTTGTTTGATACCCATTTTGTTTTTCTAGATCACTACTTTTAGTACTTCTTTTGCGTAGTCAATAATGAGAGGCATGTTTTCAAAAGGCTGATAAAGCATTAAGCTTATTCTATAAAATGATATTTGGTAATACCGGGAACTAATTATCCTTTGGAAATAGGTAACAAGCTATTTATTGGTTCTATGATGAAGACACGTTAAATAAGCATGACTATGGAGTAACTTCCTAAACTAAAAATGCCTTCATTTGTAGTGAATCTATACCATTCCTTGTAATTAGGGCCTGTCCAAACTCCCACTGAAGTGGGAGGTGAGGGGGATAATTTAGTTGACCTTGTGATGTATAAATTCCCTGGTTCTTTATACCTGGTTCCTAATACACTGTTCTTCAACCAGAATCCTAATACAGGTAAAATATAGCTCATGGGAAGGGGAACACAGAACAAAAAGAACAGTTCTGTATTTAGGATTTTCACAGCAAAGCAACAAGGCTGTTCTTGAAATTAACAGCCAACTAACTGAGCTTATTTTCTGTTGGAGGAAAGCAAATGCTGTGGTAGTGCAGAAGGGGTTTTGCCTTGACTGATGTTCTACAAATGGGTACTTCAAAAACAAAAACCACACCTTGAAAAGGGTTGCAGTGATAAAGTCATAGGAGAAAATGAGTTACCCATTTATGAAACCAACAGATAACCTTTCTTTTCTGGTTGTGATTTCATTTAAAGTTAAGGAGCTCTTGCATGAATAGTATACGTTGTGATTTTTATGGCATCAAGCACTGAAAGTACATGTTTAGTGATAGGCTCTAAGATTTGGAGCTATAAACTGTATGACCTTGGAAAAGGAAAAACATAAAGGCCTTGATTGAATTCTTTGATCATATACTATTTTAAGTAACTTCTTTCTTGTAGACCAAAGATTATGGGCAGAACTATGAAACAGCTAATATAGCAGTAGTCTAAGATGGACAATGGAAAATGAGAGGAATTTTTTGTGTGTAGATATAAACTCTTTCCTAGTGTGATTATTTCAGTCCTACAAAATCTACAGAAAAATTTAATTTAGTGTCAATAAGAAATTGAGGATTTCTTTAAAAAGAACCTGACTTAAAGTTTAAGTATTTTCTAGCATTAAATAACAGCTTTTACTATAAAACTCATCACAATGTTCTACTTGCCGTTAACAGTTATTTTTGAATTGTGAAAATACCATTACTGATATGCATAAGCTAAGCCCTCTAGATTCTTATTTGTATTGGAATGCAGTTTGGAGCATTACCTTAAATGTCTGCATTTTGAAGCATAATAGGGACTTATGCCTATAAAATTTAAATACCATACTCTTATATCCTGTAAATATTTGCATTTATATGCCTCTTGAGATCAAGTTGAAGTTGAGATGCTTAAGTATACAGATCAGGACCCATGTTAATGACTGGTTCTCATTTAATTTTGGAAGATTAATAATTTAGTATCAGAAACGGTTGACCCATAAAACTCCCCGCATAGTTCTGGAACTAAAGCTTACAATAAGACCCAGAATAACAGGAGATCGAAGGAAAATTCTGAGGGACACTGTCCTTTGTCACTAGAAAGTGGCATTCTGAATGTTTTTTGTGTTTTCTTTAGGAACGTGGTAGTTCTGTTAAGGATGGGCAAAACATACGGAGACACCACACACCTATTGAAGCCCAAAGAAGGAGTGTAGTTGCTTATCTTATCCTTGAAAAGAGAAGTTTTTTATTATTTTTTTAAGTGACTTAAAAACCAACAAACCCAACCACTTTCCTGTGGCCAAAATTTCCATTCAAGGGTGTACTAAGATGTACCTTCCCTTTGGATTCTAGTTGTCCTAAATTGGATTTTTTCCCCCTATTCTTCCAAATGCTCAGTGAAAAAATGAATGTAACCAAAATAGGGGCTCCCCCCTCCCCAGGACAATTAGGTAAGACTTTCTAAATATTTCTCCCCTTGAGGAACCTGATTCTTCCATTGCAAGAGCTATAGTTCTTAATTTCAGAAGATGCAAGAAGAGAGTTTTTTCTTGTTTCAACATAAGATTAAAGAGGGTCTAGATAACCAGCTTTATTACCTTAAACAATTTAAAAGTCACACATACATGTAATAAAACTGAGCCTTCTTGGCAGGCAAAGTACTGATGAGAGCAAATGGAAAACTGAAAGCCCCTACAAATACGAGGACTTAATTTCTTTTTCCTTAGGATTGCAAATATGTTTCCAAGTTCAGTATTACAAATGCTTAAAAACTTGCTGTACCACCAAAAAAAAAGTGTCTGGCAAAACACTGAGCAATCATTTCTAAGTATGAATTACTTGCTTGGATATGGCCTTTGACTAAATTTTGTTCTGAGAATTGGTTTAGCTTCTTTCTGACCCTTGTTGGGGCAGGATCTACTTGCAACAAATATTAATTTCATGGAGAATGTTTCTCTTGAAGTCTGCAGTTCTGTGATTTCTTTACTTTTGTTGATACTTTACAACCTCTCTAATTATTTTTAATACCTCTCTAGTATATATTCAAAGTAGACATGCATGCTTCTGACTAGAGACTTGATAACTGGAGAACTGACTTTTTTAATGGCCTCCTTAGTCTTAGGCCTTTTTCTTGATGAGAATTATAATCACTTTTTAAAGGACTTGGGATTTACTGATTGATATTTAGCATCTTCCCTATAAAAATTAAAATTCAAGAGTTGCTGAAGAAGGATAATTGTATACATGTGAAATGTATAATATTCATTTTTTTCTGTATAAAGCATACTTTATACTTCTGGGTTTTGTGTTTTCTCTAATTCTGAAAAAGAAAATTGAAATGCAGAGAGCCTAGGCAGAGTCTCAGGTCTTGTGGAGACAACCTATTTGATCTTTTTTGTCTCCTTCATTTATTTAAGAGGTAATGAAGAAAAATACTAAGCTACTATTACTCCTAAGTTTTAGGGTTTTTTTAAAAAAGGGTGTCCATATTATACTGTATAAATAGACAAAATGCAATTTACTCTATATTCATTAAATAAAAATGTGAATGTCTATTAGCTGTGAAATATCCCAGTATTGTTATCCGATGTTAGGGATTCCTGTCAAAATTCAGTACAGCTGTGTGATTATTTTCTGTGTGCTGTCCTTCTTGCTTTTTCCATTGAAGCTCTTAGTGCTGACAGTATACTGCATTTAAGAAATCATCACTGGGACACCTGGGCTGTGTCCTTACCCATGCTAATCCTGTCTTCCTGCAGCCATTCTGTTATAGAAAACTCAAGGTTGTGACAGAAGTGGCTAGAAGATGAAACTTGTCTAAAAAATATGCATTGACAGCCCTGGCTTTTAGTTGATCAAATTAATGAAACACGTATGCTTGAGAAATTGAACTCTAGCTGTACCCAGTGCAGTAAACAGCTTTAGAGACTTGTTAAACAGTTCAGCTTTGTTTTAATTAATTACTCTGAAGAGCTGTCTATTGTGAATAAACTAAAGAGCAATGAGGATTATAATTATTATACAACAAAGTGTTGTCACGCACTCTTATGCTCTTCTCCCAAGAGTTTAAAAGTTCTCTTATTACATGCTATATTACAGTGGCATTATACTGTTAAAATGGGACAGATGTATGCAGAAGCGAGTAGAGTATTTAAGTGAAGACAAGACACCAACCTATGGTGGCTATGGTAGAATGCTGCCCAGCCAGACTGACAGGCTGGTAGCTATATGATTGGGGGTAATGTAGAGATCTGTGTTGTTTTGTTTTTTTTTTGGGGGGGGGCGGGTAGAAAGGGCAGGGGGGGAGGAGGACAACAACCAACAAAAGACAAAACACAAACAAACAGTCTCTGTTCAGACTGAGTTGGATGCATGTGTAATATCTGTAACTTCTGTTGTGACAGAAACAGCTTTGTAGTTCAGTCTCCAGTTCCCCTGGCAATGCTTTTTTTTTTTTTTTTGCTGGTGGTTGGAAGATTCCTTCCTTTTCCAGTGTTCTTATGTATATACATTTTCTCTTCTCTTTCTTCTCTTCTCCATCTTCTTTTCAAACAGCTTAGCTGTCATAGAGAAATTTGCTGGCCTCTGAGAACTGAAAGCAGTTTAACAAGTAGCTCATCTAATGGTATGTAGCCATTGCCTAATTGGAGTAGAAGATGCCAGCTTTAGCTTTAAGTGTAGACAAACTAAACCTAAATGTAGCCAGCTGCAGGAAAACTGTCTTGCGAACGGAGACAGAAAAATGGTTTGTGTAAGAACTTGATAAAATTGACTTCTTTCAGCTAGAGAAGGGCTGATAGACAGTCCTGAGGTGAATCTAACTGTAGCATAGTAATTGTTTGTGCTGGCATTCTCACTGTCCCCTTTGTCTCCCCATTTGAAATTATTTTTAATGTATTGATAACAAAACAGGTTGTGTGAGATGCTTCTCCTTCTCCCATTTACACTGGGGAGTTTATTACTTAAGCTATCACTGTCAAAATCATAGTAATTCAGAGTCAAATTTCATGTTTTCTGCTGTTACACACACTTACTTCCTACCAACTGTACCCTCTAACTGTTGAGAAGTGGAAATGCTTATAATGTGAACTTGGTACTGAACTAAATTCAGGGCAAATGATTTTCCGTAACTTTTTGTACACAAAGAGGAATGGTCTGTTGCTGATTACTTCCAATTATGGAATAAAAATTGTGTGTTTTGGGGGATAAAAGTTTAAAAACTTAGACTTTGTTTACTTTTATTCTGATGAGCACATCTGTTTATTTCCTGGACTAGTTTCAGGTAAGTCCCAGTAATGACATAATCACTTAATCGGTGAGGGTGATTAATTGCAACTTAGATATTGCCTTTTAGATTCAGCGTTGTTACATTTATTTTAAAAAACATATTGATTGACAGGGATGAATTTGGCTTTTGAAAAGCTTGTTGAACAAATAAGATCTGCACACTGGGAGAAATAATTGAGCTGAGTATTAACTTTACATTTTTAGGGTAGCTTTATTCTCCTGTTTATACATCTAATCAAAATATTGCCTATAACTGTATACCAGGACATATGAGACACTGTAGCTTCTAAGTTAAATAACATTTAGCTGTATAGTTTGTTTCATCATTACCTCATATATTCAGCTTTCAGAAAACAAAAAATAGCTTGTACCACTTTTTAAATTAGCCATCTTGTAATTTTAAAATTTCCATCTGCCTGTAGTCAGATTCTGCTCTGGAAAGTGTTCTGTGTCTTGGTTTCCTTGATCAACGTTTTTCCTCTACTTTACTCTCGCTCCGTATTGTGCTTTGTTTTCATTAGCTTTTCTAAGGGAATGCTGATGTTTTAAGAGCTCATAGGTAAAAATTCTTCCTCAGACGATGAGTGAGAAGAAGAGGAAGAAGTACTTCTACTTTTTTTTAATCTGTTTTTTTTCTCTGTGACAAAGAATGTCTGCCCACTTCTAATGTAATGAAATTGAGACTGAGTTATAGTAGGTCAGTCTCCAATAAAATGGGCTATAATACAGCCTTTCTACATGTCTTTAAAAAAAAAAAATCTAAGACTTAATGCATGTGTGGGAGGTGGTGAGGGAAATAAATTTGAGCTCTCTTGTTCCTTGTTTTTTATGAATTTCCCATCTCAATTTTGGGCCTTATAAAATGCGTATATCTTTATTGACCTTAATTTCCTTCTGAAGCTTTTGGTTTCCATCAAGCTGAAGGAAAAGACAATGATGAGGAGGTATTTCTGAGGATTTTTCTCAAGTTGTTTTCTTCTTTTAATGCTCTAGTCCTCTGAGCATCAGACCTCTTCTCTTCCATCTTCCCTCAAGATTTCGTTGATGTAATGAGGTCTGTAAATTCCAAGCTTGACCACGTCACTGTCGTTGATAATATTTCCAGTAGAACAAAAGTTAACAGAAAACAGAATGGTCTGAAAATATGTCTTAAACCAAACTTAGATGGTGATGTCATTTTTACTAGCGACAAAAAAAATACGTGTAAGGAATGAAAAGCAAAAGACAATAGGGCCTTGTGGGTTTTTTGTTTGTTGGTTTTTTTCTTTAGATAGATAGATAATGACCTATGGCATAGTTTAAAATAGGAAAAAAACCTTTGTATTAGTATCTAGGTCATCTTACACCTGTTTCAGCTCTTAAGAAAGAAATTGGATTCCTGCTGTTAATACAAATAAGAAAATGATAAGGCCTAGTATTCAATGAAAGAGAATGTTAATTATATACTGAAGAAGTCTGCAATCTACATTGAAATACATAGCTGTAAAAAGTATAAGAAGTGCAAATGTGTTTTTGGAAGTAAACTACTAGCCTTTAGAATGAGGGTAATTGTAAGACAGTGTGGCAAAATGCTATTATATGAGAGAGTCTTCACTAAGCATGCAGAGTAGATAATGAGACAGCTTTAAGAAATAATTCTGGGCAAATAATTGCCACCAGAAAAAAACCCACCCTGTTCTAAAGCCCTCAAGAAGGAGGCTTTGCCCTTAGTTGCGAATAAACCCCCAAAACAGTTTTAAGAGTTGAAGATCTCCTGCACTGCAGGGTAGCAACACTATAGTTACATGTTTCTCAACTGGATGATGAGGAACTGTTAAGATAACCTGTAACAGATGCTTGAACCTTAGTAATGTAGACTTTAATAAAATTGGAAGTTAATTTAAGACACAAAACAGAGTTTTAAAACAGAATAAATAAAATCCCAAGTAGATGGGTTTTCCAAAGCGCAGATGGCTTAACAAAACGGTAACTATGTTGGCAATAGTTGTAGATGTATTTGAGAGACTTAGTGCAATGTGAATGCATGGATCATCATTCATTTGGATGCTGTCATTGTTCCTCTTTCTATTCTCCGTCCCTTCTCATCATACTTACGCTTGAACAGGAAGGCTGAAATGTAACTTGTTAAATAACATCTTTCAAAAAATATTAGTGTGCTTAGCGGAAAAAGGTTGGGAATCCATCCCACCAAACTTATGGGTACCACTGCATGATTGTATCTAGTTTCACTGAAAATCTAGTCATTATCTGAGTATGTTTGAAAGGACAAGCTGTAAGGCTGGCCAGCAGCTACCATTTTCCTTTTGCAGTCTCTTCAATTTGCATGCTCTCCACATGGGGGAGAGCTGGGAGAGGGAGCTTCTGTAGGAGTTGGTTCCAGACCCTTCCTCTGTGCTAAGCCATAGGCAAGTGTTAGCTCCCTAGGGATCTGCATAGTGAAACCTTGTACTCATCCAAGCTCTTCAGAAGTCTGGTGGTCATGAGGACCAGGTGCAGGCTGTCATACACTAGTCTTATTTGCTCAAACATGGAAAAGGTGGGGTTAAAGAGAGATTACTTGTGCTCATCCATCTTGTTGGCTATCAGTGTGATAACTGGCACAAGTTATTACAGTCCAAGGAGCCATGGGCAGAAAAAGGAATTTTCATTCAAAAATAGATCTTGAAGGCCTAGCTTTATTTAGCTCATCAAGTGTACCGAGTCACCAAGTCATAAAGAGGAATGCTTAGGACAGACTACCATAACTACTGACTTCATTTACTTTACAGTCATTGTCATTATTTGAGAAGAGGAAGCAACCTCTGTAATCTAGACTTTCTCTTTTTAATGAAGTGAAGCACTTCTGGTGATGGGAAGTGTCAGGAGGGAGGTTGGAATGAACTGGCTTGAGTGACAACATGCTACCAGACACAAATGGTAAACACCGTAAGAATTGGGAGCAGTCTTCTGTAGTACTGCTAGGCTTCTAAAAAAAATAATAATTTGGGAATCTAGTGAAAACATACTATTTCTTGAGCATGAAAGGATAGTGGATTTTTTTCAATGGAAAGCAGCAGAAATTAAGGTCAATCCAAAAAATTCAGTACTGCGGTCTACCTTATTGTCAAAAAGAGTATTGGAATAAAGTGAGCATATTGCACTGCTTCCTCACAATGTTCTCCAACAGTTTGCTGCCTGAGGATTTTCTGATCCAGAGAACAGTGTGTGTCTGTTTAATGATCTGATTTTTTTTTTTCATTAATTTGTTGTTTGAATAGAACTATACACGTTGGAGTTTTACCTGGCAAGCAGAGAAATTTATCATTCAAAACAGAGTAGCAGACAGCTTCAAAATTTTGAATCTGAAGTAAACTCTGCAGAAGAAAATACTTTTTCAGTATTCTATTACAGGTATTGGTGCTAATAAAATACATGAGGTAATTAGATGTCCAAAAGACATTCAGTAAACTTTTATGTAGAAAGAGGTGATGAATCTTTGGAAGGAGTGTATCTTCAGCCAAGGGGTGGATTGGACACTAATATTTGCAGATGAGAAAATATTTTTATTAGTTAAATTAGTAAGATTTTTACACCAGAGCTGTGAAAACAAGCTGAAGGAATTAGACTGTAATAGTAAACTATATTTATTAGCTTTCCATAAGGGAGTTCCATAATTTTTTGAGAGGCAAGTTCCTACCTGCAGTAGTGAATTTGTGCAGAAATAATGCATCAACTACTCCAATCATCCAGCAAAGTAGCACAACATTTCCATTATTGTGTGACAGTTATCATCTGAGTAAAACAAATGACCAGCAGTAAGTACCTGTCTGTTCTTTGCTAGATTGCTTATTATAATCATCATCATTTTTTCTCTCTACCCAGTGTGACTTACTTAGTATTGAGGGAGAGAGTCCTCCTGAAAACTCAGGTCAAGCATCAGGAATTATGTAGCACTCCAATGGAAAGGGTTGTACTCTCTGATTGCACAGAATATTACTTGAGCTAAAACATTCTACCTTTATAGAAAGCACTCGTGTGTTTGTGTGTTGACTTGAGAATGGAAGACAATCCTGTGAAAGTCAACCCGTGGACAGAGGGTGAATGTACACAATGCAGTTGCTTCGTGTCCCTGAAGTTACTCTCACATACCTTACCATGACAGACTCAAGTAACTGTAGCTTGATGTTCAGGAACTTGGATATCATCTGAACAAAAACCTGTATACATTGGGGGTATTTAGGATCATAAGATTTGTTCATGCTAATGAAGGACAATTTGCTGTCTTCACATGATCAGCTGGCAAGTACCTATTTCTCAGTACCACAGCTCAGGAGGACCCTCAAGGTGTATATGTTCTACAGTTAGTCACTGATATTCTCTTGGCTACACTTCAGTTTATGCAGGCTTTCTGGAGGAGACAAAACACTCATGCCTGGGATCTTCATGTCTTTAAAGATGCTTGTCTTGCTATTCAGTGAAGGGCGAAAGTGATACTGTGTCTATATTGTGTAGAGAGGAGTTGTATATGTGTGTATTGTCTGGCTGAGATGGAGTTAATGTTCCCCAAAGCAGCCTTCATAGTGTTGTGCTTTGTATTGGTAGCTACAAAGGTGTTGATAACACACCAGGGTTTGGCTACTGATGAGCAGTGCTTGCACAGCATCCAGGCTGTCTCTCCAACATTCCCCCCTTACCAGTAGGCTGGGGGTGGGCAAGATCTTGGGAAGGGACAGAGCCAGGACAGCTGACCCACGCCAGCCAAAGGGATTTTCCATACCATATGATAACTGCTTAGTGATAAAAGCGAAGAGAAAGGAGAACTGGGGCGGGGGGGGCATTTGTTTTTTACGATGTTTGTCTTCTGGAGCAACCGCTATGTGTACTGAAGCCCCACTTCCCAGGAAGTGGCTGGACATCGCCTGCTGATGGGAAGTAGAGAATATATCTTTTGTTTTCCTTTGCTTCTGTACATGGGCTTTGCTTTTTGCTTTATTAAACTGCCTTTATCTTGACCCATGAGTTTGGGGGCTGTTTTGCATCTTAATTTCTGCCCCCTGTCCAGCTGAGGAGGGGAGTGATAGAGTGGCTTGGTGGCATCTGATGTCCAGCCAAGGATTTTCAACCCACCACAATGTGCATTGGGGGTTGTCATAGCTTTCAGGTTGTAATCTCAATCTCACTTATAATTAATAAAAATGAGGAACAGCTAGAACATGGTCATATTCTAGCTTATGTAATAAGTAAAAATGTACTTTAATACAAACTAGTTAAAGAAGATAACAGATCTTCCTCAAACCTTATTTTTGTCCAGATGATATCTACTGTAACACCACACAGTAAGTGCTTACTAAGAATATTGACTTTTGTAGAAGGTGTGCCACTGAACTAATCAGACCTTGGATTTGATCCAGCATCAATCCCTTTCTTCCTGTGCTTTTCTGTAAAGACCTCTTTTTGGGGATGAACTTCGAGAAGTAATAGCCAAGTGTTTCCAAGGGATGATTTTGTGGAAAAGATCACAGTCTTGGTCAGACTGGGCTGACGTGACGGTTGTTTGGGGGAGGCGGCAAGATGTTCTAGCTGACCTCTGGACTCAGGTCCTCTGCTTGCGCTAGGAGTCCTGCGCTGTGGGAACACAGCAGTAGGTTACCAAGGCTTTCTGAGCTGCAGGGAAAGACAAAATTTCAGTGTAAGGTTGTGAAACTAAAAGTAGTGACAAACAGCAGTGGGAACACCAGGGTCAGAGGAGGAGGAGGTGCTGTGTGGTTGAGCAAACGTTCCTGAAGGACTGCAGCCCACTGAGAACTCTCTGTGGCGTAGGGGAAGAGTGAGAAGGAAGGAGCATCAGAGAGAAATCGTTATGTCCTGACTGTGAACTGCCACCCCCTTGCACTGCTCGCTGCCTCACTCCCTTCAACTGAGCGTAATGTGCAGGGAGGAGAGAAGTTTGGAGTGAATGTGAGCTGGGGAGGAAAGGTGTTTTTCCTAAGTGCTGTAATGTTTGCTTCTTTTAATTTTGTTTCTGTTTCACAAAACCTGAGTCAGTATATAAATATTTCAAGTAATTGGCAGCAAATTAAGTTAATTTTCCCAAGTTGAGTCTGTTTTGCCCACAGCAGTAGAGTGATCTCCTGTCTTTGACCCATGAGCCCTCTCATTCCTGTTCTTGCCATTTTTTTCCTCACTCCACCCTCATCCTGCTGAGGGGGGAGTGAGCAAGCATCTAGGGGGGAGTTTGGCTGCTAGCCAGAGCCAACCCACCACAGAAACTTGGAGTGATTCCATCTCTGTCCAGGGTTTAATCAGCCTTACCAGCAAGCAAAGAAACCAAAGTTATATGAGCAAGTGTTCTGGCCATGCCTGTATTCGAGGTGTGCCCAAGCATGCTTTGTCTTGAGGTGATCTGGAAGCCATGCTGGTGTTGTGTACCACCATTCTGAGCTGCAGGTAAGGGAAAGTTTAAGGATACTGAAAAATAGCCTTAAAACAAAATATACTGTGTCTGAGATGATGACAGACTGGGCAGTCGGCAATTTTACCCTCAGCTCCTTCTTAAAAGGTCTGATACTTGTTTGTAGTAGGATAGCAAGTGATAACATAGCTATCCAAGCTACTGACATACTTGCAGGTGTAACCTTGGTAACAGTGTCATTTAGATGCACTTCCCTACTCTGTGCACAAGGTTGATTTACACGCAAAGGAGCTGTTCATGTGGGGAATGTTGTGAAGAACACGAATAGGAGAAAACTCGATTCAAAATATTTATTTTGTATTCTTAGTTTGCCTTTAAGACTAGTGCTTGTTCTTTTTTTGGTTTTGTAAACATCCTTTAGATGCTTCTCTCACCCCCCAACAAAACTTCAGAAATGGGATTCATGATTTGTAACTAGTAGAAAGAACATTCTTTAATATCTCCAGTATCCAATTACTTTCATTAGTCAAAAAAAACTTTTTATGTCACATCTTTATAAGCTTAGCTATTTGCTTTGCAGCAATGACTTCATAACCAACCCATCTCTCCTTAGCTCAAGGAGACTATGGCCCCAAGCTGAAAAAATCCGGGCTTGATGGCTTGAGACTGGGAGATTTGTTGACACACTGGTACCACACAGTTGTGTGTATACTTTTTTTTTAATGATATGTTAACAGTTTGGTTTGACATACTTGCACAGGATTAGAAAAGGCTGATGCTTGATTTATGGTTTGTAAACTACTTGAAGAAGATGCATATGAGGTGAATCAATATGTAATTTGGTGACTCCCATTTAAACAGGTTGACTTGAAAAAATGTTTTTGAATCATCACTCCGTTACATAGTAAAAGTTGTTACTGTTATTTTTTGTAAGACATGCATTACAGATAGTCCCCCAAATTCTGTCATGTGTAACTGTTTTGTCCTGAGAAGTTCATTTCCCAATATATCTACTCCTTTTATGACTGAAGGGTTTGAGTTAGTCAGGACTGCTGCAAATTGAGTTTAATGTTTTCATGGTTATCTTTGTTTTATGAAACCTAAATATAAAGGTGAAAAAAGGGGAATCTTTAAATTGTTCAGAAAGGAGTAACTCAAGAAGCATTTATACATTTAAAACTAACTAATCAATTAGCACTTCATCATTCATCAACCCGGGGCGGGGCAGGGGACAGACGGACAGACGGACTCAATGCAAGTACTGTCAGTTCAGTGATTTGGCATCATCTTCATAGAAAGGATCTGTTGAAGAATTATTCCCAATTAATTTTTAGTGGATCTTTTTCCAAATCGCCTAAGTGCTCTTCATCTTTCTGTATTATTTATTTCTTTTCCTTTTTTAATCCTTTACAGTAAGTATCATCAGTTTGAAATTTTCTGGCTTGTTCAAGAAGAAACAATAACTTTCTAATGTGTTCTCAAAACACAATTATTACATCATGATGATGAAAATAACTGTGGTGTAGCTTTTCAAAAGTGCCTTGAATATTCTGAGATGTAGTTTATCATAGGTATCTAAGGTGATCAGTCATGCTGAACTCTTTGAAGTGTGTTATTTGAGAAGTGTCAGTGTTATAGTTAAATTATATATTTGCATCCAATGTGGGTAGTTAAATTACACGTTAGAAACATAGATCCTGAACAATAACTATTTCTATCACATACAACTGCATTTTAAATGTTTCGGTAATTAGTCCAAGCATGGTTGCAGTTTGGTAATAGACTTGGATCCTCTGGGATCTTCTGGCAATTTGTGGAGTAAGGAGGTTAATTGTGTCCACCTGCCACAGTTCAGTCTATGTGTTTTAAAGGGGCAGATTGCCCCCAGGAAGGGAAGACTAGTGCTGCGTCTTTTCTGGCTTATGGAGCTGGCTGAGTGTAAATAGAACACGCTGAACCATCTAAAATTACTTTGCAGCATCTGGAGACATCCTGGCCTTCTGGATGGCTTTTGTCTCTCTGTGGTTGATCTCTACTGTTGTCACTACTGAGCAAAAAAAAAATAGTCTGCTCTTTGGACTGGTTTCATGTAACTGGAGCAGAGATGCATCTCTGTCATTTCTACAGAGTTACTTCTTGTGTGGTGAACAAATGAGAAGTTTATACTGCCACTCTTGCATGTAATTTTAAATACCTTTTACAGGGGAAAGAAATCCTACCAAAAAAGTCTACTGCCATCATTGCAGTTTCCTGTAGAATGAAATCATTGGAATGCTGGCCTTTGGCACTCTTCCCCCCACCCTAGAAAGCAGCAGAGAAGGGATGAGGAGATGAGCCTTCTTGGGCAGGCACTGCTGAGGCTTAGGCAAGTGTGGCTTTCCAACTCCCTTCATCTTTGCACCCTTCAGAACAGCATAGGCTGTGTTTAAAAGGCCTGCAAATGGACAAACCACAACTCTGTGATGCTTTTTCTATTGTTTCTGTCCCTTTGTAGTCAGCTTGTATCTCTCCATCTATCTTTTATGAAACTGTTCCTAAAGAAATAGCATCTGTTCATGTTGAATGGGGAAAAATGAGGGGAGTGTCTCTTAAAATAACACTAAGTGGAAGCTTCTTGTGAAGTTAGGGCAGAAGAGTTCTCCAATGCAAGTTAAAAAAAAAAAAAAGTGTTTCTGGTGGAAAGAACTAATCTGTGGAGTATTTGTTTATTTGTAGCTGCTGTGGAATTTGGTGCAGTTTTGTTGGTCATAGGATAATTTCAGTGTTCCACACCTGACTTTCACTTCCTTTTCCTCTATAAGGATTTTTGAGACCACTTACTATCATTGCTGTAGTTGTGAAAACACTTGAGAAAATCTATACTGAGATCAATAGCCAGACACTTTGTTTCTTCTGTTTTGTAGGTAGTGACAATACAACTCTATCTCCGAGGAGGATGTACACAGTGAGTCTTCCTCCGGAGGGTTACGTTGCCGTTACTTCAGATGCTATTAGTATTTCAGTTTCTGAAAACTCAGACAGTAGTGCTGCCTCAACAGGTAAGTCTGTATGGTTGTTCCTATGATGAATTTTTCTGAAGAGAAACTTTGTAGCAACTCTTATCAAGTAGGACCAAATTACAACAATTAAGTATTTAAACTGTTGCTGCCAGTGGGTGTCACTGTTTTGCAACATAAGCAAAATGAAGATTGAACCATTGCCTATGGCTCATTTCCACTGAGAGTTTGAAGACCAGATTGAACATTTGGTTACAGCCATACAGTGCCACTGACGATGTGTCTTCAGCTCCTCCCACTCAAGTGCTACATGTGTATTCACATTATGCCTGCTTACAGTCATAATATTCTTAAGACTAAATGTTAGATAAAGTTGTTTTAGTAGGCCTTATGCTTGATGTTCTGAGGAATTGGACAAAGACTTAAGGACCTTTCAAATTTACCTCTCCCACTTAGAACAGACATTCACCTGATTGGAGTTGATGGGGGGTAGTAGTTACCAGTAGTAACTGGTAGTTACTGGTAGTAGATACCAGTCCTTTAGCGTTGAGGGGCTTTCTGATGAGAAACTGCGACCAGGTAACTTCAGAAACAATATTTAGTGTTGTCAAAGGATACAACAGAACCAGCACAGGATCTATAAAGAAGTGGACTCTAAGTTGACCTCAGTTAACATGGTTTTCTGAATGATGTTGCCAGAATTAAATTGATTCTGCCTGTTTTAGAACTAATTCCTAAGCTCAGGTAAGACAAATTCATTTAGGTTTTTTCAGTTGCTGTGGTTCTGTGGATGTATGTTTGTCCAAAACTGTGTATCACTGTCATTTGCTGCTACAGCAAAGAAAATATGCAGGTGAGCCTGCTGGAGTAAAACACTTGATAAGCAGTATTTATTAAACTACTATATCTATTTCAGCCTAGAGACTGCCCAAATGTAAGGAAAACCTGAGATACAACCTGCAGTTACAGAAAGGCTAATCCTGCTTGCCTTTTGAAAACAGTACTTGCAGGGATGAATTTTTGGCTTTGAAATTAGGTCTGCAGTCTATTCGGAGCTCCATTCAGAATCTGAATACAAGTTAAACTATCAAAGTAGCCCAAGTGACTGAAGCAAAGCACAGCATGACTGGTGGTGCATCAAGGCTATTCTTTCTTGGTGTGCAATGGTTTAAAGATATTTTTTGGATTGGCGCAGAAGTAACTTTGATTATCAGAGTACCCTAACAGTAGATCTTGATACTGTTTGGATTATGGATAGGAAGGTGTTTCCAGGTTGTGCATTTCTCTTTGTTAGATAGGATTCATGTTCAGAATCCAGCACCTGTTGCTAGACTATCCTTAATTTTTTTTAATTACACAGATCTCTTTGGACAGTTCTTTGGGTTTCTGTTTCCCAGCATGTCACATTCAAGCTGCTTATTCTGATATTGAAGCACCCTTTCTCTCCCTCCATACCATATAATCTCTTTATTCTTTGGTGTGATCTCCTTTCAGATATTAGAGAGATGCTCCCCTTCTGGTTTTGCTAATAAGACTAAATGAAGTCTCATAATACTTTGTAGGTAAATAGATTTATAACATTCACTTTGATACAGGGACTTAAGTGACTTCTAAATAAAACATTAGAATGCAGGCCTCTGAGCACTACTGCAACTGAGATATATCCTTATTAAGATATCAGTGCAGAACTTCTGTGGCAAATTTACACAGCTGCTGTTTAAAATCTATTAATAATCAATATGTGGTACATATTAGGTGTTGATATATTGCATAGCAGTAGAGTAGAATTTAGGATTGCATTATATTGTTCCTTTTTAGGGTTGTATACATTTTTGTCTGGTTTTACAATGGATAGATTACTGAACAGTGGCTTTACTTGTTCATTTTTTAGATTTAATCTTTTCTTCTAGTATTTCAAAACAAATTTACTCAACCATGGTAGCAATAAGTAGCGTTCTGGTGTTGCTTAGGGACAGTATTGACTGTTGGATGGTGGTCTCTTTTCGCTGATCCCAGTCTCAATGTTCAGGAAGAGTAGTTTTGGACCTCAGCCACATTTTTAACAGTTAACAAATGCATCTGGACTTTTGGGAGACTTATTTTTTGATTGGTTTGTTACTTGAGTTTACAGTTTATCATGGAATCAAGAAAAATTAAGTTTGAAGTGATCTTTGGAAGTTCTTAATCTATGTTCTCTTTGCAAGGTGGGTTTGACTATGAATGTTATTCTTGCCTGGTATTTGCCTAATTTGTTCTTAAAAACCTCCCCGTAGGGAGATTTTTCTTTCATGCCCTTTTCCATTTGCTCTGGTGTTTCACTACCCTTTAATGCTAAATCTTCCTTGCTGCGGCTTAAGGCCCTTATTATTTGTTCTGTCTAAATACAGATTGCAGAATTAGATATCTGTGCTAATCCTGCAAGGTTGAGGAACATAGTTGACTTTACTCATGTATGTTTTTTATAGTGTTTAATTTAAGCATAGACATAAAATCTCTTGCAGGATGAAGGCTGTGATTTCAGGCAGTGCTCGTAAAATACAAAAGGAACAATTTAGACAATTACACCATGGATTACTTAGTTTGCTCTTCTAGATTTAGTTGTATATCCCTTTAGATCTTTTTTTTGAAAGGATAAAGGAAAGCTCCAATGAGAGCCTTCAGTGTTACTGAAGAAAAAAGAGGGAGAATGCATGTCTATATGTATGAACTAAAATAAATCTGTTTTGTTTAGAAGTGCCTCATGTATTCCCAGAGAACCAGCTCCATAAGGTGGAAATGGAGATCTAGAGTTTGCATTGTTTTACTCATAATACTATCTATATGATATATTTTGAAGGGCAACAGACTATCTTCTGCTGTGTTTTCTGAAAAATGGAGCATGTTGTATATATGCCAGGTAACAAAAAGCTGCCTTGCTAGCCTTTTCTAGCCTTTGGACCTAGAATTAAGGAAAATAAATTCTGTGAAAATGCAAACAGAAAAAAAAATTTGTTGTTTATCAAATCTGTCTCATGAAAATAATCTGACCATATTTTGGGATTAAAATTTTTCAGTTTTAAGATGGTTACATATCAATGTGATTTGCTATGTCTTTTCAATAAATTAAGAAAACCAAATTAATATAACAAGAGTGTCAAGAGGAGTAGATACGCCACGGCTGATATGTCATTGAATTAAATTCACCTGTGGAAGAATGAAATATCCAGTCACTGGAAGATGAATTTAGACATCAGCTGTTTTTGAGAAGTTATTTAAAAGTTGAAGTTAATTACAATTATAAATGAAAATAATTTCTTGTCATCTCTAAAATATGTTTGGGTTTGTCCATTATTATTCATCTTTAAACTAGTAGTTAGACTTTGGCTACTGTCAGAGTGAAATGAATCTTGTCCAGACCAGCTTCTGAACAAGAGAGAAAAAAAAAAAAAAGGCAAAGCAATTCTGTGTGGATATTTCAGTATGTCTTTCTCCATCTGTCTCTGCATGTTGTTTTTAGCACTTCAAATAATTTTTCAAATACTTCTAAATACTTTTCTCTGTTGTGTCAAATAAATTGTGAGCAGTTATGCCGTTAACATTACGCAGTCATCTTGTGATGCATGCATAAATGACTAATGGCATTGGCATTTAAAGTTCTGTGAAGGGTCTTGGCTTCCTTGTGTAATTCTCTTATACATCTTCCAGAGGTGGGGAGAATAAAGCTGCTCTTTCAGGTTTGTTTTCTTCATGTAAGCAGATGATGGATGAACCTATAGTAATGAAAAGAAAAATGAAAATACTTTCAGTCTTAGTCTAATCTAAATCTTTTGAGAAAATAATGAAAATTAAATTTATCTAACAACCTCAGAATAATAAATTAGACTTAGATGCCTAATTTTTAAAAAGTTCCTTGACTGTGAGAAATTGAGTCACTACGATAGTGTGATTATGTCAGTCTTCTGTTGACTGAATTGAATAACAGGAATTAGGCAGTCAGGGGAAGAAATAACACAGAGCATTTCTTTTGTTTTTCACATCATTTTTGTATTGACTTTGGAACATGTTAATGCATTTGTAACTTTCCTTTAGCAATAGACTTTATACTTTTGACAAGAGCATTAAAAACATGTAATGTTCAAGCTACAGATGTCATCCATCAAATTCTGGTTGTAAACTCAATATCCTCATAGCTTAAGGCTCTTAGAGATCAAAATTAAGTTATTTTTATTACCTACTTATTGAGAAGTATTACTTCAGGAGTAGTCACTTGAGAGATACCCCATCATGTTTAAAAGGACATTCTATATGAAAGGAGAATCCCGGAAACTTTAATTATGTGTTGCTTAACTTACTAGGAAGCAGTAGCTCAGTTTTCATTTGTTTTTAGTTTCATAAGATAAAATTAAATTGTGGAGATCTTGCTTCTTATTTTAAGACAGGTGAAACAATAGGAAATACTGTATTTTGCATTAAAATATGAATGCTAAAAATGTAACCTTATTCCTTCTAAAAGATAAACTGTTTTATCTCTTCAGCAGTGTTTCTTCTTGGATACTCTAACTTAAGCTATGCTAATGGAATACAACATATATTATTATTTTCTTTGTGCACAAAACAGTGTGCTGGATTATAATTTCTTTCTGAAGTGCTTTAATATTAAGTCCATATTTATGTGTAAAGTTGCAAAGTGGTATTTGGTGTTTCTTGGACTCATGGCAGAGCAAATTCCTGACCCAGAGACTGTGAAAAATAAAAAGACTGTGCACGTGGAGTGCAGGGATATTCACTAGTTGAGTGCACCTAGAAGAATAGATAAAGAAAATTCAACAAAAAATGTTCTTAGGGTATTTTTTTACTTTTAATTTCATGACCCGTTCTTTTTGGTTTTGTCAAGTCTCACTCATTTTTCCTTCGTATTTTTGAACCGCAATGCAGTATTCATCTGATAATATCCTGTTGTTACTATCTTGATGACAAACTACCCAGTTTTGGTGAAACTCTTTATATAGACAAAAGAAGGAAGACCTAATTGTGCTTTAACATGTGCATAACATACCTTCTAATGGGTATGTTATGAGACAAGACTTTTAGCTAGGAGGAAGGGTCCAGGCTGGATGCTCCATTCCCACACTGAGAAGAAGTAAAGTTAGAGAAATTGAAGCAAGCAACCCATTTTTTTTCTACCTTTTGGCAATTGGCAAGTCAGCAATAATGGGGAAGGTGGTACTTCTGTGGGACACTTCCTCACCTAGTTGAATTTGCTTGTTGGCATGAGTCAGTGCAGTTGTACAAGATAGACGTATGCAGGGTAGTTGTTAATGTAGCTGGCCTTTGGACTTTTGCTTTTTTTAATTTGTTTCTGTCAGAAAGGGCAATACCGAAAAGAATCACTACTGCTGCAGCAAGAGAGTCAAGCTGAAGGAATTAATTTAGAGACCTCTCATTTACATACCAGTAATTCAAGTTATTCAAATGAGATGCATCCCAGGAAATCATTAGCTATGTCAATGAAGGGTAGTGATGTTGGGGAGGGATCCTTGGCAGACCTACTAAAAACTACTGCGTTTCTCGAGTTTGGTTCTGCTGGCAAAAATGTTTTGTCTTACTGATCAGCAAAAGATAAATTTGGTAAAGGCATAATCAGGTAGTCTCTTCTTTGACTGTAGTGTCTTCATTCACTTAAGGTTTAAGGCAGCCATTTTAGGAAGACTTCATAATGCTTGAGCCTGTGTTTGTTGTTAAGGAGATGCTAGTATGAATCATGTGTTGACTCCATACATTCTTGGCAGGTGATTTGGAATGTGATACATTACAGAACTGATATACTCAGCACACCGAGGGAACAGTATGTTTTAAGCAGCTAAGGCCAGCAGCAAACCTTTTTTGCTGGTACGTAGCACCGGTTGTGAAACTTGAGCATTATGAATCTTTTCGTAGTCTTCAAACCAGCGGAATCATTAGACTGTGTAATTTAATCTTCTGTACCTGTTAGAGAGGGCTTACCCCATGTTGAGCTCAGCAGTTTGTTTGCAAAAGTAAATTACCGTGCACGTTTCAAGGATGTCACAGAGGCTCTACTACTTTCTGGCAATTTGTTCTAGTTAATTGGCCTCACTCTATTAAAAAAAAAAAAAAGATAATTTGAAAACTACTTTTTTCTGCCTCCCTCCATTTGGGTAAAGAGCCTTTATTAAGTAATATTGTTCTTCCCAGACAGCAGCACAGTAATCAAGTCAGCACCAATCTTTTTTGATTAGATAAATAAATTCACTTGTATATTGCTCTAGGATATTTACTTCAATCCTCAAGTCACTTTTGTAGCTCTCTTACGCGTCTCCCTTTTCACAGCATCCTTTTAAGAATATAAACTCCAGTACTGCATGTAGTATTTGTGGTTTCAACAAGGCCATGTGTTGAAATAAAATAGTCTTTATATTTCTACCCACTACTCTGGTTTTTTTGGTATGTCAAAAAATTGCATCAACATTTTTCTGCCACAGCATTCCGCCAAGAGCTCCTGCTATTTGATACGTTGATACATTGGCCATTGCCAATAGTCAGTCTCTTGGACAGTGTTTTCTGATAAACAACTGCATTTAACCATGTTTAAAATTTCTGTGGTTTAGGGTCTGGGGTTTTTTGTTTGTTGTTTTTTAGAAGTAGGTTACCAAGTAGTACTTACGTATAACTTCCCTGTTCTCATTGCGTTTTCTATATAAACAGTAAATTTAATGTTAATCACTGATGAAAAAGCCAAGCAACTGCAAGCTTCCTGCAAGTCCCTGAAGAACTGGGCTTTATTTAAATTGACAGTTATTTGTTGGGGTTTAAGTCATCTCAAACCAAATCTCAAAATCTCAGTGCTATGAGTTCATAGGCAGTATGTGTTGCAAGAAAAGGGTATCCAAAGCTGTAAATATTTTTATTTTCCCTATATATTAATAATTAATAACTCATGTCTTAGATTTGCTATTCTAGGAGTCACACCATGTGACTTCAGCATATCCCAGCATCCCAATTTCAACATCTCAGTTACAACAGGTTGCCCAGAATTCTTTACCATTGAAGAAACTAATACTATATCAAAGTTTTAAATAAGTTTTCAAATTAATCGGAGGGGGAGTATCAGTAGAAGGAAGTTGAAAGAAATATTGCTTTTCTGAATCTGGTATCTGAGAGAAAGCGCCATTAAAAAAAATCCCTGTGAATCGGGTATTCCTGTAGTATGTTGTCAGCTGCTTATAGACTGACTGTCCAGAGCCTTGTAGCAACTTCATGTGTTCTGAATTTTCAAAGCTTTTAACAACAAATTGAGGGAACTGTGGTAATTTGACGGTAAAGATTCTGCATTTGCAAACAAAAAGTAGTAAAATTCTTTCCATCCAGTTTTATACCACTAAAAAAAATCAAACAAAAAAAAAAAACTATTAAAGGATGACTACAGATAAAAATTATATCTAATTTAAGACTTTATAAAGTATGGCCAACGTGGTAGATTGACCCTGGCTGGGTGGTGGGTTGACCCTGGCTGGATGCCAGGTGCCCACCAAAGCTGCTCTGTCCCTCCCCTCCTCAGCTGGACAGGGGAGAGAAAATATAACAAAAGGCTCATGGGTCGAGATCAGGGCAGGGAGAGATCAGTCACCAGTTACCATCATGGGCAAAACAGACTTGACTTGGGGAAATTAGTTTACTGTGATTTTGCTTGGCAACAAATTAGGGTAATGAGAAATAAACCCAAATCTTAAAACACCTTCTGTCACCCCCCCTCCCTCCTTCCCGGGCTCAGCTTCACTCCCGATTTCTCTCCCTCCTCCACCCGAGCGGCGCAGGGGGACGGGGAATGGGGGCTGTGGTCAGTTCATCACACCTGGTCTCTGCCGCTCCTTCCTCCTCAGGGGGAGGACTCCTCACCCTCTGCCCTGCTCCAGCCTGGGGTCCCTCCAACAGGAGACAGTCCTCCATGGACTTCTCCAACATGGGTCCTTCCCACGGGCTGCAGTTCTTCACCAACTGCTCCAGCCTGGGTCCCCCCACAGGTGCCGTCCTTCAGGGACAGACGGCTCCAGCCTGGGCCCCGCGGGGTCACAAGTGCTGCCAGCAACCCTGCTCCAGCCGGGGCTCCTCTCTCTCCCCACGGGGCCACAGGCCCTGCCAGGAGCCGGCCCCAGCGCGGGCTGCCCACAGGGTCACGGCCTCCTTCGGGCATCCCCCTGCTCCGGTGTGGGGCCCTCCCCGGCTGCGGGTGCAGATCTGCTCCCCCGTGGAGCTCCATGGCCGCAGGGGCACAGCCGGCCTCCCCATGGGCTTCCCCAGGGGCTGCCGGGGACCCTCTGCTCCGGCACCTGGAGCCCCTCCTGCCCCTCCTGCTGCTCTGGGCTGGGGGCTGCAGGGCTGTTCTCCCCCATGTTCTCACTCCTCTCTCCGGCTGCAGTTGCTGTTGCCATTTTTCCCCCCTACCACTGGGTGCTACCGCTGTCCCTGATGGGCTTGGCCTTGGCCATGCAAACTCAATACATCTGAATAATGAAAGATTCTAAATAATCATCTCCAAATAATGATATGCTAATGTACAGCTTTTAACTTAGTATAATAGTCAGTGTTTTGCAACACAGATGCATCAAATCATATTTCAATGTATAGCATTAATAAGTGAATGTCATTGGTATGTCCAGATTTTTCTTACAACTTGCTGAAAAAGAGTTTTCCTGTCCCATGTTCAGCTACTTCTAAAACTATTGCCATAAGATTGGTTTCTCTTTCTTCCTTTCCTCTGACTTGTTAGCATGAGTCTTTCCTCTTCCAGTAAGGATAGGATGGACTTGCAGATTGAAAACTTATTTGTAAGAGAGTTACTACTTTAAGAAGTGGTTTTCAATATTCAGCAAGGAATAAGCAGTTATTATGGTGGTTCTGGCTCTTATGTATTTCTAATGGTTAGGCTAAGTCTTTTTTAATTTCTGTTAATCACAGAATCACTAAGGTTGGAAAGGACCTTCAAGATCATCAAGTCCAACCATTAATCCAGCGCCACCATGTTCCCTAAACCATGTCCTGAAGTGCCACATCCACACGTTTTTTGAACACTTCCAGAGATGGCAACTCCACCACCTCCCTGGGCAGCCTGTTCCAATGCCTGACCACCCTCTCAGTGAAGAAATTTTTCCTAATATCCAATCTAAACCTCTCCTGGCGCAACTTGAGGCCATTTCCTCTCGTCCTAATGAATTACCCTAGTTAATTTTGGCTGTTCTGGTTTTCATTCTCTGCCAGTTTGGATGTCACTGTTTATTATTAAAACAATACCTTTGTGCATGATAAAATTATAGCTGATACCATTCTGTAATTTAGTTCTGTCCTTGCAGAAATTAACGCATGACTTCCAGCTTGTGAATGGCAGATTTTCCTGAGCTCCCAACAGCTGCAGGGCATTCTCATGTGTGTGTCATCCTCAGAAAGCAAGCTGTAGCAACAACAACACCTCTGTTAAGACTGTTAATATAAGTCTTTCTATAATGTTGCTGGTGGTTATAGGTTAATCAATAACTTGGAATGAGAGGTATCTGTGAGGTTAAGCAACTTTCTCCTCTAGCCAGTTTCTTCTTCAGCTTAAGTGTACTTGACATTTTGGAACCAGTTACAGCGAAAGATGTCTGAACCTCCTGAAGGTGAGTGTGAAATTCACCAAGAGATTCACTGGTGCTCACTGAGGGTTCTTAACCCAATTCTGTGTTTATCAATTGAAATTGTAAGTATGAATCACTAGTTTAGGTTTATACACAATGTAGAAACCAGTTATTTCTAACGATCACTGTCTGTTACTATTCACATTTTCCACATGCCAGTATATCCACAAGCATATGGGACTGTTACAGAACTTGTGCATGACGGTATGGATTAGGAGTTGTTTAATGTCACTGAAGTCTCCAGTAGTTCTCGTGTGATAGTGTCTAACATTAAGACGTTGGTAGACACCCCATTTTAAAACAAAACCCACACACAGAAAACCCAAAAAACTTTGGAAAATGTCTTTGGATGTGGAATGGCAAAGAAGTCTGGCCCAGATTTTTAGTCCAAATTTGTGCGTGGTAGGAAAGGCTGTAAGTGCTGAAAATGTATTAAGGAAAAAAATAAAGATTATATTAATGTGATACACTGGTACTGCTTTACTTTAGCTGTGGCTGCATGTTAATGGCTTATTAAAGATCTTCGATTTATATTTCGCTAACTGTAAGTAAGTACATTATAAGTGCTATAAGTATTAGTTAACTTTCTTTTTCTTTGCTTTTGAGAGAGCCTTGAATAACAAAAATATACCTTTAAATGAGATCTCATTCCTGTGTGTTTCTGTAGTCCAGAAAACAGTGTACCCCTAATCCTGGTTTATGTCTCTACATTTTAATAAAGTAAAGAGAATGCTTGGTTGGAACTCAGAGGGCAAAGGTGTGCTTAAGCAGAGCAAGAACTTGCCAACGAGTGCATTTTTAATGAGACGTGTACTCTGGCCATTACCTTCACGGTCTGTGGCCGTGCTTGTCCTTCATCTTTTCTTTTTTTCTTACTCCTCCATGATACAATCAGTGTCTCAAACTGAATCTTCTCTTGTTTACATGTCCGTAAGTCTGAAAGTAATTGGATCAAAGTAGCTTCCACTAGTCAGGTGGCAGTATGTGGAGCAGGAGAGAGAATTAGGGCTTTTTACGTCTGTGGCAATTTTTTTTTTTTGCTTTTTGTTTTATTTTAAATTACAATGATGACAAACATTTTGGTTGAGCATCCCCTCCTCTAATAGATGAGCCTTACAGAATAAAGAGGCATTGTGGCCTTCTATTTTGTCTTCTCTTCTGACTTTCCTGACTACATCTCTTTAGTTTCCCATATCACTTTCCTATTCTTGCCCTCCACCCACTGAGTCACTTCTCCACTCTCCCGTGGAGCCTGCTCCCCCTTTCTCCCTCCTTGCAGCTGGGTTACAGGCTTCTCATCCTCATCATGACAGTAAGAAACTGATTGGAAAGGAAAAGAAATAAAGAACAGCACCAACAACCACCTTAGATCCCAGTAAAAAGCCCGTGCTGTTATAATTGCTGCCTCACTTGAGCAGACACGCAACACTTTGGTAATCTGGCATGCTTGACTTTCACCTCCTTATTTCATAATGAAAACATAATCAAGACTTAAGCTTTTGTACTTAAATCGTCATGGAGCAGCAGGGTAAAGTCAGTAGGGTGCTGGATTAAGGGAGAAAGGCATGTTGGTAAACTTACAGCTTAGTCTCCGGCTGCTCAAGTGCTTCATCATTCTGTATCTCATATCTGTATTCTATCTACAGTTCATCACCTGTAAAAGCAGGACATTCAGTTGTTTTGTAGATCTTGGAGAGGTTTCTGATCGCTATTAATATACTATTATATTTGCATTTTGTCTCTCAGTTGTATAGTTGGTTGCATGTAAAATTATAACTTCCACTGCTCTGCTATTGCCTGTGAACCTGTTAGTATTGAAGCAAAGCAACGTGTTGCTCTCCTACATGTCAAGACCCAAATGTCCACTGACAGACAGCATACTTGTGAATACTAAGCATGAGAATGTGACCCTGGCTCATCCTCTCACTGTTAGGGCTCATGTTGCTCTTCCTAACAAAACTTGTTTCAATGCATTATTTTCAATTCTCACATTAAAAAAAAAAAAAAAAAATAGGGAGCAGGGGAAATGGAAAGCTGTTAGAATGCAGAATTTCTATTGTTAGGTATTACCCTGCTGTTTAAATACTCTGGACACTAAAAACAGAGTGGAAAGCTCATTTCTAACATGAAGGGGCTTACAATCAGTATGGCTGAGTGGACAAGGAAAATTAAGACAGCAGCAAGAAGAACGCGTGAGTAGTAGTAACCATGTCTGTCTTTTTCTTAAGCAGTTCTATGTAAGTCTTGTATAACAAAATCCATAAAAAGTTAAGATTGCGTTGCGATTTAACCCCAGCCAGCAACTAAGCCCCACACAGCTCTTTGCTCACGCCCCCACAGTGGGATGGAGGAGAGTATTAGAAGAGTAAAAGTGAGGAAGTTCATGGTTTGAGATAAAGGCAGTTTAATAGGGAAAGCAAAAGCCGTGCACACAAGCAGAGCAAAACAAGGCATTCATTCACCACTCCCCATGGGCAGGCAGGGATTCAGCCATCTCCAGGGAAGCAGGGCTCCATCACACTTAATGGTTTCTTCGGAAGAGAGATGCCATCACTCCAAACATCCCCCCCTTCCTCCTTCTTCCCCCAGCTTTATATGCTAAGCATGACGTCATATGGTCTGGAATACCCCTTTGGTCAGTTGGGGTCAACTGTCCCAGCTGTGTCCCCTCCCAGCTTCTTGTGCACCCCCAGCCTGCTCGCTGGTGGGGTGGGGTGAGAGGCAGAAAAGGTCTTGACTCTGTGTAAGCACTGCTCAGCAGTAATGAAAACAACAACGATGATAACACAGAGATTTCAGCACAAATCCAAAACACAGCCCCATACTAGCTGCTGCAAAGAAAATTAACTCTATCCCAGCCAAAACCAGCACAGTAACATACAGAAAATGCTGCTGTCTCGTGTTGAAAGTCAGAATCGGGCCTACCCAATGTTTTAATTTTATTATTATTCTGTAACAGCAGCTGTATAATTTGTCAGTTTGTAGACTTAGAGCCACACATTGATACAGCTTCCAGTAGACTGTCCCCATTCAGTCTCCACTTGGGAAGTTTCTTGATCTCGTACCCTTTGCCTTGGGTTACTGCCCTCGGCAAAATTTACAGATTTTGGTCTTTTAAAGTACTGAACAACCCTATGTACAACTGTAGTCTGTGACAACGAAAAATTGAAAATCGTTCTCCATCCATCTCCCTTTCCCAGGACTTTTGCTAAATATTTTTGTGTGCTGGTTTCATACTCTTTTCCTTCCATTTTATTCCTGCAAGTGGAAATTGTTTCATAATTGGAGTATGCCATGTTAATAACTTGAACTCTATTGGAGCCTTCTGTATAGTAGACTAACGGGGCGAAGGGAATTCCCTTACTTCACTGTAGAATTGCTAAATATTAAAGGATTTGCTTCGCACATGCCATACATCGGCCTTGCTCACACCCTCTCTTCCCAGAGATCTGTGGAAGGCTGAAAAAAATGGCAGTTATGTTGATATAGCAGAAGACAGAAGTACTAGCACATACAAATTTATTGCTGTATTCTAGCTAAAATGCGCTACAGGCAATCCCAGTGCATTCCAAGGATCCCCAGTTGCTTTGAACAGCATGTTCTGGCTGACCAAAGCTACTGCAGTTTTTTCCTATTGTTACCAAAGTTGCGTATTCTTTTGCTGCATTTATGTACCATTAGTTTCATTTCCCAGCTGCTTTGGCAGCATGCAACTGCAAGAGTAGGCATTAGGGCAAATAGTCTCTCCTGATAAAGAGCAGATCACTTCAACAGCTGCTTCTCTGGTTCACAGTACTAGATGGTTTGTGTCCAGCTCGTGATGCTCCAGCTCTCAACCTCCTCTGCGTGGAATCTGAGTGTTCTCAGACTCTCAGCTGGTATAACAGCACGGTTGTACTGATGTGAATGAATCTGCTAGTTTGCAGTGGCTGAGCATCTAGCTCTGTGTGGTCATCGTGGGGAACATGATCTTCACTGACCCGTGGGCCACTGCCAGTATCTGACGCTTTCCTCCTTTTCTTGATGCAGATATTTTAAACAGTACTCTTGAGCCTCCAGTCGTGGCCTGGATGGTCTAATAACAGGTGAAGTTTTGTGTGAATTTGTACCTCTTCTACCTGCTTCTGTACTTTTCCAAAAGAATTGAGTTACCTTACTTTCTCAGAGCTGTTTATTTCTGGGTGAGTTGATGGTATTTGGCAAGGACTTCCATGTACCTCACCCCACAAACTGTCTCTCTGCATCTTGCTGCTGAGGGAGTAGGAGAGAACTCAGAACCAGTTTTATGGAATTACTTTCCCTATGTTAGTATCATCAACCTAATTTTTCACCAATTTAACTTAATAAGCATGAACAAAAAGTTTCTTAACTTGCCTTTTTACAAGGGATTATTTAAAAGCTGAACATAAATGTTAGGAACATTGAAAGAATGCAACATGAGCCTAATTCTCTGATAAGTCCAACTTTAAGGTATGTCAAACAGGATTAAAAAAATGCCATGTGACCTACAGTCCTGACTACTAGAAACAGATTCTGTCAATTCAAATTTGTTCAGTACATTAGTCTCAGTGGATGATGTGGTGGTGGGATTTTTAGAACCAGGACCAAGGTGTATTGGCAGCCTTGCACAGCTAGCCACAAGAATAAACTTATTTTGTTGCTCTGCTTTTCACTGGCAAATAGAAATTGCACTGTTACAATGCTAGACATAATATTAGATAAAAATGTTGTTTTGGTAGCTTAAATAATACACTGACTAGCTGCAAAAATCTGAAGTATAATGGAACTGTAATGGTTGCAACACCTTAAAAAGAACCTAAAAAACATTTAATAAAAAAGACGCATCCTTAACACATGATGAGCTTAATTGCTTTCACGCTTCTATCTTAAATCCAACTTAGGTACTTCCTCATCCGGACAGCTTAGGTTTGTGATGTGTTCACAAACCATTCCATTCTGTTTACTTTTTTAGTATGCACTCAACTCCATTAGTATATCAGCATTTCTTGAGTGTTTACAAATAGAAACATCTTTTCTCAGTCTGGAAAAATAAATAGCTCTAATTTTTTTGGTCATTGTCTCTCTAAAGATAAGGAGTTAGAAGCTAATACTCTTTATTACATGTGTCTTTTTTTATTAGTAGAATTCTTTGTTGTCCTGATTATAAAACGAAGAGTAAGATATGATTTCCAAAAATGACAAAGGCATGCAGTTGTTTTGTTGATAGGAAAATAATTTGCATGAAGCTTTATGAAAAGTGACTATCATTAAGTGCCGGAATTATATCTGTAGTTACTCAGCTAGCATTCTAGAGGAAGCAGCAAATAAAGCGAAAACGTCTCAAATAGTTCTTAGTGCTCAAGTGTAGCACCTACTCTTTAAGTCTGTTAATTCGTCTGTTTTCAGTCTTAGCTATTCCCTTGTGTCTTTATATCTCTGTCTATCATCTGTAGCTCAAACATCTTTGGGTGCTGTTTTAACAAACAATTGTGTTGGGTTTAAAGACAGGATAGTTTAATTAAGTATGCACCTTTATTAAGAGTCAATCCCCAGAGAACTTGACTTTACTGATGCTCAGGCTAATGCACTTTTCATATGACAAGCTGTGTAAAATAGTGAAGATTCTGCTGTGGAAGCCCAAACGTATAAAGACATGAGCAAAAATATGCATATAGGAATGTGGTTGAAATTGAGACAGTGTTGATAGATCAGCACAGAGAGGCAGCAACTGCTGCAGGCTCCAGGGCTGCTCTTCAGGTCTAACACTTCATACCCTGGACTGCTGCGATAGAGCAGATTTGTGCAAGGACCTGATTTTATTCCACCTCTTCACTGAAGCATATGAGAGAACCCTACTCAACTGCTTGAAAAATTGGAAGAGCAAGGCATCTAGTGATATTATAACAAGCGATGATAATAAAGTCTAACTAGGATCATGCTTACTAGGTCTCTTTTTATGTAACCACGGAAAGGGGGGTGAATATTATGGTAGCCTATACATCTCAATTAAATACCTTAGCTGAACTGTAGCATTCTTACTGAAAAGAACATAGTCTCCATCCTTCCTGTTCTTCTGCCAAAGAATAGAATTGATTGATTCTTTGTTCAGCACTTCTTTATTTGGTATATAGTGAACACTGTAGAGGAGCGAGATGTTAATTTGTGCTTGTTACGCTCCTTAAAAAATGGAAATACATAGCCTTAGGATAAATGGGAAGACTTAATGTAATACAAGAGTGATACAGCTCTTCCGCTTTCATCTCAGGATCCAGGTTTAATCTTGTCCCTTTTTGCCAGCTTTTCTCCTCCTGAAAAAAAAGCCAGATTTTCTTGGCATCTCCTTTGTACCACTTGCCAATGGAAATCTTACATTAACCTCCGTTGCTAACTTGCTGTCTCTTGGGTTTTTTGTCTTTATTTTGGGCTTACACACACACACGTTTTCTGATGTCCCTTTTGTTTTTTCTGCTCTTCAGTGATTCTTAACTGCACTTGGCTATGATTGTTTTAAGGCATACAGGTGCTTGGGACAGTAAATTATCATAGTCAGTTCTGAAATGCTGCTCAGCCGAACTTTGGTACCATAGTCTTGAATATACTATTGATGGGTGAACCCTTTAATGCTAAGTATTATACAGCTTTGGACGGAGATTTTTTTTTTTTTCTCTCTGAAAGGGAAGAATATAGCAAGGAAGAATGAAAGATTATCGAATACAATATGCAGTATTTCCTTTACTTCGTATGGATTGCATAATACATATGTGTGTATCTGTGTTTCTAATTTCAAGCAGATTGTAAGGTATTTTAGTGATTGCATGGAATTTAGTTGTATGTTTAAGTAATCTCAGAAATTACTTTTCCCAAGAAAAAAATTCTGTTACAGTATTTTCTTTGACATGTATCTAGACAATGTAATGGTATACCGCATCCACTAATAATCAGAAATGTTTGCATTTGAAAATAAATATCACACTTTCTTTAGTGCAAAACTATATATAAATACACATAGAGAACTTCAGCAAAAGCTTTAGAGATGGTGTTAGAACTTTTGCACATATGCAGAAAAATATCTAAGTAAAAATGCAATCTTTAAAATACTTGAATGTGTTCTGTAGTGATCATCTACAGTGCTTTTCCTTTTCACTCTGTAACTCTGGCATTTTTGTTTTATTAAATACATTCCTGGTTTAATACGCGTATTAAAGTGAAATGCCTGTAGCAGTTATATTACAAGCTGTATAAACTTTTCATTGTGTGTTATATATCCGTTAGTTTAAATGTATTTACAAGGTTTTTATACTGCCCTTTTTTATACCTTCTCTTTTAATGGCAGTAATTCCATACACTTAAACTTGCTTGCAGTGAAATGCTTGTATTAAAAGCCAAGTAAATGGAAAGCTCTGAATTATTTTGAGCTGTTTGCAGTCTACTTTCTGGTGAACTTCTGCCAGCTTTTTGTGTCACTGTACTTGTTAGTACAGTGGAAGTCGTCTCTACCTGCTGCAGTATAAGGTAATGGCAGAAGCGAATCTTGTGTGAAGTCCTGGTTAGCATCTGTCTCCTTCAGAGGGTGAGTGAGCAGTAAAATGTGGGCTGCAGTCGTCCTTGGTGTTGCTCAGCCAGAGAAGCAGCCAACACCACAGAGCGAGGCACCTGCTACCTCCATCCAGCTGCCCCCATTCCCAGTCCTGCTTTCACAGAGGTCAGTGCTCTGGCCCTTATCTCCAGACAACCTAAAGCCATTGCTGTGGTTTGTTGGTTGTGTCACTTGCTGCAAGATTTTTGTAAACTCATTAGGATTCCAGAATGAAGAGAGTCTTGTCTTTGAGAAGACAGAAGCCTTTACTGTGTGGCCTCTTGTCCAGCTTGACTGAGGATAGTTTTTATGAGGGGGGCAGGAACGGGGCTTAACAACCATTGCTTGTGGTGATTTCAAACTCAGCATTCCAGTGAAACCTTAAGAAACTTGTTTTTGCTAATGAGATGTGCAGGTAGTTTGTAACCTTACTACGGATTTCTTGGAGTTTATTTTTTGTTTAAATCAGTTAATTTTATTGAGGTTTCTGTCCTGCTTTCTCTGCTGTTCATCAGTATATAAGAAAATGACCCACTTACTCATGGTTCATTTTGCATCTCTCTTAGTTGTCCTTTGGAAAGAAATGAAATAGAGCTGAGCTGTGCATGAAACGCTGTATCTTCAGGACCTGTATAAAACATAGTGCATCGACTTTGTGGGGGTTGTTTTTGTTTTGGTTTGTGTGGTTTTTTTAAAAGCACTTTTTCATAAAGTAAACCTCCATGCAGGAGTCCTTACACAAAAAAAAAAACCTTACTTTCCAAGAAAGCAATTTTGATCTCCTGTATCCCCACAGATAATATTCAGGTTGGTACTCATGCAACAATTTTTTCATGTGCTTCCTGAGTAGCATGCGATACAGCCATGAGAGTAATGGTAGTATAGTGTAAAAGTACTTGGATAGTTTGTACAGATAGGAGCAGCAACAAGCATGTAAGAGATATAATTGTTACAGAAGTACACAGATCTTTTTAAATCTGCGATACCTACGTAGCCAGTCTGTATTGTCTAAGCAGATGTAAAAATTTGTATTCTCAAGGTGGAAAAGGCCAAATGAATCTATAGTCTTTGACTCCAGCGAAACATTTGCATTTGCAATGAGATTTTTTTTTTTCCCACCAGACTTGCATTTGTTAATTAATTAAAGTTAAGGAAACTGTTAGTGGTTAAACAAGTTGAAAAATTGTTCTCAGACCTATGTTCCTTCTATCTAAATCCAGCGTCTTCACTTTATGCTATTGGCTTGGTAATGTAGGGGACAATCTTGTAACTGGAGCCTACAAGCAGGCTCCCTTTTATTGTCTACAAGTAAAACAAAGAAACAGTTTTTACATTTTCTTGTTTAAACAAAATTCTGCCTGAGACATGTCATCAGACTCCGAATATAAAAATATAATATTTACTGTTGTAAATCTTTCTGAGGTGTAGTAGCTAATTGGGAAAAATCAGGTATGATGTGGCTGCCCTAAGTATTGGTGGAAGCAATTTCTGCAGCTTAAGCCTGAATACTCCTTTAACAACAAGCATAAGCCAGATGAGAGACACCAGAAGCAAAGTCTTTTTGGGGGGTGGGGGGGGAAGTTACATCACTTAATTAGTTTCCAGCTTTTGAAAAGTTTCAGATTAAAGCATAGCAGAAATCCCATGCAGAGGATATACTATATCAAGTAATATGATTTTGTAACCTTGTCACTACTAACCAAAGGAGCAGTGTCATTGACTTTAAGCTGAGTATCTTGCTCAAGTTGTGCTAAAGGTTTGACAAAGTTCTGAGTATCTTGCTGTTGGAATGATGTGGAGATACTCCAATTCCAGAAACGGGAAGCAGTATGTTTTTCACTCCAAACTGGAAAGAATAATGTCAAATTACAAACGTAAAAGGAAGCAACAATTTTGCACCCAATGTCAAATTATTTCGAGGTGTAACCAGACTAAAAGGACAGAAGGAGGAGTTTTGAGGAGGTTTTTGTTTGTGTCTGCTTGTTAAACTTTAAGTTTCTATTGTATAGTCTGATAATGTAATTGCATCTCTTCATGAAAAATTTGTCAAGTAGATTTTAATGATGAACTGTAGCAATGTTAGGGGCATTGCACAAATACTGGCAGCATAATAAAAGGAACTTTTATTGGCTGGCTGAGAAGGCACCCTCAGAACTGTAATGACAGGAGGATGAGAAGATGACTAGAACAGTTCTGCTCAATTTTCTTTTTTTGCTGTCCCAATCATGTGTAAGCCTTTGTGATATGTGTTATTAATTACTACTAAAAGGTGAGGAAGAGCAAAACGAAGTCCAAAAGGATTGAAGGAAAGGTGAAATACACTCTGCTGTGCTGTCCAGCTCCATCAGTTACAGTCACGCAGTTACACCTGTTTCCTTTCTTGAGATTGGAAGTAGCAGTTGAAAATTAAGACAGAGGAAAGGTGTTTTTCTTTGAAGCTTTGTCCTCCCTAAGTCCAAAAAGTCTTCAAAACTAACTGCTTAGCCAATGGTATGTGTACTGGCAATATCCAATACAGCTCAAGATGCTTACAACAAATCGTAGTCTGTCCCCAAGCTATATTCAGTAGTACAATGCCTCTTATGTCAGAGCTGCCAAATGACTTGTGTCACAATTTCTTTGCCTAAATCTGTTGTCTCGATTGTGGAAGATGTACAACAGAAACACCATTAAGCCCTAGAGAGGAACTTATTAGACCTGGATTTATTCCATCTCTCCTCTCACAGATTTCTTACCTGCTGCTGAGTATTTTATTTAGGGAGAACATCTTGCCTAAAAGTCAGCATATAGGTTAAAGATAGATGCTTGCGGCAGGATAAGTTCTCTTTGGAGAACCCTTCTATTCCTTCCCTGAAGGAATAAATTTGATGCCAGTGAGGGAATTTACCTTCCTCCCAGTGGGATTAATATCACATCAGCCAGTTCACAAAACCATGTGAGAGATTCAGTTAGTAACAAACATCTAAGTACGTGTATAGATATATCAAAGAAGGGAAAGAAAAATTATGCATATCCATAGCATATTATATGTAGTCTGTGACTTATAGCTATTGATACCTAAAACTCTATGAAGTGGAAAAAAAAATTTTCAGTTTGTAGAGGTGTCAGGCAGGGCACCAAGTAAAGAGAAAAAGCATAGCATCACCACTAATCTGGACTGGGGGTGCAGCATGTGATTGGAAAAAACTGTGTTCCGCAAGCAGATGACAGATTTTAAAATTTTTATGAAAAACAATGTCAAGTGTAGACAGATGAACAAATTTCCCTTTATCATAGCAGGATTATTTCACAGATCATGTCATATAACTGAAAAACAGTAAGAAAGTCTCTTATTTTCAAGCGAAGATACTATGCTTCAGTGAGATGCAGAGTAACTCTTATTTTTCAACAAATTAAATGGGAACTAAACTTGACACTTTACTAAGCTGAACAGACAAATCATTGCGCTTGCGTTGCCATTTTAAGTGCTTTGCTTTTGGGAAGCAGCACAAGAAATCCTAGAAATGATAAAGACTGAGTGATCCATGTTATCCCAGTAATATTTTGCTGTGTCTAGAGCTAGATGATTTAATAGTATAAAGCAGATGATGTACAGTAGGACCAATCCCTAGGAAAATAGAGTATGCATAGTACATTGATCTCGTGTTGAGAACATGTGACACAATTATTTCAGTCACTTCCCAAATACTTGTTTGTGTAGCAGATTGTATCAGTTGTTTGGTTCTGATTGGGGTTTTTTTCAATTATTATGAATAATCACATGTTTAGGTCATATATCGTGTTTCATTCTTTGAAAAATTGTAGCCATCCAGTGGAGAAGCCAGGATGGAGCCCTTAGGAGATGAGGAGGCATTTGCTGAGAGGGAATAACTTTCTAGAACATGAAGGACAAACAGGTTGCGGGCGAGTGATGGTGACCAAGGAATAAGCCCTCTGTGTAGCAGAGACCAGATGTCTGCTGAGAACAGTGGGAACCCAGCCTGCAGAGGGACTTTCCCTAGAGACCCGAAGGGGACTGTGCAGACTTTCCTGCAACTCTGGAAGTCGCTGATGTGCTGGACTGAGACCAAGCCTAAGCAAAGAGGATTGATTTAGCAGGATGCAATAGGCAAGGTGGAGATGCAGTTATGTATTGTTTTGGTTTGGTTTTCTTCATTTGGAGTTTTCTCCCAAAAAACATCACCTATTCTAGTGTCTGTTCTAATAAAACCTAGCTTTCCCATTTAAAAGCCATGTTGAAATGCTCACTGTGGAAAAAAAGGTTTGCACAGTCTGACCTCACAGTTCTGGCCGGAGCAGAGCCCTGTTGCAGCACAGTATGTAGTCAAGAACAAAGCTACATCACTGGGAAGACTGTGACGCCAGATTCCCATCTATTACAAATTGGCAGATTACTGGTTTACACAACTGTTCAGGATCTTCCCTATGGTGTTTCTCATTTTTACATCATACCTGTCTGCATATTTATATGTATGATTAGCTTAACATAGAGTACTTGGTCATGAAGAAATTACTTACATTAATGTTTTCAGCTGTTCTTTAAAATGTAATTAATTTAGAATGTGATTAATAAAAATAAGCTGAACCCAGATCCTAAAACATCCCTGGTTTTACAAAGCTGTTTAGAAATTGTGTAATTAAATTTAACTCAAATCAGAGTTAATATACAAAGATAAATGGATAAAGGAAATAATAGTTTAAAATAAAACACTTGGAAGGTTTGCATTCTTTCAGACTTTCCTTTTCCAAAGTGTTTTGAAACAGGATTTGTTGAAAGAACCATAGTAATAAATTGTAGTTGTGGTAGCTCTTTCATGTGTTGGATTAAATGTGATTGGTTATTGGATGCTATGTAAAAAGTTAAGCAATGTTGTGAAATATTACAAAAATTGAATTGAGATATCATATTTAAATATTTGATAACTGAAATTGATACATTGGGGCTGAGTTTTGTTGTTGAGTATCTTAATTTTGCTATGTTAGTGTCTGTGTACTTTTAGATAGCTCTTTTGTACAAAAGATTGTACTTTTCCTTTAGATCTGCTCTTTGATACTGTTTTATCACAAGGGAAAACTAGATATCAGTTTTCCATTAGGTTGCTTATCATTTAATAGTCTCTGGTCCTGCAGACTTAATAAATTCTTACGCTTTACACTGTTTTAGCTGGTATGTTTGTAAAGAATATTTTAAATGCTGAACAGGATTTTAAGATTGCAGCTTTTCTTATTTCAGTTGTTATTCTGAGCAAAGGGAGAGCTTTGGATTCTTTAAACTAAATATTGGATAAAAATAACTCTGGGGAAAAAAAGAGACTTTAAAGAAAACTCTGAAGGTGTATTTGTGTCCTGCAAAGTTAAAAGGAAAAAAAAAAATGGGCTATAAATGTGACATCAAATGTTTAAAATGTTTCAGTTTTTTTAATATAAATGTTACAAATCTCCCCCTCCAATTCATGGTGATGCTTTCTCTTCAAACACAGAGACCTAATCTTATTAACCAAAGACTGAGAAGATTTCTGTATTTAGTAGCAATAGGTCTTTGTGGCTGCTAAACTGTAGAAACTCCATACGCAGCTTTGGGATCCTTGAGCATTTCTGATTTAGTAGTCTTCAGAACAGTTACTGATTGTCATTGAATCTCTGTTCTTCTTTCATGTCTGTGAATATGCTCCACTCCATGATTTTATTTAATTTTCCTTACTGAGTCAACATAATAATTCTGAGTGCTTTTGGGAAGCACCACTGAACCCCTTTAGGAAGTGCTGCATGATGCCTCTGTACAAAGGTGACTGAGTCAGTCAGTCAAATCATCCCAAAAAGGCCAAAATGAATGAAGACAGTGAGCTTGAAATTTAACAAATAATAATGAGAAAGGTCAGAGAATTGTCTGGATGGGTGCACTCAAAGAGTTGCAGTCAATGGCTCAATGTCCAAGTGGAGACCAATGACGAGTGGCATTCCTCAGGGGTCAGTATTGGGACCAATGCTGTTTAACATCTTTGTTGGCAACATGGACAGTGGGATTGAGTGCAGCCTTGGCAAGCTTGCCAATGACACACTGGAGGGAAGGGTTGACATCCAGAGGGACCTTGACAGGCTCAAGAGATGGACCTGTGTGAACTTCATGAAGTTCAACAAGGCCAAGTGCAAGGTCTTGCACAGAGGTGGGGGCAATCCCAAGGACAAATACAGGCTGGGCAGAGAATGGATTGAGAGAAGCCCCGTCGAGAGGGACTCAGGGGTACTGGTGGATGAAAAGCTGCACATGAGCCGGCAATGTGCTCTTGCAGCCCAGAAGGCCAACCATATCCTGGGCTTCATCCAAAGAAGCATGGCTAGCAGGTTGAGGGAGGGGATTCTGCCCCTCTACTCTGCTCTACTCTACTCTGGTGAGACCCCACCTGGAGTCCTGCTTCTAGCTCTGGAGCCCTCAGCACAGGAAAGACATGGACCTATTGGAGACGGTCCAGAGGAGGGCCGCAAAAATGATCAGAGGGATGGAACACCTCTCCTGTGAGGTCAGGCTGAGAGAGTTGGGGTTGTTCAGCCTGGAGAAGAGAAGGCTCCAAGAAGACCTTATTGCAGCCTTCCAGTACTTAAAGGGTGCTTAGAAGAAAGATGAAGAGCGACTTTTTAGCAGGGCCTGTTGAGATAGGACAAGGGGTGATGGCTTTAAACTAAAGGAGGGTAGATTCAGACTAGATCTAAGGAAGAAATGTTTTGCAGAGAGGGTGTTGAAACACTGGCACAGGTTGCCCAGAGAGGTGGTAGATGCCCCGTCCCTGGAAACATTCCAGGCCACATTGGATGGGCTTTGAGCAACCTGGTCTAGTGGAAGGTGTACCAGCCCATGGCAGGGAGGTTGGAACTAGATGATCTTGAAAGGTCCTTTCCAACCCAAATCATTCTATGATTCTGTGATCAGTAAAAGGTCAAAATATTTGCTTTCATTTAAAAATTAAGTCACTGAATTGTACAGAATTTGTATCAGAAAAGTTGTTATTAGAGAAAATTTGGAGACTTCATCATACATAGCTTTTTGCATAAAGTGACAGGAGTCCTGAAACATTATTGTCAAAATTAATTTATTCATTGGGATCGTTTCAAATACCTCCTGGATGCTTTAGATCAATGTGTGTGTGGACTGAGTGTACATATCAAAAAGCAAAGCAAGTTCAGAGTCTGTTTCATCATGTATCCAGCTGGGATTGTGAATACTCATTGCTGTATGCTGAAAGATCAGAGAAACAGCAGAGAGAGCAGTAATGAGATCTTCAGTTTTTCCCTGTTCAGATTTCACAACTTTCACATCAGGATGTTGTGAAAAGTCTCAGGTTTTAGACACAGTCAATAACCAAGGCATTGGTTGGTGGGGCTCTGAGAGGAAATGTGACTCTTGACTTTGTCCTGGGTGGAGTTTGCTTCACAAGAGGCACATTGCAACAGCAACCATTAGGTTCAACATCCTAATGAAGCAACAACAACAATAAAAAACGAACAAGAAAATCCACAACCGTTGTGATCCACTTGAAGGGACACTACACAAAAGTAAACATACTAAAAAGAACCTAAAAAGGTCAGCTAAGAGAAGGAAGTTGTACCAGGTGCTGTGGAAGCCACTTAAGGACACCATATGTGGTATTCAAGCCCAGCGCCCACCACTTGCCATGAAAGGCTTGAGAAAAAGTGAAAGAAAGACAGTAGAGCTAGACAGCAGAGTAAAGCAAGTTATTAGAAAGAAGTAGGTGTCCTTTAAATGCCGATTTCACACCCAAATTATGTTTTAAGCAGTTTTAAATGTAAAAACATGGTAAGACAGGCTAAGGCGTAATTGAGCAAATGGTACAAAGAATTAAAACCGGTAATAGGTCTTAATTCTGATGCATCAGGAGCAATGCTCCTGCCAGTCTTTTGAATCAATGATCATGGTGTAAAAGAAATACTTAAGAGGCCTGTTTCAGAGAAGTTAAATAAATTCTTTGCATTGACGTTACCTGTGGGAAAAACTATGAACAATCCCATGCTAGAACACTCCTCTTTGGGCTTTCTCAAAGGACATGTGAAATTGAGGTGATTTAATGGTCATGCAACAAAGTAAGTGTTTAAATAAAGTCACCAATACCAGATTTTACTCACCTAAAATTTCTGAAATAACTCAAGGGGAAAAATTGCCCATTACTGACAGGAATGCATAACCTCTTTCTTTTCAGATTGCCTTGTTATCAGAGACTTTGAGGCTGGATAGCGTGATGCTAGTTTTTTAAAACAGTTCTTAAATCATCCAGGGAACTGCAAGCCTGTAATCCTGGTGTTTGCCTTCGGCAGTTCAGCACAAATTATAATGCAAAATAAGATTTGTCGTTGCTCGAAAACCTGTGGTCTGTGTGGGAAAGATCAACACAAGGTTTGCAAAGAGGTAATCTATACATGACTTGGAGTTTGTTGAAGAGCCAGGAAATAGGCGGATAAGAGTGCTACAGCTGATGTGGTTTCCTCAAATTTCCACAAAGGTTTTGATAAAGCCTCTCAGCAAAGGGGGCACACAGACATAGCCTGAAAGGGAAAGTCCCAGAGTAGGTAAGTAGATGAAGAGAATACAGGAGTTCTGCAAAAAAGAGGGAGGTCACAACTGGAGGCTTGTGTTTGATGGTAAAAAGAGTCAATAGTGAAGTTAGAAGGTAACTGATGGCTACACAGATATTGACTGCACTAACTAAAGGCAAGAACCGAGTGCAATGTAATTGAGTGATATGCCAAAATGGCAGATGAAACACATTTTAGATAGTTGTCAAGTGATACACTTTGGAAAAAATAACTAGTCAAAATTCACCTGCAAAATGGTGGGCTCGGAGCTGCCTGTTACCAGGCAGGGGTAAGATTTTACTAACTCACTCTGAAAACAACAATTCAGCACTCAACAGCGGTCAAAAAGCAAATAAAATGTTGGCAATTATTAGGGTAAGAAGTACAAAAGAAGGAGCATCATTATACGACTGTATAAATCCAAAGTTCCCCTTATTTTGAATGTGATGTATGGCTATTGTTTGATACAGGTTATAGTACTAAGTAGATGTTTGTTGTGACCAAGTACAGTTCCTCTTATGGCAGGAGTTTGACATAGCTTATACATAAGAGAAATTAGTTTGTATATACAGTCAGATAAACAGTTAGGATTCAAGACTTGCAGACCATGATATCTGCCTTTACTTACTATTGTCATTACTGTTAATTGGATTTGCTTTTAATCCAGGAGGTAGTACTCTATTGTGGTAGGCAGCATATATGCAACATTTGCCAGTTTTATATGAATTATTTGTTTGTGAATATACAAACATAGTATGAATGAACAAACAAAAGATGGTCCCTGTCCTAAACAGCTTCCAGTCTTCTTCAATTTTTTCCAACATCAAAAGTGTTCTAGATTACTAAAACCTTTGAAGTGCTTTTTTTTTTTCTGTTTTCAAACAATTTCCCCCCCCAAAAAAGTGTAAAAATATTACTGTTGTCTTGTGCTCGTGAGATCTTTTCAGTAATGCTTTTATTCTAATGAACCATTAAATTTTATTGCATTTGTTAGCCACAGCTTTTCACTCTTGGCCAAATTGTAGCTGCTGATATCTTAATTGGCACTAAAAATAACATTATTTTTTTCCCTTGCAAGATCCTAAACCAAAATTAAATTTCTCAGCATTGACTACTCGGTACAGCATGGGAAATCCATGCAGTATATCAGGGAGAAGAAAAGAGTTTAAACTGGATGGAAAATCAGGATGGGCACATGTTCTGTTTCATCTGAACAAAAGAACAAAATTACTATGAACAACATCTGGAAAGCCTACTGTGGGACTTGGTCCTTGAACAGGAGAGCCAGCTACCATACTTGAGTCATGATGAGCACATTATGTTTCTGAAGCTTAGATGATACTCTTTGACTATCTTTTCCTCAGTCTGCTGCATCTTTTTTTTTTTTCCTTTTTTTTTTTTTTTTTTTAAATGTGCTGTTCTAAAGATTTGTTCCAATAATATTTAGGGACCTGATTTTTAAAAATCCCTAGTTTGATGAGCTTTTTCTCAGATACTCAAAGCCAAACTTCAGTTTGGCATGCTCTGGAACTTTGCATGCCTTAGACTTGCAGACACCTAAGTAAATAGCCTTCCATTTTTCATTCTCTTATATGATGCTTTCCCTGAATGTTTCCATTTGCCATTGTCTGAAGGAACTGAAATAATACAGGTAAACTTGAGGAAGCTCATCTTTTCAGTCACCAAGTTGCCAGCAATGTGTTCATGCTGATGGTTAGTCTGGATGGGGGATAACTGTCTGCTGTTGCTGTTAGCCTATGTTAAGCTCTGTATTTAATCCCTTTGTGTCTCCAGCTGCCCTAATGATGAAGACAAAATAACTTGCTAATGTAATAGAAGTTAATAAATTAAAGTCAGCTTATTTGGAGTCTTGATGTAAATCGTTATTATTTTCTATTTTTCCTTGATGTAAACTGGATGTGCTCACTTTTCGTTATCAAAATTCAATAAGCAATACCTATAAACTGAGTCTTCTATTTCATTTTAAGTCTGTTTTTTGAGATATTTCTGCCTCTGTTCTGTTAAGGAGACATGCAGTTTGCGTGGAGAAAACTTCAATGTTTCATACCAGATGAGATAGGCTGTTAGAAGATGACTTTTACTTTTGGTGCTGACTTTCCTTTTCAGGCTACTCATTCCCACTTCCATATCATTCTGTCAGTCAGGCTAGTGTGACTGTGCAGCTGCATGGTAAACTGCATCAGGAAAGTAATCTAGACTGAAAATAATCCGGGGCGGGGGAACAGTTATTTTTGACTCCGTACAGTTCCTGAGGAGGGTGTTCTTATTAAGGCTGAAAGAAATGCTTATGAAATTATGACCGTGGCTGGAAAATGTATATGGGCATTCTGTCTGGAAGCCACTTTGCTCAGTCTGAGAGGGTACCAAGTCCAGACTAAACAGGTTAAAGACAATTGCTTCTGGATAATTGGATTATGTGATAAATTAAGCCACTTGTGGAGCAGAGATGGGTCTTAGGAGGGAGAGAGGAGACAGGCCATTATGGAACAGAAGGAGAAGAATCATCAGCTCTTGTGGAATTAGGACAAGCTGCAGCTGCAGTTGTGGCTATAGTTGGTGTGGTCCAAAAGCTGATGTTCCTATCGACGTTGCTTAAATATGTATTCAACACTTACTAAGATTACTTGTGCAGTATATATCCCCTGTATTTGTTATAATTATGCTGCTTTGATATAACAAACCTCTTCAGGCAGTGAGAAAAATTATTGGAACCAAATTCATATCTGTTGAAATTTTATCAGGCCTCCTTACTGGTTTGAAATGTAGAGAATCAGTCAAAAGTGTTCGTTGTTTTTTCTTCATAAAACAGTGGCTTTTGTTAATTAGTAAAAATCAGTCTGATGAGCAAACTCGTGCTAAGAAGCATCTTCCTCCATACTGTTAATTTTTGTAAAAGAGACTAATTCTTTTCAGTTGTTGCAAGCATCTAGTCCAAATTCATTGTCTGCATTTCCTTTGCAGTTAATGGAAGGGGGGGGAGAGATGAAGACCTTCAGGGTGCATTTCCGTCCCAGCTAGTTTAGGATGAGGTAAATTGCTTTCTGAAGATGCTAGCGTCTCTTGGTTTATCAGAGGGAGCATAGGTCTAAGTATGCACTGAGTATTTTCTTTTCAGACAACTAAAGTTGTGGGAGGTGAATCCCACTGAACATTTCATTTGTTAAGATCATTGTGTGGGCTGTGGCCTAAACATTATGGTTTCTTGTGGTATCTATGGTATCTTTCTTGTCCAACTCTTACTTGTATTTTAGTATAGCTGTTATAATCAGGTAGCCTTGCTGGCTGTATAAATGACCAGTTCTTGAATCCCATTAAGCTCTTGGCTTCTGTGCATACCACACACATGTGAATTCAATAAGCTAACTCTACCATTTGTAAAACAAGTATTTACTTTCTTCTATTTGCTTGTGAAACTGCTCAGATTAATTAGATGTCACCTTGCTCTTGCATGAGGAGGCAGAAACAGAGCTCATTTTATTACTCTCTCTTTCAAGTCAAATCATACTAGTCTTTCTGGAGTTTCTTTCTCTGGTAACTTCTGTGAGAGTTCTCCTCTTGTCTGCCAAAGTCTTACTGTGCTGGGATTACGCTAAGAAACATAGCATTACAAGCTTGAAGAGTGCAACAGATTTGTATAATGGATTTGGAATATTTTCCATGCTGTTATTTTCCATCTTCTTTCTTATGTATGCAAACAAGGTGTTTGCTGTTTTGAGCACTGATACCCACTGAGCAAATATTTTCATTGAGCTTTCCATACTGATACACAGGTCAGGCTTTTGTTTTGTTTTTCCTGAGCTGATAACAGTTCCCTCTAACTCTAGCAGTGAATTGTTCAAATTAATCCCTTTTGTGTGCATTGCTTTGCATTTGTCAACACCTAATTTCATCTGTTCCTGATGTTGAATCACTAGTAGCTCCCACACATCTAGCAGTAGGTGCTAAAGAGATATTAAAATAAGGGGCAAAGAATGACGAAAACTGCTAGAGGACTGCCAGCTTAAGTCCTCAAGAGAACTAGGTAAAGTCTTATGTTTGATTTGTTTTCTGTGTTGGAGGAAACTCAGCAGAGTTCTGATTTCCTTTCAACTGGGTATTTATCTTAGTAACATATGTGGGAGGACTACATTCATTCTGCCTTTTGACAGCTTCAACCTGGTCTCTTCAGACCTTCTGCTGTCCTGCGCTACCAAGGATAAGCAAACTTTTGGATTTGACTCAAAGCATCTATTATCTTAAGCCCTGTTCTACCTTCTGCACCGTTTTTTTCAAGTGGCTTCAAACCCATTGAGGGTGCTTGGCTGCACAACATGCAGTAGTTTTGCAGAGATTTAGTGATTCTTGGATGCTTAAAGAGCACATTGGGCTATTTTGCTGAGAGCACAGATTAGAGTAGCTTTATTAGCAAACAGTGTGGTTCAGGTTAACAGAGGGCTGAGAAGTTTTACAGAATAATGTATCTATGTTTACTGTGAAATTCGCCTGTTATAACACAAATACTCCCATGAAAATCCAAATTAAATCTTAAGATGAAACATTGATGTTTTGTTTATAACATCTTTCACCATTCATATCTGCCTTCAGTTCTGATATTTTATTCCTACAGGATGACACAGACGTTCTTTTTCCCACATCCATATGTCCAAATCATGTATAAAGATATTTAGCTCAAATACCATGCGTGCGAAACATTGCACACTGTGGGCACGAGGTGATATTTGGTGTGTCTTTAACATGCTGTGGTGTTCAATTACAATACAGCAGATTTATTTTTATGCAGCTTTCTTCATAGAAAGTATGGAAAATTGCTGTGAATCATCTTTCAGCTAAAGAACTGGAAGTCTTGTTGTGATATTTAAAGAAAGTGGCTCAGAGCTGACAGAGTTCAAGACAGAAAAAGAAACGGAAATGAAAGAGAGGGCCTCCAACCATGGAGAAAATAGAGGCAAAGACTGGTAGGGAGAGGAGTGATGAGAAGGCCAAACAAGCTGAGAACATCTGCAGCAGCTCAGGAGACTCTGCAGATCATTCGGAAACAAGCGTTGAGCTTCAGGTGTCTCTCCTGCTTTACACCAGCGTTAGCCAAGCAAAGATCCTTTGACCCCGAGGAAATGGTCTAAAACCAGGTAAATAAGAGCACTGGGCTCAGTGCACTGTGAGGAATTTGGAAACATGCAGGCAGAGGTTTAGGGAGGGATAAATGGCTTAACTTTCTAGAGTAAGATGTTAGAAGAACACTGGCATTCTGCACTCCATGATGTTTAAACAGGTGAGGATTTTATTAGAGCTTGGAGAGGGAATTTCAGGTAATTAGGAATTATTATAGGCACAAATATAGACTTCAACAGCAGTGCAGTCAAAGGGAACATGGATTCTGACAGTCTTCCCTTGCTAGTGCCAGGAGGGCTCACACTCAGAAGTGAGTGTGTGGGAGAGGTAGTTGTTTCAGGGTCAGAGATGACTTAAGAACTCTGACTTTGTGTACAGGGATAAGATCTGCGTAAAGAAGCATGAAAGCTGTCTTGAAGAGCAAGAGGGGCATCTTTCCATTGACATGTGAACCTTTTGAAGAATTAGGAAATTATAACGTAGCAAGGGAATGACAGAACCAAGACAGGCTGTGAAAGAGATCAGAGATTCCTTTCCAAGGTCACTGATGCCTTGCATTCTTTCCCTATAAAGTTAATGTCCAAAGCTGACCTAGCAGTAAGGTATCCCAAAGGAGGAGGATGTTTGAGGAGGAGAAAGTAGAAGAATCAGAAACAGATGCCTGGTCTTTTTAAGGCACAGCACTGTCATGGAGGGATATTGTTGATACAAGCACTATTGTCTTTGTTTGTGAATTACACACATTCTTCTTATGTTTTGGTCAAGTCTACCAACTGGTGGCATGGGGCTCTTTGGGGAGCTCTCTCATCGCATGTCCGCCAGCTTGCCCATACTGTTTTTTGCCCTGGCGATCCTTTTGACCTCACTCTCTGATAGAACAATATTACCTGCCTTAAGAAAGTAAATATCATGTGAAATATGTAGCATGAAGGAGAGTAAAGTTTTTATTGAAAGCAGAAGGGAAAGAACTTGTCTTCTTACTCAATGCATTCAGAAAAGCTGTCTTTGACATTGTAGTACTGAAAGGCATTATAAGCATAAAAGTAAGGTTAGAGCCACTCAGACATCCCAGAATTTGAAAGGAGTAATATTTCATTGTATGCAGTTCCAAAATGCTTATTACAGATCTTCTTATTTACAACTATCATGTCTCTCTTGAATCTGCAGAGGAAGAGTATCAAGGACAAACCAAGAGAAAGCGCATTCGAAGGAAGAAACAAAAGAACAATTTGCAAAACTCTAATAATTTACATGGAGAACAAACAGAATCTGGAATGCAAGAGACTCTTGTTCAAGATAATTTACAGCTGCAGCAGATAGACAGTCCCAAAATAAGCAAAAACAAAAAGAGGAAAATGAAAAAGAAGCGACAGAAAGAAAAATTGAGAGCAGCTGGCCTGGTAACAAAACCTACTGGTGTGGATTTTACATATCAGCCTGACAAAAACAACAGAGAAGAAGCAGCAGGCTTAAAAGATATCGATGAAAAGGCAGATAGCATTCTGGACTTCCTGCAGGCAACACAACAAATTTATTTTGCTGACAGTATGTACCACTCTTTCTCCTTTCTTTTTATGAGTATTACAACAGAGGGGAAAATAGAAGTGAACTTATTATTGCTGTAGAATGGGCTAAATCTACTAGAGAAGTGTCTCTTCTGACCTCAGGAAGACATGCGAGTACTTAGTATTTGTCCCATTTTGTGGTGTGTACATGACTATGTAAGAACTCACATCAATATAAAAAACTGTGGTCCTAATCGCTTTGTTTCTCTGTCTTTGAAAATATACGTAATATTCCTTGCTCTTTTTTAAAGCATTCCAGTGCACTTGGGGTAAATACACTGGTTAAAGTGGACCAAATTCTTCTTTCCTCTGCAAGCAAACATCCAGAAGGATTACTTGCTTTCAGAAGAGCTTCTAATGAGGGCAATAATTGCTATCCTAAACTACTTTCATGCTTACTATCTCTGAACCAACCTACTTTTCAGAAAGTTCTCCTTCCCAGGAGATTTATTTGCAATATATAAGGAAATCCACACAGACAGCATCCAAGAGGAAAGGGGAAGATACTGTTGGCACTGGGAAAGTGTATTGACATAAAGCACTTGTGAACAAGATGAATGTGAACTGATGCTCAATGCACATTCCATAGCACTTTAAAAAGGATTGCATGGATGTTATCCCTAATGGCCTATTGAATGTTCATCTGACCACTAAAATCAGAGAAATTCCTGCTGTATGTTTCTTCCATTGCCTTCCTAAAAAGCTACTTGTATGGTGCTTATGTCATAAATGCCTTTCAGAGATAATGAAGTTTTAATGGTAAGGATAGTAATTATGTGTACATACAGCAGATTATGTTGGCATCACTAGATAAGATTTCTTAAGGGCAAGCTGGTGTGTTCTTTAGTTGCTCAGCTCAGAACATACCTTTTAAAATGATGACTGTCTTGTAAAACTGGAAAAAAGCAATGAGATTTTTTCAAAGTGCATGGCCTTGACTGTCTTTGTAGAGCTGAATGAAGAATATTAAACAGCTTACCTACCTGTATAAGTCCACCTTAAGTCAAAGCTGTCAGCTCCTAGTCCAATAACATTCATCTTTGACTACAGAATTACTTTTAAAACCCTGTTAAGATGACATCAGGGATTTCATGTTAATTTTTTTTCTCAAGATTTATATGTAGAATTTTCTTTGCTTACTGTTAAAATATTTCTGCTGTGTCAGGTCTTCATACTAAGCCTAGCATTCAAAATCCATCCTACTTTCTGGCTAATGTATTTCCATCACTAGAAATAAGAATTTTACTACTTCAGTGTTTGCTTAAGTAAGCTAAACTACATGCATTTGCTGTAGTGTAACTACAGGGTGACTGAGCAAGATTGTAAACTCAGTTAACAGTTCTGCTATTAATACATGACCCAGAACAGAAACCTGGTCAGTTATCTACAGCTGTGTTGCATGTTGAATTTTAAGAAAAAGTGTTGAGCTTCCAGCTTTCCTGGAAGTCAAGTTCAGGTTTTAGCAGTGGTTGACAGACCCACTGGCCTTGCTGTCAAACCTGAAGATTGGAGTGTTGAGCCAGTGAGGACCTTGGAATCCACAGAGAGAAATTCTCAGGTAAAAGAAAGTTCATCTGCAGATAAGATATCACATCCATAAATCAGTGTGACTAACTTTCTTGTTAGGCAAATCCCAGTTTATGTATAGATCTGACATTATGCTATTTGCCTTTTATAGTTGAGTGACTTTAACACTCCCCATTTTTTTTAGATAAAATTGGAAGCTATTGCATTTAGCAGCATTTTCAAATGGTCACATTGGATTATACTTCTTGTACTTATGGCAGAAAGCTGAATCAAGAAAAATCTGTTCTCAGTTGGCTTGCTGGGCTTGCTGGTAAAAACAGTAGAGTTAAAGGGACAGACTATACATTGTTAGTGGAATGGAAGGATGAATTTATGTTTAATACTGTAGAAAAAATGTATGTCCTTCTTTGTTGTCTTGCATGCTGTAATATCTTTGCTTTTGAAATAAAAACATAAAAGTACAGTAACAAGGTAATTGAATGCCTCCAGAAGTGCTTTGCTTTTTACTTTTTGCATTTGATACTTTCCCCTCTTACCATTGATTTAATGTTTGACTAAAAGTGGAAGGAGCAAGCTGCTCTTTAGTACCTGATATTTGGTGGTAAGTTATACTAAAAAGGAAGATGCTGTCTTTGAAAATAAAGTATAATCAGGAAAATTCTCTGTGCTCACTGAGTATTTTTAATGTGGTTTTCCAATCGTTTTTCCAGATAAATCAAAAGGCACGGATTCTGCTGTAAATTCAGCAACTGCCCAAGAGCTTTTACAGTATCTTGAATCTCGCACCATCTCTTCCTCAGATGTGACTCTTCTGCATCAGCTGAAATCCCTTGTATTGCTACAGGATATTGAGAGATTGAAGGATGCTTTGAAACAATTCCAAGAAGAATCCATGATGCCTCCTGGTAGGTACTATTCATTCATGTTCATTCACTGATATTCTTTTTTGTGTGGATTAAAATTCAGATTCATCACAGATTTTTTTATTAGGAAGCTGTAAATAATTATATAGTGGTAAATATATGCTTGTACAAGATTTGAAAGCGTAATTCCCACCAAAAATACAGTGATTTTCCTTGTTTCTTGTCTGGTTATGAAACTTCTCATACTTTGCAGCAACTATAGAGAACAAGATGATCCAGGTTCTTAAAAAAACATTTTTTAAATCTTGACTGGTTTAAGGCTTAATCATGCTTAAAGCGTATTTCTAATACATTCTCTTTGTTGACTTTTTAAATCATGGGAATTAACTTGTTTATCTTGAAGATTTCACTCATCCAGTTAAGGATTAATCTTACATCCATAAGAATCAGTGAAGCCCATTATTTCGTTTCTTCTTGGTCACCTATGTGGCTTCTTCAACACATAGATTTTGCATGCAGAAGTTTGATTTACAACTTTGCTTTTGTTTGAATATAAACATCAAGCGGTGTTCCCCAGGGCTCAGTTTTGGGGCCGGTCTTGTTCAATATCTTTATTGATGATCTGGATGAGGGAATCGAGTGCTCCCTCAGTAAGTTTGCAGATGACACCAAGTTGGGTGGGAGTGTTGATCTGCTGGAGGGTCGAAGGGCTCTGCAGTGGGATCTGGGCAGGCTGGATCAATAGACCGAGGTCAGCTGTATGAGGTTTAATAAGGCCAAGTACCAGGTCCTGCACTTTGGTCACAACAACCCCATGGAACGCTACAGGCTTGGGGCGGAGTGACTGGAGAGCTGCCTGGCAGAAAAGGACCTGAGGGTGCTGGCTGACAGCCAGCTGAACGTGAGCCAGCAGTGTGCCCAGGTGGCCAAGAAGGCCAACAGCGTCCTGGCCTGTATCAGAACTAGTGTGGCCAGCAGGAGTAGGGAAGTGATTGTGCCCCTGTACTCGGCACTGGTGAGGCTGCACCTTGAATCCTGTGTTCAGTGTTGGGCCCCTTGCTACAAGAAGGACGTTGAGGTGCTTGAGCGTGTCCAGAGAAGGGCAACGAAGCTGGTGAGGGGTCTGGAGAACAAGTCTTCTGAGGAGCAGCTGAGGGAACTGGGCTTGTTTAGTCTGGAGAAGAGGAGTCTGAGGGGAGACCTTATCGCTCTCTACAGCTACCTGAAAGGGGTTTGTGGCGACATGGGTGTTAGTCTCTTCTCCCAACTAACTAGTGATAGGACAAGAGGAAATGGCCTCAAGTTGTGCCGGGGCATATTAGGATATTAGGAAAAACTTCTTTACTGAGAGAGTGGTCAAGCATTGGAACAGGCTGCCCAGGGAGGTGGTGGAGTCACCATCACTGGAAGTTTTCAAAAAAGCCTGCAGATCTGGCACGTCAGGACATGTTTTAGTGGGCATAGTGGTGTTGGGTTGATGGTTGGACTTGATGATTTTAAAGGTCTTTTCCAACCTTAACAATTCTATGATTCTGTGATCTGGTTTAAGTTTACAAAAAATACTTTTGATTATGTAAAAACTCTTTATAATACTCTTTATAATAAATGATATTTTAACGTCATTCATAAAATGAAAAATTATTCTCTTACTAAATCTTTTCACCCCTGAGGCAAAAGTCTGATTTCACTCATGGTCCTTTTGTTCTTTATTATAACCCCTATAATTCTAGTAGAATTTCTTCTTGGACAGTTAATAGCTTCTCAAGTGAATGTGGGATCAGCATGTAGTCCATAGAAGGTATAATAATTCATTTTCCAAGTAGTCTTCATTTAAACAGTCATTGTTACATGCCATCAGTACATTTGTTCCAGCATCAGCCAAATCTACAAGATGTGCTGAATTTTCTTGTCTCCCAGAGAATTTAATCAGAGTTGAGAGCACTTGCTATGGCACGAGAGAATCTCAACCATTTTTGATAGTGCTCTAAGTCTTTTGAAGAATAACAACTGAGCTGGTAGTAGTGTGGTAACACAGTAAATAAGATCATAGCCATCAGAGGCTTACAATAACTTTCAAAGAAGAGACTACTGCTTGTAACATCATTAAATAATTTACATTGTGATAGTGGCTAAAAATCCCAGTCAGGACTGGAGCCTACTGCATGCTGTGCATTGTAAAAACATAGAAAAGAGAGAATTCCTGCCTGTAGAGTTCATAGCTGATACTTTTTGAAAACGACACTCTTAGAAAATGTCCTGTACATACAGAGTATGACAACCCTTAGGGTTCTGATAGATCTGAAATATCCACATATACATGAAAGAAAATCCTTCTGTGCATTCAATAATTAATTTCAAGCCTAGAATTCATGATCTTAATTATAATCAGTCTCATTGGATGTAATACACATTGCAAAGTAAGTAGGACTCAGCAGGAATAGGGGTAATGGTATTGTCCCTTTATTAAATGACCTAATTCAGCTTCTGTTGATTAAATCAGAATGGAACTGTTGAAGTGACCACATTCAGAATACTCCTTGCAGACCTTAAACCAAATTCTACTCAATACAGTAGGAATTCTGTTGGGTTTTGTAGCCTTCAGGCAAGCTGCTCTGTTTACTTTTATATAGCAGAAATGTCAAACTGAAGAGAGAAGAGAAAACAGAAGCAAATTAGAAACAAACTGTGCAACTACCCTAATTTTCTGATATATGTATCACTTGAAAAAGCAGAAAACAATTTTCTGAGTGATTTTTTTAATTCATTTATGTTTCTGCTGATACAGACTGAAATTGTCTATTCTTCCAGTTAATTTTTTTCCCTGGTAACTGCTGTCACTCTGGGCTCAATTCTAATCTCATTGCAAGTTCACAGTGGTGTAACCATAGTAGTTGATGTGATATTCATGAGGTACAACAACATAAGAAAGAGGAAAATGCATTGTTATAAATTATTAAAGGATAATCAAACACCTGCTAATTTGCCTCAGCAGAGTTTAACAATACATTCTATTTGTAATTCAGGAATTCTAGTAAATGACAATATATGGCTTTGAAATTTTACCTTGAATTAGGCTTTTAATAATACTTTTTTCCCTACTCTTTGCTCAAAAATAAGTCATTTTGCCCATTTTTTTTTAATTTTAGATTTCATTCACAATAAACAGGTGATAAAAGTTAAGAGTTATTACAAAAACTTGTTCCAGCAAGTTCAAGTTCTTGTTATAGAAATACAGGTTAGGGCTTTTTATGAAGATAAAAATGTACAGTACATCATCATAATTTCAATTTTTTTTACAAGTTTGATTATCTTCCCTTTTTTGTGTTTTATTTAGTTTTGCTAGGGCCTGATGTACTAGAAGAAAAGGTCATTCCTTCTCAACAGAATGAAAAGAAAACAATTTTTCTTATTTTAGCAAGGTGTATTATTTCACAAAATAACCCTGGTTTTAGTTCAAGAAGCAGTTTGTTAACCCTTTTTCCTGTGGTTATAATTCTTCTTAAGGTGCCAGCATCAAAATAATAATAATGGGAGCTATGTTTTGTTCAGTTTTGTCTTTAATTCAAGGACGGAAAGAGCAGGGAAAAAATTATGTGATCCATCTCTTTCATATAAGTGCACATTCTCTATTAGTAAACTTTACAAAGTAAACATACCATTATATATCTTTTATTTCCTCATCTATTTATATATGTTATGGTTTCATCTAATTTTCCACTGGAGCTACTAAATCCCACTTGGCAAGTTTATGTCTACTGATGATAAATTTGCTTTTTTTAGTAACTTTTTACAGACCCTTTAGAGTAAAGCTGTGGACTGCCCAAGGTCTGCAGACCGCAAATTGAAAACCACTGGTTCAAGACCTTGTTGTGGTATGTCCTTCACACCTCTTAGCATGTTATTCAGATTGGGAATCACTGTTCAACTGAAAGAAAAATAGAAACAATTAAAAAAAAAAAAAGTTTCTTCTTTATCTTAAGCTCTTAGATCCAAATATTTGCAGTCATATCAAAGAAAGGTCTAACAAGGTTGGTGGTAGGATCTGAAAAAATTTGCAGCAAGAGGAAATTGCTAAGGAGTTTGAAACACAAAAATGATCAACATTAAAGTATTTTCTTTAACTGTTCATTTAAATGAGAAAATATACTTGAACAAGAAAATCTCCATGGTTGAGAGATACTGGTTGTTCTGTCTAGTTGTCCTCCACCAAGTTACCTTATACTTTGTGTTTCAAGTTACACCATCAAGTTACCGTTGACCTTGTACTTCCGCAATCATACAAAGTTGAGGTTGGTCAGGAGTTTTTATTTGAACGTGGCTATTAGAAGTGTTCTCAGACTATAAAAAAGAACAAAATGCCCTATTACTATTTCCATTTATTTGGTAGTCTTTAACAAAAAGTACTTACTTCTACCTAAAGTCTTCTAAAAATGCAGAGAAGAGAATGTTTAGAAGTCAAATAGACATGCATTTCTCATGATGGGGGTTTGGCTGATCTCTGTCAGAAAGTCAGTGGCCACTTGCAGAAAGAAGCCAGGCACCCTCATGGTCCTGCACAGTGCAGCGGGCAAAAGAGAAGAGCTGTGACGGGAAGTAATGTTCCATTTACCGGTTGGAAACTGTAGCTTTAGAAATGACGGCTACTTAGTTCTTGTTTCACATCAATTATTAAAGCATAGGTGATCACCTAATTAAAAAAAAAAGTCATTATCTCCTAATTTATGAACTCATTCAGCTTCTACTCATCAACTTCATTCCATTATCTGTTAACATTCTCCCTTTGTTGGTTAGTGTAAGTCTCAGATATACTCTTCACTTGTTGCCTAGGAAATTATTACTCACAGAAGAGCTAGAAGCTTCTTTTAACTGCCTTTTTGTGGAGAGTTGTCCTTTATATATGTCTCTGTTGCTGGGGGTGGGGTATACATTTTGCAGACCGGAAGTAATACAGTTACTCTGTGCCAACAATGCACAGGCTGGATACACAGAGGCCCTAAAATTATTAACCTTTTTTTTGGAATGAATGAATGAACATTCAAAGAAAAGGAAATGAAATATGAAATCTATATTAGTATAACATTATAGCATCATCTTAAATGTGATGCTATGTGATAAGTCCTGTCATTAAAAATAAATGAAATCACATAGATAATCTCTGAATCAAGACAGAGGCCATGGAATTTTGAGGCTTTAATGCAACTGTCTGTACAAGACAACTCATTCTCAACTAGGGCTTCTAGGTGCTACTTTAAGTTAAATAATAATGTGTGAAATTACTTTCCAGACAGAAAGAAATGGAGAAGATTGCACTCTTTTAGCCTTACCCATATGATCATGTCATTTCGATCTCCTTTTTTCCTGAATTATTGAATCATAACAAATAGGACAGTCCAAAATATAGAACCAAAATTGTTTTTCATGCAAATAACTGACGTCCTAAAGGAAAATGCACCTGTTTATCTAGAAATTCATATGTACTAGTCTTCAAGCTCCTATATCTGCATTGGTTTTACTGAAATGCTAATCCTGAATGGAAACAGGTGTTCGCACAAGTCTTTTGCTTTAATGTTCAGAAATGTCATAGAGGTATTTCAGGAGGAATTTGTTTTCTTTGTTTCAGATCATACCAAGATAGTCACGTCTCTGTTTCACTACTGGATTACAGATATCCTTCCTGTGAAGAACAGGAAATAAAGCCTTGCCTGTGTCTGTGTACGCAGGGTTAAAATTTAATATACAAACTCTTAACCAAGTAGCAATTGTTCAGGAAGAGCAGTGTCAACACACATCCTACACCTTCAGGTAAATTAATTATTTTTCTGTGTTACAAACTCCAGAAGACAATAAATGGGGTATAACTATATGAGATTTTTGTGTTTGGTTGGTCAAGAATATGCATATGATGTGTGGCCTGAGTCTTCATCTGGATTAATATCTATGTTTCACTTTAGGATAAGTGACTTCTCTGGAATAATAAAGTCTGTATTGAGGATTTTGTTTAAGAAGTATGGTTGGGGGTTTTTTGTTTATAAATTGATCGTTCCTGTATGAAAGTTTTGTTTCTTGACTTTTCTTGCTTTTCTGATATATCTGTTAACCCAAAAAACAGAAATATATTTTTATATTTAAATCTAAGCAACAATATGCCTGAGGAACGTATTTTTGCTGAATAAACTGCTAAACTATGGAAAGAGATACATTTCTACATGTGGGTCATGTAGGTATTGTTTGGAGTTATGCAGAAACTTGGATGGCATTTTCAGAACTATTTCCCCACCCAGCCTGTTACAATCTAATGGGCTTCACCGACTGCAGAGTTATGGGACTGGCTTCTCTCACTGATTACAGTGTAGTTTTTCTGCAACTGAATTTATCCATGTGTAGATGATACAGTAAATAATATCTATGGTTGTAAAATGTTTTGGAATCCTGAAGAAAAAACTGCTTCATAAGTGAGAGGCTCTTCTCTCAGCTGAGTCATTCACCTGACAGGTGATACAGAGCAAACCATTTCTCATATCTTAGTGTGTTAGCTTCCTCATCAGCAGGATAGGGGCAACATATTTATCTTCTCCAACATGTGCCTGGAGATATATTAGTGATGAGACTATATAAACATTGCGTGGGGTTTTTGCTTTGTTTTTTGTATTATATTGCATGATATATCCTATTGCAAAGCATTGTTTCTAGTGATGCACAAAAATGTGTAATAAAAATACAATCATACCTCTTTCTCGTTAATTAAAGAAGTTAAAAGGGGTTCTGTATCATGCCAAAGGATTGCAGGTGCAGAAAAAATGGTCTTATGGCTAAGGCAGCAGTGTGCAGCTCTGGAGAACTTGAGTTAGGTCTGTATCTGCTAGGAAACGTATTTAAACCAGACTTTGCAGAGGGGAAACTAATAGTGTGTTCCCTGTTTTAATGCTCCTGACTTGCTAAAACACAGGCTCTGCAGCTGTGACTTTTCACTGAGATGCTGTGTGCCTCAGTCCTACATCTGGAGAGGGAAGAAAATATCACTTGAATGTGAAGCACCTGTATACTCTGTTGACAGACCCCACAGGAAATTAATCACTTCATCCTCAGATTAAGGTTTGAATGTCGTGCAGTAAATGAGGCCTAGGAACCACAGAAAAAGGATATGCAGCAACTCATTAGGTAAGCATCGTCTGTCCTGTACACTGAGTATGAAAAAATATATGAGATCATGTCATTAAAGACAGTATTTTGAAACACAAGTACAACCCAGGTCAAATTAGGGCTGTACGAACAACTGTAGTGCCTGCCTTTCCTGATGCCAAGTAACTGTGCTGAGGGGTGTTACAAAGCTGCTGCCTTGGGTGGTCCCCAGGACGTGGGGATTCCTCCTCCTTGTCCTCTGGATCCCAGGCTGGTGCACCTGGAGACTTTAACAGCACCCACTTACATAGTGAGTGCACAAGCACAGCCATCTTCTCTGATTGATGGGGATTGAAGCGCACGAGTGAAAACGCACATGCCTTCTCTTCCTAGGCTCACAAGCATACCCCCAGGCGCAGATCCCTCGGACACCTGCACAAGCCCCCAGCCTCTCTCATATCCCTGCCTGGACCCTGGTCCCTCTTACCCGCCCTGTGGGTCTCCTTCTCACCAGCTAGTCCAGCCTGACACGTGCTATCACACGTTCACACGTGAAGTGACCTGAGATCTCACAAGCACTCACGCACTCGTCTCACAGCTTTGTTTCTTGCTTTAATTGCTCTTCTTTATTATTTCTGTTCCAGTGCTTGGCCATTTCTCATAATATTAAAGTGATTTTTAAAATTACGCTGCATTTTAAATACCTGCATACAGGGGAGCATATTTGGGTATCTTTGCCAAACAGAAATATTTTGTACTATCAGTAGCCTAATCCCAGAATGTGAGTAACATTTCTCAGGTCAAAACCGTACTTTGCCTGAATCAGGTAATAATGGGGAAAAGATTGCTTTTAGTCTCTCTTCTTTGTTTTCATAAACTTTCTGTCTTACACTGTAAGAGCCTCATATTCTGTGCAGGAATCAACTGGTCCTAACAAAGGAAGCCTGGGAAGAGTTTCAGAACGTAGCTAGTTAGGGTCAGTGATATCTGATGTCTTTGTAAATGACCTGCGATAGGAGCTGAATCTTACACTTATCACACCAGCCACTATTACACTAACAGGGATTATAAAGACTAGAGAATAAAGTAAAATCTGGCATGTTGGAGAGTTTAGAAAATTGGACCAAATTCAAGCAGATAAATTGTAGGTTGTCGTTGTAGGTAAATGCAATCGCATGAGAGTGTATTTGCTTCTGAAACAAACATGCCAAACGACGGTGTGCTGAACTGCAGCGTGTAAGAACTCTGAAAAGCAATACATGAAAGAACACAGCCGAATGATCTAGTACATACATCTAGTATGTACTAAAAATGGCAGGGGGGAAGGATTGTTTGGTTCCGTGTTTAACACCCTATTTTGCAGTCAAAAAGATTTCACACACCAGAATTTTAATGCCTGATCACTTTCTGTGCTGCTTCTCCAAAAGAAATGGTGCGGACTCTCCCTACACCTTTTATCGTTTATTTGAGCAGCGGTATAACCAGCACAGCTGGGATATGAAACCTGAAAATTTTAAATTAATATCCGTCGGTGAACACAGTGTGTTTTACATTTCGGTATACATGGCTGCTTCAACATAGCAAGGAAACATTTATCACTTTGGATTTTCATGCTAAACTCATAAATGGCAAAGGAGATGGCCTTGAGTTTTTGCTTCTTCCACATCATTCAGTCTAATGAATGTACAGTATTATGTGGAATTTCTGAGGCATGGAAGAGTTTTCTAAGTGGACTTTGTGTCAGAGAACTTCAGACTGAACTGTACACACACTATTATCAGCATATTTCAAACTTCTGGGAAGATAGAACTTTAACATTTTGTTTTTAAAACCTACATGGACTCCAACAGTAGGAGAAATTTAAGGATCAACTAGAAAGTAACCTGCATGTGGCTTCAAGAGTTAACTTTCTAGGTTACATAATTAAGCATTACACAGTAAGGAAGGAACAGCAGCACAGTGGGAGAGAAGTGGGGCTCTGAGTAAGGTGGTGGTCCCTTCCCCGGGCTCCATGTACAAGGAAGACCACAGAGGCTGAAGTAGTTTTGGGCAGTTGTAGTAGTGAATAGATGGCCACTACGCTTGTATGCAAGGGTATGCGTTCAAAGCCATTATCTCTCTATATAGGTACATGTTTTATTCTCAAAATTGTCTGCAAGACCTTAATTCTTCTCTTTTGTGGATATGTAATGTGGGAATCAGTCTCTAATGTTACAGATTTTTACTGCTTCATAAGTGGTGAGATATTTCATATAGTACTTTACAATAATGTAGAGTTATAAATTCTTTAACGTGTTTTCTATGATAGCTGGCTTTTCTCCCCTGCACCAGCACAGGGGGGTACTACTCAGTAGGCTGAATCTCTGCAGTGACATCTGGCGGGGGGGGGAAGACTTCAAAAAAAAGACAAGAAAGGAAAGAAGTGGTGAGTGGCAGCATGAAGGCAGAAAATTGTTAAGCTGTCTTTGACCGAAGGAAATGTGATTCAACTGGTAATATCTGGTATATCATAAAACCAGTCCACAGAGATAGAGTGGAAAGTGTTGTGTATTATGCTTGTACAGTGTGCTACACATTAAGTATAATAACAAAGAGTGGTAGTGGAAAAAAGCTGCAAACTATAAGACTGGAAGAATGCATTGTATTTAATATTTAGGCCAACCTCAGGTTATAGCTATGTAGATTTTGTGATTAATTGCTTCAGCCCTAGATTGTACCTAAGGAGGGCTGCATTGCATATGTTTATGCAGCTAATTTACCTTCACTGTTAACTCCTTTGTCCTCTGCATTGCATCTAAGTAAATTATGTTGAATAGGATAATTATAATGTCTTGAGTATTTCACAATTTTTAATGTATGTTCTTCTTAGATGAAAAAAATGTGTATTTTTAAACTGCTAGATATATGCTGAACTAAGCCATGGGGGAAAAGCACCACAGGAGTATAAAGAAAAAGCAGAAATTTACAAATGCTGTATGTTTACCACATCTAAAGATCTAGGGAAAAACTCTGTATTATTTGATTATTTGAAAACAGTGTCTATGCACCACAGTCACTCAAGGTCAAATATATAGCTTTAATAAGGACGTTCTCCCAGTTGAGTGTATAACTTTGTAGAATTAATAGTTTGTAGTCATTTTAATGAGCTGTATAAATTTGTAAAATACATAAGTAAGCTGTACTTCTCTTTTACATTATTACTGCAATGCTACATCCTGTTTTAGGATACATAATGCAAGAATAAAGTGTTATCTAAGGTTGAAGAGGACTACACAAAAATAGAAAAGGTATGAATCTGTGGTTCAATACCTTCTTTTCTTTTGCATCAACTCTAGGCTGCTAGAGGTTGCATCAACTAGAAGCTGCTTTTTTCACCTTCAAGATATTTGCCAGTCTTCTTAGTCCCTTAGTCAGTGCACAGATGATTTCTTCATCCTCTCAGTCTCTGGTACTAGCTTCCATCACCCATCTGCTGCATTTTCAGATTAATAGATTTGTGCTTTTTCCCACAATGCCTTCAACAGCTCTTTGCAGAGCAGTCTTTCGGTCGTCTTTCTTTCCTTCTTCAAAACTCTCCTTCGCCATGATGCTGCCTGAAAGCTTCGCAACAGCTAGGTCGCTAGTGTGCTAAGACAACTGCCTACCGTGCTGACTAATGCTGCCTTATTGTATCTGTGTACTCCCACATCTATCTGCTTATTTTCTCATCTGTTTTCTCCTTTCTTAAACTAGAAGCAGGGTTTGGCCTGCTGCACAGCACCCAGCACAGCGAGTTTCTATTACCTCTGAGGTGCCAATGTGCTAGGGGAATGTAATAGACTTAACTACAATCAAGAATATCCCAGAACACATAAGCAAGGCTGCTGGTAGTTAAAAATGGCATCATAATTTTACATCGCACACGTGATCAGTCTAGTAAAACAGGGACCTGGTTCTCCCTAGTAGACTCTTTGGAGGCAGTGTTCATCTGCAGCTGGCTAAGGAGAGCTTGGAGGCGTGCAGGGTGGGATTAATTTCTCCCAGCTTCAGATGTCTACGGTGTAGATGTTTCCATCTGAGCTGCCTGTCCCAAAGAACTTTATAATAATGGGGATAAAATAGATACTTGTACAGCCCAGTGTAACTGATAGCTTCTAGACATCTATTTTAGAATAAGAACAATGGTACAAATAGGAGAACTTATGTCTTTAAGTTGACTGTTATGGGACCATAAACAGGTCAGATGGAAGCATCTGCGTGGCAGGCATCTGGATCTTGTAAACAAAAATTCATTTACTGCATCTGAGAAAGAGGCAGGAATGTACATGTTGCATGTCCAAAGCATTGCCTACTCCTGGTGCTGGTCCGGCAGTGGCAAGCTCCTTCAACTTGAACAGGGCTGTGACCACCTCCTCCTTGCTGCTTTCATATCTTCTGTTGGGAAGCCATTGCCTGGGAGTGGTAAAAGGGAGAAGGAAAAGAAGAGTAAGGAGCTGTTATACAGCTGTGCTTGGAACTCAGCCAACACAAACTGAGGAGGTGCTTCTCCTGCCTCTTCCTCTTGTTCCCTTCATGCAGTCATGCACAAAGTGGCCTCCACCACTTCTTGGATAGGCTCAGTAAAAGACTGTTGTGTGATTTATTCCTCCTCCCAGTAATGATAATGAAGTGGAAATGAATATAAATGCACAGAGAAGGAGTAACCATTGCTAGGAATATCAAACTGATTACCCATTACCTGTGTCCTAGAGAGTGAATCAATAGCAGATACATTTTTTTCAGAATCACAGGAGTAATCACCAAACTCTGTAGACATAATGATAGCTGTTTGATCTGTCTGGCATGTCGGAGCTTAAAATGAAGGTCATGTTCAAATATGATTGGAATTCAGGGAAAGCAGCTTAGCTTATTACCATTACTATAGTGCTGGATTCTATTTACATTGGTAAACAGTTTAAAATACTTGACATGTTATTCAATTAGATCTGTGATTACTAACTGACAGATGAAAATGCATTGATTTTTCCAACCACATTAAGCTAAGTACATGGCACAGTGTTTCATTAGCCTGTCTGCTTAACCCTTTCACATTAATTCAATTACCCAGTATAAAATTAATGTGTAAAATATTAAATAACTCTAAATTTCTAAATTAGCAGGCGTTGCAAGAATATATTCATCTCAATAGTTTCTGACATACATTTATTACTGGATGATTTACAATCTGCTACAGATCACATTGTTATCCAGACGGCAAAAGTCACTCAGGAAGTTTTTTCTCTGTACTCACTCAGTAAATTGATAGATTCATAGAGGGTAAGGCTAAAAAGGACATGAGATTGTCTTCTCTGACCCCATCTAAATTCCTAGTCATAAATTTTCCTTTTACTTCAGGGTGAAGACCAGTAACTTGAGTCTGACAAAAGCACAATTTGTGGGTTTTGCTAAAGCAAGTCTTCTGCAGAGACAGGCAAGCTTGATTTAAAGACATCAAGAACTGAAGATTTAGACCCTTCTCTGGTCATTTATTTCATTACTCAGTCACTCTCACAGTTAGAAACATGTGCCTTATTTTAAATTTGAATCTGTCTAGATTTAACTTTCAGCCATTAGCTCTTTGTATGCTTTTCTTCACTAGATTAAGTAGTGCCTCGCTAGCCACTATTTTCTGTTACTGTAAGATTTTGAACACTGTAATCAAGCTACCATGCAGCTTCTTTTTTGCCACCCTAAACATTATCTCTTTAAATTATTTTATTTAAGGCATTTTCTACAACCTTCAAATTGATTTTGTGGCTCTCTTGTACGTTCTCTTCAATTTTTTTCCTACCATTTAGAGAACGAGTGTGCTGGATCTGCACATAGAACTTAATTTAAAATAGCAGTGCCAACTTTCACACTCACTGCTCCACTGTTTGTGGGTCCACTTTTTGCCATAGGATTGTATAGGGAGTCCATGTTGAATTATTTGTCATAGTAGACAAGTACTCTTGAAATTTATTTCTTTACAGGATGTAGTCCCTGGTTCCATACTTCCTATTCTTAAATGTCTAACTTTGCCCATATTGATGTTAATTTTCTTTGACTATGTCTAGATTAGTAAATGATGGATTATTTTGTGCCCTTGTACCGCTTTCATTAGTATCGACTGCTAATCTTGGTGTTATCTCCAAATTGTACCAGTAATGGTTCTGTGTTTACTTACATTAAGATCATTAATAAAAATGCCGAACAGCATCGAGTACTAGTACTAATCTTTATGAGATCCAAAGAGAAATAACATCATTCAGTCACTATTCCCTATTTATACCTTCTTTTTAAAAACAGAAAACTGAATCACCTAGCAGATTTCTAATGTATTTAACATGTACTTTATTGTTTTACATGCTTTTTTTGTTTTGATCAGAAAGTCATGTGGCACTAGGTAAGATCACAAGGCATAATGGTTGTCAGCTGCTGTCAACAAGTATTTCTCCAGTTTTCTACAAGAACAAGCTTTAATTTTTTTAGGTAAAGATAAGAGTCCAAACTAAAGATGCTGTACAGAAGAACTATAGAATTGTGCTTTAGAGTATATTTAAGGTGAAGCAGAGTAATTGAAAAGTATTCAATGTAAGCAGCCTTTCAAATTTGTCTTACGTGTTTTCAATCTGTTGCTCTGTGGGGAATGGTTTGCATTAGTTAAGAACGATTGTTGTGAAAGATTCTTTATTTTTAAACACCATAGGAAAATTCATATTTCTTTCTTTTCTTGTGAGATGTGATCCATAACTTCAGTTATGAAGGTGTCTAGTGTGTGCGTTCTCTGTTGTGTTGCATTTCTTCCAGTGGGTAATTGGAGGAAGATGCTTGCAACAGGTTCATTAACTTACTGATTAAAAAAATGGGTTTGAGACTTGGAAGTTTGCTTAGGAAGTTGCATTCACAGTTTTATAGTGGGATATGCAAATTTTCAATTTTTTACAGACACAGTTCTCTGAGCAGATTTTCAGGCTACAGCACAGGCATGTTAACTGTCAGTATCAGCATTAACTGTCTGAACCCTAAGCTATTCTTGGAGACCAGTGTAAGGATTCATCAGAGATCTGAATCGAACTTCAGCTTAGTCTCCCAACTTCTGCTGCTCATGGAGTGCCAAGTTGCAGCTGGTATCATGAATCAAAATGCAGGTGGCATTAACGTTTTCTGTTGGAGCTAGAAATGGCAGAGAAATCCCAGTTACTCTTTGCCCAGAGCCATCAGAGTGCAGAGCGAAGCAGGAGCGGATTCTCAGGAGGATCCTCGTACGAGACAGAACTGCCAGTGGGATTCCCACTTCATTGCAGTGGTTCATCACCCTTATGGTTCCCTTTAGTCAACGCGGTGTCACAGGCTGGTCCCAAAGCTACACAATGGAAAAACAAAGGAGTAATAACAGCACAGCAGCGCAGCAACCAGCGAAGTCACAGTAGGGCCAGTTAGTGCAGGAGCTAAGCATGAGGGGAAAAGGATTTGAAAACAACTTGCAACTGGAAGTACCACTTCTGCAGCAGCTGTAGGAGCCCACAGTTCAAAGGCAGAAAAGTGTTTTGTACCAGAAATTGCAAAAGAAGAAGTGCCAAAGAGAAGAGATACTCAGAGCGATACATTGATTTGTTTTCTCAATGTGAATAAAGCTGGTGAATGCAGTTCGGCTTTATTTGAGGAACGTCTAATTGCCCTAGCCAGAATCTGACTTGTGGCTGTATAAGCCCCTCGCATACAAACAGCATAGAGCCTCCAGCTCCCAGGTTCTGGCTCTGTGCTAACAGAACACGCCTTGCAGGGTTCCAAAAGATTTCTTCACTCTCACCTACACTGGAAGCGTCAGGGAAAAAAGCAGCAAGGATGCCCTGGCAGCATCCTTTCTTTCAGTCTGATTCCCTTATGCATAAGCAAAAAAACCATCAAAGTTCAATATCAAGCCAAAAACATTTCAGGTGTCCTTGTCAGGGTACCTGTCGTGGTTTAGCCCCAGCCGGCAACTAAGCACCACGCAGCCGCTCGCTCACTCCCCCTCCCGCAGTGGGACGGGGGAGAGAATTAGGAAAAACATCGTGGGTTGAGATAAACACGGTTTAATAGGACAGAAAGAAAGAAGGGAACAATAATGATAATACCAACAAAGGAATGTACAAGAACAAGTGAGGCCCAATACAGAGATTGCTCACCACCCCGTGATCGACAGCCCGTCCCCGAGCAGCGATTTCCACCCCCCGGCCAACTCCAGTTTATGTACTGGGCATGACGTCGGATGGCAGGGAATATCTCTTTGGCCAGTCTGGGTCAGCTGTCCCGGCTGTGTCCCCTCCCAGCTCCCCGTGCACCCCCAGCCTGCTCACTGGCAGGCCAGCACAAGAAGCTGGACTGTCCTTGACGGCTCAGCAACAACCCAAAGCATCAGCACATTATCAACAGTTCCTCATCCCAAATCCAAAACACAGTCTCACACTAGCTTCTGTGAGGAAAACCAGCTCTATCCTGGCTGAAACCAGGACAGTACCTGAGACACAAAGACTTAGCTGACTGTTGTATTTCTAGAAGTCCCATGCCCATCCACTTTCTCCATAATTTGAAAGACCTTGCCCTGTTTCACAGAGTGAAAAACAGTCTCAGACTACCTGGCAGGTACCATAGGATGAGAATCTGAACACAGGCAGATCCTGGGAAGCAACTGGCAACAGTGACTTACCAAGGTGATGTGAACAGGAGGGAAGGAGAGATGGGCCTACATGAGTTAAACTTGTCCCTTGCATGTTGCGATGGTGATTGTCAGACCCGTTCTGCTCTGTGCTCAGCAACGTTCTCATTGTTAACCTGAGACTTGCACTTTCAAGTGAGAGTGGTGAGAAACTTGGGAGGTAAAAGTCACAAAGATGAGATGGAATCAAGCAAGTATCTCTAAGAGGATAATTAGTCTTTTGAATAATAACTAAGGGTCCTCTCTATCAACCTTGATGCAGCTCCAGTTGTCCAAGGCTGATACAAATCATAGGAATTACTGGTATCCAGAAATCATAGATGCTTCGTACAGCAGTCTCTTGCATGGTATTTTGTTTGAAGCCAACCAAAGAACTCTGAAAAGAGCCCTGTAATACTACAAAAACCATATAACTATCTGTTAGAAATCTAAGTTAGAAAGCTAGGCCAGTCCTTGCCACCTTTTTTTTCCTGAGTCCCTAAATTGTTGTTGTTACTCTTTCTGAATATCCAGGATAAGCAAGTCATCTGAAAAACCTACCCAGTAAAAGCATTCTACCCACAGTTGCTGTCCCTTCTCTTCTCCGGGTTCAAATCTGAGTCCATGGACCTGAATATTTTCTCAGTGCATGCAATGGTGTGCTCACATTGCCATTATGCCCTGCAGGGATGTTCATTCCCTCTCCCAACCTGGCAGCCTGTGCTTGTGAGCAAGAGTCATTACAACTGAGCGTGCTGCTGTTCTGTGGTATGCCCTAAGGCATGGGAATGACTGCGGTCCAGCTCTCATCTCAAGAGTATTGTGCACCAGGATATTAACTGTAAAACTGGCAATATTGCTTTGGTGCAGAGGCTTCCTCCAGGCACCCACAAGACAGATGGCTTTATCAGTACACAGCCATTCACCTCTGCATTGCAATTGGGAAGAAATACAAACAAATTTCCAACTATCTTTGCTAAGCAATTTTACAGCTGTCTATCTGGAATTAAAGCACCCTCTCTTGGTTGTGCTTTGCATTTTTATAGTGACGGGCAACCTTTTTTCCACAGTGCTACACTCGGCCTTCCACAGAGTTTCTAATGCTCACAAAAAATATGTGACACTAAGTTAACGAAGATCAGTGCTTCAGACTGTAGGGAACCAAGCAAAGCAGAATTCTGCATAATCTGTATAATTGGACACTTCCTATAGAGCAGTGTAAAAACCAAATCGTCTCTGGCAGGGAAAGGCTTTTATGTAGAAGTTCATAGGAATTAACTGATACGCATCTCGTGGAAAGTCTCTGCAGAGCCTGCACAAAGGGCAGCTTCCAGCCTGCAGCCCATCAGTCCTGTTCCTCCTCAGCTGAACTCTGTACCAGTCTGTGAAGTGGTGTGAGCCAAGGACTGAAGCAGGGCGTTTCTCAGTAACTGAATATCTATGTGTCTGCGGCTCAAATGAGTGGGAATCCATGAACATGTCTCTCAAGTCAGAATGAGTTTTCCATCAGAGTCAAAAGCTGGTTAGCGCTGAATTTTAAGATGAAGCAGCCAGGGCATTTGCCCCCTCTGGCTATTGTAGTATCTGTGCTCCAGTTTCTAAATAAAGTTGACACAAACTTCCCGTAAGTGAGAGGTAAGACTAGTAGTACCACCTCACCACCAGGGAAAAGCAGTTGGCTGAGATTTCTATAAGCTGTGAAATGGGAGGAGTTTACAATCAGCTCTAAAAGTAAGTTCAAGGTGGGACAATGTGTCACAGCAGTTCCTTATTCACAGAGAAGCCGTACACTGAAAGCAGTCTCTCTGCCTCCGAACTGGAGAAGTAAATGTCTGATAATCAGTAAAAATCCTGTTGACAAGGCTGTGGTGCAGGAAGGAGGTAAAAATCTCAAAGGAAGTTGGGTTTTTTTGTATATTGGTGTGGGGGGGCTGGGAATCCTTATACATATCTTGCCTTGGAGAAGGAGTAGGGGAAGATCGGAGGAAGCTCTCCTTCTAATGCGGAGTGAGGAAAGAAAATCCCAACAGCTTGTATTTCAAACCCTTCATTTGTCTGCAGGTCTGGGAAGACCATGGAAGTGTTGGTAAGAACACAGTAACATGAGAGGGAGACAAAGTCAAATAGAGGAGATAAAGAAGCAGGGAAGAAGAGTAAAAGACACATCCAGCTTGAAGAGTCCTGTTTCCTCATTCTCCATAACGAAACTTTTCCTACTTTTCTCTACACCCTTTTTGCCTATTCCTGTATCTTTTCTGAGTCTGCTTCATCCTTTCAGAGATGGGAGGACCAAAACTGCTCATGTTTTGCAATGAACTTCAGGTTCACCACGCATTTTTGAAGTGTGCTTTCATTTGTTTTGTGGTCCTTTCCAAATAATTTGGTTGCTTTTTTGACCCCTTACTGGGTACTGAGCTGACATCTTCACAGAATTGTTATTTCATTGCTGAATGGTCCTTATCAGTTTAAGTAATTATGTGCACCAGTTTGCAATACCCTACATGGGACTTCATCTGCCATTTTATCACAAGTTGTTCATGATCACAGTGTTCTTCTGCAGCTCTGCAGAGTCAGATTTCAATTTTAGTCCCTGTGATAACTGTAGTGGAATTAGCAGTCTCTGTTCCCCCATTATTCATCACCTTTTCCAGGTCATTTAGGACATGGCTGAGCACCACAGATCCTGACACAAAGTCCCGTAGTACTGCGTTGGTGATTTCCTTCCAGTGGGAAAACTCTGCATTCCTGCTATTTCTTTCAGATCTTTTAATTGCTTATTCATTTGAATGAGGATCTTTTTAGACCATGAGACTTGCTTTTTAAGAGCTTTTTATTTTCCAATGAATTTTTAAAATGCACTTTAGTACACCTTGTATGCTTGTTTGTTGATTCCTAAAAAAAAATCCTAGAATCATAGAATCTTTGGGTTGGAAGGGACCTTTAAAGATCATCTAGCCCAACCCCCCTGCAATGAGCAGGGACATTTTCAACTACATCAGGTTGCTCAGAGCTCCATCCAACCTGACCTGGAATGTTTCCAGGGATGGGGCATCTACCACCTCTCTGGGCAACACTCTCACCACACTCATGATGAAAAATTTCTTCCTTAGATCTAGTCTAAATCTACCCTCTTGTAGTTTAAAACCATCACCCCTTGTCCTATCGCAACAGGCCCTGCCAAAAAGTCTCTCTTCATCTTTCTTCTAAGCACCCTTTAAGTACTGGAAGGCTGCAATGAGGTCTCCTTGGAGCCTTCTCTTCTCCAGGCTGAACAACCCCAACTCTCAGCCTGACCTCACAGGAGAGGTGTTCCATCCCTCTGATCATTGTTGTGACCCTCCTGTGGACCCGCTCCAACAGGTCCATGTCTTTCCTGTGCTGAGGGCTCCAGAGCTGGATGCAAGACTCCAGGTGGGTATCACCAGAGTGGAGCAGAGGGGCAGAATCTCCTCCCTTGACCTGCTGGCCACGCTGCTTTGGATGCAGCCCAGGATAGGTTGGCCTTCTGGGCTGTGAGTGCACATTGCTGGCTCATGTGCAGCTTTTCATCCACCAGTACCCCCAAGTCCTTCTTGTCAGGGCTGCTCTCAATCCCTTCACCCCTAGTCTCTGTTGATAGCGGGGGTTGCCCTGATGCAGGTGCAGGACCCTGTACTTGGCCTTGTTGAACCTCATGATGTTCACATGGGCCTATTCCTCGAGCTTGTCCAGGTCCCTTTGGATGGTGATAGGCTTGTGAAGTATGTCTTCCCTTTACAGAAGCTTAATGGAGTGCTTCCCAGTGTATTTTCCACGTGTCTGCTCATTCTGTTCCTTGCAATGGTGCTTACTGATTTGATGAACAAGGACATCAGGTTTGCTGGTCTGTAGTTCCTCAGATCACCCCTGGAATCCTTTGTAAAAATTAGTCATTCACCGCCTTCCCATCCCCTGACACTGAGACAATTCCCAGTGAGAAGTTATACACTACGGCTCGCAGTTGTGTTATTTCATCCTTCAGTTGGTTTAGAGCTCTTAGGTGAATACCATCTGGTCCTAGTGAGCCGTTAAGTGTTGTGCCATGGGAAATACGATCTCTGAAGAGAGAACTCTGTGCTAAGTCCAGTGCATCGTGCTTAAGTGCAAATGTTCACTGCTCTTCCCGTCTTGTTTTGTTTTCCACTCCTAGGTAATTTGAATTCTGTTTTAATAATTTCTGCTTGGCCTTACAGTCAGACAGCCACAACGCTTATCAGAATAAAGACTACCTAATGAAAAACTAAACATTATAGAAATGCTGCTCTTTTGATTAATGTCTTTTTCATGCTTCCTTTCCTGCATAGATTGTTTTACCACCTTCTTAAGTTGATGAAAGACTCTTCCAGTGTTCAGCTAGAGAGTTCACGTCATAAGACATGTACCTTATCACAGGATTCTACCTAAGAATAGATTATCAGTCATGTTGAATAGCCACAACTATGCTGGCACAATGCCATGCTAGAAATACTAGGCGTCTCTTTAAGGAATTAGAATATTTAAATATGAATACAGATAGTAAAGGATGGGAACCATATGTAATCAGCAGTGTGAAGGCAATTACAAGGAAACAAAATAATGTGTATGTCAGAAAGTGTGCTAGACAGAAATTCAACTAGCAAGGTTCCCACTAAAGCTATGTCATTTAATTTAAAGCTTTGAAGCATTTGCTTTCATATTTGCAAGGCTCCGGTAATTAATATCTTCTTATATTGCAGTTTGAAGTCTTACAAGAGCATTTAAAGACCTTTTGTGTTTTGGGTGGGCTAATTCATTAGGCTGTTGCATTGGAAACACGTGGCATACAGCAATATGTATTCAGGCCTTTATATCTGCAAGGATGGATCAAAGCGTTTACAGTTTCTAAATTAGAAACCATTTTTGGATGTTACAGATGCAGATATCCGTTACTGCCAAATGTAAGTAACTTTCCTAGCAGACTGCTACAGAAGACTTCAGAACCTCTCAATGTTCAGACATATTATCAATAAAATTCTACATTTTGATAATAGCTCCAGATTCATTTTAACTGTGATCACATGTAGAACAAGTTCCAGCCCTTCCAAAAAGAAGATTCTACATCTTTGTTTAGAAGGTGGATCAGGTGCTTTGAAGTATAGACCTTGAAATTTGGGAGTTTAAAAAAAGGGGGGGAAAAATACCAAACTGTCTTTTGTAGGATTCATGACTCACAATTTAAGAAGCCATATGGTATATGTAACCCACATACAGTAACCCACACATTTTGAGTATCTGAAAATTTTGGTTGAGAAGAACAGAGGGGTACCAGTGAAATGATTGACTGAAGTTGTGTATTTCTGTTGTAAATCAGTGCTTTAGAATTAGAAACAAAATTGTGGTTGTGCTTTGAATGTATCTGTATTATCTTTGTAGAATGAACCCTTTTCCATTCCAGAGTCCTGGTATCCCAAACATCCCTACTGTGGCTATTTTTTCACACTGTGGCTGTGCTCTGAAACAAATTAAAAATGTCCCTAGCTACAGAAAAGCACAGTATAATGTATATTAGTGTCTTTCTCATACATAAAATACTGCAATTCTTTGCAAGCCTCCCAGTCATTTGCAGGCATGGCAGGAGATCTCGTGGGCTTCCATCCTCAGCTGCCATACCCAAATACCTGCGTTTCTGGAATTACCTGTCAGAAGGCTGCTTCTGAAGCTCTCTCATTTCTGTGATTCACTGTGAAGGTTTGACATGTGTGTAACAGGCATGCAATGTAGCGGAGGAGGAGGAAGAACCCGGCTCAGCAGTTGCGTAGGCACCTGCTCGTGTGCACAGTTTTACTGACGAGAAAATTTCCCAGCAGCAGTACAGAACTGCTGGGAATGATCTGTCCAGCCTTTTGCAAACAAGTGGTTCAAATCCAGAAGGCTCTGGTCTGTGTGCGTACGTGCGTTGGAGCGGTTACGACCCTGTGCAGGGCAGTGTAGCTGTACCCTGTGTATCAAGCTGCAGAAGATACCTGGGACGCTGTGATGGAGCTTGTCATGATCTGGGACCCTCTGCACATGGAGTGAGGGATGCTCATGGGGACCTGGAGCCTGACAGCCCAGCTTTCTGTCTCATCAGCCGCAGAAGCAGCAAAGGACATGTGAAGAGTTCTCATCACAGATTGTAATAACATTTCTCATATCAACTCTCACAGTGAAAAACACCCACTGAGGACGGGCTAGCCAGGAACACACGTACAGCCTGGCACAGGAGACAACATCTGGCAGGTGTCTCTATGTAGATGCCTATTTTAGTGGACTATGGGGAGAAGAGCAGAGTGAGAAGTCATGCCTTACTCCTTAAGAAGCTCACCCCTCTTTGCTCCATCTCTTCTAAATGGAAAGCAAATTGCCGGCTGTTCACAGGAAAGAGCTTGATGCCTTGTTTCTTTGCAAAATAGCAGCCATTGTATGTCACTCCTTTAGAGCAACAAATAGTATACTGTTGTACTGGGTTTGCGTGGCAAGGTTTTGGTAGCGAGGCGTGTGTACAACAGGGGTGGCTTCTCCAGAAAGCTGCTAGAAGCTTTGCCATGTCCAACAGAGCCAATGCCAGCCGGCGTCAGAGCAGCAGGAGGGGCAGGAGGGGCTCCAGGCGCCGGAGCAGAGGGTCCCCGGCAGCCCCTGGGGAGGCCCACGGGGAGGCCGGTTGTGCCCCTGCGGCCATGGAGCTCCCCGGGGGAGCAGATCTGCACCCGCAGCCGGGGAGGGCCCCACGCCGGAGCAGGGGGATGCCCGAAGGAGGCCGTGACCCCGTGGGCAGCCCGCGCTGGGGCCGGCTCCTGGCAGGGCCTGTGGCCCCGTGGGGAGAGAGAGGAGCCCCGGCTGGAGCAGGGTTGCTGGTAGCACTTGTGACCCCGCGTGGCCCAGGCTGGAGCCGTCTGTCCCTGAAGGACGGCACCGGTGGGGGGCCCAGGCTGGAGCCGTTGGTGAAGAACTGCAGCCCGTGGGAAGGACCCATGTTGGAGAAGTCCATGGAGGACTGTCTCCCGTGGGAGGGACCCCAGGCTGGAGCAGGGCAGAGGGTGAGGAGTCCTCCCCCTGAGGAGGAAGGAGCGGCAGAGACCAGGTGTGATGAACTGACCACAGCCCCCATTCCCTCTCCCCCTGTGCCGCTCGGGGGGAGGAGGGAGAGAAATTGGGAGTGAAGCTGAGCCCGGGAAGGAGGGAGGGGTGGGGGGAAGGTGGTTGTTTTAAGATTTGGTTTTATTTCCCATTACTCTACTCTGATTTTGCTTGGCAACAAATTAAACTAATTTCCCCACGTCAAGTCTGTTTTGCCCATGACGGTAACTGGTGACTGGTCTCTCCCTGCCCTGATCTCGACCCACCAGCCTTTCATTATATTTCCTCTCCCCCGTCCAGCTGAGGAGGGCAGTGACAGAGCAGCTTTGGTGGGCCTATTTTTTTTTTCTCCCTGTCCTATTAAACTCTCTTTATCTCAGCCAACGAGTTCTACCCTTTTTCCAGTTCTCTCCCCCATCCCGCGGGGGAGGAGGGTGAGTGAATAGGTGTGTAGTTTTAGCTACAAGCCAGGTTAAACCACAACATGGTCCAACCTACACATTCTGCAAAGTTGTACAAATCATTGAGGTGGACCCAAACATCAGATTTGCCAGTGGTTGGCATGAGTGCAGCAGCACCTTTTTGAAGGGTGCTAGCTTCTATTAAGGTTTTCTGACCTTCAAGACCCCAGGTCTCTCTATTAATGCCAGTTATTTATATTCTTTGTTTGGGGTTGGGTGTTTTTCATTTAGGTTGGGTGTTTTTTGGTTTTCAGTTGTAAAATGAATAAATACATCTGTACTAGTACACACCTTAGCTACAGAAAAACTGACTGAGTTTATTCACCCAGATGGTTGCTCATGGATCAGTAGCAGTCAGGATGAGCAGTGACTGACTACTGGGAGATTGGAGATGGTCCCTCACAGATGCTGTACTTGCACATCAGGTCAGATAGTACCTGTTCACGCAGCGCCTTAAATGCAGTTCTCATGTGTTGGCTTTTCTGTGTGTAGTTGGCTACTCAATTTTGCTGTTTTGCTTTCCCTCTATGAAGACCTCCCCTGAGCAAGGGGGACATGAGGCAGGAGTAACCCAGACTGTCTTCCCCAGAATAGTTCTTTTGTTCAACCCACAAGGTTTTTTTTCTAATTCTCTCCCCCGTCCCACTGGGGGAGGGGGAGTGAGCGAGCAGCTGCGTGGTGCTTAGTTGCCGGCTGGGGCTAAACCACAACAGCTATTGACCACATCCAGTAGTTGAGGGATGAGGCAAAAATCAGTGTTCAAGGACATCATCACTGCTTGTCAGTATGTAAGAGGAGAGGAAGGGTTTGACAATCCTCCTTTTGTGAGGTTAAACATTTTTTTATAACTTCTTCTTATAATACATACTTTTCATTTGCTTTGGTCATCTTAGTAGCCATCTTCATACCAGCTTCCCTTTGTGAAGCGACAGTAGTGCTTATGTGCCTTTGCTTTGGAAATACTTCAAAAAAACATTCCAGGATTATTTTTTCCCTGTAGTTTCTAACAGATACAAACTGCAGCAATTTCTAACAAAAAAAATTTCTTTCATGGCAGTTCTCCTTTCTCTGTAGCAGAAATTAACTCAAATTTCTGCTATTAGGTCTTTTGCTGTTACATTTTTGTCTGTTTCTATTATTTTGTCCCTCCATGGCATCAAAGCACCATGGGTAGGCAGGCTGCAAATGCAGGAGTAACCACTTGGCAGTGGAGCTGTGGGATGTGAATGAGTCAATTCTCAGCAGGAAATGAGTAGTTAAAGCTACTTCAATGGTAACTCCATAAGCCTCAGCAACACCATCTCTTGCTGCTCTCTGTCTAACCTTAGATGACTTTGAGGACTGAACTAACTGCAGTTGTCTGTCTATGCCTCAGCTCATCTACACAATACTGCAGTCTTCTTTTATTGACAGTATTTCCTACTTCTGTCATCAACATATTCCAATACATCTCCCTAATTTTGTGCTCTGCAAAGATATTACTGTGTAATGCAACAATATGACTAACATTGTTCCTGTTCCTTGCCTGCCTTATCATCTTAAAATTCATTAACCACCTTCACATCCCTCCTTAACACTGTGCTTTGCTGCAACGCCTACAACAATTTGGAAACAATCTGACTGTGAGTGAGCTGAGAACATTGCCTCGCATGCCAAGCGATATATGCTTTTTGTTTCCCTGTGCTCCTCCATCTGTTGGCATCCATCTGCCTCCCCACGGATGGTAGGCTCTTTGGGGCAGGACCATCTCTGTCTTCTGTGAGCTGACAGTGCCCAGTCGTGTTACCCCTACAGAGATTTAGTTACCATTGGTTTAGGCAAAATTCCTTTTAGCTTAGCTCTAAATTTTAAGTAATGCACAGAATGGTTTGAGAGGATGTACTCTCAGATCCAATAACTGTTTAAGTTAAAAAGCCCAGGATTAGTCATACGGTTGTGTGTAGAGGAAGATTTGCTGTTTTGTTTTCTTTATACAGTCTTCTTTCTTTATTTGACTACACTGACAGCACTTGGTGTTTGCTCCTGTCCCACACAGAGAGCCACAGCGGAAGCCATGGGTAGGTTCAGGATCCTGCCCATATTCCTCAGTCCTGGCCTATGTATGAATGATTAATTTTGGAAAGTACTTCTTTAGTTAAATATCTGAATTATTTTCAAAATTTTGACTTCAAAATAATACAGCTGGCTATTGTTGTCTGGGTATAGAATGAAAATTGTGTATGCTTTAGGGAAATCCTCTTTCAACATGCTGCTCCTTGAATCAGCTTGGAAGGCCTAGAGTAAATCAAGCTTGATGACCCTCAAAGCCAGTGGAGAGTCTTGCTTTAAGCCAGTTTATTGTTCAGAAGTGCGAGCGCACCTAGGCAGTGCCTTGCAGCGTGCTGCCTGCCATCTTCATCCGTCAGGTAGGAGCGACCACTGTTGGGAGACGCCAGTTCCAACCCCTTGAGCGTACAGTGGGTGACAAGTAACTGATGCCTGTAGGCACACACACTTGCCACCGCCTTGCCTTGGGTGCCGTAGCCTTCGTGCTGCCGAGAGCCTCATGTCTGCCGGTGAGCAGCCTGCCTTCCCCTGGCAGTGGGGGCTGCCCGTCACCCCAGCCGCTTGTGGGGCAGAATTTCCCCCTCCTTGGTCTCGTGTTCTTGCTCTCACGCCGTCGTTCTTGTGGCCTTGCCCCAGCGAAGCCGGTAACGTGGCTGTGGTGGGTTCTCATAGGAGGCGACTGTGGCAGCGGGAGAATCACCTGCCTTGCCCCCGCTTCTGCCGCCGTTGCTTGGGGACCAAATAACATACGTGCTCGGAGCATCGCTGTCGGTCAGCACACACCAGCCCCTGCCAGCATTGCGCCAGTCAGCGATGGCAGCATCACAAATGGGAACCACCGACAGCAGGTTGAGCAGGTCCCAGTTACACTTGTCTACTTTCTGCAAGGGACTTTCTGGGGTGACCCTGCTGCACTGGAGGGGAGCCCTGGAGAGGCTGCTTGCCTGGGGACCCCCATCACCTCTCTTCCCACTGGCCACTGAGTTTCCATTTTTTCCTCTTTCTTATTTTGTCCCTCTCCCCTCACCCTTTCTCTGTTTTCATTTTTCACCAAAAGCAACACCATGCATGACGTCGGCTGCAGACCCCACAGGTGGATCCTCGTCTGTGTGAACCTGTCCGGGCATCCTTTGCGTAACAGCCGTGCGTTGGCTGCAGCTCCATAGTCTGGGCTTCCACGCAGGTGTAAGAGAAACTGCCGTCCCCAGCTGCCGTTGCCTGTGCTTTAACTCACATGCCCTACCAGCTTGCCTCGCTCCTCCCTCCCTCTGCCACAGGATGGCTACAAAATTTTTTAGAAATATGGTTGGTTGAGAAATAAGAAAGCAGAGGGAAAATAGCATGTCTAAGTGTATGCAATGGACTGCTGTAGGGCTGAGAGTCAGGGCCCGCTAGCATCCAGAGTCTCTTGATTGCCACAGACCATCGTTATTCTGGCAGCTGCAAGGGTCTGCGATGGCAAGAACTGACCGGCAGAAGAGAGCGGTATGGATCCCTTTTCTGAAGAGACATGCTAAAGCTGAAGTATTGGTGTAGAGGGAAATGTTGGCGTAGCTTGCCCTTTTGTTCAGGATAAAAGTAAATATACTGGAAAGTTGCTGGGAAAATGAGCTGGAAAATAGGAATCACTGTATGGAGTACACTGGAGTACAACTGGGAAGTTGAGCCCAATCTTAAGAGAGAACGTATTTAAGGATATGAAAGTAAATTCAGGATGATGGGAGAAGCAGCCATCTGTAAAAGAGATGCTAACGAAGTCTGGGGCAACAAGTCCATGAATGATAAGTTTGTAAGTTTGCAGACAACAGCAAGTTGGGTGGGAGTGTTGATCTGCTGGAGGGTAGGAGGGCTCTGCAGAGGGATCTGGGCAGGCTGGATCAATGGGCAGAGGTCAACTGTATGAGGTTTAATAAGGCCAAGTGCAGGGTCCTGCGCTTTGGTCACAACAACCCCATGCAAGGCTACAGGCTTGGGGAGGAGTGGCTGGAGAGCTGCCTGGTGGAAAGGGACCTGGGGGTGCTGGCTGACAGCCAGCTGATGAGCCGGCAGTGTGCCCAGGTGGCCAAGAAGGCCAACAATGTCCTGGCCTGTATCAGAACTAGTGTGGCCAGCAGGAGTAAGGAAGTGATTGTGCCCCTGTACTCGGCGCTGGTGAGGCTGCACCTTGAATCCTGTGTTCAGTGTTGGGCCCCTCACTACAAGAAGGACATTGAGGTGCTGAAGCATGTCCAGAGAAGGGCAATGAAGCTGGTGAGGGGTCTGGAGCACAAGTCTTCTGAGGAGCGTCTGAGGGAACTAGGCTTGTTTAGTCTGGAGAAGAGGAGGCTGAGGGGAGACCTCATTGCTCTCTACAACTACCTGAAAGGAGGTTGTGGTGAGGTGGGTGTTAGTCTCTTCACCCAAGTAGCAAGCGATAGGACAAGAGGAAATGGCCTGAAGTTGCGCCAGGGGAGGTTTAGAATGGGTATTAGGAAGAACTTCTTCACCAGAAGGGTTGTCAAGCATTGGAACAGGCTGCCCAGGGAAGTGGTTGAGTCACCATCCCTGGAGGTATTTAAAAGATGTGTGGATGTGGTGCTTAGGGTCATGGTTTAGTGGTGGACTTGGCAGTGTCAGATTTACAGTTGGAATCTACGATCTTAAGGGTCTTTTCCAACCAAAATGATCTATGATTCTGTGACTGCAATGTAGTTTCAGCCTAAATATTTGGGGCATCTGTATTGGAGTGGTCAACAGCACAGGCTTGGTGTGAGCCACAAAACTTAATGAAAGAGCAGGGGTCTGAGCTCCGTGCTGCCATGCTTGCCCTGCTGCTTGCCACCGAGCTGTGGTGGGCAGTGTCCCTGCACCGTGCTCCGGAGAGGCAGGGACACACTCATGGGCAGCACAAATTGCTTTTCAGGGAGTGCCAGTCAGGGAGGGGCTGTGAGAGTGAAAGTAAGTTGTTCTCTTGAGTCCTGCTGCATTTGGGGAAATAGCCCTTGCTGGTCCCAAAGGCGCAGGATTACAGAGAAGAAACGTTTAATTTAATTATTGATTTCTCCTCTCAATGGAAGTAGAGCACAAGGTGGTGAATATTGACAGCCGGGTTCAAAGTGTCCCTCGCTGTTAATTTTGGAGGATGTCAACATATCTTTTGCACTCTTACTTGCTCGACGCCTATTAGAAAACAGTGGCTCCATCAAGCAGCGAAGGCATCGGCAGATGAATGAGGCCAGCAGTCTGCACTGCACGTGGGAGCCCCGTGTGTTTGCCAAGGGAGCCCTTCACTGCTTGTGCTTTTCCTCCTCCGCTAGCCAGTCCCCTGCCCAGGCGGGGCACGTTCTTCTCTGCGTCGCGGCAGTCGGGACTGAATTCTCAGAGGCCTGAATGTCAAAAGGAACGGAGGCAGCCCCTTGTTTGTTCAAAGTTCTCCTGAAACAGCCCAGGAGGGCTATTCTTTCAGAGTCCTGGGGAAAGTAATACAGATTTTGGTAACACCTGCAATTACAGATAACGTTCTACAATTCAACTGTGTTGAGCATGGCCAAGAAATAATTTTTAAAGACATGTGGGATTCTAGGAATACTCTTTCCCTTCCCTTTTATTTTCCACACAAACTCAGTTGGAAAACTCTCCCTTTCTGAATACAGTGCCACAGGAATCTCACTGCTGTTCTCCGAAAGGACAGAATTACACACAAAATGACAGAAATTGTTAGCAGCACATTTTTTGCAGCTCCTGAAACTCTGATACTGCAGTAAGTAGGTTTTTCTTTGAAGGCTGGAACTTTTAAAGGAAAAACTCTGCATTCTGCATATTTCCAGAAGAACATGGACACTGCAGCGTTAGCCTTGTCCTGCTTTGGGCTGCAAGCCCAGGCAGTCTCCTCTTTGTGCAGGAAAGTTAGTATGGGGCATACAGCGAGAAACAAGAAGAAGAATAAAAAGCCTTTGCCTTTTCATAGTATAGATTTTCATCCCAAATGCGCTTGGGCAGGTACAGTGACTTGTATTTACTGATACGTTTTCCATTAACTTCAGTCAGCTCCCAATTTTATGTTGGTTGTTTCCCGTTAATACAATATTTCCTACAGCTGAGGTACACGGCACTTAGGTTTAGCATGGGGTCACTGTGCAAGTTGCCTATTTAGAAAAAAAAAACCTGGAGCAGACTGGCAGGTTCCCAGTCTCTTGCTTTTACTATTTAGATTGACGCTATAGGATGAGTTCAACTCAGGTTACCTTTTTTATGAACAAGACATGGCTCCACTGGTGCCGACGGGGTTCACGTGGTATCAGCGTGGTGCGGCGAGAGGAGAATGAGATCTGCTCGCTGGGTGCTGTGCAAGCCAGAGCCTCAGAAGAAAACAGCAGCGTTCCTTTATATAGCATTAATTAAGCATCTGCTGAGAAGTAAATGAGTTATGAGAAGTCGCGTCGTTGTGGAATACCTAATGTAGAGTATTTCTCCAAGTAGAAACATTTCATGTTTCTGCTCTGTTACAGCAGGAATATTCTCAGAGAGCTTCAGGCTGCCATAGCAGAGACTAAAGGGGTGTAAATCAGTGCTGTTCTGCGGAGCACCTGTGACGAACACCGATGTGGGCTCACTGTGCACTCTGGTGCTGTACTGACTTACACCACCTGAAGATTTTTACCCTGCATGTTTAGAAGTACAACTGCAACCAGAGCCAAATTCTGCTTTGCTATCCATACTCAAGATTGCATGTATTGGTAACGGGAAAAAGGAGCTTTCCCAGTGCAGTCTGTCCAGGAGCACTCCTAAAAGAAGAAAAAATTAATTTTGTAGATTAGATTTTACCACCGTTTCTCACACTGTGTACTGTGTGACCCCAGAAGCAGAACTGAGCCCAAGCTCACTACAGTGAAAAGAAATCACAGTTAACAGAAAGTAGTAATAACAGTAATAATAAGTATTAGGTTAAATATTTTTAGTGGTGAAGCTTTAGCAGTAGAAAAAAAGTCAAGAACATGCATAATGCTGAGTAAAAGAGAATGCTATCAGAAAAGGAATAACCCTATTATATTAGCACATCCTTTCAACGTGGGTCATGGCTGCATTAAGCTTCCTACCCAGTCAGGTCATCCTGTGGGTATAAATATATGCTCTAAGTTATATAAAAGCCATCCAATCCTATTTGCATTGTTGCCCTACGATACAAAATGCTATAATGACCTCCTTTTTTTTTATGTCCGGTCCGATCTATAAAGCAGGCTTAGGCCCTTTTCTTCTTGAGGAGGTCAGCTGTCACGTTGGTCTCTTAATGAGCTTCAGGCATTCCCAGAGAGTTTTCCAATATTGCAAGACATACCTGGCCCCGGGCAGGACATTTAGGGCTCTGCCAACACCTAAGCGGTGCAGACAGATCCCATGTGACGGGTTATGCAACTGAGCTGGGCTTTATATACCGCAAGGACCTTAAGCGTGTGAAGGGCTCTGGGGAAAAGAGCATCAGGTGAGGAAAAAATGTTTGCGTGTGTAGCTTCTTGGAGCGCTCTGGCATTGCAGCGAACGAAGTTAGACTTAATCTTATATTTCATTAAGAGGTCAACTTGTAAAAAATCCCTGGGGTTTAGTAATGTTTTGTGTGTTCTAAAATTGCAGGGGCTGAAATTCTACGAAGTCTCAGAAATCATGGTTATTCCTCTCCGGAGAATGACACCTGGGTATATAAGGTTGCTGCAGGTACGAAAAGTCTATCTCTTTTTCTGCTTTTAATTAGGTCTTCGAAATACCAGTATTTCTCTTGCTCAGACTGATTTTATTTCAAATTATTGCATGACCAACGCAAGGGAGCACTGGTTTCAGGTGGGTTAACTTGCATAACAACTCAAAGAAGTCTTAATTAAGCCTCTGCTGAAAAGTAAACGAATTATGATAATTCTTGATAATTCGTATCATGCTGGAATACCGAAAGCAGAATACTTGGAAGGAGTTTATGTTTCTGCAGTGCTTAAACAGGAACTACTTAGCCATCATTTTCTCTTGCAATGACTTTGTGTGTTTGGGGCAGTAGGAAACTGTTAATGGGAAGAAGGATGCTGGGTTCCTAAGCAACTCAGATGGGTCGTCAGTGAAAAACTTCAACCAGCTTCTATGGTTATAATAAAGAAATGTCGGTCAGTATTGGCCTCTGGAACTTTGGGGGACCAGAGTCTCAATCACTGTATGAAGGAAAAAATAAAAGCATGCGTAGAAAATGTTTTAAATCAGCTAAGTAAATTGAGAATAAACCAACCAAAAATATGTATACCAAAGTAGAGCATCTTTCTTGTTGTACTCCATGTTTCAATATTTACAGAGTATATATCCTTTTGTTGGAAAATCTCACAGCTCTTAGCAATGTGATCTGCATGCAAAATCATAGACTATAGTAGCTGGGAGGTGATAGTTGAGAAGTTGAGGGGCTGAGCCAAGGATACCGTGTTTCTCTCCTCGGTGTGATTTTCTTTCACGCCTCCCTGCATATCTTTTGATATCACCTTATAGTCCCTGAAACTGTTTTTCTGCTTCTTGGTTAGTGTATCGTACGTACTAGGCAAGCAACAGTAACTTAATTTCTTTTCTCATTGTTATTCAGATAATCAGTAAATAACAACTTTTTTTATCTTTACTTTGCTTGGCATTTCCTGCTTCTTTGTTGGACTTGACAAAGAGACTGTGTTAAAACTTGTCTGCTTGGTCTAGTCCTACCTGTGCAGCTAATAAAAGATGTTACGGATCTGTTTTAGCCTTGCTTTCCTGAATTAATAACTAACGTTCCTGGGAGCATCACTGTGTTAGTAGCTAATCTGTGGGAAGGAAGAGATCTTTGTACTTCACAGAACAAGAAAGTCCCTTCCCCTTTATGCCTAAGCCTCCGCGCTTGATTCAGCTCTCCCTCTCAGCCAAGTAGCCGGAGGGAACCCCATTAAAGTCACTGGAATCAATGACTTAAGAATGAAAGAAAAATCATATCAGAAATGTGTCCTTTCTTTTACAAAGTGATGAAAGGGGGGGCCTTCCAAAATGTGGAACAGTTTGTGCTGAATACTCTTCAGCAGAAAGCAGAGTCATACTATCTTAAATGACATGGAGAAGAAAAAAGTGCTTTGTAGGTTCCAAAGACCCACTTTGGTGTTGCGCTCAGCTGAATCAGCGTGTAACTCGCTCTGTTTCTCCCACAGACTCAAGCTGCAGGAAAAATCATTATCAACCCATCAGACACGCTGCTGCAACGGGCGGCGTTGCTGCTGGGAATGTTTGGGATCAGTATATCCAGCTACAGCACACACCAGCTAACTCAAAAGAAGAGACTTCCCTTGATCCTTTAAGCTGCGTTGGGATGTGACCCAAGAAGTAAAGGCTTATGTCAGTAGTGCTGATGAGTGGCTTTCTGCCTCAGTTACCGGTGTGGAGGTAATGAGGCACTTTGCAGACGTGATTTCTACATGCAAAGTTAAAAAGATGGAAGAATTGCAGACTTCTCCAAGAAGGAAAAAAAAATAATGATTAGCAGAGGCATCAGATTTCCAAGTGAGACAAACTGGCTGTAAATACAGTGGACTTCTTCTGTTATGCAGTGTATACATAGAGAGAGCTCTAAAGGTATAAAATACAGTTAAAATCGGAGTAGGTGTAAACAGGTGGTGTTTTGGGTGCCGTGCTTCCTTAGTGTCACCTTGTTGCAGCTTTTGCAAACTGACTTCTGTGCAAAGACTGGTTTTGAAAAGGAAAAGTTGGAAGCAACATATTCCTCATGACAAGACTGAGGCCAAATAAAAATAATCTCTCATAGACTCTTTGTACTGTAATATCTAACTAGATATGTCCTTTTGTGCGTATTACAGAATTTGTGCACTCTAACCTTACCTATCGAATCTTAAAGGTTTCTTGATGCCTTTTGTGTAGAAATGTTTGTGTACTGTAACACAAGCTGGTAGCCTTCTGCAGCAGCAGAGATGGCCACAGGCCACACCATCCACAGGGTATTGGGAAGGAACCGTAACTCTGTACAGAAACTCTTTATCTAGAAAGTATCAGTAAAAATATGGGGTTGGGTTTCATTGCAGAGTTCAATATCTGATCATATTCCTCTGCGAAGCCCACTCATCCCATAATATACATTCTGATTAAAATAAACATAGAGATTGACCTTTTTCTCCCTCCTTTTCCCTTGTTTTCTTGTTCTTCTCACTCGATGCAATAGCTTATTCAGGAATGGTCTCTTACTATTGTTTTGTATTTTTCCAACTGTTTCTGATGTTTTATGTAAACATGGCTTTGTAGGCTCTTCTGTGCACATGTTAGCGTTTAAGATCCTTTGTTTTCGGTTACTAAATACAAATATTATTTTGAATTTTTTTCCATGTTTAAAATTATTTCTGCTGTCAACTGTGTTTATATTCAACCACTAAGGGGCATCCTACACAGCTGAATATTTTGAAGTCTTCAGATTGCTCATTGCAACATTACAAACCACAAATTGAATCAGGTTGAAATTTTTAACATTTTTTAATTTTTAAATTGTTTTTGCCCCTGTTTCTCTTTCTCGCTGCCTCTAAGAAATGCCTTTCCTCACCCCACAACTGTTTTTAAATTGAAGAAGATGAGAAAATCAGTGTTTACAAGGTCCTTTTTTATGACGTACCAGGTGATAAATTACCTCCATCTTGTATAGCCTTCTGTTTACATTTAAAATAAAAAATTTTGTAATGGAATATTCCATCTTCTGCCTTCACCTACAAGAAATGAAACAAAATACTTGATCCCTTTGACAAAAATAAGAGTTATATCTCTGGAAAGCATTGATTGAAGATACACAGTGTGACCCCCACCACCACCCTCAATATGCCATATTTCTGGCTTTGTAATCAATGCGTAGGATTTTGGGCAGCTGCATTTTTGCTAACTGATTTCCTGCCCCCATGCAACATGAATGTAAGATCATTAGCCATTACTATGCTAATATGAGCTCTGCTGTTAGATAAAAGCTAAGTGTGATAACAATACAATTTTAAGAAGATATGCTAGAATAAAATAAATGATAACTTCACTACTGAGATGTTACCATTTTACTGCATCATGGAAATGATGCTCATGAGGAATATGTGTTTTTTCGATGAGAATTGCTTTGAATGGTTTTGAAAGTTTTACCCGGTACCACTGAAAATGACAGGAGCACAACACGGGCAATAGGCAAATTGAATGTAGAGACACTCGGTAAAGGTGTGGGCCTTAGGAGCCTCAGGAACATACAGTGAAACATGGGGAAGGTGTCATTGGAATTAATTACAAAACAAATACATTTAAACTTGCTGATGAGGATTTAGGCCCAGGCTGAAAATCACCTTTAGATGAAAAGTTGGGACTGCGTCCAGCAGAAGATGTAAGCATCTGTAGCTGACCTATCTGCTCCTGTAAAAATCTAAATCCAAAATTTCTATTTTCTAAAGTACAGTTGCCACCTCATGCTGGGCACAACAGACGGCCACATGTCAGTTCCTTTTACTGCTGTGGCTCCCTAGAAGATCTGCTTTCAGGTTTCCCCTAGTCTGGGTGAGGCTGGAGCATGTTGAGCACAAAGACATCATGTGGACATGTGCAACAACATGCCATCTTCTCATCCCCCCTGTGGCTGGAAGCACAGAGGTAGACTGGGGGCTGCCCAAAGTATGACTGGAAGCTAATATCCCCTAGCCCCTTTTGTCTTGCTATTTGTTAGAGCAATGTCTCGATGGCTAAGTGGAGACCAGTGACAAGTGGCATTCCTTAGGGGTTGGTATTGAGACCAGCGCTGGTTAACATCTTTGTCAGCAACATGGACAGTGGAATTGAGTGCACTCTCAACAAGTTTGCTGATGACACCAAGCTGAGTGATGCAGTTGACATGCCTGAGGGACAGGATGCCATCCAGAGGGACCTGCATAAGCTCAAGGAATGGGCCTGTGTGAACCTCCAACAAGGCCAAGGTCCTGCACCTGGGTTTGGGCAGTCCCAAGCACAAATGCAGGGTGTGTGGAGAATGGATTGAGAGCAGCCCTGAGGAGAAGGACTGGGGGATGTTGGTTGATGAGAAGCTCAACATGACCCAGTAATGTGCACTTGCAGCCCAGAAAGCTAACTGTGTCCTGGGCTACATCCAAAGAGGCATGGCCAGCAGATCAAGGGAGGTGATTCTGCCCCTCTACTCCGCTCTGGTGACACCCCACCTGGAGTCCTGCATCCAGCTCTGGAGCCCTCAGCACAGGAAAGACATGGATGGACCTGTTGGAGAGGGTCCAGAAAAGGGCCACAAAAATGATCCAAGGGATGGAACACTTCTCCTCTGAGGACAGTGTTGGAGAAGAGAAGGCTCCAGGAAGACCTTATTGCAGCTTTTCAGTGCTTAAAGGGGGCTTCTAAGAAAGATGGGGACAGACTTTTTAGCAGGGCCTGTTGCAATAGGACAAGGGGTGATGGTTTTAAACTAAAAGAGAGTAGATTTAGACTAGATCTAAGGAAGAAATTTTTCATCATGAGGATGGTGAAACACTGGCCCAGGTTGCTCAGAGGAGTGGTAGATGCCCCATCCCTGGAAACATTCCAGGTCAGGCTGGATGGGGCTCTGAGCCACCTGATCTAGTTGAAGATGTCCCTGCTCATTGCAGGGGGGTTGGGCTAGATGACCTTTCGAGGTACCTTCCAACCCAAACTATTCTATGTTTCTATGATTCTGTGATTCTATGAAACACTCTTCAGCGGAAGAAGGAAAGGGACCTCCAAAGCAACTCTCACCAAGGAGCCCATGGCACTTTACCTTCCTTCTGCATGTTCTTCTGAAGGACTGGCATGGTCCGTGGGTTCCTGACTCCTAAAGGAGTCTGGCTGTATGAACCTGTCCCAGCTCTGCATCTACTACAGCAAGGGGCCTAAATTCACAATTAGGACAAACGAAAGACTTTTTCCTCCCAATTGCCTATTAGCTAAATTTCCCCCTCTCCCTGCACTCAGTGTGCCATACGCTTGGACCCTACCTGAGTTTGCCATGTTTATAGACCTCTCACTCCAACCTGCAGGCTCAGTACATGGCTGGGCTCCCAAAATCTGGGCAGGATACCACTCTGTGCTGCAATTCCCAAACCTGCCTGTGAATTTAGTCTTCAAAGCTCTGAGCATGCCAAACTTCAAGCATATGTTTATGTCCTATTGAAATCAAAGGGGGTTTAAGGAACATCCTTATATCCTTTGCCAGACTGAGGTATTTAATCTCTTCCTTGATCTACCCTAAAAAGCATTTACATTTTAAACATATTTGTACTTTTGTTTATATGGCTTTTACTTCAAAAATGTTGGCAATTCATCAACAATTGAATGCTGATGAAAGTCAGGAGCCTGGTGAGCTTGGGGAGGTTAATGCTGCTTTACTTAGTTTTGCAAAGCTTTTAAGGAACACCAGCAACGGATTTCATTTGGCACATAAATTGTTATGTTTGAGGAATTACGCTCCAGGAATTACTTTTTACTTTCCCCAGCTTGTAAAAATATTTAAATAGAAGTACTGTTTAAGCTAGTAAATATTAGACCTTCTTTACAAATACACTTTAAAAGCCATTTCATAAAATTTATGGGATTGGTTTTACCTCTAATATCAGGCAAATATGGGTTAATATCTCCTGACGCCAAACAGTTTTAACTAAACTAATCCACTTCTAACAGCAGTAACTTCTCTAGTTTGAATTATGTCTTGATACATCAAGTTAATTATTTTATTATTTGAGAAGGAATCCCAAGAGATTTTGTAGCTGTTTGGTTTGTTTGCCTGAGTCCACCTCCTAAAGGCAAGTGAAATTAAAGTATTAAATAATCAGAAAATCAAATATGGTTGGTATTCTCTTCAAACAGATGTAGCGTTTGAGCTAGCATTAATAAATGGCATTGCTAGTGAATTCAAGCTTGATCTCTTCTGCTAAATAAAGTCAATTAAATTCACTTGAATGTTTTATGAAAAAGTCCTTCACATATATGTACTCAGTTGCCTAAAGCAGAATTTCTGTCTTCTATCAGAAGAGAGAGCCTAGGACAATTAGTCAAGGTAACACTCATTTACTAATAAGGGAAGTGTAAAATGAAGGCAACATCTCTGACATCTTTTCTGGATGATTCACATCATCTGGAAATGATCACATCTTCTGGAAATTTTGTTTCTGCATGAAAACTACTACTCTCAAACATTATTTATCTCTAAAGCTGGAGATTAGAGAGTTGCAGATTGTGCATCTCCAAATATGCCATAGACTAAGAACTTGACCATAGACCAAGGCGAACTTGAGTAGTTACCAGTCGGTGGATGCTCTGTCACTTACTAGGCAGTGGCAATGTCATCGTGATGCTGAGCCTTTAATTTGTATATCAAACTAAGAACAGAACACAAACAAGAAAATTAATTTTTCTACCCCTAAATTATGTGCATATCTTTTTATAAAGCAGATGTGCTGCAGGCTGAAGAATCAGATCACTTGTGTGGGCTCCCTTCTGCCCTTCAGCTACGCGGAGGTTTCATGTTGTCTGCTATCACGAGCTGCTCTCTAGTCTATGAATTACCAGCCACGGCCCTTGATGGAGGTACTGCACAGCTTGGGCGTTGTTCTGGCAGTGTAACCCTCATGCCACCGCTGCCTTGCTGAGGAGCCCTTCATTTTAGACCGTGTATTTTTGCTAGTGATGGACACATTCAAGTTTGGCCTCAGCTGAGTTTTGGGTGCTGCTGTAATGGTAGCTAATACCACAATTAAAACTGGGGCACTGAGGCTGCGTGGGGGGTTCCCTTTTAAAATGTTCTGTGTCTGCATTGCCTTTTCGCTCGCAAATTGTACGGTGGGTTTATCAGTGGCAGAGCTGCGTGTTAGTGGTAATTCACCTCCCTGGCTTCGGTCGAACGCGGCCACAAGGATTTAACTGAGAAATGGTTTTACCTGTGCAGTGCAATGGCACTTCGCTATTAATATGTTAGTGATAAAACAAAAAAACCAAAAGACATTAATGCTTGTTACGTTTTTCCCTACTTTGGATAAAATGCCTTTTACCCTATTAGTCATGAGTAGACAATGACAACATAAAATAGCCCCCTAAATCAGTCTTGTCTTTTATATGACTTTCTTGTTACTCTTCTACAACTATGTCAATTTAATAAGGTAGCTGAAAGGTAGTTTAATCAAACGGTAGATTAATATGGTTCCTGGGGCCATGTTCTCTTCAGTTTTTAACTAAACGTGCAATCATGAGCTACAGCGTGTCACTGACTTTTAATCAGAGCGCCCCTGTCTCTGTAGTGAGTCTGTTTGTCAGCATGAAAAGAGCCCAAAAGGGCCCAGAAAGAGATGTTCCTTCACCTCCTTAGCATTTTTGCAAGCGACCTTTTTGTGAGAGCACAATGTGCTTTAAAGCCAATAATCCACACCTTCTCAAAAGCTTTTAGGAACTTCATGTGGTCCACAGCACCCCACTGACAAAGCCCGTCCTGCAAGGGAGACGTTGGAGGCAGGGTGGTCAAAGGAGGTGTCTGATGCCAAGTGAAGTGAGGGCTTGAATTGTCCCTCTGTGAGTGCTTCCATGTGTTGCTGTTCAAAAAAGGATGGGTGAGGTTCAGCTCGGCTGACAGGAGCGATGGAAGGGCTGACCATGTCTGACAGGAGTGATGGAAGGGTTGACCACATCTGCCAGTGCCCTTAGCTCTCTCTTCAGGCAGCAGAGATGGGTCCTGGGGAGGACACCTCCACCCTGCCACCTGGCAGCGGCCTGAAGGTGCTTTAAGATGAGCTGAAGGAACGTGGGTGGTTTCCTTACAATGTGAAAACACTTAACGTTTGGAATTTCTTTTATTTTTCTGCAGTTTTCCTGGCTGGGGGAAGGGGCTGTATCTTGTTGCTGTTATTCAAACCAGAGAAAGGAGGAAGTACCAAGGCAGAGTGACCCTGCTGCTGATAAAGATTTTTAATCTTTTTTAAAAAAGGAAGGTTTGTCCTTCAATCTGTGCTCGTCGGTAATGAATTACAGGAACTTGAAACTCTCAGCCCAACAAGGATGGTGGCACGTGAAGCCAAAACGCGTGAAAGCTTGAAGGGGATCATCGCTGCCCGGGAACAACGCAAACGCGGCTGCCTTCCCTGTCATACCCGAGCCATATTTCCTTTTAAAAAACAAGCTTTGCCCTGAGGCAAAAGAAAGCACATAGCACTGTGCTCTGCTCCCCCGGACGCTCTTCAGCTGCACCCCGAGGTAGATCCTCGCTGTAGGCGAGGAGAGGAAGGGTGGAGGAGTGGCACCAGAACCTCTGCTTCACTGTGACCTTCTGATGGCACAGGAGCTCCTCAGCGGCTGCTTCGGGCCCACACAACCAGAGCACCGCTGAGCCTTCAGTGAGGTTCCACATCTCTCTCTCCTGCTCCCAGAGCTGCTTTCTGGCTCCTCTGAAGCACGTGGAGCTGTGACTGACCCTCTGTGTGTCTGTCCGTCTGTCTGCGCACGTAAGGGCGAGAGGGCGAGAGCAGCCTCTGGCCCTCAGGCTGCAGGAGTGGGGAACACGGAAGAGGCGTGAGGAGGGATGCCATCGCAGCACCGCTGGTGTGTGTGAATCCCCGGCTCTGCCCTGGGTAAGGGGCAAACTCCCGCCGGGTCGTGCCTGCCGTCTGCAGCGCAGCTCTGCCAAGAGCTGCTTCACCAGGTAGCCCGGAGTCCCCTTTTCACTCACTTGCCAGTTACATCCCGTTCATTAGCCCCGGAGCGTACCTAAGGGGTTATTTGTAATGTTTCATCCCAACTGAATTCGATTGTTAATTTGATAGCATAGTATTAAGAGGAGACGCTAAAGCAGCACTGGGAGTGTTTGCCATTGAAAGATACCTGCAATGTCTTTTTGCCACCCTCCTCCTTATTGTCAATTTTGCAATAACAGTTCTGCTCTTCTATGCGTGTCCCTGCACCTCCCTGCCTTCTCCTTGCCCCAAGGCCCCAGCTGACCTCGTCTTGCAGAAGGGCGTGCGACGGGAGGGAGGGCATCGCTCAGAGAAGAACAAGAGAAGCAGAAGGGACATCCCTCCCACCAGGTGAGAGGAGCTGTAAAACCCAGCTCCCGGCCACGCGGTGCGCCCGGGACCACGCTGAGCCCGGGGTGGCTTTAGTGAGCTACTGCTCCCGCAAGCGCCCAGCGAAGCTGGGGACCCACTCAAGCTCTGGGTGCTTTTAGCTGTGGTTTAACCACGCAAGTGTCTCAATACAAGTTTGCGCCAAAGTGACAGGAGGATGAATGTAAAGCTACCGGTTTATACTAGGTCACTAACAGGCTTTTTGGTGGGGTTTGGTTTTTTTTTAATCATACATTTTGAATTCCATGTCATAATTGCTTTCCCACAGTAAAACAAAATTAGTTCCTCAATGAGCAGCGCATTAAAAAGCCCACGGTTTGCTCAAGGATATTGATACTGGAGTACGATGCTACACCCTTACCTCACTGAACCTTAGCCACTGCACATTAAATAGTCAGCCTGAGCTACTTCCATAGGTTCTCTCCATAGTCAGTGCAAAACGTGAGCACCTCCAGAGAGCAATGCATCCCCTTCAGGAGGTGCCTAGAGGAGGTGGCACAGCTCCCCACTCTGAATGTGTGCCTCTCTCCTTACTAACTACGAGTTGGACACCTCACTTTGGGAAAGCTCAGGGTAGCGGAGCCAAATCATCCCCATCGCTAGAAAAGCGTCCTATTCCAGTAATGGCAATTTCCCAGTGGAGACAGACACTGAGATAGTCACTTAGCGAATTCAGAGGCACAATCGCCAGGCTCTGGGCAGCTTTCAGAGGGAGCCACTGAGCTGCAGGACTGTCTCCGGGTCCAAGAAAGAGGAGCCTGGGCACTGACCAGTACAGGCAGCCCCACTGCGGCTCAGCTCCCCTGCGGAGGCACCTGGAACCTCGAGCAGCTGAAGCAGCACCAAGAGCGTGCCTGCACCGGAGAGGGGAATGCAGCGGTGCCTATCACGGTAACGGGGCTGACTGGCATCAAGAAAGGCTGCAATGAAGATGCACAGGTCTGGGCATCCACACGGGAAGTAAAAGCCCACAAAGGACGTTTTGTACTTCCTTGGGAGCTGAAGCCCTTGTCACTGCGTGTGTGCTATCCTTGCGCTACAGCAGGAGCCGCTGGACGGGTGGTTGGCATGTGTCTACTGACGGTCTTCCCCAAAAGTGGCAGCAAGGATCGGCTTCCTGGCATGCGGAAAACCACAACAGCGCTGAAGGATCCACCACAAAGCACATTCCCAACCCTGCCAGCTACTGCCCTCCATCTACCCACTGTGGGAACAGTGACCCCCATTCTGATCACTCTTGTCCCTTCCAGTGCCAGCTCTCTTGGTGGTCCTTCCAGGGAAACGTCACTCATCAGCAATGAGGTCATGACAGCTGGCTGGCCTCCCTCCTCCCCTGAAGCAGAGGCACAGCCACTGCCTGCAGGCTGGAAGCCGGAGGCCAGAGGTGGAGTGCGGGCCAGGGTGAAGTCCAGTGGCCACCAGAGGCTTCTGCTGTCCCCAGGACATGAGGCAGGACAACCAAAGCAGGAGGTGCCCATGTGCTGCAGCAGCCCCAGGGAGGCCACTTAATTGATTAATTTCAATTGGCATACAAATACAATTTATCAAGTTGCTGAATCTTTTATGTAAGCTATGAAGGAGCAACAGAAAAAATAATAATTTCTGGGTGAGAAATATAACCTGCAATGAAAAAGCAAAAAGGAGAGGAAAGTGTAGCTCAAAACTCTGCAGCTCTATGAGAAAATATCATTCAAATACTGTCTTGAATCTTATTTATCTCATCATTATTTTTCTATCTGAGCAACTTGTATATAAAGACCCAGATTTGACTGACATAAAATATCTGAGGTATTTAAACTAGGAATGCAATTACTTTAGGTTCTCCCCAATGTCACTGGAGAGAAATAAATGCTTCTCAGTTCTTGAGTGAGCCAGTCCACCCTGCAGGTGCACCTATTTCTTTCCACTGATTATGGAGGGAGCCTACTGTGTCTGTGCTTCTAACTTAGGCATCTCATTTAGGTTCCCATAGCTAGCTAGGATGAATCGAAGTCAAAATCAATCTACTTAAGTGTCAAATCTCCTACCACCAAAGGCCAAGCTGAACTTGCTGCTACAGCAAACAAAAAACACGCCTCTTGGCACTTGGTTTTCCCAAGCAACAAAGCCACAGTCATGAACAGCACCACAGGATGGTTTGGGTGGGAAGGGACCTTCAGAGATCATCCAGTCCAAACCCCCTGCCATGGGCAGGGACATAGAATCATAGAATCATTGGGTTGGAAGGGACCTTTGAAGGTCATCTAGTCCAACCCCTCTGCCATGGACAGGGGCATCTTCAACTAGATCAGGTTGCTCAAAACCCAATCCAACCTGACTTTGAACGCTGACAATGATGAGGTATTCTGTCCCAGTGCCTCATCACCCCCATCATAAAAAAATTCTTCCTTATATTCAGTCTAAATCTACCCTCCTTCAGTTTAACATTGTGGCCCCTTGCTCTGTCACTACAGGGCTTGGTAAAATGTTTCTCTCTATTTTTCTTGTAAGCCCCCTTTATCTATTGAAAAGCCACAATAAGGTCTCCCTAGACCCTTCTCTTCTCCAGGCTGAACAGCCCCAACTCTCTCAGCCTTTCCTCATTGGAGAGGTGTTCCATCCCTCTGATCTTTGTGGCCCTCCTCTGGACCTGCTCCAACAGGTCCATGTCTTTCCTGTGCTGAGGGCTCCAGAGCTGGATGCAGGACTCCAGGTGGGGTCTCACCAGGGTGGAGGAGAAGGGGCAGAATCCCCTCCCTCAAACTGCTGGCCACGCTGCTTTGGATGCAGCCCAGGATATGGTTGGCTTCCACACATTGACGGCTCATATCTGATTTTTCATCCACCAGTACCCCCAAGTCCTTCTCCTCAGGGCTGCTCTCAATACCTTCATCTCCCAGTCTGTGCTGATATTGGCAATTGCCCCAACCCATGTGCAAGACCCTGGCCTTGTTGAACTTCATGAGGTTCACGTGGGCCCACTTCTCAAGTCTGTAAAGGTCCCTCTGGATGGCGCCCCATCCCTCTAGCACATCAACTGCACCACTCAGCTTGGTGTCATCTGCAGTCTTTTTCAGGCAGAAATAATGTTAGGTAGAGATACCCTGTACCCCGGCACCATACACTGCATGTTGAAAGGGGTGTGAAGCAGCGCAGAAAATGAACTTGCATGTGTCAGCACTGAACTCCTTCCAGCCCTGGGCCATCTCGTGTTGCTCATGAGCTTCACTGTTACCCCTGGGATTTGATTAAAAAGTGAGATGTGCTCTACCTCAGTTTCCATGGTTCCTTTAAAGCTGGACTTCATGGACTTGTTGTAGTCTAACAGCCCTTTAAATGAAATATTCTTTTGTCAATACCTATACTACAGTATTCCTTCTATTAACACAATGTTTGGCATAAAATGTTACTGATTATTATATTCTTTAATCCCAGAGACTGCTGAGAAGTTCTCAATAAATAATAATTTTCATTTATTTTCAACACAGGCATCTATAACTAATTGCATAATATCACTGAGGGTGAATTATCTGCAGGTCCGTGCTGCACTGTAAATAAAGTGCTGTGTGCTTTGTGCTATGTGGGCTGAAATGGTGCCAAGAGCCTGAAATCATCCACTTTACTGAGAGCGAGCGAGAAAAAGAGAGGGTATATGGAGAACACAGCTCAAGTTTTACCCTTCAGTCTGATTAGGGACGCCAGTGGTTGTTACAGCTCCTCGCCTGCAACAGACAGGTAATAATATTTCTTTTTTCTCATGCTTCTGCTCTGCCGATGGAGTGGGAGGGACACTGGTGGCCACCCTCCCCATGCAGGCAGCGTGTGCTCCAGGTGCCGGTTCCCCCAGGCAGGGACCTGCTCTGCACTTGGGCAGCACTTCGGGCTGCATAGGTTACCCTGATTCACCACAACCCCCTCAGATGCCTGATACCATCAGCCTTGGTCTTTGCATAGAAGAATATGAGCTGCTGCCATAGGTAAGGATATAACAGTAAAAAAATTGGCTTGTGACTTAAAAGAAAAAAAAATCTCTTGAATAGAAATGATGGCCTCCTGGGTGCTTAAGATCCTCTCCTCCTGAGAAAAAATCAAAACCTGCTAAGGTCTTAAGTCATTGGCTCCATATCTATCTGCAACTGACTCAGCGGCCTTCCCTTCCTCCAGATGCATAAGTAGCATGTTCAGTGTCTTACAGCCAGGGATGACATCAGTCCTTGATGAATGAACATCTACTACTCCTATTGCAGAGGCTCTGAGAGGCCCCCAGGATGTCCCTGCTGTGCTAGGCACATACCAAAACTAAACACTATTTCCTGCCCCAATTTACTTTCCATGCAAATGAGCAAGATGTAAAGTTTGATGGGTCACTCTGGTTAGTGTTTCTGAAAAGTCAAAGGTGAGCAACAGAATTTTTTTCCTGCCTTTTTTGCCCGTGGCTCCAAATAAAAGGAGTGGGAAAAATATCAATATGCCTGCGTGGTGAGAACAAGGAAACAACTGAATCACTCACACCATCAACCTCGCTGAAAATGCCTGTGCTGTATTAGGTAATGTTGAAAGGGAGTAATGCCAACACCTCAGAGGCTTTGTACATACCAAGTCTGAAACAGTGATATCTAATAGTTGTGATATCTAATTAATATAATCAGTATATGGCTATTTTAAGTAAAATTTTAGTATCAGAATCCATTTGTTTCCATTACCTGAGAGGTGCTGCAGGCAGAGAGCAAGGATACACCTAATAACTATTCTACTCTCAGGTGGACCTGAGGAAATTCGCTTTGGAGTACTTTGGGATCTGGCCGAAGGAGTCTCAGAGCCATTAGTGGTTATAGCTGAGGTTCATGAAGGATGGGGGAGGTCCCAGAAGACTAAAAAAAGGGTAAATATCTTTCAGATGGAAAAGCCTAGGATCAGCTTGCCGCTCAACGGTGCTCAACAAACACTCAACAGTACTCAACAAATGATCAGAGCTACCTGTAAACCCACAGAAAAATAAGAGGATAAAAAGCAGCAAACGTGTCTACCAGGAATAAATCGTGTGCAACCAACCCTGTTTCCTTCTTAGACAACATTACAAGCAAGTGATCAAGCATCGTAACACATGACTTCAGTAAGATGGTCGCAAATGACATTCTCATATGCAAGCTGGGGGAAAGGACTCTTAAATGAACTGCAGTAATGAGTTTACAGGTCTTGACAAAGAATGAACAGCATTCTTTGAGTGTCTGGAAAAGAAAGTACAGAATGGGCTGCTGTACACTGCTGTGAACGGGGGCTGCCAGATATTTTTACTAATGACTCATGTTATGAGAGTGGGTATGCATAAAACATCAACCTCGGAAGGTCTGCAGGCGCCGAAAGGCAGGAACAGAATTCACAATGATCTAAAATCTGCAAAGTGCTCTCAGGTCAGCAGTGGCATTCAAGAAGGAGAAGCACAAAAAGCTTGATGCTTTGGCAAAAGCATCAGCTGTGCGAACGCAGGGCGAGGGGCAGCGCAAGATCGATGGAGTGAATCACAGCACCGGGCAGCAGCGTCAACGTCTTGTGGGGGCGGGAAGCAATTTTGTGGGGATGTCAAGAGTGAGAGTGAAGGCTGGAAGGCATGTGGAGCGGTCCTCCTGCTTTGCCCAGTGCTGATGGAGGCCCAGCAAGAGCGCTGTGTCTCATTTTGGGCACCACCCTCCAAGGAAGATGTGGACCAGTTAAAGAGAGCTCAGAGGAAAGCGACAAAACTAAGAAGTGCAGGAAAAGCAACCTGCACAGAAAGACTGAACAAACCGGTATCCTGGAGAGGAGAAGGCTGATAAAAGCCACGGACCCGACCGTCTCCCCACCCGCCCTGACTGTGGACACCGTGCCCGCAGCGTGTACCTCTGCTGACTCACAAAAAGCAAGTGGGTTTTTTCACTGACCTACCACGCGTTCCGCGTTAGAGCACTCTTGCAAAGCTAAAGCTGCCCTGCTGGGCGATGCTTTAGTGCACATGTAATACACACCGCCGCGCCGCAGTTAATGCTGGATGAAGATGGTTCGGACAGGAGACTCAGGGGTGGCTGGTTACCCTGGAACCAGCCAACACGCCAGCCAACACTCAATACTGCAGAACCACAAGAGGGAAGATGCCACCTAACATGCAAGCAGGGATGAGCCATCCCAGACCTTTTCCAGCCCACAGGTTGGCATCCAGGGACATCAGTGTGCATGGCTGCATTGCCAAGTGCTACCAAGGATTCACAGAATCACAGAATCATTAAGGTTGGAAAAGACCTTTAAGATCATCAAGTCCAACCATCAACCCAACACCACCATGCCTACTGAACTATCTCCTGAGGTGCCACGTCTACACGTTTTTTGAACACTTCCAGTGATGGTGACTCCACCACCTCTGCTGCAGCCCGAAAGGAAGCGTTTAGGATGACCTCCCTCCCCCTTGGGTCCAACGACCAGGTTCATGATCCCCCTGGACTGAATTAAGGTGAAACGACACCAGCCAACCAATTTAACAATTTAATAGTACAAAAATGCAAGACATGAGTTTCCATGGAATAACTCAATGGCAGCTACTCTAACTAAACAATCAAACTAGACCAACAAGTCCTGTGCAACATGTCTTTTGCAATTTGACAAAGAGACGAGGAGAAAGAGAGAGACAGAGAGAGACAGAGACAAAGAAGATATCACCACCCGTGGATCCAGCGGCGTCGTGTTGGTCCTCTTGATTCTTGTTGTTCCTTGGTGGTGGAGGTCCCCCCCAGCCACTGTGAGCACCACCTTTTATACTTTTTAGTCCCACCTTTTTCACTCCAGTTGCTCGAGGAAACAGCACATCCTTAGTGCCCATGCGATGACGATGACGATGACGATATTGTGTCTTGCATGCTTGGGGGGGTCGTTGGTTGTTGGTTGTCGTTAGTACCCTCATCAAGTGCCCTATTCAAGGCTCCATTCAGGTTTCAGTTCTTATCATGATGCAGTGTCCAGGCAACCCGGGGCTGAGCCGTTTCTGCAGCTCCCCCCAAGTCATCTCTGCATAGACAAGGACCTGTCAAGGTGAGACGAAGCTGAGTCGATTCACGACTCCCTGCATCTCGCCTTTGTGCTCCTAAGCCGGTCTAGCCGGGTGATATTCACCACTATGCCTGTGCTGTAGCTCTACTCTGCAGGCCTCCACACCAAGAAATGTTTAAGACAAAGTCCGTGCATTGGTCCACCACAACCTCCCTGGGCAGCCTGTTCCAATGCTTGACCACGCTCTCAGTAATAAAGAAATTTTTCCTAATACCCAATCTAAACCTCCCTTGGCACAACTTGAGGCCATTTCCTCTTGTCCTATCACTAGTTACTTGGGAGAAGAGACCAACACCCTCGTTGCCACAACCCCCTTTCAGGTAGTTGTAGAGAGCGATAAGGTCTCCTCTCAGCCTCCTCTTCTCCAGACTAAACAACCCCAGTTCCCTCAGCCGCTCCTCATAAGACTTGTGCTCCAGACCCCTCACCAGCTTCGTTGCCCTTCTCTGGACACGCTCCAGCACCTCAACATCCTTCTTGTAGTGAGGGGCCCAAAACTGAACACAGTATTCGAGGTGTGGCCTCACCAGTGCCAAGTACAGGGGCACAGTCACTTCCCTACTGCTGCTGGCCACACTGTTTCTGATACAGGTTTGTCTGGCACAAAGGCAGTGCTGGAAATGGGTGTTTTGTTTTTGGTTTTATTTAGTAAAAGAAGTTCCAGCAAAGTTGATCTCTAGCTATTCTGTCCACTCTGCCTGGGAAAGGGTCCGTAATATTGGGAGAAAAAAAAAGCAGCTTGGCTTAGATTTGTAAAGGCACTGAAGTCAACATCATGACTTCCTACTTTGGGTGCTTTTTTTTAGGTATCACAAAGCTTGACATCACCAAAATGAGCTGTACCATGCTGGGAGGTTGCCAGGGCTCCCCGCGGGGGCAGGGGAAAGAAAAGAGGCTGCAGAGCAGCCCAGCAGGTCTGCAGGATGCTAGGCCCTGCTGGGCCACCTACTGCAAAAAATCTGAGCCTCCATCAGTGCCTGGGCACTCCTGGGCACTCAGGACACACCAGCCAGTGGAAACCTCTTCCCAACGCATGTATCCATGGCCAGCTGGTGCCTCTGGACACACAGCTAGAGTGGAGCAGACGATGATACTCGGTCCTCCCCAAAAGCCCAGCAGTCAAAGCACCCATCTCAGGATGACAAAAGCTGGAGGTGGAACCAGGCTCATCACCAGGAGTGCTGTGTCCGTGGCTCTGGCCACCTCCCAGCCCCACGAGGTGCCCCCAGCAGCAGGCCTGGGGAAAAGGCAGGTGCCCATTACAGGAGAGCTGGGCACAGGGACACCGACGGAGCTGGAGCAGGAGCATGGCCAACAGCTAGAATGGGAAAGGAGGCCAAAAACTTTAAACCACAGATCTCCTAGCACCTGCCCTGCTCTTCTCGTGGCTCCCCAAACAAATGTAATTAAACACTGAGAACAGACTGGCTGAACTTCAGCATAAGTAATCTATTAAATTTCATTAATTCTCCTTTCCATTATAAACTCTGAGACAGAGCTGTGATCTTGTCTGTGCTCCGTAGAAGATTGTTTGCAAGTGGTAAACAACCATAATTATCTCCAGTCAAATACCCGAATGAGTCACACATGACAAGACTGCTCAGTTCGGCAAGTCTGCCATCGCACACGTAGGTGGATAGAGGCAACAGTCTCATGCCTACACTCGCCTTCCCCTTCCCCAACGATGTGGGCTTGTTGGACCCACCGCAAGCCTTCAGCATTGGACATCTGGTCTCACCAGTCACGACTGCACATCCACAGGCCAAGCCCTCTCCCCAGGCACTTCAGTAGACCTCCTCCGTATGAGCCCCCCCTTTGCCCCGTTGACCAGAGGTGAGGTTGGTGTCCAGCTTTGGTGTGGGAGCCCAGTTTCAGGTACATAGGATATAGGCAAAAATATTCATACTTCTGACATATTTAACACACTGTCTGGGAGCAGAAAAGCTATTGGTGACCTGTAACGTAACCATTATGCTATGAAAGGTCATAAACTGTGCACCCAGATGTCCTTTTTTAGGTAACAGCATAATAATTTTATGCAAATATCTGCTCTTTTCAGTACTGCTTTTCTTCTCATCTTGGAGTTTTCACTCTTTCCACATGTCCATCTTAGCCCAGTTCTAGCATTTGATGTTAAATACATGTGATTTCTTTTGTTATTCTCATTGTTGCACGTGGTCCAATTCACTAGCCTGATTTTTTTTTTTTAATCAACTATTCAATGTCATGTAACCCAAATAATAGCTTATATGCCTAAAGTAAAGCAAAGTTAATGTGATAGCAGAAATCCCTAGCTTATTTTTAGGAATGGAGCTTTTATTTCATGTGCTATTGATCATCAAGAGACAAAATGTTATTGCAGGTTTCCTCTGTACTGTTCCTATAGCACCAGTGTGGGGGAAGTATGAAGATCAAAAAAGCAGAGAAATTATATTTCTTTCAGAAATGTAGATACAAGTAGAAATGGTAAAAAAAAAATAAAGATAAAAATATTTAGATAAAAATTTAGAGATATGTTAATCTCCTGTTGAAATCTAGCTCTTTTGACCAGCTCTAGGACAACTCAAAGGACTTGGGCAAACATCAGACCAAAACTATTTTTGACAGTGTTCTGAAAATATTGGCCACCTTTTACAGTCAGACATGCAGAGGGTTTAGATTTAAACATTCACTGTCAAAACTGGCATCATTTTATCGTAGTTGCAAAAACCAGTCAATGCCCTTGCCCTGGTGAAGGTGATTACCTCCATGCAAGCCCTCACCAAAACGTCAAGTCAGTATAAATGAGCTCTCCGAGCGAGCACGGCCGTCCCGCAGCCAGCAACACGTTGGGAAAGAAAGCGGTCTGGAGCTCAGCATGCCCTCAGGATCTGTTTTGATTCACTGTGCATCATTTTTCCATGTTGCCTACCGAGGCTCTTCTATAAAAATGATGTACATGTTTCATTTTAAGTAATCTCTGGTGCCTCATAGCCTTGCTCTTTGAAATAACCAAATCTGAATATCCATTACTGCAAGGTATTTGAGGGCAGGTTTCCAGACAAGATCCTTAAATCATCCTTGTACCAAGCACATGTTCACAAATCCACCTGTGCAAATTACTGCATTTACCAAATTTATTTTTTTTAATGCATAATTATTTTTGCCAAATCAGGAAAATTTCACAAGGCAGGAACAAGTAAGGATTCAGTCAACCCCTTGCATCTGTTCATAAAGATAAAGGCAGAAGTGGAAGAAACAGAGTCTTGAAAATGAGAATAAATCAGCTCCTAGCCCCAGCTGCTTATTATTTTAAGCACCATGAAAATTGTAATGTTAGCAAATTTAACTCTTCCGCCCTTCTACAAGCGATGAGGTATTTTCTTCTTTGGGAGTCTGCCTGGGTGCGACTACCTTTTACCAGCTGAGCATACAACGAGGTTGAGCAGCTTAGACAAATGAATCATATTCCTCATCCCTGCCAAAAATCTGCCTCACCCTCTGGGGAATACGGTAATCTCTGTCACTTTGAAACAACTCTAAATATCTTTAAAGAAGGCAGAGGATATAAACTTGATGCAAAAGCTCCTGGGCGAGGCTCTTTCTGCTGTGCTGTGGTCTCCCACTCTGATTTCACACGTAACACATCCTTCTGCCTGCTAGTGCGCTTGCAGAGAGCGTGCGGTGAAACACGTGGGGTTATTACCGCCGTGGGAAATGCTGGGGGCCGAATGCGAGGGCCACGCTTTTTGTAGTGGTCTGCTTTTCTCCTTTTGCAATATATAGAAACAGAAATTACGTCAAGGCTAGAGGTGTGGTGAGCAGCTTCATAAATCCCATCCATACGCAAGTGCCGTAGAGCAAAGCCTGCTCCATGCAATGGGCATGAGAAGGTATTTCTGGGGTGGATGTGCACTTGAAGTACTTTTGTGTACAAAGGCGGGGGTGTGTGTTATTTTTTCCCATCATTCTGGGACCTCATTCCGATTTTGGACATTTAGTGTATCTAGCTCAGTCCTGAGCTTAAATGTGCATATGCTTATGCCACCAATATGTTTTTTTAACTGCTTTAAATTTTTCTAACAGTTCAAATACCTCTCTCTGTAACATCCCTCATGGAAGCACAAGTCTCATGAAATTCCTCTGTGTGGAAATGACCCACAAACTAGGAAGAGATGAGTTGAGGTAATGTAAAAAGTCTCAGGTCCTGCAGTGGAGCACCATCTCTCCAGTCAAGTTTTCCCTGCGAGGAAGCGTTAAAAACAATTGCAAGTGCCACGCATGCCCTCCCCGTGCGCCCTGGGTGCTGCAGCCCCACCACAGGGTCGGCCGCACGCCCGCCTGGGCCGCTCCTGCCGCTGGAAAAATGTTCTCATTTCACAGACATCCTACAAAATCGCCGGGAGGTTTCGGTGTATGTCCAGGGAGAAGAGCCGGCATCACACCCACCACCACCGCACAGCTGTGACGACAACACCCCTTCACTGAGATGGTCCCAGAGCAGCGCTACGCGCCAAGTTCCGCTCTATGTAATACACACCATCACGAGGTCAAACCTACTGGCAAAATACAGATGGGTGGTAATTACAGGAAGGATTCAAGGTAACAAAACTTAAACCCATTAATAAGCTTTTCTATACACTTAGTGGTATACTAAGTATGTAACTATATATATAACCCATTAAGAAGGGCTTTTTTACAGTTAGTGGTATACCCCAGGGGACAGGGGAATACTCTGTAATTGATCTATGAGAAGATGAAAACCTTCTCTTTAGTAGCAGTTTGTCAGGGAGAAAAACTAAAGCGAAGTGTGACTCCATGAGACATTGTAATTTTTGGAGAGCTGCTAAAAAATAGAATCCCATCAAAGGAATAGGTGACTGACATCACAGAATATAAAGCAGGAGGCAGTTCAGCTTGTGGGAGGAATGCTACAAGGTATCTCCAAACACCTCATTCCTGAATAGCTCCAGCATTGCTCTATCACTCTGGAAAAATTGAAATTTTATTCATGTTGATTCAACCCCACTGAATTTGGTAGCACCCTGCAGTGTTACCAGAGGGAAAGATGTGACAAGGCAGTCCTTCACCATCAAAATGGATTTAACTTTTTTCCTTGCTTGCACATCATTTATGGCCCATGCTGTCTGCTCAGTCTTGACTTTGCAAGTTTCTGTTGCTCTCTGACTTTACTTATTGGTAAGGTGTCCTCTGACTAGCAGGTCTTGTGGATGTACTTAAAAGTGCTGAGAGAAAATGCTCACTGGTCATAATGCATTGACCCACCATGACAACACTCTACAGACAGCAGAGAAGGTCTGCTGACCGTGATAGTCCTGGTGTTGACTTCATTGGGTTTGGATTAGGATCTAAATACACAGAAATCCACCATCAAATCAACACCACAAAACTCATAATTTTGTGTTTAACTCTTGGATTCTCCAGACTGATTTTTTTTCTTACGTTGTAGAGTTGTTTCTGAATGTCAAGAAAGAAAGAAGAAAAGACGTTATTTAGCAATCCATACTTTACTCACTATTATTGCCTTACCCTTTTAAGAGTATGAATTTTCAAAATACTTGCTCAAAAATAATAATAAAAAAAGACTCCTGCTAATTTAAATGTAGAAACTGAAACTTCTGTGATAAAATTCAGCTGAAAGCAGTTCTGAGGAAAACACACACACAAAAAAAAACCCCACCAAAAAAAACCCCAAACCTGTTGTGATCAGATGTGTGTCAGTGTGGTTTGAGACTGGGAAATTGATCACTGCTCTTGGCTGTCTCTACACATTTCTTCCCATGCCCAGCTGTCCAAAGCTATTTCTCAAAATTCAGCACTACACTGTCCTTTGCGTAATAACTATCGCTCTTTTTTTTTCTAGAGAATTATGAATATTTTGTTCCTGTAAGAAGGGAACGCAGTGGTAGGTATTATCTTGAAAGTACAAAACTGCACGTTCTGCCCAAGAAATACTTTCCAAGTACTTTAATAATCAGCTCTTCATATGTTTGTACCAAGGCAGCTTCATGGCTCTGAAGGGCACCATGGGTTGTTTATATCCCAGGGCATAAATCCCACCACTCCTGGAGAAATCTCCTACCAGCCACCACTCTCAGGGAAGGAGCCATCTTTGGAAATCTTCACTCAATATTTAATTTTTGTCTGAGCTATTTCCTGGGAAGGAAACACAATCCATAAAAAGAAAATAATAAGCATCCGGGCAAGCGTGTCAGGGCAGGGATGTCCTGCAGCGGTGGGGTAACATTAAAAGAGCTGCTACATAGCCCTCTTATCGCCGCCAGTGCATTTAGTTTGGAAATGCTATCAGTGGAAAAACAGTATTAAAATGAAGAGAAGCAAGAGCTGGACACCAGAGTGTTATTTCTTGTTTAGAAATTTTGTAAGGCGGCATGTTAAGGCATCTCTGATCTCCTCATGCCTCCTCTTCGGGAGCCACTCTGCGCTCTTCCCAGTCAATAATGAAACTACCCATCGTTGCAAAGGCACAAGCCAAACCTGGCAGACCCATTCACGTATTTCAGATAAGGTTTTTGTGTATACATATATCATTATGTATAATAATAATAATACGTATTATAATATGCCCATATAGTACATATAATACATATGCTGTGTATTATGCGTATGTTATTATGGATATTATAATGCATAAATACAAAATATAGTAATATAAATCTATTATATTACATTTATAGTGTATATTATATACTATTGTTTATCTATACCTATGTATATATTATTATGCATCTATTATTCTGTTATTTATGTAATACAACAGATGCATATATTATTACATCTTTTATATAATTAATATATAAATACATGTGTATTTATTATATATGATGGTATGTGTTTTTGTCCTGGTTTCAGCCAGGGTAGAGTTAATTTTCTTCATAGAAGCTACTGTGAGGCTGTGTTTTGGATTTGGGATGACAAAATGTTGATAACATGCTGATACTTTCAGTTGTTGCGAAGTAGTCAAGGACTCTACCTTGGCTGAAACCAGGGCAGTATATTTATATAATTTATAACTATATAATTCTTTAACTATATTGTATCTTATCATTATTATTACCATCGTGTATTTATGTGTTCCCGCTAACACCGCTGCCGCCTCGCTGCCTTCTTCAGTGATCTCTCCTCCTGCTTATCCATTCAGCAGCGCAACCCTTGTTTTGATCCCCGCATCCGTGGTGCTGCGCTCGGGCGGGAGGCAGTTGCCCAGCCTGGACCAAGACCCAGGCACGAGCAGTCCGTCACGACAGGGCACGTGGGACTGCCTGCACCGCGCCGGAGCACCGGGGACGAGCGAAGCCTCGTCGTTCGCCCGGGTCCTGGGGCCTCTCTAGAGACCAGTCACCACAGCCCTGTCTTTGCTCTGTGATGGACAGAGCCAGAGGCAGCCAGGATATAGGGCCAAACTTTGAGGCAGAAAGCCGACTATCTTATATTTATGTATAATTGTGTAATAAAAATATACCCTTTGAATGATTTGCAACAGATTTTGTCAAAGTGTCCTACTTCAACATCATGGTCTTCAAGCTCCCATCACCATGCTGGAGGAACCAGGACCACCTACATTTAAGGCTTTGGAAATAGCCTTTCACCAGTGATACTCATCATGTTTCGTATCATTCACCTCAGGTTAACTTTTGCTTTTGGACATTGAATACCTACTGCAAAAAATAACAGTGCACTTGCTGTAACTCAGCGTAATGAAACAAGTCAGTATATTTTTCTTCTGATCAACATTAAATAAATTAAATAAAAATCCTCTCAAGTTACTTCACCTTACAGAGCTTCTGTATAGCTTCTTATAAATGTAATATATAATTGCAGAGCTTCTTATAACACTGGTTACTTCACCTTGTACAGCATCTCCTTCACCTGATACCGCTTATGTAAAAAGTGGCTCAAGAGCAGATAGCAACTTGCAACTTAATTTTACTCAGGACTTCCCAATTATTACGACCTTTCTCAGGGCACTCCAAGGAAGGAGCCACCAAGCTGAGCCAGGAAGTTTAAATGGCAGTGAGCCCAAGCGCCCCAAGCTCACGGGCTTTTGGATCCCCTCCTGCGCACCATCCATGTGCTGTGGAACCTCAGGACATCAACAGCAGCTCCGATATACCACTCCTGGAAGACGTATACACATGCACACACATTGCTATATGAACATATATATATATTTTATATCTATATATATAAACTCAAAATGGAAGCCGCTTTTCCTGCTAACGCTGTCATCAGAAATGCAAGCGAACTGCCAAGCGGTGGGGATTTGGAGCTACCAATAAAAACAGAAACCCGACCCCTCCCCAAGATGCCAGAGAAACCCCCCAACATCCTGACGTGCTAAGGCTGCGTCTCTCTTGTGTTTGAAGTAGTTGTGAGACAGAGCAAAGGCACTTCATGGTCTGGTGTGGCAGAGACCGGGGCACCCTCGGCAGGAGCCCACAACGCCGAGGCACAGGCAGGTGGAAGGAGTCTGTGAGCTGCTGCTTTCCGAAGGGAAACAGGAAAAAACCACCATCACACAGAACCTAGAGAAACCAAAGTCAAAACAGGAACTAGAGTACGACTCGAGACGAGGAAATAAAAGCAACTTTTCAGGCACACCCCGGCGGGGGAGGAAGCTGGGCAGGCCTGACCCAGACCTTGCCATCTGCTCTGTAATTCCTGCCCTTGTCAGGAATTGCACCAAAAAGCTACCAGGCTCCACCAGCTATTTCTCCATCTATCTAATAAAAAAGTCTTTCAAGGTATGGCTTTTCTCAAATTAACCCGTTCAGGAAGGAGAACATAACCTCCACATCTGACACAGCTGCAGAGGTTTTCTCAAGGTACAAACAAATGCAAACTTAATTATCCTGATTACTTAGCATAAGGTTATTAGTTGTTTATTTCCTTTGTTCCACTCTGATTAGAAACGTAATTAAATTGAATTACTGAATAACCTATTCCTATTGTTTCCGCGGGCCTTTGAGCTTGATGCTGCTCGCAGGACTATGGATCTGTAGGCATAGTACCCTCTGAATTTACTGTGTGTTTGCTACGGCACAGCAACTGCTAATCTGAACGATTTGATTCCATGGCAAATACGAGATTATCTAACTCCCAGCAGAAAGCAAGCAACCTATCTGGAGCTACCCTGTATTTCCCATCGGCAAGAGAAATGTATTTGGGCAATTACTGTTAAGCAGCTGAAGGAAAGTAGTTTGTTAATCCCTGGTGTGTCGATGTCCTCAGTCACGTCGGTGGGAATCAGGACTGGTTCCCTTGGGGATGGCGGGTGAAATTCGCCTTTCCACAGCGCAGTCTGATCTGAAGGGAAGCGCTTGTATCTCTCTGCCTTAAAGAATATTGTTGTGATTGGCTTGGGCTGAAGTCCGCAGCCAGGCCTTGCTGTTGCCATGATGTGGATTGGGAACGGCTGGTGCTGTCCTTGCTTCCAGCGAGCAGACACGAGAGGAGGGATGTAGGCTATCCATATGAGGGGTCCCTTTCCTTGACTTTTGCAGTCAAGAAGGAAAGAGTGACTTAGTGCAGGAGTGTAATTCGGTGCTAAATTAGGTGCTGTGACCACTACAAATTCTTATTTTTCTGATGACAGTAGGACTAAACAAATGATTTGCAAATACATCTCCTCTCTTCCTCATGCTACGCCCTGAGGCCATACTGTCCATGCTCTCCCAGCCTCCTTGATGCTTTTTGCTTCTGGCACATTGACATGAACAGCTGTGCTACAATTAATACCCAAACTCCTGCATTTGGGATTAGATCCAAATACTATTCTACTTAAATTAATTCCTGCCTAAGACTTCCTATGTGGCCCAGTGTTTTGGCTTGCACTCTGCTGTTTTAGTTGTTGCACTCCATAAAGAAGTATCACACTGGAGGGTAATTTGCTAAAATACCTGCAATGATAGACCTGCACGGACCCCAAGAAAATTCTAAGATCAGACCACAACACAGGATATTTGGCGTTTGAGATGTCCCCAGGTTGAATTGGTGTTGAGTGGCCAAGGCTGAACTTCCAGTCAGAGAAAGAAGTCATAGTTCTCACCTTGCAATAGGTCTCTCTGGGGAAGGTTTCTGTAGGTGCGCTCACCTGAGCCAACACTGGGCTGTCAACTGGAAGACCATCAGATCTGAATGAAGACTCTGACCATCCTTCTGCAGCACAGTTCCTTGAGAGTGCAGGAGTGACGCACAGGTTAGATTAGAGACCTAGAAGAGCTGTGTTAACCAGTGTCACCTCCTCTAACAAGGACCTATTAAGAGCAGATTGGCTACATCCCCCTGATTGCACATATGCTTCTGGGGAGAAAGAAGGTCAGTGAAAAGGCGTAGGCTTCAGCTACTGGCCCGACATGATGTGAAAGCTGCTTTAAGAGAGCCTGTGCCAGGGCCACTTTTTGAACCAAAGACTCAACATTGTAAAGTGCCCTTGAATAAACTCTGGATATTTCCTTCTATCAGTGCAATGAGTATGCTGAACCAGTGAAATATTGGTTTGAGGATGGAGGGCTTAGGAGAACACTCAAATTGTCTGTCAGTGGGCCTGTCATCACTATTGACTTGTGGTGATAGGAAAGCAGAATATATCTATATTTCTGTCTGTAATGCGATGGCCTTTTGAACCACTATCAGGAGACTATGATAAATAGGCACTGCCTTCCTTGACTGCACGGTGGACTGAAGATGTTTTTATTTGAATACATATAAATTCCTCCTATTGTGGAATTCCATATAGCAGCCTGGGCTGCCTTGCAATCTAATGTGACGTGTCATAAATTAAACTTGTTGCTCAGGGCTCAGGAACTCAGAATAGATGATCATATCCTTCTGAGATCCATACAGCTGGAAGTGATTGAGGAGTGTTTACTTATTCCAAAATTTCTGATCATGGTATGAACTGGTAAGGGCAGAGAAAAGTCTAATGACTTGCATGGAGCTGATAAAATGCAAATGTTCTTCTTGCCTGTTTGACAGCACGGCACATGTAGGTGCAGCCTGGCCAACTTGTGTGTGCTTTCTTGCCTGGAAGCCCTGCAGTCTTTCTGATGGGTTTGATTTAATTCCTGTAGATGCTGACTGAGGAGAGGCCCCCTCTGGGCTAGAAAGCCAAGTTTCAGTGGATAAATTCCACCCACAACAAGCTCACAATGGGGTGAGCTCACAGAAGGAGTGCAGGGTATAATTTGGGGCAAGATCTACCTTTAACCTGCAAACTATCTAGGTGAAAGTAGGATTGTCTTCCCTGTGGTGCTTGGCACTCTCTGAAGATCCAGCATGTGTGTAGAGACACAAAAATACTGTGAGCTTGCCATTAGAAGCAGATGGGGAAAAAAAAGTCATTTAGATTAAAAGCTGCGAAAGATATCCAGGTTTTCTGAATCCCATGTTTCCTGGAGTAAAAGAAAAAAGAATTTTTTGATTTTTAATTACAGAAGGGAACTGTCAGGTAGTGAAGGTTCTTCTTCCTTACACTGTGGGTGTAGCTTCCCTACAGCTCCCGGGCCATACTGCAGGCAGTAAGAGAGCTCTTCTCAACTCCAATTTCATATGCTAGTACTTTTTATACTGTTTGATGCTTTCATGTTTTTTTCTTCAAATGACAATGCTTTTTTTTTTATGTGTGACTAACTTTACAAATTGTCTTTTTCTTTATTTTTTGAGAAATTGTTTCTATTCACTTGAGTGATTGATACTGCTGGGTACTGTATTCAGCAATTAGTAACTGTGGGACAACATGTTCCTCGGATATAGTCTCATACAATTTTTGATCAGTAAAGATTGTTTTCACTTGCAGAAAAACGATTCATTTGAGGCTTATATTACTACTTTTTTTTTTTTCCTGACACCAGGAAAACAGACATATGTTAACACTGGGATCTATAGATTTTACCTCTTCCATTGTGGCAGTTGACAACATTTTGTTGTCAGCGGGGCATTACGAATGCAAGGAATAATCTCTGAAGCTGATTAGGGGGTCTGGGTTTTAGCAAAGCAAAGCAATGAACATGTAAAAGCAACTTGTAAACTTTTGTAGCTTCACTGCTGAGTTCTTCCCTTTACTATTTGTATTAATTAAAATGTGTGTAAATCAGACAAATATAAATGTCAGTGACAACAGTAGTTAGCAGAAATTTAAGTGTGCTTCTATTTCCTGCTCTGCTGTATTTTCTCTTGCTGTTTTCACTATGAAGGACCAGTAAAATGAAGGACCAAATTATTTCCTTCCCTTGTGTTGAAAAGAAATGTGCAAAGCAGCAGAAAGTTTTAAGCAGGAATGAGAATGATAGAGAGGAAAGAGAGTAGGAACTGGGAAAAAAAAGGGAGGAAAATTAGAAAAATATAATTAGATTTGGGAATATGAAAGAGGAACGGAAAGTCTCTATATGGTAATACTTGCTCCAGGGATTAATTCAGGATTTACTGCTTATTTTTTCCTCGTTAAAATGCATCTTGTGTGTTCATTACATTTCAGGAAAAACAATTCAGCCATCATTACTACTTAATGTTAATGTCATACATTAATAATAATCTGTGGACACTTGCTCTGGAAAACACTCAGGCACCTGTACTGTTCCGGAGCTGAGGAACAGTAGCTACTAGTAGCTATTTAACCCACTGAAACCTGTTTATTACCCAATACACTTAAAACTAGTAATTAATCTCAGGCTAGTCCTGTGGGAGAGAAACCGTTGCAAGGAGAGTTGTCATTTTATGAGCTCAAGACGGCTGTGGATGATAGAGGCAAGGACACTTGATGTCTTTGCTGACAAGCATCCTTTGTAAACAAGCACAGCAAAATATAGTAACCTGTTAGCGGTTTGGCATCTCACATTGACGACTGACACATCTACTCCTGGATCCAACAAGCCACGGGTTGGGTGTCATTCCTCTTGGTGAGGAGGCAGGGTCTTGACAGATGGTTTCTTCACTTGTCCTTCGGGAGTTGGCGGGAAGTCCCTTACTTTAGCCAGTAAAGTCCTATGCTACCTAGACTTTAATGCCCATTAGCTTCTATATGCACATGGCTAATGCCTTACAGGTGTTGGCAGGATAGCTGGTGAGACGGTGAAATCGTCTTATTTTCAAGTTACCTCATCCCAGTTGCGTATGAAAGCTTTTGGTATGAACTACGGTTTCGTCTCAACAAGGGAGAAATACATCTGAAAATCCCACGTAGCGGCAAAAGATTCTTCCCCGCTGCAGCTCTCGGCAAAAGAGGAGTTTCGGGGTTGCTGCTGGACGCAGCTGAGCGGGTCTGCGCCTGCGCCCGGGCTGCTGCGAGGGCTGTGTCAGCCCGGCCAGGCTGCAGCAGGGCTGTAAAGCTTTCAGCAGAGCTCGTAGCTGGGGTAGCAAAGCTTTCCCGTTTAAAGTCAACTTTTAAATACCCAAGTAGGGTCCCCAAACGCAACGGATCAGGTGTCGTACTTTCATTCTTTTCAGCACAAGCATTTGCCTCGTGTGCAGCGACTTGTGCACCCTTCTCAACAGGAGAAGATGATGACAGTCAGCTATTTCTTGGATACAGTTGTGTTTATTGGCAAATAACGTTCTCATAAGCACGAAGATCGTACAGAGCCAATTTGCTTTTTCATATTTCCAAACCTGGCCTTCGACTAGCATTCTGTCCAAAAAGTGGTCTTCTGGTTTTCTTTCTGACTTACAAATGTGGCTTCTGCTGTCTGCACGGCTTTCTGCTGAAATTCTGCTCTCCTATAAGGAACACACACACATATAAATGCTGAACTAATTAATTCCCAGTGTTAGTGTTTATGTTAAGTCTAGTCCTTGGCAGCCGCTGCCATTGTTTTAGGTCTGACTGAGCAGTGGGATATTTAATTGTTTGCTCATTTAGTCTGAAGAGAGAGCAGCCAGCATAACCGTAAAATCCAGTGAGAATTGTATGCGACCAGCTTGAAAAACAAAGATATATTTGCTGGATTTCACCCAACCTCCTGCAAAACAATGCTTCAGCAGTGCATTCGGAGAAGGGCTGCCGTCTTCATGTGCTAAGGGGAAGACTCAAGGAGTTTCTCGTGTGGAGAGCGCAGACCCTGCCACCGTGCATTCCCACCAAGGAAACTGTGTAATTAAAAAAAAAAAAAATAAAAAGGAAAAGCTCTGCAAAAGTAAAGTATTTTTAAAGCGTTATTTAATATGATTTTTTTTTTTTTAAATTGGGTTACTCCTGTGTGGAAATGGTCCTGTGAGCAATTGTCCAGACTTAGCTGGGGAGCACAGCAAGGGTAGGGATGATGGATAGCTTAGGCTGGGGTGATGAGCCCAGGAACGCATTAAGCCAAGCATTGCCACCAGCAGCAAATCTGGTACATGAAACTTAAGAGGAGGAAAACCCTGGATCTTACTTCCCTTGCCAGTTCTGTTCCTCACGTTGCCCATCCCTATATTTCTGAGGACCACCTTAAGAGGTTATTGAACATCAGGAAAAGCTTTGAGGTTCCTGAAAGGAAGACAATGCCATTTCTAACAGAAGTTTGATTAGTTCTAATGCCTACAGGTTATACATCAATAGGACCATTTCCACCACCACAGTCACTCTGTAAAGATACCATATAAGTGTTTCCACTAAATAAATGATTGGATGAAGGAATATCGTTTGCACAATTATTTCATATTGATAATTTATACATTTTCAACACCCATTAACTTGTAATTCACAACAGCAATTTATTCCTCTGTGTTCATCCAGTATTTATCTCTCTGCTACGAATAGTGGTGGCCTATTTTTGGCCACCAGGGCTAGTAAAGAAATTAATAAACTGACTTTATGGTTATGTATTACCCCTTGGTCTTGTAGCAGTAACTATGAGAATCCCAACAGCTGATATCTGTCTTTTGACAGGCGCAGCATCTTACCTTTTTGGTCCTGAGCGTAGATTTAAGGAAAGTTCAGCCTTTCGGTTACTCCTGTATGCTACAATTTATTATGTACCTAAATGTTCGGAAGCTGTTAACATCACAGGCTGTAAGAGCGCCTGTTTGAGAGCTGGGTAATCTTCCTCTACGCGCAATGGAGTGAAAGGCTCTTCTAGAGAGCACTTCAGAGCACCTCAGCTCAGCGGCCGCTCTGGCTTGTCCATCTTTACAGTTTATTACTAGAAAATGTATTAAATGAATAGCGGTCCTTACTGGAACATATACAATAGACAACTGGTTGACCCCTTCGGTCCAGCGGTGTTTCTGTTCCATCTCACCGTGGAGGGCGAACACGGAAAACAGAAGCTATGGGGGGCCCCCCGGCCGGTGTCCTTCGCCAGAGGGGCACAGAGCCGACTCTGCTTTGCACTGCCTGGAGGCTGTTGGAGAAATTCAGCAAATTGTGCCCCAGCGTGGGGACCAGAGCTGTGCAGTGTGATTTGAAGGGGTCGTATCTGTGCTGGCTTGCTGGTGAGCCTGGGTTTGAACCATCAAGCAATCTGGGTTTAAATGGGATCCTGAGACCCAAGTACAACCTTGAGATTACCCCAGAGCCCAGCACCCGATGCCAGTACCTGTAAAATTCCAGTCGGAATAACGATGTCAGAGAAATGAAGTGCTGCATTATTTCAGCATCCTCAATGGCATTCCTCTCCCTTGCCATTAACCGCCCGTCAATCATCTGTAGTTAAGTTTAAGGCAATGAGTAACTCGATGATGCAACAGAAGCTACAGCTCATAATTGATCTCCTCAGGCACCAGAAATAAAATGTGATACATTTGATTGATCTATTGTCAAAATAACCGCGGTTTAGAGCAGCTTTTTATTTTAAAGAGTTTTCATTTTGTTTCCCAGGACTTTGGCAAAAGGATTTTTCTTCACCTGATTGAGGAAAACACAGGTGATAGAACGCTCAGGGCTGACCTCCAGGTGGAAATACACTGTAAGAGGTATTCCTGAATAACTGTATCTGATGCAGAAATGAGAACTGTTAGTATTATTCCAGAATAATTATTTTTGAATGGCTATTTTGGTTTAAGCCTCCATGAAGCCACGCTGTTTCTGAATTAGCTCTGAATATGGATTGCAGTCAGTCCAAAAAAGCACTCCTATTCTGAAATAGAAGCATCCAGAGAGGATGTACGCCCAAATAATGTTCTGGAATAGCTATTTCGGAGACTTTCCAAGCGCTGAGGAGCCCTGAGGGCAGGCACTCCGAGGTCTTCCAGCAGCGCCGGGGCGGCCAAGTTTTGCATGGCCAAAGTGCAAAGTGCTGTCAGATTTAGGGCGGAGCGGGGAAAGCTGCCGCTCGAGCCCTCCGTGGAGCTCCTGGGGGGGTTCGGTGTGCAGGGTTTCTTCCAGAGGAGCAGATCCTGTCCCTCAACACGCATCTCCTAGCTTGCAGGTCTGAGGACGCGTGATGCTGAATGGGCCTACGTCCGCCGGTCCTGCTGGGGTATTTTAGCTTGACTGCCTCTCTCTTGTGTTTTGGCAGACCTGCAGTTATTTTATAGAGGTAGCCCGAATAATACACTGAAAATACACATTTTAATTTCTGCTTCTTATTTGCCCTATAATTCCTTACATATAAAGAACTCTCCTGCATCTCTTCTTACAAGGTCAAAATTCAGCGTGGGATCTTCTCTTCACTCTTTGCTCAAGAATTGTTTATCTTAATGTTTTAGAATTTCTTTTTTTTTTTTTTTTTTTAAAGAACCCTTAAAGACACCCTGTGTCCCTCAGAGTCTGGAAAAAGAGGTAAGTTCTCAGAGAAAAATTGCTTTTCTTTTCCCATTGCTCCTTCCTCACCTGTCACGGAGTTCTGAAAAAACATTGAAATAAAACTTTCACGTGAAACATTTTCTCTCAGACTGAACAGTGAGATAACTATTTGAGTTTTATTTACAGTATAATGAGTGTATAAATGAAAGTATAAAACATTTACGTATTCACTTTCCCAGCTTCTTCTATAGGAATACATTTTTTCCGCTCTATTGCATTGCAACCTATTTACATATACAATTATAGCTTTCCTTTTTGCCAGTGAGTCAACAGCCATGCCTTGTTTTCAGTGTTTCTATTATTTTCCTATTATCACAGACATATGTTAACAAGTACAGTATATATGTAAGTAACTTTACATTCCTTATAGCTATAAATGCAATATAAAGTGTATTTGCCATAACCCAAAATAAAAATATACTCATTTCTCTAAAGACATATAGAAGGGGTTTTTTTATCTACACAGTGTACAAAATATCTATAATTTCTGAAGAAATTAATAAAGTTCTGGTTTGGTAAGCATGTAGCTGCTTTAGATCTTTCTAATTTTCCCATATTTCCATTGTTGTGGAAGATATTTCTAGGAAACTTTGTATTTCTGTATATTTTCTTTTAGAAATCACACCTTCCTTGCCTTGCTAGGAGTCCAGCAGTCCCCTTGCGTCCCTGAAGGCAGGCTGGCAGAACTGACCTCAGTAAATGGCTGATGGCATATGATGATGCCGGAGTGTCGGTCGGGCAGGCGAGCCCCACCTGGGCGGGGGGATAGGTCCAGTCCGTCTCTGCTCTCCAAGCAGCCCCGTGGCATGAGCTCCCAGCAGGGCCTGACCAATTCCCAAACAAAAACATCTCAGGACCTCCTGGGCAAATCCAGCCAAACCCTCGCTAAACATTTGGAGCTTGAAGTGAAGAAGCTGGGGTTGAGCGCTGACGGTAGGTAAGGCTGATACCAGTGAAAAGCAGCTGCAAAGTGCGGTGGGAGAATCTGCCGAGGCTGCAGGTCCCTGATGCTGCAGGGCTGAGGGCACCACCAGCGTCACACAGGGCTGTCTGTGGGTACATGCCATAAGCCAGACTAGGGCACCAATTAAGAAAACAGGATATTAATACAGGTTGTTCTGCTGTTGTTCTTTAGGTAGGTGAGGTCCTTGGTCCACTTCTTAGCACAGACATGCAAAAAATTATGCAGTGAAAGGAGGTAATGGAGCCCCAGGAGTCATTGTGGATAATGGTAATGAAATATCAGGCAGAAACACAAAATTAGGGTTTTCTAGGAAACAACTAGAGAACAAACCAGAAAACATTATGAAATTCATGGTGTAGCTGCATCTTGAATTACCACACGTTCTTTTCTTTTCCCACTTTATATAGCGAAACAGAACCTGGTCCAGGAGATGATGTGTGTCTCTGATGACAACATCTGACCATGGTCATGATGATGCCGTAGCAAGCAAGAACAGAAGGCAAAGTGTATGGCAAGGACTATGGCTCATTACCTTGAAAGAGGCAAGAGTGAAGCCAGATTCGAGGGAATTCTTTAAAATCATGAATACCATGGATACACGAATTAGGGAGCATCCACTGAAATCACCAGGCAAAGTTTTGAAATAAAAAAGAAGAAAACACAATTTTTGTGCACTGGAAAACTGAAATGTAAACATGTATGGCTGCAGGATATGAAGGGCTGTGTTTTGTCAAGGGTTAATAGTTTCACTAAGTAGGAGATTGCTGGAAGCTAAAGGGAAGGTGTACTTGAAGAAACACCACTCTATATTTTAATACTTTTCCCTCAAGGAACGGCTACTGACTGTTGTCAGCCAGCAGAAGGATAGACCTTTGGTCTGACTCATTGCAGCTGCTGTTATCTTTGTGATGAAAAAGTGCTTTTCATCAGCGGCTGCACAAAGCTTTCCTGCAGAAAAGTTTCTTTAGATGCTGTCATATTCTGTAGTGTAGGATCATTAAAAAGGAAACAGATGCTTCAGAATAATTTTAGAATAATAAATCATTTTTGTTTGAGGCATTCACAGAAAGCTCAACTATATTAAAAATGGTGGGGAAAAAACCCCAAACGTTTTCTTTAGTAAGTTTACCTAAAATGGCCCCAGGTGATTCTATGGGACACCAATTGCCCTACTGTTGTTATTGCACGAATTATTATCTGTTAAGAAGGGAATCTCAGTGCCTACGGTACAACACATTCATTTCAAATTTAATAAAAAACTGTGAGAGGTCTTCTTCAAAGTTTATGATTCTATATCCCAATTCTCCAAGTCCATCTACCTGATCCTGAGGACGGCAGATATTAGAAATAGTGGGGGGATGGTACACCAGCTAACAAAAAGACTTAATCCCTCAAGCATCTCTTACATCGCCGAACCGTGGAACTCCTCCCCTCACTGCTTTCTCCTCCATGGTCCATTGCTCTTGCACGTATCCGTCTTTTCGGAGGGATTTCACACCATATTTCACATGAGGCATAACAAAGTGCTGATTTTTAAAAACACAAGAAGCCAGCACCATCGGAGGGGTGGGGTTTCCCTTGCACTCAGTGCACTTACCAAAGCAATATAGTGATAGTGCAGAGATAAAACTGCACAGAAACAATATGAACCTTGATAAAGTGCATCTAAGTGTGTGCGTACGTGTTGAAATATGGCCCAATTATTGCCTGAAATTGCGAAGAGCGCCAGCCATTGTGTTTTATGCAATCAGTCTTGGAGATGAGGGGTAGGAGAGGTTGTGCAGATGTTTGCTTTTTTAATCACTGTTCTCTGAAGAATAAAAGGTATCTGCCCAGTCACAAAAGCACTTTTTATTATAAATGGTGGAGGAGTGGAAAAGGAAAGAGTTCTGTAAAGTGGATGGGATGATTACTACTTCCTTTCAGATCAGGGTGAGGGCTCTAAGCACTGGGGTTTGGAGTCCAGCTCAGTGACCTTGACTGTTCAAGACCCATGGAGCTGCTCCATGAGTGGAGAGCCATCCCTTCCCCTCCAGGCTGGTGGTCAGGCCACCACCTTGGATGGGGGAGCAATTGCTCTCTTGGTCTCATCATCCCAGAGCCCCGCAGCTCATGTGGGTATGACTGACCCTCTCCACTGGAAGAGGTCTCTTTTGTCCTTCAGGGACAGGGAGAGTTTTTGATGGCAGAGGGAGACTTCATGAGCTCTGGTAGAACAGGAATGAAAATACAGATCGGATTTTGTTTCTTTTAAAAAGAAAAACAAAACACCTCTAGTTTCCTATTTCCTATCCAGCACTAATTATCAGTACGCTCTGAACGTATCTTTTTTCTTTTCTTCCTGCTGTAAAACTATAGTCACTGCTTTACACTCTCCTATAACTCTGGTTTTGGGTTTCCCTGGAGGATATCCTGTAAACCTTTACCAAACAAACTCTAAGAAAAACATTTTGCCGTGTAAAAAAAATCCCTTGTATTTTCTTTTGTTCCTGGATTTAGCCAAACCTTTTGTACCGAAGTAGGGTGCTCTTCCAGGCTTTAATGCAATTCAAATACAAAGTACTTCTATACCTCCACTGAAGTTTTTACTAGATTCACGTAATGAAGCAATGAACATGCCTGGTTGGTTTGTTTCACCAAACATATTCACTTTGGAGGTTTTAATCCCATTTTACATATGTTCAAAGACACCAGAACTGCTCTGTTGGCTGGCACTGCAAGAGGAAGGATGTCCTATTTGCGCAGGAACACCTGAGGTGGAGCAGCAGAAATGCCAACATGAACAAAGCCACTGTTGTTTCTCAGTTGCCTACAAAAGGCTAACCCTGGCCTAGAAAATGCTGTGCTATGGTAATATCGGCTAAGAGTGCTGTTTTTAAGACTTAAACTATTATATCAACAGATTATACTGACAAAAACAATGATACTTTTTTTCCACCTTTTTGCCATTTGAGAAATGATATTAAGCTCTACCAACAAACCCCACAAAACCTGGGGAAGGCTAAAATGAAGGACACCTGATGGCACAAGGAGGAAACATTGTACTGGTGTTCAGGTTAATTTGCTGATCCATATGCCTTGGCTTGCCGTGGTATCTTAGTCTACAACAAATGCATACCATTTCCTCACTGAGTCGGCAGGAAATGAATGCGTGTGGTGTTTCATTACCGCTGTTAATTTAGTTGTCAGTGTACAGTGGTACAAGACGCTCACTTAAGTGGTGTCATCTACTTCAATCACCAGCTCTCAGGCACTAAAGAGAAAGCATTTCACTGGCTTTTTTGTTCTCCATAGGCTATTAAGCCTTGAAGGGAAGGACCAAATCTCAGACATACCTGTGAGGCAGAAGGGTATTTTCTGTTTATTGCTATATCAATCTCAGGGAGTGTCTATTCTGATCTCTGCGCTAGCTGGATGCCTCCTGTACACAAGATTTGCCGAAAAGTAATTTGAGCACCTCTGCCTGACCCAGCATGGACGCGTCCCTAAGCCCAGGCTGTCTCTGCAGCGGTTAAAGGGGTGGTATAGGGTTTTTTAGGGCAGGAGAACCTCCACCGTGCATTATTAGTCAATGACCATCCTTGCTCAGCCATATTCTGGGCAGCACAAATACAGATCTCATTCAATGCCCACCCCACGCACTGTGGCTAAAGGTACCTTTTAAAATATTTGGCAGCAAAGCAAATGGAGTCACCCGCTCTCCTCCGCTTCCAGCAATTCTCCACAGCCTCCGACAGCACTTTGCTTTACGTTCAACCGCTTACAACCGTGCAAAAGGGCAGAAAGCGCCTAGAAGTACGCAGAAGGGAGTAAAAGGTTACTCCCACGCTGCATTTCTTTCCACGAGCTTCAATATTTACAGTGTGCTGTGTCTGCTGACTCCAGCCCAACATTTTTACGTTGGCAGCTAGTATTTCTGCCAGAGCGTTGCCAACTGTTGATCCAAAAGAATGAGATTTAGGGAATTATCTCACCACATAGAAAAGAAGAAACCTGTTTTCCTCATGGTTTTACTGACAGCTCTCCCATAGATCTTCCAAGGTTTAGAAAAGGCTAACTGCTACTAATAGAGGATTTGGGTAGGGGGTCTTTTTGGTGTTTCAGATATCCGGAGGTTTCAGGCAGCATCTTCAAAATTGAACATCTGAAGTTACTTGAATCCATAGCTAAGTGTCAGGCCAGTTCTCTCCTGGTGCTGAGGGGCTGCAGTATTCCCGGCATCCTTTGAAGATGGTGACATCTGGAATTGTTCAGCAGCTTTAAATTCCATCCCCTTTAGGTGCCTAAGCATGGATTTAAAAAAAAAAAAAAAAAAAAAAATTAGTATCTAGATCTTAAGATATTCATCACACTTTTTTCCTTCCTTAAATATGCTAACACAGTCCTCCCTTCTGCTCACATTTATGGATAAACCCTGCACATTCTTAGTCAAAAATCTTCCCACGTGAGAAATACAGAATTTGATTGAAGTGGGTCACTGTCATTATTTCCACTATGTCGGGTCCCTCATATATGACCTCACCAAAACTCAAAGTAATAATAACAACAACAATATTTTATAGTTCTGTGCCTATTACTCAGGAATCTCAAAAAGCACTTCTGAAACATTGAGCCAAGTAATGAATGTAACCCACCTATTTATATTTGGAGGGCTTCTGGAGGTAAGTCAGATATCAGTTTTGCAAGTGAATGAACCGAAATTTGGTAGGAGTCACAGAACAAATAAAAAAATTTAAACTGGAGATAAATGATTGCAGTAATAACAAATAAATAAACACTTCGTATTCCATTTTTGTTGTCTGAACTTTTAATTCCCTGATGTTTGTTTATTTGATCTGCTTTCTTCCCTCTTCCCAGGTCTAAGGCAAGTATTCTTCTAGATTTGATTAGATTAAGATCTTTCTCTTGCTCCAGCTTTGTAAGGGAGCAGAATGAGGTACTTTATAATGCTGAGGATCTGACTGCGCTGCTTTTCTCTAGCTTTGATTTCAATTGCCCTTTTTTTTCCCAGCCTCTTTTTCCCCTTCCCCTCATCTTGTACCTCCTTCTAGTATTTGCAAGGAGGAAAAAAAAAGACTAATGAAGTAGTTTTTATCACCAGATAAAAGTATTTTTACTAATTGAGTGATTCCGTAGGAAAAAATACACAGATGAACAGCACATCCGCGTGGGCTTTTTTTATTATTTTTCCCCCGTATAACCCCATGCCATTCCATACCTAGATCAACATTTAAGGAAAAACAGGACCACGCAAATCTCTAGGATCTACAAACTTGACATCTCTACCTTGCTTTTACACTGTATTTGGATATAACAACATTTTTAGCTCAGTGAGTAACACTGGCCACTTTGTACGTCACATTGTACACCATACACAACAATTTTGGACTGAATATAAAATTTACCTTTCCATTATTTTTGCTTTCTGCAGCTAATGTCATAATCTTAATAACACTCACACATGGGTTTTTTTTTCTGTGTTACTATAGCATAGGTCAAATTATTATCAGCCAAAATCTTTTCAGCAATGCCAGTTTGATAATAATTCACTAAGCTTCAATGCAGTTTTCATCCACAATGTAACAGCTTCAAGCCACAACTTGCAAACCTCCCTAAAGGACTCAAATGTTATGTTGGGGCCGCCCGGCACCATCAGCATAGCCACTGGCAGTGCTAAGTCATAAGCTTTAGATTTCTGTACAACGGCTTAAAATGAAATGGTTAGAGCACAAGTCTGATGAGGAGCAGCTGAGGGAACTGGGGTTGTTCAGTCTGGGGAAGAGGAGGCTGAGGGGAGACCTTATCGCTCTCTACAACTACCTGAAAGGGGGTTGTGGTGAGGTGGGTGTTGGTCTCTTCTCCCAAGTAACCAGCGATAGGACGAGAGGAAATGGCCTCAAGTTGCGCCCGGGGACGTTTAGATTGGATATTAGCAAAAATTTCTTTACTGAAAGAGTGGAACAGGCTGGCCAGGGAGGTGGTGGTCATCATCTCTGGAGGTGTTTAAAAGACGTGTAGATGTGGTGCTTGGGAACATGATTTAATGGTGGACTTGGAAGTGCTAGGTTAACAGTTGGACTTGATAATCTTAAAGGTCTTTTCCAACCTAAATGATTCTATGAATCTAGGAAATAGCTACTGACCATTGTAATGGGCAAGAGAAATAACTTTACTGTAGGGTAATGTTTCATGGAACACCTCCAACCACACAAGATGCTCATTAGCTGCAGAGCAAATACTGCAAAAGAGTTTGTTTTCTGCTTGCACTAAATAAACATGAGGGACTCTGCTATTTCTGATGGCATAGACATGCACTGTGCTCTCAGGTTTTGGCTGAGACATAAGTGCAGTGTTATCTTAAAGTGTTCTTTTCTTACATTATAACTAACAAAAAAGCATTACTGATCACATAAAAATCCAAAATAACAGCAAGAAATTTTTGAATACCAGTGTCTCTCTGTGATGAAAAGCATCTTTATTCTGTTAGAAACTGCATTTTTTAAGGCACTGTAAATCGTTCTTCCATGCCAAAGTTAAAACACTCACTTCCATTTTCTAGGAGATTAATAGTACAGTAAGACACAGTACAAAACTATTTTCTTGGAATATTTATGCAGTTTATAACATTACTTACTCATAGATGTCTTGATCATTCACAGATGGGAATTATAAGATAGCAGATAACAAAAAGGATTATACATAGTAATGAGCATGACAGATTTCTTATAGATTATTTTAAATTTAGCGGCATACGGATTTACGGCACAATACAACACCAACAACCATTTTGACAAAGGCATAAAAACCGAATAAATGTTCCATCAAATAGAAAATGTGACTTCTTTTCTTTTACTACGGAGAGCAGTTTAGTTCATTCCGAGGTTGAAATTATAGATCGCTGCAACAGCGGCTCTGCTTCGCTATCCCGCCGTTGCAGAGGCGGAGTAGGAAGCGGAACCGCAGTGTCTTGCCCTGGTACTACACACCGGCGCTGCGGGTGATGCTCTGTCCTATTAGCCAACGCACTTGACTAAGCTGCCACGTATCACACTATCGATGTAAGGAAATTTACTAGCAAAGCTGATGGTTTTTACTAGTTAAACTGGTAAAAATGGACATTTATCTTGCAATCAAGATATTTTCTACTGCTGATGTAACTAATGCTGCTTCGGGAACAATGTCTGCCTGCAGAGAAGAGCCAGCGTACCGGGAGAGATGTAATTCTACTGGAATAACGAGGAATTCCCCCATACGGACATCATGTGGGCTGTGGGACCACAAGGAACCAATATTCATTTAGACCATATTGCATTTCTAGAGTGTAAATCATTGTAATTTGCATCTCTAGTAAGCATATCTAGGAATAACCCATTAGAAATGCAGCTACCCTGTGGGTGGGTAAGGAGTATTCACCATCGAAGTCATGCTCCAGCTGTGTTTGCACAGTTTCGACATGGTGCTTCTCATCTAAGACTGTGCAACATTATTAACGTCTCCTGCCTTCAGAAAGCAAGGGGTGGGGGGGGGAAAGTACAAAAAGCCCAAATATCTTTCAGGCATGAGCTTTCCATGGGCTATTCCCTGACTCATATCACGCATTATAACCTCTGCTTGGGACCATACTGAAAGTCAAAAGCTAGGCTTTATTAATGTTATATTAATTTTTCCACAGACCCTCAGGAGAAACACCAGTGGCTTTTTTCATAGAGGGGGGTCAGCACTAGGATGGGTATTTCTATTGACTAGATCTATTGATTCATATGCTAGTGTAATTCACTTGTGTACTCAGGCATTTCCCTGCAGGTTCACTTAATGGAGAAAATCTCCAGAGCAGAGTTTCTTTGTGCTTTTATGTAATTAGATTAAGAACTTTTGTTTTGTTTGCCTAGTTATCACTATACTTATGGTCAGAGATAATGTAATGGCCAAGTTTTCAAAAATTATGCTTCCAGATCTCTGCAGAACACAAGGCTCAAGTAATTAAAGAAAAATATGTAACATTTTATATATATTCAAGTACATGCCCCCTAAAAAATTCTCATTCTTTCTTGCAGTGGTGGTGAAGACAGGGGCAGCAGGACCTCTGGTAGGCATCAGCCAGAGGTCTGTAGAAGAGTCATGGGAGGAATTCCTCATTTCTCTGAGCTCAGGTCCTGCCTGCTGGGGGGACTCTCTTCAGTAGCATGAGGAATACTGGCAGTGGGTTAAGATGGGCACACAGGTCACTGAGCAAACTGGGAAACGATGTACCACCGTTGGGTCTCCATGCCGAGACGCCCATGAGATGGCATCGCCCTCGCTGCATCTGTGCAGACTGAAAAGACTCACTGCGGGCCAGACAACCAAAACCTATTTGAGGGACCGTAGCAGAAATAAGATGGTTTCCTTCTTAACACCATGCTGCAGAGGAGGCAAGGCAGGTGCCAACCAGCCTCCCATCTCCCCTCAGCCGGGTGCTGCTGAACCCAGGGACGCCGCAGTACCGGGAACTTGCAGGGCCTGTGCTTAGGGAGTTTGCAGTGTAGATTAAACAGTGCTGTAAAGCAGTCCTTCTGACTGCAAACCAGGATTTCGAGGGACAGCAGGTACCCAGCTCCCAACCTAGGTTAATGGGATGTGCTGCCTTCCCACCGAAATTACCTCACTGCTGGGTTTTCATCAGTTTGCGCAAGAAAGATGTGGTGCAATACTGTATTAAGATGCCAAGCCTTTCTTTGCAAAGAAAACAAAAGATGTGCGTTAAAATCTATCACATCTAAATTGATTAATTTGGTGGCTTGATAGCTGAGTTATCCTACACCATCTGAAAGAGTTCAATAGTTGCCTTTAAAGGCAGTGGCAAACTGATCAACTGCAGGCTCCTGTGCTGCTGAACTCATCCAGGAACCTTGCACAGGATTACTAAACCAGATGTTATTTGCTTTGAAATTCAAAGGAAACTTTACTTGCTAGGTATTTCTTAAGAGCAACATGCAGGATGACTGACTTTGCACACACACATAACGGCTGCCTACCTTCAAGATCAACAGGCCAATTGCCAAATCTAACACGAAGGTTTAAAAACAGTTTTGCAGAAGTAGGAATGAGGTTACAGCACTACACAACAACACAACAGACAACAGGGAATTATTTGCAATGGCATTTGTAAATCTAAATATTTGTCCTCGCAGGAGATGTAAGCTTACTAGTTTTGATATTAGTCTTCACCTTTCCTGAAGCATAGAAATTTCTTGGTCCCAAGTATCTGATAGTTTTGGGTTTTTTTACTTTTTGTTTATAGCAATAAATGTAAGTCCCTGACCAAAAGTAAAACTACACTAGATAGTAAACTATCACGATATTAAAAGCAAAAGGAGTTATGCAAAGTACATATTGAGGCTACTAAACCCAGGAAGAGGATACAGTAGATTTTCAAAGAAGCTAGTGATTTTACAGTATAACTGTACTATGTGAACATGTAAACTCATCAACAGCGGATGAAATAAAGGAAGGGAAAGCTATGAAAAAAATTATATTACATGATTTTAAATCTAAATAAAAACTATGCAAATTTAAGTTAAAAAATTCTTATGAGAAATAAGTACTGGTATGCAAATTTACCCACAGAACATAAACTCTTCTAATTGAAGCCTTTGCTAAAATCTCTGGACTCTCTAAATCAAAGTAAGCTTCTTAAAGCATAAGCAAATTCTCAGCCGGTATAAATCTCTCCAGCTGTAGCCTAAACTGAATTCCTAGATTGGAATAAACCCCTTGTGGCTGAAGCAAGCTTTATATTCCCTTTCTCCCAAACATAAGGGACATAGTCTCTGGTCCCTGACCTTCATTAAGCATAATGAAGCAAAAAGCACTATAAGCTTTTCAAAAGTAACTATCCCACCTGTATCTGCTTTACCGTAGGCCTTTCTCTCAAGTATGACTGAGCATATTACTAGTGAACACCTGGGGAAAAATTTATTTGGAGCTAAAATTTTAAGTGCTGTAAAAACGTGGAATATCTAGATTATTGTAGAGTTACGTCTCACAGGAGGTGTGCTAAGAAAATTGTAAGGTAGCAAGCTGCCAGTTTCCTTGGTGATCCGCAATGGATTTACATGCTAGTGTATTGAGAACAGTGACAAGCAGCAACTGAGTGTAGAAAACCTGATGATTTTGGAAGAACTTTGTATTTGAGTTCTGGTTTTGGAATAATTAAATGCTGGGAAAACTGTTGTCAACGAAGGTGAAGTTAGAGACAAGCAAATCTGCAAAGACTCAGTCACATATACTGCTATCTAGGTTTCCTAAATTTGGATTTTCTACACAATTGGATAAAGTATGTAGAAAATTGGTAGAATCGCTTGTATGCACTGGTCTCTAAGGACTAACTTTAACAGAAATGTCATGATTAGGAGATGCTTCTGCTTCAAACTCTAATCCTGACTACTTTCTATGTCTACAGCACTATACAGAAAACCCAAACCTCCTCAGAAGACTGGACGAGTGTTTTGAGAGGACTGTGGTGCCAGTTTTGGAGCTCAGCTTGTCATCAAGTGAGAGGTGCCTCAGTATTTTGACAGGATTTTTCTTTGGGTTTTTGTTTTGTTTTGTTTTTTGGGTTTTTTGGTTTTTTGTTATTTTGCAGTGAGACTGTCATTTGAACTGTTCAAGCCAAAAAAATTCCCAAAAAATTCAAATAATCTGAATTATACCAAAATAGATTTTAAAAGCCTGGTCCAACATCCACTAAAATCTATGTCCCTCATTTCAAGCATTCATTCATAAACATTTTAGGAAAGTCTCTGTCAGAAGAAATGGGGCAAATGCAAGGTCTCCTTTCATGTTATGTATCTGGTATTACTGGTATGATCAAGAGGGAACAGAGAGGAAAAAAAATCACTCCTTTAACTAGGTTTTGAACCAACTGAAGCGAATCTTTCTCTTGTGAAGTTTAACTGGGTAACAAAATCTCATTTTTAATATTGATCTCAAAGGCATAAAAGAGAATAAAACCACTTGGGTGGATTATTAGTGTTTTTATTAATAGACTAGGAAACCTCATATTACAAACATCTTGATCTATCCATAGAGAAAACTCTTACCAAGAGCTAATCTGCTAAAATACCTATTTAGATTGCATTGATATTCCTATACCGTACGTATGCAGTTTTTCTCTCTCCCTTCTGTATCAAGTTATTTTGAATTAAAATACACCTCTGCTAAAGTCAGTGAAAACTTTTGTCAACCATGTCAATGAGGCCAACATTTCAGCAAGTTGGTCTAAGCATAGAAATAAAAAGCAACTCGGTCTTGCATCATTAGCCTGTGCATGGGAACATGCTTTTTTTCATTCTAAAAAAAAAATTATTAGGAATAGCAAATACTCTAGGCAAATTTAGGCAAATATTACTGTCTCCTGCATACTTTATTAGAAAAATAATTAATAATCAAAGCTGAGTAATGACTCCTGTAGAAATATCTACAGCTCTCTTCCTTACTCTGTCATTATCCAAGGCTACAGCAGAGTTTCCCATATTTGTGTGTCACACAAGCCTTGATTATGTAGGAGCATTCAGGAAAATGATCTAAATTAACTACAGGCGTGACTTTGAAGTGTATTAATAAAACTGCCTTTAATCCTGTGTGGACACTTGTTCAGAATTAAAGCGCTTTTAATTTAATTTTGCATACTTTACTTCAGAAGCAAAGTAAATAAAGTGAAAACAAAGTCAATTCAATAGTAAGACTACATCTATGAAGAGTAAATGTAATTTAACCTACTTTTTAAAGATTTCCAAAGTATAGTAAGCAAAATTCTCAACTGAAAAATGCTTCACTATGAGGGCTGCTATGGGGAAACTTAACTCCATCTCAGCCAGACCCAATACAGAGATTCACATGCAGTTTTACTGAGGTGACAATAACTTGTTTTAAAATTCAACCTCCATGAATAACAAGTCTTCTGCTACAGAATTCTATGGAAAATATATGGATATAATTTCACGAGCCATAACTCTAACTCCATCTGTCACACAGTTGGCTCAGTTTTGTTGCTTAGCTAGTGTATTGTTACTTTTTCCAATTCCCTTCATACTTTTAATTTCTCAGTGCATTTGATTTCTTTCCTTTATTTAACTAAAATTCTATGCCTCCATAGTATGCTTCTGTACGGTGTATAATTCTACACTTCTGTAAATTAGAAACCAAGCATATTTCTCAGATTCTGGTCTCCATATTCCACTGGCATTCCCACATTCACAGATTATAGATTGCTGAATATTCAAAAGGGCAAGAGATTATGTGTCTGTATCTTATAACGACAATAAGACTTGAGATGCTTAGTAGTTTGGGCTCGACTTCTAGCCTTTGCCAGCAATAGAAATCTAATTTACTAGAAGTTCCATGATCCTCAGAAAGACTTTGCTAGAGCAAACGCATACCTGAGTGCTGGGCACCCTGGCTGTGTGCAGGAGTGGCTGTTCAGATGGGCACAGGGCTGTCCTGTGGCAATATATGGGGGACTTTTTGCAGCAGATGGTATCGTTCCATCAACAGGGCTATGACTACATTTTTTGGGGGTGACCTTCTCCCACATTATCTTTGCCGTCATGCTATTAACATTCCTAACTTTTGTTCTGTTGCTTAAAAGAAAAGTTCTCTGTGTGGGGTTTTTTCATTAAATTAAAAAAAAATAAAAAAGGAAATACTTTTTATGCATCGCTGTAAGATGTAGTGAAAACTCACGGAAGAAAAGTCCATCGGGTTTTATTAAAACCAAAGATGCTGATATGGCCTCTAGAATAGGAAGCTGGTGCTGGCAGGATATGCCAGGGGAAGTGTCACCCTGAACTTGCTCTGTGCCTTGTTTCTTTTCTTAAACAACATTGTCAGAGACAGGATGCTGGGGCAAGCGAACTTTCGGCCTGATTCAGCCGTACCAAAGCAAGTATCCCTTTACTGTTCCAGAAGGATGTTTGTCTTTAGCAATATTGCTTCTCATTCCTTGGGTTTGCATCTCTCCTGTTTTCCTCATAAACGTGGCTATTCCTGAAGCAGCACCATAAATAGCCTTACACATGCCCTTGTCTCCGGGGTGAGGAGATTCATACTCTTTCCTTCTCTCCAGTCAGAAGCGTGGTATTTAAGTGTCTTCTCAATGTCTGTCTGCCTGCAATCTGGGCTAGCTGTGGAGAAAATAAAAAGTATTTCTCTAAATATGAAGGTTTCATATCACATTGATCCTATAGCAACAGAAATCAAAACCACAACAGGAAGATTACTTTGAGGGAACGGGGCATTGTAGAACTGGAAGATTGTTAGGAAAAACATAAATGAGGGAACTTCTATGCCTGCCTCCTCTTCTGCTGTAGGCTGGATAAAAGCCTCTGCAGCTTTGGGGAGGTTGTATCACTCAGATGAGAATAATTTGAGGTTTTAAGCTCTTTAAAAAATGTATTTGTGGAAATACAATCCGTGACTACTTGTTGACAGTTCTGCAACAATACTTGCTAGTGTAGATGTGGTATTGGAAAAGAAAGTGGGCTAGTGGATAAACAGCAAGAATGCGAAGTCAGGAAATTGCTGCTTGCTTAGTAAAGGATTTGACAAAGCTTGCTAGAAAAATCTGTGTATTTTGGCTTCCAGCATATATAGCACTTTATTATTAATCATGATTTGTTGTTTGATTCCAATAATAGCAAACTTTGAAAATGGGGCAAAAAAGATAAGATGCAGTTTCCATCAGTGAAGATGTTATTTGAGAAATACATTGTCAGGATTAATTCACTAATATATAAGTCAATACTTCAGATCATTGCATTGAAGGTGCGCTATAAAGGGAGAACGTAATTTGTTTTCTCACATCCAAAGCCCATTATCGATATAGCAAATAAGGAACTTTTTAAAATGTCAGGAAAGAGTAGAAGTTACAAATAAACAAAATTCTGTCTTAAACCACACGTGACATAAAAAAGCAGGCTTTCTCACGGCAGAGGAGTATTTCAGTTCTTGCCTAGATTAAAGAATATTTATTCTTCCAACACATTTTCATTAATGATCACCTGGGATGTTTGTAACACAATGGGCAGTAAACACAGGACCTATTCATCAGTCTCCTCCCGGTCACGGCTAAAGTGGCCTTTCATGCCACCAGAAGAAGCAAACTCAATGCTGGGGTGGGGCTGGGGGGTTGTCCTTGCCAAATGCATCATCTGCTTCCAGTCCCTCATCTTCTCATGTCAATGGAGAGAGCCCTGGCAGGCAGGATCCACTGCTTCTCTGGGCACATTCCACGAGCGATTGATGGTGTTGGGGGCTGCCCTCCTCCAGAGCCCCTTAATCTATTTTTGAGGCTGTGACACTCACACACCTTCCCTTTAACCTTTCTTGTCCCCTGGAATCAGTTTTTGTTCTCCTCGTATTTCTTTTTCCCTCCAGCCCTTCCTCTGCTCAGTGGGCTCGAAGGTTTGGTTATGGTTGGGCTAGCACCTGGCTCTAGCAGGGACAATGACAGCTAACATGGTTTGAACAGGACTTAATTAAAACTTTTTAGCTCCTTCCTGCATGGTCTAGTGAGAGCTTATGTGCTCACTGCATCACTGAGAAATACTTGCAGAATAATTGGCCCCAGGAGAGTCATATGTTGGTGCCTTGAGATTCTCCCTCCACATTGAGTAGTTTCCCTTGTTATCTTTCCACTGCTGATGTCAACCAGCAGAAGCAGCATTGAACTGGAATGTTTCTGGAGCGTTTTTCTTTGCCAGTCACTTTCTTCCGTCTGTCTTTTCAGAGATTTTTTTGTGAGAACTGGCCTCATAATGCTTTGAGCGAGGAGAGAACATGGAGGTGAGCTTTGCACTCTTCAGAGTCCTTGTCCTGTAAATTTGGACCAAAACTGTAGGTAAGAATCGGGTCTCCAAAGAGCACTGAGGCCATCTCTGCTGTAGCCTGGCATTCCCCCCACGGTGCAGAGATGCCATTCGTGACCAGCTGGTAACTGCATGGAGGCAAATCAGTCCCTTTTTTTGTCCCCCAATACACTTCGTTTTGCTCAGCACAGTGGAACGACAGAACACAAGGCCCTATCTGCAGTAAAAGTGCCTTGCCTGTTTGGAGTGCTGGTATATCCATGAAATGAGATCACCAGTTCACCAGGCAGAGAAGGCCTGAATCTGCAACCAAAGTGTTACTGTTGACTTAAATAAAACACTGGGGAGCTTTCTTTGGGTTTAACTCTTCACTACTTCTGCAAAGCAGGTCACTGAGTAGTCAGAGTGTGATGCATGTTCGATTGCATTTACTATTCTTGTGGCAGTCTGGGTAACCTCTCTCATGAGCACCGTACCCTACGGTTTCAATATTCAAAAGTTAGTCTCACAATTTTTCATTTTTATTAGCTTTTGGTAATTCAAAATCGTAAATGCACTAGATTTCTTGCAAAACTGTTTCTGACCAACATAATACAAAATACAGCATACTTCAAAAAATGGAGAACTGCACCCACTTTAGGTTATGGCATTTGTTTCCTGCAGACAATGAAATTTTAGTACTTGCAATCTTCTGAGTGCACTTCTATCCAATGTACACATTGCAGAGAACAGCACTGTTTCAGGTAATTTTATTTTAACTCTTTTGTGCCTAGGAAAAATTTTTGAAGAAGACTTGAGGAAAAGAAAAGGAATGTAAGACCAGAGAGGTTAAGCAGTGGTACACTTTATCTAATATTCTATTTCCAGTAGAGGTCACTGCCAATTTGATTGATATTACAGCAAGAAATCCTGCAGTAGAAAATAATGGAATATATTCTCATAAAGCTTTGCTATTAACATCTAGCTTGTGAAAATGAGCATAGTCCCTGAAATCTGAGCCTTATATATCGTTTCAGCTTTTTTGGTTTTACTTGTGTTACCTGATGTTCTTGTTATCCTCATAAACTTCCTGTTTCTTGAATGCTGCTTCAATGACATTCTTTGGAAATGAGTTCACACAGTGTGCAATTACACAGTTGAAAAATGCCTATTTCCTTTTTCAGTTATAAATGCATTACCTTTTGACTAAATGGATGCCTCCTTGTTTATATCTGATGAGAAGAAGCAATTCTATTAGGTCTATCTACCTTTCCAGTCTTTTTCTATGTATGTTTATCCCACTTCATCTTATTTTTTTCTGGTTTAAAACAGAGTATTAATCTATCTTCGTAAGAGTATTTTTCCACTAACAGTCTTTGTCATCAGTTCTAGCCGCCTTCTATTTTTGCTATATCATCCCTGGGGACATAAAATCTCTATAATAAATCGTAATGACAGAGTATAAATTAATTTAGCATGCATTTGCACACACTAAATCTGCATCCTTTAAGGCTCTTGGTATTTCTTGAAATGACTTCCAGTTGATTCAACCAGCTGTCAATTTTTTTTAATAAGTGTATTTTCCAGAAGTATTTTTCTTTTCAGTCTCATACATTTTCCTTGGACGAAGGGCCACACTGAATAAGTTATATGCCAAGCCACAAACAGTTTTCCTGTGCATGTCAGTATTTTAAATCAAATTGGTTTTGTTATCAATAAGAATGGGGTTTGGCTAGAAAAAGAAGATTTCCTTCCCCTTACAGGGTTGGATCTCACTTTTCTATTGGTAAGATTTAAAATAGTTGTATAAGAGTTTAGAAAATAAGGTTAGATGGTTTTGGGGTGTTTTCTGGTTCGTAAAACTGCTATATTTTACAATTTGCTTTGATTGGGAATTACACTTAAGTTCCAAAAAAGTAAAATGCGACCTTCCCCAAATTGCTCTGAAATAGAATTTTCTGTAATAAATGTGACTTATGCATGTATATAGAAGGGTGAAATATAAGTATTTTATTTGAATGAGCTTGGACATTGTGATGACTTGCAGAACTCACGTACTGTAGTCATCCAGAATTCATATTCATGAAAATTGTGTATCATACCTCACAATATGTATTGTCTCATAGATATTATGTATGTTTTAGCTTAAAAATTTGCTAGGGATTTGCTAGAAAGTATGGGAGAAAACATGAAGAAGCAAGTCTTGCTGTCCCTGAACTCTTTTGTTGCTAGTTGCTGAACCTTCTTCCCTTTCTGCAGTTCAGAAGATGTAGCCCTGGCATTGCTTATTTTTGTGAACTTTGGTGTGGTTATATCTAGATGCCTACAGTAAACACCTAAGAAAGCTAAGATGAAAGAGGCAAAACCACACAGTATTTCCCTCCACCAATTAGAAAGGGAGAATAACTGAGATTAGACATCTCAGCATTTAAAATTTCATGAGATGAATTCCAGCCTAGGACTCCGGCACTATCAGCTTCCAAAAACCACACTTGCTTCTAAGCAGGAGTAGGAATCCAGGAAAGGATATACAGGATACTCTAGTGCCTGTGCTATGTTCTGGCACGGTGCCAGACGTGTTTTCACCATAAAATGGCAAACAATGGGCCACCGCAGGAGGAGAAGGATGTCTCTCTAACACTCGTGGTGCATGCCTAACACCTGCTGGGAAGTTGTGAACCTCATCTTGCCGGCAATAGTCTCCAGCAGCTTGGTTAAACACTTTGAGTGCCAAATGCAGCTGAGAAGGTTGCTGGTGGTGGCAGCAGTGGTGGATGCGTGGTCTCCAACGCAATGTGGCTCCCTGTCTCTGGGCTTCTTTTTTACTTCTTGCTTAGAGCAGCAGCACTGCAGCTGTGGTCACTTCTGCATGGCTTGCAAGCTTTTCAGAACAGGCAGCTGTGGCAAGTTTAGTTACCTTTCTCATTTTTGCTTTCTATCTCCTGAGAGCCTGGTTAAGTCCGCCAAAAGAACTCCACCCTTTTCTCCCCTGGGTGAGAGCCTGGAGTAAAAGAGCAAAGGAGAAACAAGTCTTTCAGTAGTGTAATGTTTTACCAGGTCATGAAGTGGCTGCTAAAACCACGTTGCCTGGCTTTGCTTTCAAAACAGCTCAGTCTTCCATGGGAGGCAGAGGCTGCATTTTCTGTTACTTCTTTCACTTTTTTTTTTTCCCCTGCTTGGTTTGTGTGTGTCCTTTAAGGGAGACAGGATCAGCGTTCAGAAGAAAAATCATCAATTTTCCCTCATAATGATATTTATAAAGATGTTCATAGCATGTTAAATACCATGCAAGAAATTTCTCAAACAGGATTTCACAGCCTTCCCCTGCATACAATTTTGCTTAGAGGAAGGAACTTTGTGTTTAAGTATTTTGTATTCTTTTTCATTCCAGAAAGTTCCAGTTTGTGGATGTCAGCTTCCTACTCTGGAGAAATATTTTTATTAGATGTGTATAATTAATTTTAAAAGGAAATAATAGATTTGTAAGCACAAATTCTGTAGAACAGACCAGCAGAAAATAATATTCTTTTTAGAAGAACAAGAGATAGTCCTCAACCATGCCTTGGGGTCTTGAAGACGAATAGCAAATCTGGACTGAAATTTTTGCTTCTCTGAAGTCAGCTGGATTGATTTTCAGTGGCCAAAGTAAAGGCAGGATTTCACACCAGAGTTCAAAATCTTAAAAGAAAACCTAAAGAAAAAAATTTAAAAACTTAATAAAACTAAAAAAGACCAAAGGCATGTAGTTAATTTTATTTGTGTGTATTGGGGATGCTGTGTGGATTTCTTCATGAGACCAAAACTGAGCAGAATCATAAGCATTTGCAGGCTTTAAGCCTGATAGTAGAGCTGGTGTTTCAGATAACCGTAAGAAAAATAGCGTAAGGTGGGCACCGGATTAAAATAGTAAGGTCACATGGCGACTAATAATTTATTTGATCTTTTCAGGGGTCTAAACACAGAACTAAAATAAAATGAAAGGATTGTTTACTACTTAAAGTTACCCAAACATGCATCAATGTAAATTAGAAACATTCAGCTCTGTCTACTGAATATTTTTGTTTATAAATTTGAAGAAGGAGTCGGAGGTTAAAGAACCAGTTATAAATTGACCTGGCCTTCTAGAGGAAACCCATGCTAAACCTGATCTGTCTTTAATAACTGAGAATGTGTTTTATCTCCTACCCTCTTGAGATTTGGTTAATATTAACGCAAGATGTGAAAGGGAATGCTGTGCTTCACCTTTCAGTAGTTTTTAGTCTTGCAAGCGAAGGGATTGAAAATGAGATAATGAAGATTTTGTTTGTAACTTATTGTAAAACAAAAAGGTTTTCCAATCCTTCAAACACCTGTGCACTTGCTTTATGCACACCAATATAATTTTGTGAAGTTCATTTTCAAGCCAGAGGGCTAAAACCGCACTGGTGTAAATTCCATGATTTCAGGTTCAAGTGAAGTTAATGTGTCTTTTGTTCAGTTAGGTAATAAATTAGTTAGCTACATGGCATTCCAAAGTCATTGCAGAAATCCTTAATCAGTACAAAAGTGAGATTATAGTTAATACCATGATGCCTCTGAAGTTAGCTGTTGTGGATGTTTTATGACAGAAAAAGTAGTGGTTTTCCACTGATTTGTAGACCTTACAAAAGGTAAAAGCAACTCCCCTCATACACACGGGCAGCACACGGAGTAACCGGCCCATGGCAGCCGGCGTTCCAGCCCTGGGGTGAGCCCTTTTCCGGCTAAGCAGGTAGGAGCACATTGCAGCCGAAAACACCCTCAGCAGCGCGTTGCAGCTGCTTGGCCCCGAAGAGGTCACGCAGTCAAAGTAAGACTTGCCGGTCTTTCATGAGGGATCCTTGGGTGTTACGGCCTTTCCCTAGAGAAATCACAGTAACCTTAAGCAAGAAGAACAACCAAAAAATGGCGTTTTAGAATACTTTCACTTTTTTGGGGAGGGACATCTGACCCTAACTCACAGTTCAAAATAATGGGTAAACGAGTGCCTGGGTGGGGATTTTCACGGAGAAGCACGCTAGCACGTGTTTGAAAAGAAGAACCGTCGAAAATACCAGCTGGTACATAGGGTGTTATACCTGGATCATTCCGCCATCGAACTGGGACCTACTGGGACTCACTGGACTCCCGCCGGACACACCAGGCCTCCCCGCCGTGGCTACGGGACTCCGGGGGACGAGGGAGGCGGGAAGGGGAAGGCGTGCAGTGCCTGGCTTGCTGCGGGGCGCGGCTGCGGAGCCTGCCCTTCCCGAGACGCACCCCAGGAGATCCGTGGGGCCGAGGGCCGGGGCATACACCGGCGGGTACACGGGTGGGTGCGCCGGGAGCATCTCAGGTGGTGTCGGGCCACCTACGGTGCTGCGTGGGTGCCGTTACCCCCAGCACCACGGACAGGCCCGACTCCACCTCAGAGTGCCCCGCCTTGCCCAGACCACATTTTGCGGTCACCGTTGCCGGGGCAGCGCCATCCGCACCCTCCACAGCACCCGCCGGCCCCTCTTCCGAGAGACCTGGGTGGGCCCTCGGCGGGGCCTTGTCCCTGGGGGCCCCTCCTGTGCCAGCGGAAGGCTGTGGGGGCTCTTCCTTCCCCCGCGGGGCGAGGCCGGGGGTGCTGCCCGGCGCCCGGCGGCCCTGCGGGAGGGCTGACCCCCGCCCCGAGGGCCCGGCCGGGCTGGACCGGCGCTGTCAGCGCGCGGGCCGGCGCCGCGCCGGTTGCCGTGGTGACGGGAAAGCTCCCCCCCCCCCGCCTCGTGCCCCCGCCCCGCAAACATGGCAGCGGCGGCGCGGAGGCTGCGGGCGGCGGCGGCTCCGGCGGGCAGAGGTGGCAGGTGAGGAGCGGCACAGCGGGGAGGCGCCGCCGCCGCCGCGGGCGGGACCCTCCTGACACCCGGCGCCCCTCAGCCGCCAGGCGCGGCGGCGGGGCCGGGGCCGCGGCTCGGCGGGCCGGGGCCGCAGCAGGCCGGCGGCGAGGCGAGCCGAGGCGGTCGCGGGGGGCGGGCTCCCGGCACCGCCAGGCAGCGCTCCTCCTTCCCGCCCCGGGAGCCCCCGGCGGGGTGACAGCCCTGCCGAGCCCAGCCGAGCCGTGCCCAGCCCAGACAAGCCGCCCCGGCCGGGGCTGCGGAGGCAGCGCACGCTCCCGCCTCGGCCCTCTCGCTGCCGGGACGAAAGAGAGGCAGGAGCCGCCACCCCCGCGCCCGCCATGTGGAAGCTGAACAAGAGTAGCAAAGTTCTGCTGGACGACTCGCCGGAGGAGGAGGAGACGCGGCCCCGCGGCCCGCCGCCCGCCGCCGCCTGCGCCGCCGCCTTCGCGGCCCCCCAGGTAGGAGCGCGGAGCCCGGCGGCGGGCGGGGGCGGTGGGGGAGCCCTGCGGGGCCCGGGGAGGGCTGGTGAGTCTCGACTGGGCGCAGCTCCGCTCCGGCGGCATGAGTAATCACTTTTCCCAGCCCTGGATGTGCCGGCAGGCTGGCCGTGGTCGGAGAAGGGGGTGTTTGCGCGGGGCGTGCAGCTGTCACCCGATTTTTGGGGTGCCGACTGGTCTGTCCTCCCCTGTTTTCTTCCAGCATCCGGCCTCTGGCACTGCTGGGACTTGCTGCCCTTCATTCCAGCGGCTTCATGCCGCAGGGTACTTTCTCTCCTGGCCCTAGGCAGGGGCACCGCAACCCATCTGTTAAGCACAGTACAGTAAACAGTGGTTTGTAAGAGCATAATCGTCATTTGCAGATGTGCGCACGTTTGTGTAGAGCACTGACGTTTCGGCAGGATTCTTTTTATGTAGTTTCAGTAATGGTAGTTGTCTATCTTTAAATAGCTGCAATCTTATTTGAAAGCTTTCGTTGTTAAATGGTAAGTTAAATACCAGCAGTGACCTTCTCAAAGTACTGGACGCCTAACAAATACAACCTGAAAGGAAGGGTATCAGTTGAGTATCAGGCAAAACAACTAAAAGAATGTTTGTTGACTTGCTTTTGAAAACTTGGTAACAATTAGGCATCAATCCAGCTCAGAAGCCTGTTACTCCGGCCAATACTCCTTTGTTGCAGAACTGATCTCTTGCCACAGAGTATCTTTAGATGTTGTACCAGAGGTTGCAGGAGACCTGCATATCTAAGGCAAGCAGTTGCCCAGGGCTGCAGACTGATGAGGTTTATGTTCAAAAGAAGGTACAAAACCCCACCCAGATTCCTGCCCAATAGCTGTCTTTCTGGACGAGCTGGAGTGTATCTGGATAATCACCCTTCTGCTTGACTTTTTGGTTGACAGCTGCTGTGGGTTGTCAATATGTGCGGCTACTGCTGAAGAGCAGCCTCCCCCAATCCCAGCAGTTATTCCCTCCATCTTCCAGTTGCCGAAACCACCAGTCTGCTCCCCAGTTCAGCCTTGCCTCGTCCTTTCACCTGCACAGTGAACAGAAGAGACCTAGCCCTTGCTACTTGTTTGACAGCAGCTGTGAAGATTCATATGCATGACCAGGATCATCTCTTGTGGGAGAGGAAGAACATACTCATTTTGGAGACCCCCCTTCAGGGGATGAAAGGGGATTGCAGAGTTGGAGGCGACCTGAAGTATCTCCCACAACCTCTTGTACAACATCTAACCACTGCCTCATACAGTTCCTATCCTCACGTGCTTGGAAACTTCCACTATTTTTGCTAAGCTGCTGGCTTGGGCTATCCACAGCCCTCCTAGACTTGCTTACCTTATGAAGCCCTCCCCGAACACCAAAGGTGACCAAAAGCTTCAAGTAAATCCCACTGACTATTCACTGCTTCTCTACCACAAATGCTGCAAACCCCCTCTGAACTTCTTGACCTTAGCCTCCCAGTCAGAAGATGGTTCGTCAGACTTTTGTCCTGGCAATTCTCCCAATCCTCTCCTTTAGCAACAGAGGTTAGGGTTTTTTTGTTTGTTTGTTTATTTGGTGTTTTTTTGTCTTGTCTGATTGTCTTTACTATCCTGGGCTTTTGTTCCATGAGTAGTGGTCTCAAGTTACAGTGGTGATGACAATGATTTCTGGTGCAAATGGTTTGCCATTTTCATAAACTTTAAGAAAATTCTTTTCCGGCTCCCGCAGTGTCTATTACCAATGGCACTGGAATAAAAGATGCTTTTTTGGTATTGGAGGTGGCACAGGAAAAATAAATTATTCTAAGGCAGTAAATGAAATATTCTTGAAGACCAAGGATTCAGAAGAGTTAGCAAGGCTGTAGTGTAGCTTGGCACAGAAACTGAAGACCGTAAGTTATTAGGTGTTTTGCCTGTTAAAATCAAGATTTGATGACTGGGAGGGGAGAGCAATCCCCCCCCAAAACATTTAAAATAAATTATTTTAGAATTTATGTACACTTTAAGTAAGGACAGACTATTATGGAAAACTACAACCACCTGATTAACATTGTAATTCTCATGATCTATCAAAGACACCTTCTAGGTCAGCCACAGGTACAGTATCTCTAAAACATGGCTTAGACAGGTGTCAAGGAGAAAGCATGAGGTAACTGCATGCAGTTGTTCAGCTTGTTATAGTTCAAGGGCCTTGCTTTTAGTCTTTGACATTTTTGGTGTATCATCAGAACTTGTTTTTGCTCCCAATAATGATTGCAAGGGGGTGAAATCAGTAATGTGTAGGGGGATTTGGTAATGATCTGCACTTTGCTACTGCTGCATCCTGACCTGCATCACCCAAACCCCTGACTTTAGAGGACAGTAGCACCACCAGAATTTGGAGGAGTTACAGGGACAGTTCTCTTGGTACCTTAACTGTGCATGAGAAAGTCTCAAGTCTTCCTCAGCCTCTGCTCTAAGTTGTCATGGTACAGCCTGCTTAAGCTGTGAATGAAGGATTACCTCATAGAGAAGAGGAGAATCCAGGACTTCCCTAATTTTCTGTCTTGAGGGCCAAAATCCAGATAATTTGTTTGAGTGCTTTTTAGAAAATTAAGAAAGCCCAGCATTAGATTTCATGCAGAAGTTTACTGTTAGATTTCATTTCCTCTAGGTTGTTTTCTGATATGTCATTTGGTAAAAGGGAAGATGAACCGTAGTCATCACATTTTGACTTTGATTTATGACACGTTGTTTTCCCCAACAACTATCTTTTGTCTTTATTTTCATTTTTAATGGGCAAGCGGGAAGAAAATGCTTAAGCTTCTACCATTCATGCTATAAATAATGCTGAAACTTTTTTCTTCAAAGAAAAGAAACTGGTAGTCACATCTGCGTCATTAAAACAGACCAGGTTGAAAGTGTTCCAGCGTAATGAAATGTTGGTACTATATGTTGTTTCTTCAAAGCTGAGAAAGAGTGAAGGGGTTCTTACTGTGCAACCTAGTAAGCAGGACATTGCAGTAGCAGACAGCAACAAAGAATTAGGCTACTATAAGTTAAAAAAAAAACCAACAACAACAGAAAACCTTTGTTACTCTACAGAAATTTTAATCATCCTGTTTAGATTTGGAAGCCTGATCTGGCTTTACTGAAGCAGACATTTGAATTTGTAGAAGTTCATAGTTCTTAAATAGAAAAGCTTAGTTTGATCTAAAAAGAGAAGTTTTGACAGTTCTGGTTTTGTGGAATACAGAATGGTTTGATTTTGTTCCAGGGGAGAACAAAAACAAATTTTAGAACATGAAAATTGCAATGGGAAGGATTTGTCAGCCTCTGGCCACTTTTTAGCAAAAGCTTCTGCATACATTAAAGTACTCTGAATTGTTAACACTTATTTAAAATAGTAAGGTGTTTCCTGAGATAAGAAAGACGAGTAAATTTTGAAACAGTACTTGTGTAAATAAATGTGTAGTTTATTGTATATTTTTTTAGACCAGACAGTTTTAGACTGAATCTTAGAAGTCAATTTTAATTTATGCTTTGAAGCATAAATATTTTTAATTTATGCGATGAAGGTGCTTTATTGGCTAAAGTTACAATTACTACATGAAGGCAACTTAACACACATAAATAGTACACATGTATAAAATGAAATTAATGTGCTTTTTGTGTGTGTCTCAAAATATGCTAGAAATGTACAGTGATGCATGCCAAACTTGCATCAGTTTGTAATATAGTCATTATATTTCAAACTGTAGTTATATTTTTGGAAAGAGAAAACTGTTGGGTTTTAACTTTTGGAAGGCAATGTTTTGGCAGTCGTGCTGAGTTCTAAGTTCTTCTTGATTCAATCCTGCCATCATCTAATCAGTCCTCAGAGATGTCAATGCTGTGTCAATATTGCATGTAACTCTGACGCAAAATGCCTCTCGACTTTAAAATACATCTATATATTAGGGTAGTGGATGGGTGTCAGGCTGACCTATATTATCTTCTGCAACTTTATCTTTCATGTAAAAACATTTCAGATCCTTAGCCTTGATCTGTTTTCCCTGATTGTATTTTTTTGTTATGTTCAAAGAGAATATATGCAAAAACATGTTTTATGCTGAATTTTGTTTAGACTTGCTCACTGGATGTTTTAAAGTTGGCTCTACAGAATTTTAGTTATCTATTTTAATGAAGATGTTTAAGTCTCTGGTACATTATTAATACTGGCTTTCATCTTGGAATGAGTAGAACTCAGACAGGCCCTGCAGGAATGGGTGGGAGCTCAGCAGCATTTCTTATGTTCTACTAATATGTTGAATATGGGTATTTTTTAATTAAAAAATAAAGCAGTCCCTGTTAATCCAGCTAATGCCTTTCCTTCACTTTCTATTTCAGTGCGTCTCAGGCTTTGCCTGCAGTACTCTTATAATTCCTTCATACCTTCTCCTCTTTGTTAACCTGTTTTTTTCCTTTCATCAGAGTTGTGACATTTCAGTGACATTTTCCTGGCTAAAATCCATCACCTGTATTCTGTCATCATTCTTGAACATTAGATTATGGGACTGACAGCAAAGACTTTCCCGAGCCCTTCCTTAGCCTGTCTTTCTTGCTTTCCTCCTTCTTGTCACGTGCATCTTTCAGCAGCTTCTTGAGTGGGTCCTGTTTCTTTCTCACAGTCTTCCTGGAGCTCTGCAGAGCTGACAGTGTCTTTTGGGGCTTCATTCTTTTTTTTAATCCCTTTCATTTCTGAGGTGCTTCACTTTCTGATTTATACTGGCATCTTTACACAGATGACTCGGATCAGATCTGCTTCTCACCTCTTACCCCCTCTCTGTTGGTTTATTCTGACTCAGAAGTCCTACAAAGCACGTATTGTCTGGTTGGTCTCCTACTATAGACAACATCAGTATCTATCTTTTTCTTTCAGTCAAGCTTGTAAGCTGAAGGCTGTCAGTGTTCTTTATCTATCGTGCAGAAGAGAATTCGTGTCCAATACTTTACTGCTGCTTCCTCTATGAAGTCCAGATCTGCTTTTTTTTTAATTATTATTATTATTTTTCTTTCTGTCTAGACAGCTGAAATTCTTGTGCAGACCCTCACTTCCCATCCCGATAGTGATTACTTCCTCTGCAGCTTCTAATACCTACGCCGCATTTTCCTATCCCCTAGTCCCTGCAAATCCCGTTGCTGATATTAATGTTGTTGCTTATGGCATAAAGTTTAAGTCCTCCTCATCATTCAGTTTCCGTTTCTTCAGCTGGCCTCCCTTTGTTTCAGGACATTTACATTCAAATCTCTGTCCTTGCTTTCAAGGTTTTTCTTGGTACATCCCCTTCCTCTCTCCCGTTTGTCGTTTTTATCACTTGTATCTTTCCACGAGCCAGTTCTGCTTTACTGGCTCCCATCACCCTGGTTTGCCAGCAGCCTTGTCTGTCTTCCTCCCCTCCAGCCTACTACAGAATTATCTTCTTTCACTGATCCACAAAACCACTATCTTCTCCTCTGCATTATTGCTTGAGATCCACTTTCCCTAAGCTATTTGTTGTATCTTCATGGGGTTTTGCAAGGTTTCTGGAGCCATGCTCTTCTAGCAGTGCTGGACTTGCTACTATTAATATACAAACTAAAGTATATTGCTTTTTGAGAAAGAATTAATCATTTTAATCTATTTAATTCTTTACCGGTAAAATAAGTTTATAATTTTTTTCCTCCCTTTTATAGAAACTATTTGCCAGATTGCATGAGGACTTCCATAACATAAGTACAGTTATTAGAAGTTACTGAACACTTTAGCAGGTAGCCTATCTTTCAGTTCTGTCATCATCAGGGGTACATTTCCAACAAGTTTCGCTGCTGGTTCTTTGTAAGGAGCTCCGGGACGGGTCTGTGTGAACACCGCAAGTGCTGATAAAAGCTGTATGTCAAATGGAGGCAGTGCATGTGCTGGTGAACACTATAACCAAAAGTAATGCGTTCACCCTGTTTTGCAGAAACTATGGCAATATTTTCACAGTATTGCTCATGCAAGAGCTTTTTTAAAGGTATGTAATTTAATTGCAAATGCCATGACTGAATAAAAATTGTATGTCAGCTACTGTCTTTTGAGTTAGCATCCTTTGGTTTGTTTTCTGGATCAGAACAAAGCAAATATGAACTTCTAGTATGGATAAGTTGTTAAAAATAATTGACAGATTTTCAGTCAGGAATTTCATCAAAATTGAAAACGTCACTGGAACATTTGAATTGCCACAGCAATTGAAGTCAAATTGATTATTTGACCTTCTTACTTTGTTTCAGCTTGGACACTGATGGTATTTTGATCTTAATACAGCTGTTTCCATTTCTTGAAGCATATTTGAAATATTATAAATTGGGCAAACCTAAATTCTTAATGAACTGAGCTTTTTAAAATATTTTTAGGGTGTTTAATCTTTAATAACATTCTGCCAAAAATATTTCAGAAAAGCAAAGTCTGAGTAAGATGTATTATAATCACTTACTACAGAGATGCACAATCTTGTGAACAATTAATAGAATAACCGCGTGTATCGATGTAAAAACAGAGAGCATAGGAATCTGGTGTTCTGATGTTTCTCTTTGTAATGCCAACAAAATGCAGAACTACAAAAGTATTCTCATGTAAATACTTACATTCTGAAATTAATCTTCTCTGGTACATTTGGCCATTTATATCAATTGACAGTAAAAATATGGAAATAATTTGATATTCTATTTTAAAATGGAATGGAATGTGAAGCAATAAATGAGGTAGTTGAATGAAACAACGTTTGTGAAAATGCTAAACAAGTTCTTGACAGCTGTGGATGCTGAAGGAAAGAGCATAATTTTAATTTATTCAGTATTAATAATAATTTGAAAGGTGAAAATGTAGGAAAACTGTTTTTCATCTTCCGGTCGGTCTGATGAGTAATAGGTAGTTAGGAAAGACTGGAGCCTAGAAGATGGAAGCGTTTTTAAGTACATTGGATGGGTTGTCTGTTGCATCTGAAATAGTCACCTGGACTTTTTAAAGTCAGCAGAGTGAAATAAGTTCTTCTAGCAATGTTCTGATGAATTATGTTTTAGAAGCATGTTTCAAGATTAGTGTCATCTACTAAATACATTCCAAGATAAAAGTATAATTCTAACATACTTAGACTTTTATATTTTTCCTTTTCTTTACGAACAAGGTATTTTCAGTTTTGCCAAAGACTGGCAGAGGAAACTTGCAGGATAGGTGTCATTGTCACTATGTAGTCCCAGTGACGTTTAAAATGGTTTATTGTCATACTGTAGATGTTTTACTAAGTGTAATGAGCAATCTGGAGTGAAAAATATTTTTTATAGAAGAGAAAAATGAGTTTAAAATACCAAATTACTCTTGAGCATGAACAGACTTTAGAAATGCCTAGGTTAATATTTTTCATTAGTGATATTAATAGGACATTTTCAATTTACACCACCTGCCCAGATGGATAGTGTGGTTCACTCATTTGCTTAAGGGACATAAAAATGGAACACTGAGATCTAGCCGTAGATGAAATATGGACAAGACTAATGAAATGATCTGATCTCAATCTAGGCTACCTCTGCCAGACAGGAGCAGAGGCTGTTCATGGTTCAGCATGGGAATTATGTCTGCTGAACACGTAGACTCATGTCCCAGAATAAAGCTGTATATGACTGAGTAATGCATTCTTTATTTGTTAAAATTGCAAACCTTGTTTTTCTGTAAAGGGAATGTTCAGTTTTGTGTGAGTGTTCAGGTACGGTTCAGCTTTACTTTTCAGCTGTGTTAAAAGAGTATGTTGAAAATAGTATAGTTGTTTCAGTGCCCATTTACATTTGATCATTGTTGCCACAATTTCATGACTCAGAAAGCATATATCCACACACAAAATTTTTACAGGTATATATTACAGGTGGAGCAAAAAAAAATGAGACCCAATGCCACTGATCTTCTGCTGATAACCTTCTTCTTAGAATCACAGAATAGTTTGAGTTGGAAGGGACCTCGAAAGGTCATCAGTCCAACCCCTCTGCAGTGAGCAGGGACATCTTCAACTAGATCAGGTGGCTCAGAGCCACGTCCACCCTGACCTGGAATGTTTCCAGGGATGGGGCATCTACCACCTCTCTGGTCAACCTGGGCCAGTGTTTCACCACCCTCACGGTAAAGAATTTCTTCCTTAGATCTAGTCTAAATCTACTCTCTTTTAGTTTAAAACCATCACCCCTTGTCCTATTGCAACAGGCCCTGCTAAAAAGTCTGCCTCCATCTTTCTTATAAGCCCCCTTTAAGTACTGGAAAGCTGCAATAAGGTCTCCCTAGAGCCTTCTCTTCTCCAGGCTGAACATCCCCAACTCTCTCAGCCTGTCCTTACAGGATAGGGGTTCCATCCCTCTGATCGTTTCTGTGGCCCTCCTCTGGACCCACTCCAAACAGGTCCATCTCTTTCCTGTGCTGATGGCTCCAGAGCTGGACGCAGGACTGCAGGTGGGGTCTCACTAGAGTGGAGCAGAGGGGCAGAATCACTTCCCTCGACCTGCTGGCCACGCTGCTTTGGATGCAGCCCAGGATATCGTTGGCCTTCTGTGCTATGAGCGCACATTGCTGGCTCATGTGCAGCTTTTCATCCACCAGTACCCCCAAATCCTTCTCAGCAGGGCTGCTCTCAATTCCTTCATCCCCCAGCTTGTACTGATACCGGGGGTTGGCCCGACCCAGGGCAGGACCCTGCACTTGGCCTTGTTGAACCTCATGAGGTTCACACGGGCCCATTCCTTGAGCTTGTGCAGGTCCCTCTGGATGTCATTCCTTCCCTCAGGTGCGTAAACCGTACCACTCAGCTTGGTGTCATCTGCAAACTGGCTGAGGGTGCACTCGATCCCACTGTCTGTGTTATTGATGAAGGTATTTAAAGAGTACTGTTCCCAGTATGGAACCCTGAGGGACACCACTCATCACCGATCTCCATCTGGGCATTGAGCCGTTGACCCCTACCCTCTGGATGCGACCATCCAACCAGTGCTCATCCACCCAACAGTCCACCCATCAAATCCATGTCTCTCCAATTTAGAGAGAAGGATGTTGTGGGGCACCATGTCAAAGGCCCTCCAGAAGTCCAGAGAGATGATTAGTTACACATGATTGAGTGCATTTTGCATTGTTTTTGATTCAGTTCTAAAATTAGAGAAGCAGAGTGACTTTTGCATTCATAATCTGCTTTGGTCTTGTTTGTTTCATTTGATGGTATAGCAAGATCCTACTCAAACCCAAGGAAACAGTTTCTTTTGTTAGCTGTATTTTAAGATGGTGATCTGGCAGTGTGATCTCCTTTTCCAAATCTGTGATGACTGCTTCTGGTCAGGCTGTGTGTATATAGTTGTTCAACTGTTTGGTTTATAATCAGTGTTTTGGGAATCTTTCCAACTTCAGAGGTTAACTTTCAGGTTGGTGATTTCCTGAGTGTTTTTTTTAAATAATTTTTTTTTTTTTTAACCTTCCCCTCTCCTACCACCAAATTATTTAGTGGGGTTTGTGGAATACTGGGAATTGTGTTAAATTCTACCCTGCAGTGTATCTCTTGAGGTGGTGTTTGTTTTTGTTTTTGTTTTTGTTTTTTTTTCATCTAAAGTATACATTTGTGGTTCATAATCTAATTTGCACTTACAGGCATGGTAACCTAGATTTTAAATTACACTCAGTCCTTGATGAGACGTGTTGATAGGCAGAGGGGATGTAATAGGTCAGTAGAAGGGTGAGAATTTGCACTAAAAGTACCTGCTCTTTTAATAATAGCTTGTTTACTTTTACATGTGCTCGGCTTCGACAGCTAACATGTGTACGATAGGAAGGTTCCACAACTGGGTAGAGAAAATCAATAATATACCATTTTATGTACTAGATCAAAAGAAGGTCATGCAGGGTGAGATGATGCTATTATTTGCCTTAACTCTTTGATGTCCAGCGTTCCTTGTCTTGGCCTGAGTTATGAAAGTGAATGATCTAAAGAGGGTAATTAATTACTTTACCACAAAGGAAGCTGAGGGAAGTAGATTACAATTTTGATCTCTATACAAAAAGGTTTGTGTGCTAGTTGAATTAATCCCTTGAGTACCTTATGGTTTGCAATATGGCCAACAAAAGGGCACTTGTTTCCTTATGAAAACACACTGCGCATACCAACCTTCCCCTGCCAGAACTGGAAGGCTATTCAAGTTGCTGATCAGCATTTCCCACTAGTGTTAGCATTTAGTCACCTACGTGTTACGAAATACTATAATGTGGTCTGCATTTTTCTTTTAAACTGAAGTAAAAAATGAATTGTCATAACTGTCAAACACCCAGATTAAAATACACTGAAATATTTTGCAAGTGGTCAGTGTCAGCGTGTGTTTTGCAGCATGATAAATAAAGCTTATATTCACTTTTTACATGTAGCTGTACAGTGGATCATGCCCTAAAGAAATTTGAAAAACCCAGTCATAGGGTCCCTGATCTTTAAATGGTAACAGTAGTAGAGAATATGTATCAGAAGAGGAGGTACTAATGTGTATCACTGAAAAATGGAAATTATTCTCTGGGTAACAGGTGAAGACAGGTTGTATATGTCTTTTTGTCTTTTCTACTCAGCTCTTCCCAGTGGTGGCACTGATCCCCTCCCTCCCTCTCCTCTTTCCCTCTGTCACTTATTTTTTAAATACACAACTCATCCCTACTGCACAGTGTGCAGGTCCCTCCCTGTAATGTGGGCCATGGCTGGCTCTGAACCCCTACACGTGCTCCTCCCCGCACTCTCTTCCTGCCGCGGGGCTTTAGTCTGCTTCTCTCTGCTTTCCCTAGCAATGGATTTTCCACTAAATGTTTCAAAGTCTAGTCTCTTCGGGACTGCTGAATTCAAATCTACTGTCCAGTTTCAATCAAGAGTTACTATGAGCACATGGGATATATGGATGGACATCATAAGCACGCTGCAGTTGTCCAAGTCTCCTTTTCTTAGGCAGTGTATCTTAAATGGATATGATGGCTACTAAATAGGTCTTCCACCACAAAAAATGTATTTTAGGTATTGGAGTCTCACCAGTTGCTTTCTTCAGAGTTTCATAACTTTTAATCTGTGTATTTCATATCTTTTAACTTTGTGATGTCTTCTTCCCATCAGCCTTTGCCACGTGAGCATGGCTACTGCAAACTACTGTCTCATTCCTTATGAGGTAGCACCTTGTATGTCTGTGAGTAGTGGCACTGTATTAACACAGAAATACAGACCTGGTTGTCACATTTTTAAAGAAGCAAATAGATACCCTTTTTTGTCTACTATTTATTGTGAATTACATCTTTTATCAACAATGGTATTCTCATTTTAGTACACTCATTCCCTAGCCACATGTAGTGTTCATTGCATCTCTTGGTTTTCCCCTTAAAGCCTTCACTGTGAAAGTTGCTTCGCACTCTTGCTCCCTTGTGCTCTGGCTTGCTAGAGGCTGTGTGCCTTCACATTTCCATCCTTTCTCTTGTCTGTAGTGGATCATGAAGTCTCTTTATACACTTTCATATTTTTATTATCCTTCTTCAGGTATTTGGAGAGCTGGAAGAATTAAAATGAGAGGTGTTATTTCTTTGGAAGGTACTAACAGTGTCGTTTGTTCTGGAGACACTATTGTTGGTTGTTGAAACTGGTAGCTCTGCCAGCTCAGGATGTCTGAGATAATTTCTCCTCTTACCATACTTCCTCTTGAGGCTTTTCTAGTTCTTGGGTTTTTTTTTCATGGGGAAAAATTTGGACAAATCAGATGAAGTATTCTCTAGCTCTTACCCTGTGTCCAAGCAGAGATGCCATCATGTTAAGTCTAAAGCTTTGTAACCTCATCCAACAGTTCGAGAGCCAAGAGTGTTGAGGAGAAACAAGGAAACTTCTGAAATGGTATGTGTGTGGTCTTTCTGTTTAAAACATCACCAATGATTCTCCTAAAAGGACAGAAAGAAAAAGAAGGGGAAAAGTAGTTGAATAGGGCCAGAGTGTTGATCTGCTGGAGGGTAGGAAGGCTCTGCAGAGGGATCTGGGCAGGCTGGATCGATGGGCTGTGGTCAACTGTATGAGGTTTAACAAGGCCAAGTGCCGGATCCTGCACTTGGGTCACAACAACCCCATGCAACGCTACAGGCTTGGGGAGGAGTGGCTGGAGAGCTGCCTGGCAGAAAAGGACCTGAGGGTGCTGGTTGACAGCCGGCTGAACATGAGCCAGCAGTGTGCCCAGGTGACCAAGAAGGCCAACAGTGTCCTGGCCTGTATCAGAAATAGTGTGGCCAGCAGGAGTAGGGAAGTTATTGTACCCCTGTACTTGGCACTGGTGAGGCCGCACCTCGAATCCTGTGTTCAGTGTTGGGCCCCTCACTACAAGAAGGACACTGAGGTGCTGGAGCGTGTCCAGGGAAGGGCAATGAAGCTGGTGAGGGGTCTGGAGCACAAGTCTTCTGAGGAGCAGCTGAGGGAACTGGGGTTGTTTATCCTGGAGAACAGGAGACTGAGAGGAGACGACATGGCTCTCTACAACTACCTGAAAGGGGGTTGTGGCAAGGTAGGTGTTGGTCTCCTCCCAAGTAAGTAGTGATAGACCGAGAGGAAATGGCCTCAAGTTGTGCCAGGGGAGGTTTAGACTGCATATTAGGAAAATTTCTTTACTGAAAGAGTGATCAAACATTGGAACAGGCTGCCCAGGGAGGTGGTGGAGTCACCATCCCTGGAAGTGTTCAAAAAATGTGTGGATATCGTGCTTTGGGACACGGTTTAGGGGTCATGGTTGTGTTAGGTTGACGGTTGGACTTGGTGATCTTAAAGGTCTTTTCCAACCTTAATGGTTCTGTGATTCTATTCTACGTAGTCCAACCCCCCTGCAATGACTAGGGATTTCTTCAACTAGACCAGGTTGCTCAGAGCCCAATCCAAGCTTAACTGGAATGTTTCCAGGGATGGGACATCCACCACCTCTCTGGGCAACCTGTGCCAGTGTTTCACCTCATCATAAAAAAATTTCTTCCTTACATCTAGTCTGAATCTACCCTCTTTTAGTTTAAAACCATTACCCATTGTCCCCTTGTCCTGTCGCTTTAGGACATTTCAACACACAGTTATTATTGAACTATAGTGTGATGGTCTTCATACTCATTATAGAAATGGTCCTAACTCCATCCTTGACCCATGTATAATATAAAGTATTGCCTATAAAGTAAATGGAGTCATTATTAAGCAAATAAATATAAAAATAAGTATTTATATAAAAAAATAGATATAACAAAGATGCATGGGATTTGAAACTAGTCTCTCAAAATGAAGATGGTACATCTGGGCCCCCACATGACTAGAAATACGCTTCTCATGCCACATTTCTCACCTCTTTCTGATGCTGTTAGCGAAGTGAAGGAGGTCTTTGGTAATGCATAGGACCTGGGATACTGTGTATTTTGTGTGTCTTGGGGTATGTGTGTGTGGAGTTCCCCTAAAACAACAATTAAGCTTATGGAGCAAAGAGCATATCAGCATTTACTTTAGCTGAAAAGGAGGTGTTGATAAATTTGCTTTTGAAACAGTAAGTGATTGACAGAAGCAAAAACTGGACCTTGAATACAAGGGTTTCTGTGAAACTGCCACTTCAAAGATGCTTTCCATAAACCATTCTGTTGTAATTTTGTTTTTTACTGGAATTGGAGTTAAATAAATAAATTCAGTTATAGGTATAGGTAGCTGTTCTTGTTTTGTACTTGGGGACTGTTTGTATTTGGAGTTATAAGCAGAGACTGTTCTCATTAAACACAGATTGAAGAAAGTTATAATTACATAATTCCTGTGCACTATGACCCACTTTCTATATCTTTCTTTGGACTTGAAAGTACTTCCGACACTGATCTTACTTGTCCTGTCTTGAAGGGAACTTTGATAGTAACAGGATGGCCTGAGTGTACTAAGACACCAGCTTAATACAGAGATGGACAGAAATGCTACCCTAATGAATTACCTTCACTAAACATCTTACGCACTCTGGTTTTCTTCAGAAATCTACACTTATAAATGGAGGGGAAAGGAATGTACTCAAAAGTCTGTCCCTGAGTTAAGGAAATTTAATGATTTTTAATGTGAAGATGGAAATAATCTTGGGACATTCCTCTCCCCTCAGCCTGCAGACACTGCATAGGCCATCATCTAGTATGGTATTCAGAAAATCAATGTAGATTGAAAAAATACAGACACAAGTATTAAGATTCAAATTAAATTTTTAATTTTAATTGTACTAAAATTGTTATGATGCAAGTGCTTTTTGCTCTCTCTTTGGGCTGTGGGGTTTTTGGTTTTGTAGGAGATTGATTTTGTTTTTTAGTTCTGGTGCAGCATTTTTCATCATTCTAAATGCAGTCTTGTTCACATTTCTTACTTCAGTAGTGCTGTTTGCTTGTTTTTGCACTGTGATCGTATTTTGTCAATTTTCTTCTATGATGGGCTGAATAGAATAAAAGGATTTATGAATACTCTAAAAAGTGTCAATGCTAATTGTCAAACCAAAACTGACTGTGGGCCTTTTTTTTATCTTTATCCTTTTTTTTTCTTTTTTTTTTTGAGAATAAAGACCAGTTTCTTCACGATGAAGTTTCATCTTCAGTGTCACAACTTGCAACAAAGGTAAATACTCGTTCTTTGGAAGTGTATCATTTTTTATATCATATATATTTCAGTCAATGTATGTTAGGATGTTACCTGTTTTTCATGTATAGCTTAATGAAAAAGGATAATTATGTACTTCATTGATTATTTTTCTAATTACTTACGATCCTTGGTCATGGGGTTCTCATTGAAGTAATATTAGCAGTGCAGTATTAGTTAGAAAGCTGCTTTCTTTCCTTTCATTATTGGGGGAAAAAGGTATCTTAATTTTTTTTCTTCCACGTGATAGATATTAAAACACAAAATGAAAAGAAAGGAATAACTGAACTGAAGTCTAAGGAAGCACTAATTATTAGCTGTAACAGGCAATGAAAGCATGAGAAGTAGAAGGGTTTGAGGGTTTTTATTCCATTATAGGTAGCTTATCTGTCTCTCTGACCACAAGAGGTTAAGGATTTTATCTCATGTCTCTTTCAGAAAAGTAGGCAGACAAGTTAATTTTTTTTTTACCTTGATATGTGTCCAAGAATTTTTTTTAATGTTCTTAAAATACATTAGTAAAAGATGAAAGAACTGGAAGTTGCTATGATATGCTAGAGCTTGTTTTGAAATTCCATAGGTATAGAGAAAAGCATTTAAAAATAGTTTCATTAGTGTAATAGGATACTTTACATTAATATGTATATATAAAGTGAACATCTGCCTCTTACTTCTTTTTGTTCTACTTCAGATACAGCATGATTTTCAGTGAAAATAGAAGTCAGATTGTACTAGACCATTTTCTACTTTTTAGAAGAAATTTATTCCTTTTTACGAAAATATAAGCTACTGTTTATTTTATGCCAGATGATGAAGGTTTAAGAAAAGAATCTTAAAATTAATTTGGTTTATATTTTAGCTTTTTTGCCCCTTATTTAGTCATTCAGGGAGGCTTTCTAAATGTGTGTTTTGACTTAAAAAAAAAGTCACCAGGCAAAACACTGAAGTGCAGTATTTTCATGTTTTAAAGTAAAACCTTCTTGTCTTACAAATGTATTCACAAAAAATCACCTTATCCTTCTCATCTTCCCTTTCTTTATTGTTGTTTCTGAAAGTGCTTCTGTATTTTATTTGGTTTTTCTGTCATGTTAGAAGCTGTCAGTACAGAGATATTCCAGAAGCTCCAAAATCTTTAATATGTTAATAAAAGTCTGGTGAATTGTATGTATGGCCTTTTCAGTATGCACATGTCATGAATAAAACAGTCTCCATGTTGAAGCAGTATGAAGAACAACAAAGTCCTTGAAGCAAAAGGCAGTGGATGAAGGGTATGTCTGCCCTTAGGGAGATAGCCTTCATGGTCTCTTAAAGCCTGAGTTTTAAGACAGTCCTAATGCCCAGTTGCAGAGGAAGGCCTTTGACCTAGGTTTGGAGGTGCAAAAGTGGGAGCTAGTCCTAATGGCTGGAGATGTAGGTTGGAAAATGGCCTACGTTTCTCCTCGTGCAGGAAGCTGCCCACTTAGCACTGAGGACAGGCTAACTGCAATGCTGAATTTTTCTAGTTCCTTCTTCACAGCTCTCCTGCAAGGCAGGTGTAGCTGGTTAAAAAGCCTCATGACATCTCAAAGTGAGGAACTGTGAACCCTCTAGTGGTGCTCCGCAAAATGCAGAAATCTGGAACACATGTTCATGCCGTGCCTGGCCCTTCAGCCTCTGCAAGCTAATGTTGGAGGGTCTCACCTGTGTGCTGAGGTTCTGAGTTAAAAGTACAGCGGAAACGTCATCTACAGTTGTTATTAGGCCACCTTTCAAAAAGAGACAAAGTATTTTGAGAACAAATCATTTTAATAATGAAGTTGGAGATGTTGGGACATTCTGGTAGGGCCAAATCCCGGAGTTTCAGCTCACACATGCCACAGAATAGAGTAACTGTTGGTCTGCACATTGGCAGTTGGTTGAGCCGAGAAATTCAGCCCCTAAAAAGCTTTGCTATCTGGAAGACAAATTTGGGGGGAGGAGGTGTTCACTTTCTTTTATTTGAGTTCTTGCATGTTATGAATAGGTTTCCTATGATGTGGGAACAATGCTTCTTTAATTAAAGCTGATTGACATTTTTTATTATAAAACATTTAGTTGTAAATTTATTGAACTGTAAAGTACTTATATGGAAAATTCCGTCTCTATCTTTTTACTTTAGGCTCATTTTTTTTCAGGGGGAGGAGGGAGGGAAGCTGTAGAACAAACAATTTCTTCTTAGTCAAGGTTGAGAGGAAAATCCATTCTTTTTTTCACATTCATAAGAAATTTCTGCAAGTGTTTTGTGGAGTGCCTCTACTTTGCTGGAGGGTTTGATTCACCAGTTGTCAATCCTCTGTGAAAATACTTACGAAGGTCTGCTAAAACTTGGTCAAAATAAATATTTCTGGAAATCTCATTTAATACATGCTGAGCAGTGACTTTTTAGGGATTAGCTGCTTAACTACACAATGCCATTGAACATGCTGATTCTTAGTGCAGGTATACAGCAAGAATCCCCTGTAATTGCTCTTTTTGGTTGCTAAGACTCTTGTTATGTGGCTTCTTGTAGCCTGCAGAGAGTGACTTCTATACTCCAGAGCCCTGCTGGCCAGGCAGTCGGGAAGTAGAAAAGTCTAGCCAGAATATATTGAAAGTACTGGTACCCACCCATAAAGCAGTACCGTTTTAGAGTAATATTTGAACATACTTAAATCTCTTTTTTTATAATCTAAATTGTTTGTCATGTACCTCTAACATAATGTCCCAAATCCTGGCTATTATTCTTTGACTTGATTGAATTTTGTGCTTTTTTTGCTCCCATAGTAAGGTGTTGATATACATTAAACACATCCATCTGATGGCTGATTTTAACTGTTTTCAGTTAAATTTATACATAGTCTTCCTCTTTAGTACACGTTCATCTGTGTCTACATACTTCCTTTTTGCAAGGTACTTTTTAAATTTGCTTTTAGGACTGATCTACTTTTTTCAACTCTTAGTATTCCTGGTTTGCTACCTTTTAGCCTCATTTTTCGTGAAGCTTCTTGCCCCCTAGTAGAGCTCTAATGGTGAACTATGTACCTTTGGCAGTAAAATTAACTGAAAATTCTTCTTAGTGATACTAGTAGACTCTCTGATTCTTCATTTATACTCATTGCCCGATTAGCTACTATGGGAAGCTGAGTCATGTAAATCATCTGAATTTGTTGGTGTGGTGAAAAATAATATTCCTAAAGTCATTTTTCTGTAATAATACCTTGCGATTTTGTAGGAGACTTCCAGTTTAAGAGGTGCTGCCCCTTTCTGGGACACTTTATAAAGTTAACTGTCAGTAGACATTTGTTCCCTGTTTTATCTAAAGAAAGAAAAAATGTAGTCCCATATGCAATTTATATACAGTTGATTCACTTTGGTCAATATAGGTAACAAAGCAGTAAGCCCATACTGTAAGTGTTGAGTTTACAGAGTGAAGCTTAGGGGCTGAGTTTGGGGAAGCCATAATGTATGTACAAAGCTGTATGTATGGAAGAAAGTGAATATGTGACTGCAGCTTTCAGAGGGTGATTGAACTGACGTAGTAATTGTTGCTACAACAAAGGTGCTGTTGCCCCTAACTTCCGCATTCTTTGGTTACTGTCTGACTGACATCTTTTAGTGCGCTGATTCTTAGCACTAACCCAAAAGAACACAAAAATGGAATGAGTTACATTTCTGCTGGCTTAGTAAGTTGAACTGATTTTCCACAGCATCGTTCAGGTACAAAACCATAGTGTAAGGAAGGCAGTATAAATGTGAGCAGGCAGTGGACTGGGTTGACCCTTTTCAGCAGCAGTGTCTGATAAACCAGATCTGCCATCTTGTGAGACTTCTCTCTGGGCGTCTGTCTGACAGATGGGCACCGCTACTGAAGCATTGGCAAAGCAGAGGGGGGGGCAGCAAGCGGGAGAAAGAGCAGGCAGCTTAACTAGGGATACAGACTGCATTCTTTACATGCTGTTCTAGAAGCAACTACTTGTACTCTCAGTTTCAGAAGATACGCTAATTAAATGGTACCTTTTTCATGGTGGAGAAAGAGTACTTCGTAAGATGAAATTTCCTCCACTGAAGGGGAAGAATCTGTGTGCTGGGCTTGAATTCTTTAGAAACCTGTTGGGAGAGACAACGATGATGGTTTTTCAGTAGTCTGACAGTTGATGGATTAATATCTATATGTAATTTCACTCTACTGATCCTTCTAGGTGATTGCACAGGGCGTTGTGCTGCACAGATTTTCACAATGGAAAATGGAAGATATGGGAGAAACTTTATTAATGGTGGTTCTGATTGATAGGCATCCTCTATGCTCTCATAGTCAAACTGGTATGAGACCAGTCTATAATCCTCCTTCACACAATACTGAAATGGCATCTTGAGAAGTTTCTGCTTTGTTTCTCATTGTCATTTTTTGAAAAATAGTAGACTGCAGCATCCAACCTGGTCCTCTAAAGGTTTTGACTTTCTAACATCTGATGTTACAATTCTAGTCCTTTTCTTAGCAGTCTCTTATGGGCATTTCACTTGATTTTTTTTTTTTTTTTTTTTTTTAACCAGGAGTTTTAACTATATAACTGGTTCTATTCTAACGGTATCAATCAGCTTTGATTTTCAAAGATTACCTCCTCCAAGCTCAAGAATAGCCCAGCCCATCAAGCAGAAAAAGAAGCAAAGGTGGCAGGAGGCCTATCTACAAGAACAAGTTGTTCCTGAAAAAACTCTAACACAAAAAGGAAGCATACAGGAGGTGAAAACCAGGGTCGAGTGACCTGTGGGGAATACAGACACACTCTTTGAGCATGAAGGGATAGGGTTAGGAAAGATGAAGCCCACCTAGAGTTAAATCTGGTGAGGAAAATTTAGAGCAACAAGAAAAGTTTATGCATGTACACCAGCAGCAGGGAGGGTGTAAATAAGATGGAGTCTGACTCTTCCTGGTGCTCAGTGAATAAGCAAGAGGCAATGGGCACAAATTGAAATAGAAGAAATACCATTTAAACATAAGAGTAAACATTTTCACCATGAGAGTGGTCAAGCCCTGGAACAGATTGCCCAGAGAGGTTGCGGATTCTCCAGTTGTGGAGATACTCAAAACCCAGCTGTACATGATCCTTGGCAATTTGCTCAAGCTGACCCAGCTTTGAGCAGTGTGGTTGGACTAGATGGTCTCCAGAGGTCCCTTCGAGCTGTAAAGACTGTGTGATTCTGTGCACTTTGGATGTTGAATTATTTCTTTTTCCACTGACACATGGAAAAATACTTTAAAGGTTTGAGAATACAATCTAGTCAGTTATGTATATAAACTTTTTTTGAAACTTTTAGGAGTAGTACTTTTGAGTTTTCTATAGACAGTTACATCATAAAAATGAAATACAGACCTTCTGCAAGTGCCTTGATGCTTTAAGACCATATTAGTACTGTATTTTCATACTTGGCATAACTTCAGTCTTTTTACATAAAATAAGTCTCCGGTGTGGTGAGGAGCCAGCTTACCAAAGTGTCATCTCGTCTTTACTTACTGACTTTCCTTTGACATCCATGGCAAGGAAGCTAGTTGTTCTGCGACCTGGGTCTTTCTCCCCGGGCTCTATAAGAAATTCCCAGCTAGTTCAGAGGCTGATCCATCTAGTCTGGCAGTCGGTCTTTGTGGCAGTGGGACATGCTGTTCATTTAATATGCTGTAGGCTTTGTGCAAGGAGTTTTATTACATGTTAGCAAAATATGGTCTACTTGGACATTGACGCTCTTATGTAGATGTTTCCTTTGGAAACTCCAAATAAGGAAGAGGTAAAAGTATGTCTTAAAGGTTTAGTGTACATTTCCCCTGAGGACTAGTTGAGAGAAGAATAAATCAGTTAGAATATGCCACACGGTTATTACCCTTGTATGTACCTACCAAATGCCATGGATCCATTGTGGGAGTACGTGTTTATGAAAACACTGAAGGAATGGTAGAACATGTACATAGGTGCCGATTCACAAACAGGTAGAAAGAATGTGGAGTTTGTAAATTTTTATCTGGAGACTTGCACACTCTATCTGCTTGACATTGAATAGAACTTTTCTAACAATTGTTCTTAAAGATATACGTAAATCAGAATTGTGCCTAATAAAATGAATTTTTAAAATATACAAAGTTAAAAATATGGAAAACTTGTGGCTAGATACTAACAGGATTTTGTCATTAAATGGTTTTCATGAGGGTTTTTTGGGTTGGTGTTTTTTTTGTTTTGTTTGTTTGTTTGTTGGGTTTGTTTGTTTGTCTCAAGGATGGATTGGGTCTCCAAAACAATGCAGCAAAAGTTGGAGTTGTGTCAGTGAAGTGTGTATGATGTTCTAGATTAAAAGAAGGTATATGTGTAGGTACATTATTTTTCTTTTTTTACATTGAATGTGTGTGTATAAATGCTTATCTTGAATTAGTCTTTCATCAATGCCGTTTTTTAAAGGCACATATAATTTAAGTTAAGCTAGTTCTCTGTCTCTGTATTAAATTGCTATGTGAAAATGGGTAACAAGGTGGATTTGTGGTGGTTTTTTTTTTAATCTGCAGATTTGTTATGTGGCAGTGGCTGAATGAAACATCGTTAGTGAAGAAAGACAAGCTTATATATAAATGGGATCACTGAGGTATATTTGGGTCTTTTTTTGGTTTAAAGGCCTAAAGGATTAAGGCAGTAAGAGTTATTAAGTGCTGCTTTTAGTTATGGGTTTGCCTATGGTAGCAAAGAAAGGTTCCTTCCCCAATTATAGAATCATAGAATGGTTAGGGTTGGAAGGGACCTTTAAGGTCATCTAGTCCAACCTCCCTGCAATAAGCAGGGACATCTTCAACTAGATCACGTTGCTCAGAGCCCCGTCCAACCTGACCTGGAATGTTTCCAGGGATGGGGCATCTCCCACCTCTCTGGGCAACCTGGGCCAGTGTTTCACCACCCTCACGGTAAAGAATTTCTTCCTTCTATCTAGTATAAATGTACCCTGTTTTAGTTTAAAACCATTACCCCTTGTCCTATCACAACAGGACCTGCTAAAAAGTCCGTCCCCATCTTTCTTATAGGCCCTCTGAAGCACTGGAAGGCTGAAATAAGGTCTTCTCTTCTCCAGGCTGAACAACCCAACTCTCTTAGCCTGTCCTCACAGGAGAGGTGTTCCATCCCTCCGACCATTTCTGTGGCCCTCCTCTGGACCCGCTCCAACAGTTCCATGTCTTTTCCTGTGCTGAGGGTTCCAGAGCTGGATGCAGGACTGCAGATGGTGTCTCACCAGAGCGGAGTAGAAGGGCAGAATCACCTCCCTCAACCCGCTGGCCATGCTTCTTTGGATGCAGCCCAGGAGATGGTTGGCTTTCTGGGCTATGAGCACACACTGCTATCTCATGTCCAGCTTTTCATCCACCAGTATTCTCAAGTCCTTCTCTGTAGGGCTGCTCTCAATCCCTTCATCCCCCAGCCTGTGTTGGTCCCAGGGGTTGCCCCGACCCAGGAGCAGGACCCTGCACTTGGCCTTGTTGAACCTCATGGTGTTCACACAGGCCCATTCCTCAAGCTTGTCTATGTCCCTCTGGATGGCATCCTGTCCCTCAGGTGCGTAAAACGTACCACTCAGCTCGGTGTCATCTGTAAACTGGCTGAGGATACACTCGATCCCACTGTCTATGGCATTGATGAAGTTATTAAACAGTACTGGTCCCAACACGGACCCCTGAGGGACACCACTTGTCACCGATTTCAGTCTGGATGTTGAGCCATTGATCCCTACCCTCTGGATACAACCATCCAACCAATTCCTCATCCGCCCAACAGTCCACCCATCAAATCCATGTCTCTCTAATTTAGAGAGAAGGATGTTGTGGGGGACCATGTTAAAGGCCTTACAGAAGTCCAGATAGATGACATCCATAGCTCTTTCCTTCTCCACTGATGTGGTTACTCCATTGTAGAAGGCTATTATGTTGGTCAGGCAGGACTTGCCCTTGGTGAAGCTGTGCTGGCTGTCTCGAATCACTTGCCTGTCCTCCATGTGCCTTTAGCACAGCTTCTAGGAGGATCTGTTTCACGGTCTTCCCAGGAACAGAGATGAAGCTGACAGGTTGGTAGTTCTCAGGGTCCTCCTTGCCACCCTTTCTTTAAAATGCATGCAAAGTTTCCCTTCTTCAGTCAGTGGGGACTTCACCTGACTGCCAGGACTTTTTAAATATCATGAAGAGTGGCTTGGCAACTGCATCAGCCAGTTCCCTCAGGACTCTGGGATGCATCTCATCAGGTCCCGTAGACTTGTGCATGTTCAGGTTCCTCAGGTGGTATTGAACCTGATCTTCTCTTACAGTGGGTGGGACTTTGCTCCTCTAGTTCCTGTCTTGCAGGCCATCCCCTTGAGAGGTGTGGAAAGAGACACTGCCAGTGAGGACTGAGGCAAAGAAGTCGTTGAGTACCTCAGCCTTCTCCTCATCCATTATTACCAGTTTGCCAGTCTTGCTCATCAGGGGGGTTATGCTTTCTCTGACCTTCCTTTTCTGGCTGATGTACCTATAGAAGCCCTTCTTACTATTATTTGCAGCCCTTGCCAAGTTCAGCTCCAGCCACACCTTGGCCTTCCTGACCCCATCCCTACACAACTGGACAGTGTCCCTGTACTCATCCCAGGATACCTGTCCCCACTTCCACTGCCTGTGCATTTCCTTCTTGCCCTTTAGTTTATCATCAGGTCTCCACTCAGCCATGCCGGCCTCTTGCCTTCCTTTCCCAATTTCTTACACCTGGGGATTGAGAGCTCTCACACTCTCTGGAAAGCATCCCTAAAGAGCTGCCAGCTCTGTTCTGCTCCCTTGTCTCTTAAGTGCTGTTTCCCCAGGGGTCCTCTTGACTAACTCCCTGAAGAGCTGGAAGTTTGCTTTCTTAAAATCCAGGGTTCTGACTTTACTCTTCACCTGCCCCATGTCCCTCAGAACTGCGAACTCCACCAGTGCATGATCACTATAGCCCAGGCTGCCTCCAATCTTGATGTCACCAATTAGCTCACATGCGTTGGTGACCAACAGGTCCAGTATGGCATCCCCTCTGGTAGGACTGTATATTTCCTGGCACAGGAAGTTGTCCTCCATGCACTCCAGGAGTCTCCTGGATTGCCTACAGCTCACTGTGCTACTTTTCCAGCAGATGTTGGGGTGGTTGAAGTCCGCCAGCAGGACAAGAACCTGTGAGCACAATGCTTCCTGTAGCTCAACTGAGAAGACTTTGTCAATAGACTTCCCTTGATCACATGGCCTGTAGTGGACATCAACCACAAGGCTCCCTTTGTTGCCTCAGTCCCTGATTCTTACCCGTAAGCTTTCGACCTGCTCATGGCTATTCCTCAGAGACAGCTCTTCGCACTCCAGCCATTTCAAGGCTAATCCACTTCAGTGGCTTTTCAACCCATTTCTTTACAGGGATTATGTATAGCAAGGTATCTCCTGCAGCTTGTCTGGTTTTGCTTTATACTATCACCAGTCTTCTATGAGATGGGTATGGTGAGTCTGCCACAGGGATGCAAGCTTGAAGTTAGCTGTCTGCATATTTTTAACACAATTAAAAATAGAAGGTGTATGTTTAAATTAAACATGAGAGTTTGCTTATTATAATCTGTACTCACTTTATTCTCATAGTGGGAAAAAATATATATAGAAGCTGTTGCTTTTCTTGTGAAGCCGTGAGGAATGCTGTGGTTTATGGTAAGATTAGGCGTGGGTTTAGGAAGAGGTGAGTAGAGCAGTTGTGGTGATAAAGCCTGGGTTGTGGTGAGCCTGTCTCTCCTGTACCTGGTCTGTCCATATCCCATGAACGATTGCTGGAAATTGCTCTGGGCTTGCTCAGCCTTCCCTCTTCAGAGTTCTGCAGAGCTTTGCCCTAAGCTGGATCTATGTACCTAACCAAAGTGGAAAGGAGTGGTAGGAAAGTCTAGGTTAGACCTTCCTCCTGTTCCTAAAATGGGCTTGCTATGTCTCCTGAGTTGGAGTAGCTGAGGCGGTTCAGATGTGAGTAGGGAAGGTAGGTGGGAAGTGAAGGTGTAGGAGATGGTGGAATAGGAGAACAAGAGATGGAAATATTCCATGACTAACATGCGATAACAAGGGCACATAGGTGATTGTTTCACATATATGTTTTAAGGTCTATGTGGACGTACCAGTTATAAACTGTAATCAGTTAAAACATGAACATCAAATTGATACTAATTTGCACCGATGAGTTCTGCAAAAAGGATGAAGCATAATAAGAGGTGATGAATTAGCCTTCACTCATGTTGATGACTACACTTCTGTTTTGATTGTTTATTATACTTCATAATGTATTGTTGTATTTTTTAATGTAATCAAATAACACTGATAGACTGTCACTCTGCCATTCTTTCTAGAACCTGCGAGAAAGAACAGCAACTTCCATATTCTGTGCTCAGCACGCATGTGTGCATTTCTGTTAGAGTCCCCATCTAAATATCAAAATAACTGCTGTCAAAATAAAAATAACCAATACTTACTTTTTTTTTTTTTTTGCTTCAGGCAAGGGGGAATGAAACTTTTAATAATGTTGAAAAAATAAATTGTGCTACATGTTTAATGGTCACAGTAAATTTAGATGGCACACTGTAATGCACCAGTGCCACATGTTGCATTTCACTGGTGAGCCAATGCTTTCACCCTTTTTGCTCTCAGGGCCACAAGAAATAGTTTTGGTGAGCTAAAAATAGGAACAATGAGTACAAAGCCGGTTAAATGTTAAGTGTTTCGTAATTCAGCTGCTTGTCCTGTTGTTGTGGCCCCTTCTAGCAATGACTGTGTCGTTTCATTTCTGTCTGCTGAAGCCCCTTAGACTGTTTCCTAACTCTTCTTACTGTGATGCACTAAAATGAAGCCAGCAGCTCCTGCCTGCAGAAGAGCATCCAGGAGCACACCTATCTTCACTGGCATCACTTGCCAGCCTCTGCAAACCGGCAAGGTTTTGTACTCTCTGCTCAGCAGGAAAGAGCTCTTGCTGCAGTAGCCCAACCTGCTCTTTTTCAAAATGCGGCCATCCTTTGCGGGCTGTATAGAGCCGCTGCGCTCCCGGCCGCACAGTGTGCGGGAGGTAGGACTGTTGCTGCCTATCAGCCACCCAGAGTCAGCACTGGCAGCCATACTGCCTGCTTTTAAGTCTGTAATTCACATTTCTGAAGATGTTTGCTTCCCTCTGTAGGTTCAAGGTGCAAGTTTCCGGGGTTGGAAGGAAGTGACATCTATGTTCAATAAAGATGATGAACAGCAATTGCTAGCAGGATGCAAGTCTCCAAAATCCAAAGGGTGAGTAAAACCAATTGATCTATCTGCTATTAAAACACACAAACTGTAACAGAAAATAGCTGTGCAAAGTAGTGAAGGTAGACACTGAGAAGCAGCAGTGTTTAACTCCTGGACATTAAATCACAGAGAAAGGTTTATGTGCGTTTCAAAATTACGTGTATGCTTATCTTACAATGAATAAGGCATGCTGTGTTGGGAAAGGACAGATATTGTCGACAACTTTTTTAGGTCTGTTGGGAAGAAAAGGGAATTTAGCTGCATTAACATTAACAATAATTTTTTACTGTAGAAAAGGAGTAAAGGTTTCTGAGCAAAAGGGTCATTCCCCCTCTCCCCCTTTCCTCTTAAGGATTATTTATGGTTAAGTTTACAAATTCCTTTTTTTACATGCTTTACTTTCTCTTTTGAAGTCTTTTCAACACCTAAAAAGGTTAAGTGGAGTAGCTATACAGGTATCTGCAAGTTGTTGCTGTCGGAGCTGAGGTGTTTAATTGGAACAGTTCTGTTGCCGGTAGGGTTAGAGATGCTCTCTGAACAGAGCAGACCTCTTCCCAGGACAGATTATTTTGCTGTTACAAGTGTATGTAGGCTTCACCTACATTTGCTACCTAATTACCTTGGTTACGAACAGGAAGAAATGTGCCACCTATCAGTATAGCTGTTCCAGCCAAATATTAGCTTTGATAAGACTTGCTGTAGTATGTTTTGTTTCCAGTGTACTTTGAAAAATATGTATTTTAGTATGCAAATGTATATAAGGCATGTGGGGGTGTGTGTGTTTATAGATATATATAAACAAATTAGAATATAAATACATACATTTCCATTTCCATTTGAACCTGTTCAATAAAACTTTCCAAAAGTTTCTAGCTACTGTCCCCGTACAATTTTATGGGTGTTACTAAGATGCTAGGTTGCTTTAATGATCCTCTGCAATTGATGCTGAATGTAAGAATCGAGTAGCCCAGTGAAGAGAGCGGAAGTACGAAAACAGAGTTTTGCTTTTTCTTTCATAGTATGAAAGCTATTTTAGCATTACTATGAAAACTGCCTGTAATTTAAGTTTGGGGGTATTCTCCTATAACTGTAAGCCACAATTTTTACTTTACTTTTAAGAAACACGCAACTTCTCAAGTGCGCCACTCATGAAATATGAGAAAAGTGTTCGGAGTCTGTGACTGGCTTTAGCAAGATGAAAATTCTGAATAATCATAAATTCAAAATTCAGTAAAGGAAAAGTCCTTTTAAAGGTATTAGTTCAGTTGCTTCTATTTAAATATGATAGTGTCAAGCTTTCATTAATGGAAAAAAGCTCTTTTAATACAAATAGTAAAAAAAATTCAATGGTGGTTTTATCTGTGGCTAAGGAATTTGTATGCTACTAGGAGATAATGTTTTCAAGTAGCTACTTAGCTCATTGAACCCTGAAGGTTGTGTGTTTCACCACTGCTATTCAGCCTTTCCTTGTGGTGCGTTATTTGATTACATACATAATGCTGTATATTTGACATTCTGTATTTTAAATACTCCACATTATGAATATGAAACAATTCAGATTGAGAGTTCTTAATGAGATAAGAAATATAATAATATGAGTAGCCTTTCAAATGTCTCTTTGAGAGAGGAACAAAGGTTGTTTTTTCTTGGTTTTGGGAGAGCAATTTTGGGAGTTCTTGCCAGAAATATGAAACAGCTGTTTTAAAAATATTGTGCAGATCTTTATGGAAAAAAATGCTGGTATCTTTAAAGTCCTAATACAGTGCACATCAGATATTTTAGGTTATAAGGTTTTAACTGGCAAGGTGATAACAGGTTTATGAAACTGAGGAACACAATGAGTGAGTGTTAAAAGCTGGTGGTAGACAAAACTTTTTCATATTCCTTCTACTATACTAGCTCTGGGGTTTCCTTTCAGGTTTTTTTTTTGTTTAAGTCCTAAATTGTTCTAATGCATACTAAAACACTTCATACATTTCCAAAGGCAGTTCTGTGTAATTCACCAGGAGGTGGGTGGGGGGAGTGTAAGTTCTTTTATAATAGGAAATGGCCATACTCAGTCCACTTCTGATTTATCACTGTAAGATTCTACTGTGTTTAGGGTTACATGTATACGAGGCTGTTTTTCCTGAAGTTGACAGAATAGGCTAGACTAGACTAAAATAGAATGACTATTACATGCATTGTTAAATGGAGAAATTAATCACCTCATCATTGTTATTTTCTAGAACAAACCTAAAGTTAAAGGAAGAGATGAAGTCTGAAAAGAAGCCAGGTTTTTGGGACAGTTTGGTGATAAAGCAGAATGTCCAATCTAGGAAACCAGATGAGATTGAGGGATGGGAACCACCACAGATTACCGCTGCTGACTCTACCAGTGATGCAGCAACTACTTTAAGTGACTATACAGCCTGGTCAGGCTGGGAAGATGAAACCAAAGGCTCGACAAAATACACAAACCTGGCCAGCTCAGGAAACAGTTCCAGGTGGAGTATCAAATCGGCTGGAAAGCTGGTTAGTATTAGACGTCAAAGCAAAGGTAACCTTACTGACAACTGGGAGGAACTAGAATGATACTGGTAATGTGAAATACTTTATAGATAAGAAGAGAAAGGTTCCATGATTTACTCGTATGTTCAAACCAAAATCAAACCTGCTCAATATTGCACCTTTATACAGTACTTTGTTTTATTCAGATTGTTACAAATTTTTGCTCACCTGATAGTAAATTTTCTTATTACATTGTTAAATAGCTATGTTTTCCACACTGAAAAAAAAAGTAGAGAATCTATTTTGTGCCTATATTTCACATTCAGACTCTGCAGTATGTTGGATTGTTGGTTTTACCAAAAAAAAAAATGTAATTCCTTAGTGAATGTATACACTGGTTGTAAATTTGACTGCCTTATGTAGAAACTTCCACTAGCTTGAGGTCCTGGTTTTTTTCTGGTATCTGAGGGCCACTCAAAATTTTAGTTTTGATGCTGTCCCTTTTTAACTAAGAATACTGATCTGTCGCTTGCAGGGAGAATGCTTATACTTAGTAGACTGTTGTCCAAATCTTCAGCCTCAGCATATGCTTCAGCTTGTGCACACAAGATGCTCAACTGTTACAATGTGCTATACTGTGTATGAAATGGGAAAATACTATTCTAATGTAATTCCTTCTATCACAGGAACTTCACCAGTAGTTGGGTCAAATGGGTCTTCCAGATGTTGTTTTTTTGTTGTTTAGTTGTTTGCTTTTTTTATTTTTTATATTGAACCTTGTTTGGCAAAGCTAAGCTTCTCAGTTTTTTAAGATGCATGTTATGCCAAAAAATAAAAATGATTGAAAATTTGGAAGGCAGCAGTGAGTAGAGTTTAAGAAGATCTCAATATTCAGTATCCATAGTCCTGAATCTAGGGATAAATTGCTTCTTGTGGAAGGGCAAATGTTTCCATTCCTTGTTCTACAAACAACTTTTTTGTTTTGTACTGTGTAGTTCCTTCCCCCCTGCCCCATAAGCAGTGACTGAATTCTACTCTGGCATTTTCAGGGTAACTGAGTAACTGAGCCATTACAAGTATGTGCATGCACACAATTTCTGAAGCATTTTTTGTTATAAAGCTCTGTCTTATTAGCTACTGATATTTTAATTTTTCGTAAAAGAAGGTGAAGTGTTAAACTTGAGATTTGAAATGTATCTAGGAATACTAAAAGTGCCTCTTTCTAGCGTATTGTCTCTCAGTAGTAGTGTGGCCGATGTCAGATCCAAAGCTGGTTTCCGTTTTGTTTATATGACCTATATAAATACTACTTTAACATTCATGGAAAAAAAAATCAACCCAAAAGTTTCATAAAAAAATGAACAGTAGGCCTCTTCTCTCCTGAGTGTTAAACTGGTATAACAAAACAGAAAACTTGTTGACTGCCTCTCAATAAGGCCAGTACAGTTGGAAGATCAAGTTAGCATTTGGGAGAAAATCAGCATTTTTAAGAAAGCATATGCCTTTTATATAATGGATGTCTTGTAAACATGTTTTTGCAAAAAGCTTACGCTGACGAAAAAGGATGCATACAATTTTCTTCTAAGCTTGTACCTTCTGTTATTGCCACATTACTCCTTTCTCAGCTCTCTCTTTCTCCTCTCTCTTCCAACTCATGTATAGTTTTCTGGCTTACAGTTCCTGCATAGCTATTTTTTGGAGATTCCTGTTGAGATGTCCCCAGAGGGAAACTGTAGAAAAATGGTTTTGTTTTTTTTCGTGTTATAATGGGATGTTAAAAGACGACGTTCTTAGGTTTATATAAAAGAACATCAGTGTTTTATGCTACAAAACAGGATCTTGTAACTGGCAAATATATTTGTAAAATGGCATTATATATTAAAAAAATACTAATAGAGGAGAAAGGGTTAGCATTTATATCGCATCATTTAGTCTGTGAGTAAACTCTGTATTTGCCTTTGGCAAGTATGTATGCTGAGGTTAACGATAGGAAAGAATGAGTATTCTTGGGTAAAGTATGCTGCATTTTATAGTTTATGGAATACCCTCTAGGGCATGAGCTAGTATTTAGGTTGGTTGCTGGTGCTGACCTAAAAGAACCGAAAAAGATCTCCTAGCAGCCCTCAATATTTTGCTCTCAAAGATGGCCTGAGAACTTTTAATTTCCCTCCTGAAGAAACTATTTATACTGTGACCAGTAAAGGTTTTGCCTTGCACATTATACTGTCAAGTGCCTGTTTCTCACCTTGATGATGTGTTTGATGCACAGCTTAACTGCAACGTTTTTCAATTTGTTTTTAAATGTATGAGAAAGAATATGCTTACAAAGTTGAAGCCTCTTATAAAACAAAATTGCATCCAAGTGGGAAGCTGAGATATGTAAACTTAAGCTTTAACTCCTGGTGATGAAAGTTCTGGTGTGCTTTTCAAGTGATATTTCCTCAAAAATAACCACCCTAAGGATGAACATTATTCAATTTAAAATAATTTATTATTATGCTTTAATAATGTATTTGTCTTTTGAGAACTCACTGATGTGAGCTTTTCTTCTCTTACGTTTATAAACTTGTCTGAATTTTCAGAACGGGGTCCTCTTTTCTTTTACCTTCTTTAGATGCTTAACTACATTATACATTTATGGGCTTAAGCTATACACAGCTCCATATGTGGAATAAGTGTAGAATATGTCCCTTAATATTTGTTTTGAAATTGCATTTCAATCTATGTAAAACGGTTTAGAAGAAGGTAGCATTAAGATTGTATGATAAGATTGCACAAAATAAAATATAGTTTATATTGCTTTCTCGTAGCCAATCTGCATGATTGTTGGCGTGGTTTTAACGGGAATTAAAAGCTTCATGTGGCTGTAACTAGTCACTTAACTCTAAGCAAAGTTCTTTCTGAGTATTTTTATTTATTAGCATCATTTGCAGAAAGAAAAATAGTATTTTCCATATGAATAAAGATTTAGTTTGAACTGAAATGCCTTATTGTTTGAATATTTTTTTTGTCCCATTTTTATTTGTCATATGAGTTTGTTTACATCTGCGTGGACCTTACTTGCATCTCTGTAGTATAAGGCCAAGGAAGCAATAGCTGTGTTTGTCCAAACTCAGAAGCTGCAGCATCCTAGATTTAAAGCATCACCCATTGCTTTCACAGTGGGAAGAATTCATTGGATTTGACAAACTGCAAGTGTTTTGTTTTACTGGTATTTATTGATTTAAACATTTATTTTTTTTTTATATTTATTGGCTGTTATGAAAGCTGAGGTAGAGCAGCATTCTTTCCCTAAAGATTTCACCAGCTGCATGTAGATTGGAGGACCTGTAACGCTCTGGCGTACGCTAGCCCCATAACGAGGTGAGACCTGCGCGTCCTGGACTGTGACAAACGTGAGATGCAGCTGCTGTTACCAGTAGCTCGACTACAGAAAGAACTGTATTGTCAGCTTCTCCTTCTTCCACTCTGGTCTGCTGGCTTTGCTGTTGTCTAAATAGACTTAGCAGGAAACATTTAGGCGAAATGTTTCTTATCAGAGTGTGTGAACTAGCTGAAACAGAAAATTGTATCCATACAAGTTACATGCTTAGGGAAAAAACCCTATATTGAGGTGCCTCTGACTATACCCAGGTGGGTCAGGCACACATCTGGGCAGGTGAAGGGGAGTGGAGGGACCTGCATTTCCAGACTCTGGGTAGACAGGGACCCTGCCAAAGTTTGAGCACAGCTGTTCCCCTAGCCCCGGCGAAGTCGGCCTGGCATCTGTCTCAATTTCCAAGAACTTTTTGAAACGCTTGTTAATGTATATGAATGTCAGATGACAAAACTGTATGTCCTGTCTCCGTACAGTCTGAAGAGAATATGAATGCACGTGTTATTTAGCTGTATCTTGCATATCTAAACCGTTCCTACTGATTTTCTTTTTTTCCTGAGTGCCTGCTAGTTGGTTTCTGATGTGCAAGTGTCTGGGAGATGAAACCAGCACTATGAAGAAGAAAAATAATTTCCTGAAAGGCTTACTCACTGGTGATAGTTTGCAAAGGTGTGTCTCGTTAGATGTCCTTCTGTCTGTCTGTCTCTCAAAAATGTCTTGCAGCATGCCTGCTTTGTACCATACAAGAAAGGGGATCAGTTAGGCAAAGAATCCAGTTTAGAAATTGAAAGGAGAGAGTTGCATTTATTCTAAGTGCAACCAGCATAATAGAAGGAAAAAATGCTGCTTCTACAGTTACAAAGTAATAAAGAGTATGAAAACAATCAGAAAGTAGGGATATAAATATTATAAAATTATATGAAATATAATGATAAACAAAGTGTAAGGAGAAGATGGTTTTTCATATGATATTTACCAACTCCTATCACTGATACTGAATAAAGAAATACCTGCTCTGTATTTGTATTTGGGAAGAAAATTTTCCTATTCTGTGTCTAGTATTTACTAAAAGATGCAAGAAAGCTACTATATTCTTTTCCAGTCCATAATAATTTGGTAAAAGCTTGGCTGGCATTTAAATTTTTGTGCTCTTGCGATCCAAATAACACTGGTGAAAGCTTAGTAACACCTTTTGAACTGTGAGTTTGCTATTGGAAAAGAAAAAGCATTACTCTCTGCAGAGAAAAACGCACAGCTGTATTTTGTAAGACTCGCTTGTCCACTACTGGAAACAGCCATGTGATACTTTGCTTTCTAGCTGCTGTAACCCCTTGTACTGAGAAGACTAACTGAAGAGTTGAATTTAAATAATTTTTCGTAGAATTGACTGGTTTTATTATTTGAGGTTATATAGTAAAACAGCTCAGATTTGATACAGAACCATTCCTTTAAGTTAGCAGTGTCTTCTGGCCTTTCGTATGTTGTACCTCTTTCCCTGAAAACCCCAAATGCTGTTGTTGTTTTTCTTTGTCCGGGAGTCTTGCGACTCTCCACAAGACTACACTGCTAAATGCTTCTGGTATCGGAGAGACAGAGGAGATCCTGTGGTGCATCTGTTTGTGCTGGAGAAAGGAAGGGAGACTCACGTCTCCAAGTCTTGGTATGTTGTTATTTTTTTGCTGCTAAACCTTTCTTATGTGCAAGATAATTAATATTAAATATTCATTGCTTTGTTTTATTTTTGTACTTGTCCCCTCTTAGCTTTTTTTTAGTCACAGATGCAAAAACCTCCTGTCTGACCTAATCTTTGCTGTTTCTTTCATGATGGACACCCACTTTTAGGCAGACTTGCCTTCAGTTTAATGCCTGTAAACAGTTTATCTTTTGAACATTTGGACAGAAACTTGGCAAACCAACATTTGACAGGACAAACAAAGGAAAACGAGTCAAGCATCATTTCCCATTAGGAAGTAAACTATTGTTTGATAGGACGGAGCTCAAGATTTCCAGAGGTCATACTACAGATACAGTAATGCTGCACATCGGGCTATTTTGAAAATTAGAGACTTAATGAAATACATACTTGTTCTTTTTTTCAATTTTTAAACTCACACATCTCCTGAAGGCTGCTAACCTGCCTGCGTAGCGTGGCTGTCACGCTGCTGCCTGCACGTGCATGTTGAACCAAACCGTTGTGGCCAAGGTGGACGGCCTGTTGGCACTAAAGCCGTGGTGGATGATCTGAGCTCCTGAGCTGTGCAGTAGGAACTGGCTGCACTGAGGATGGGGGGGAGGGTTTCAGGACAAGTGAAGGAGCAGATGTTCTGGCATCGAGGAATGAACATCTAAGAATGTTCCTAGGGGCATTAGTATTAATATTGATTATTAGGCCAGGGGTTTAGTGTTAAAGAATCAGAACTAACACATGGCTAGTCCTTTCTCCTAGTGTTTTTTCTTGGTTATCCCATTCAAGAACAGGATTTTTTGGCTGTGACAAGCAATTGGAAAGAATATGCCCTGTGCACAGGTACACAATGTAGGTTTTGGATGCCTTTAAGACTGGCGTTGCATAATTCCCAGCAAGCACTTCTCCAGACCTATTCCATACTACTCTGCCTATAGATTAGACTTAACTGACCAAAAATATAGAAGGTAAGTGCAGGTAGTAGAACCTTTAAATGTGGGCTCAGAAGAAGGCACATTGTCAGCTTGCAGCAAGAACTTAAGTGGTGGTGGGATGAGGCTATTGAAGTTTTAGCTGAAGTAAGCAGCTCCATCTGGTATTCTGCTTCTTCAAACACTGTACTTTCAGCCTCTTCCCCTTCTCTGCTCTCTTAGCAGGTTCTCTGAGACCTCCAAGATTAAGAGCTTTTTCCATCTTTCCCTCTCTTCCCTGAGCTCCCTGGTTTCAGGGTGCTACTTGCAGCCTGCTTTCTTCATCTCAAGACATATTTCTGTCCTTACATTCCCCTCATACCCACATATTGATCCTATGAACTGGCTTTCCATTTGTTCTTCTGCTTCCCATTTTCCTCTCAGGTATGACCTGAACTTTCTAATTCTCCAACAAAAGCACAGGCCAAATTTTCCTCCTCTTGTTTTAATTCTCAGCTCTTAAGCTCACTTTGAATTTCTCTTCAGTAGATGTGGGCTGCTTTCTGATTCGATCTGGTTTTCTTTTTGTTATTGACCATGTTACCTTGCCTAACAATTTCCCATTAATTTAACTTCTGTTGTCACAGCCTTTTATGCTGTTGGTGACACTTGTGCTCAGCAGTCGTCCTTGACTTCTGCTTTTTTTTGTCTTAAGTGATTTTGATGTTTTTTCCAGTAGCGTCAGGGTATTTTTTTCCTTCCTCTAGGTGGAAGAATTACATGGTAGCGGTTGATTTTTTGTTTGTTTGTTTGTTTTATTGTCTCTAATCCTGTGAATCTGTTAATTTATGAAGCATTATTTGGAACTTGCCTGTTTTGGAACGTGCGAGACTGGTTTGAGTGCTCTGCGCCTGGCTTCCACCTCCTGCCCACAGCCACGCTGTTTTGAGCAATCAGAAGCTGCACAAAGGGTCCTCACAGGCTTAGTGGTGGGGCCAGATCCTCAAAGCATGTGTGTGCATGAGGTGGGTGGCCTGGTGTCTCTGCCTGTGGCTACAGTGCATGTACCTGCGATGGCTTGAAGGCCTCACACAGCCTTAATCAGGGCAGAGACTTATACAAAGGTGTGTTAGGAGTACGCCAGTTGCTGGTATTTTGGGTCGGGGTGCTCTCCTCCTCACTTGATAAAGTTGTTGCATTTGATGTAAGGTGGTTAACTAGGCAGTGGAGCAACACCATCCTGGTTAGTGGTGGTCTTACTTTTGCCCAGTGACTGTTTAAACATGGTCATGCTTCAGTATAGGATATAAGGAAGAAATCTTTCACCATGAGGGTGGTGAAACACTGGCCCAGGTTGCCCAGAGAGGTGGTAGATGCTCCATCAGTGGAAACATTCCAGGTCAGGTTAGACGGGGCTCTGAGCAACCTGGTCTAGTTGAAGATGTCCCTGCTCATTGCAGGGGGGTTGGACTAAATGACCTTCAGAGATCCCTTCCAACCCCAACCATCCTACTGACTGAGCGCTAGAGAAAATTAATTATTATATGGGAGTGGATTAGGTTCAGCTCAAAAGACTGAGGAAGAATGGTTCCAGGAAAATTATCCCTAGAAATAATAATTTCTCATTTTGGTTGGATCAGCAGCTTGAACTGACTGGCTGACTCCGCAAGTTGCATCAATGCCTGCCACGGCACAGGGGAGAGGAGGGTGAACATGACATGGGACACAACAAAATCTCAAATGTAGCTTTTGGGACAGGGAGTCCCCAAAATTAATGTTCTAAGCGTGAAGATTTGAGGTGAAATGGGACCTCTCATGGACTGTGAAAGAAGTGAGCTCTCCTCAGCTTTTCAGAGTAGGCATGCAGGTGACAAGCTCCCAGAAGATTCATACGCTTGACTTCGCTGAAGATAAGTCTTGCTCGCTCTCTGGTCAAAAGTTAAGCACCCAAGGCCATTTCCAGTATGCTCCTTGACTTGGTGTCCTCCTTCTCTCTGACCATTGCAGAGCGACTTCTTAGGCACGGACATTTCCCCACATCTTCTATAAGAAGCTGTGAAGTACTTGCTTTGTTAAATTTGGGTTACCAGACTTCTAAGTAGCAAGTGCTGAGGTATCTATGACTGATTTGGTGAAGTTTGAAGGTCTTCGATGAAATCAGCTTCTGGTTGAATGGTCTGACTTTAAGCGATGAGGCTTAAGAAATATGTATACTCTGTCTCGCTCTCCATATGTACATATATGTATGTATGACAAAACTTAGAGGTTGAGAGCAACAGCAAAAATGCAGAATTAATAAATCTTGCCTCATTCATTGCTTCCTTTCTCTACAAGTGTATGAATTACTTTTAATGATTATTGGCTCAAAAATACAGTCATATATAAGACCGTAACTGATACAATTCTTTCTTTGCCAAGGATGGAGCTGTAAATACACTAATTTGTGCACCAGGCACATCCAAGCTGTTGTGCTACCATTCTCCATTCCACCCTCCCCTTTCTGCTAGCCTGTTGTTGCTTCTGCCTTCTAGACCACCAAACACCACTAGCCTTTCAGTCCTATTCCTGGTGGACATCTCTTTGAGACAGGTTTTTTCCTCACATTTCAGCTTCTTCCTCCTCCAAAAGCGAGTTTATGCATTTCCCAGGGATGGAGAGCAGGGCAAAAGAAAAGTTCTGCTCCTCTGTTTTTTCCAGGTAAGAAAGAACCTCAGTCCTGTCTGACATCTGAAGGGAAAGGCTCAGGGCTCAACAGGTCACATCTACTGTCTTTACAGTTACAGTGTCTTGTCCCAAAGAAAAAACAAACAAAACTGTTGGGAGGGAATGTAATCCAACAGGCCTGGAGCCTCTCAGAGACAGGTTTTGGAGTTAATGACTGGGGGGGCCAGTTTGGGTGCTGGGGAGGCAGAAGGAAGATCCCATTTTTCAAAACTGGAATTTCAAGCTCCTTGTGGACTGTGGCAGAGAATGTCTTGATGGCCTTTGAATCAGTGTTGTTTTGGGTCAGAACATGGTTTCCCATCGTTGCCACTGCAAAATCTATATAGAAACAGGTCCAGGTCTTGGGACAAGAGCTGCAGAACAAAAGAAACCCGAGGAAATTGGGCACACATTTTGAGGCACGCTTTCCCGTGTGGGGGAGAGCGCATGCCTTTCTTTGCACACGACAGTCAGCACACAGGAGGCCAAAGAGTGGAGGTTTAAGGCATAACCCTTCTCATGGGTTACAACACTTCAGGTTATATGAGTAAGTGCTGGTGTAAAGGGCAATGACATTAATTCAGGTTGTCAAAAATATGTTCTTTGTTACAGGAGAGGTATTTATTAACAAGATCATTATCCTGAAGGTGAAATCCTCTCCCCTTTTCATCTCATCAAGAGATTTAAAAAAAAAAAAAATCGCTGCCTTAGCTTTTTCCTTAGGTGACACAATTAAAATCTATCTTCTTATGCATCTGATGATTTCATGCCGAGTAGTCACTTTTAATCAAGCTCTGTTACTTGCCTAGTCTAAGAAATATATTCACTAAATATTTAACTACTCGCAAAGCTCAGTTTTGCCAAGTGTTAAAAGCTTGCAACACTGCTTATGACAGTGGGATTCTGCACTCAAAGTCTTTAAGATTTTAAAAAAAAAAAAAAAAAAAGAGTAATAGGCCTGCACTGAAATGCTTCTCAGAGCATGCATGCATGTGTTGCTCCTTCCTTTTTTTTTTTTCCCCAAGCTGGAAGAAAGGTTTAAAAAGCTACCTTACTGGCTTTTAGACCTGGGCGCCACTGAGGCAAGCAATGTGCCCTTGCCACAAATAAGGTTTATGATATCCTGGGCTGCATCAGGAGGAGCATTGCCAGCAGGTGGAGGGAGTTGATGCTTCCCCTCTACTGGTGGGGCCACCCCTGGAATACTGTGTCCAGTTCTGGGCTCCTCAGTGCACAAGAGACATGGACTTAATGGAAGGAGTCCAGTGACAGGCCATGAAGATGATGAAGGGACTGGAGCATCTCTCCAATGAAGAAAGGCTGAGAGCTGGGACTGTTCAGCCCAGCTGAACAGAGAGAAGGCTCAGGGGGGAATCTCACCCATGTCTGGATGCCTGAAGGGAAGGTGGAAAGAAGATGGAGCCAGGCTCCTGCCAGTGGGCACCACTGAAATGACTAGAGACAGTGGGCACAAACTGGGACACAGGAAACACTTTTTTGTTACTGCGAGGGTGACCAAGCACTGGCCCAGGTTGCCCAGAGGTTGTAGAATCTCCTTCCTTGGAGATATTCAAGAGCTCTCGGGACATGGTCCTGGGGAACCAGCTCTAGCTAGCCCTGCTTCAGCAAGGAGGTCTCTTCCACCCATACCCATTCTGTGATTGTAGCATGAAGCCTCTAGAGTACAGAACAAGCTAGAGTCCTGCTTCTTGTCATCTGGTGTTGTCAGACCAGTGGGAGGGCCTTGTTACCCTTAATGGCTTACACAGGAAAATGTTTCAGAACCTATCCTTCAGCCTGTCAAAGGCTTTTTGCTACAGAAGGAAGAGCAAGACAGCAAGTGGTGAAAGGAAGGGAAGAGTAAGCCTGACTCCTGTCACCTGACATTTGGAAGACAAGTGAAAATTAGCTATTACAGATAAAGCAGTGCTTGGGCTGGGAAAGTGAGGTTTGCAGCAACATTCTGAATGAACAGGAACAAGAATGTATGTCACTGGCTCCACACCAGCTCGTTACCACAGCCATAGCAGAAAGAAAACACCCCCAAAACCCTGTATTGAAAAATCCACCTATCAGCAAATTCAATGGCTTAAGTTAAATTTCAGTAATGTACCAACCTTAAGTGAATAAAACTATCTCCTGAGGAAATTAATATTCTCCTCTTCTTGTGCAGCCTATTAACAGTCCAGCTATCCTATTAAAAGAAAGTGCTAAGATAACCAGTTACTGAAAATCAGTGTCACTTGGACTGCTTGTATGCTTCTCATTCCATTGCCAATTACTAAAAAGGACAGGTTAAAGAAAGATCTTGTAAAATTCAAATGGATTCATCTCTATGCACAAGAAACTTCTAGGAATAGTAGAGAAAAACATGATTTATTACACTGTACAAAACTAGATTCAGAACAAGCAAGTGCAGAATATAGTACATTATTTTTTCTGTACATTACATAGATTTGTCAAATTTCATGGACAAACCCCAGAAATTCCCAAATTTTTCCTTTACCTGCCTAAGCCAAGCAATGGATTTCATTCTACAGGATAGGAGAAAATAGCTTCCTGGAGAATTTATATCTGATTAACTTGACAGAAGATGCTTCAGCTCAGACTGATTTTCAGTGTTTCCCATAGCTCATAAAGACTTTGCAGCTTAGAACCTCAGCTGATAGTATAATGTCCTGCCACTGTACCAGTCTAGAAACAAGCAACTCCATTCTCATTCTGATTTCAATAATGTCTTCTTCTTAGAAGATGAATCAATGCAGTTGCATTTATAGACATACCGAACAGTATAAATGAAGGCTGTAGCTACCATACAAAAAAAAAAAATCACTTTCCAGTAGCCCCAGATCTGTATCTTGGGTTATGCAGGATGTGCTGAGATAGGTTATATGTTTAATAGAGTCCTTAAGAAAAATAAATATTTTTGCATAATGTACAAAGATTGGTTGGTTTCCTTCATTCATAGGTTCAACCACAGCTATATTTTGTTCACTAGCTCACAATGATTAATGCCACCTTGGTAACTGATGTATTAAGAGTCCAAGAGAATATTGACCTATTCTGTATAATAGCACAAATTATATGGAGGTGTTTTGAAAACAGTGGCTTAAAGAAGGATTAACAAAAAACCCCTCCTTTGGTCCCTATAACAGTAGTTTAACTCTACAATGAAATTTTCAAAACTCCCCCACATAATTTTTACCTACTATTAAGGTGCCAAACAAATAGATTTTAAGTTGAGATTAAAATAGTCTGTCTTGGACTTGAAAAGAAGTCCGCTGCAGATTTCCTGACAAAGAAATTTTCTTAACATGTCTCCTCCTCAGCTCTTTTTTGCAGAAAAAGAATATGCCAAATAAACCTGTCTGATAATCTCCCCCGTACCTTTTTTTAAACTACAACAAAACATTACATTTAAATATATTGCACAAAAAGCATAACATAGCCTGCTTGACTCTTCACAAAAACGGCCACAAACACAGGAGAACAGCTACTAAACATCTCAAAATTTGAAGAGATCAATGAAATGCTGAGGAGATACTGGCATGAGACAGGTGTTTGGATCACTGGCTGTGCAGGGGTGTCCTGTATCCTGCAAAATGAAGGAGAAAAAGTAAGTTATCTTTCCATACCCACAACCTCCCTCCTCCCTCAATTGAAAAAAAAAAAAAAGGAGGGGGTGCAAAAATTCACATATAGGCACATGCCAACTACTTCCACTGTAAACAAATGTATAGGAACTTGCTCTTTTTAAGAATTCACCGTATTTTTCTTTAACTGTTTTACACAAAGTTGTAAATTGTCTGATTACTTGGGATTCAAATTCCTCTTCAAATGAAAAGTTCAGTTTTGCACGTTTAGAGCCCTCATAAAGGAAAGAAATGCTAGAGGTGTAATGAGAAGGTCCCAGACTGTTCACTGGAGAGGTTAAACCCCTTGATCAATAATATTGTAAGGCTCAGAAACTGCTCTCCCAGGTTTTAAGGGGTTTCTCTCCCTTTTCCACCGCTGTTGATGAATTAACCATGTGAGGCAAGAAAACTAGGGTAAATACATGGTAAGGAGATCAGACCACTGCAGTCTTCATTTCCATAGGAAATGAAGTTACATGCAATTCAGTTAATAGAAGGAAAGAACCTGTAAGTGAAATTTTTTTCCTCACTTAGAAACTTACACAAGGAAAGTGCTGTCAAAGATGCCACATTCCCTTCCAAAGAAGTCTTCGGAAAACCAAAGTGCACTAGGTGAAACACATTCTAAATACTACTCAGCTTTTCCAATGAAAATTGTTACTCACTCTATATATTATCTATGTTTTTCCATTAAGTCTATCGATGACTACATGAAAGTATCAGGTGCTATCACCTCCTCATCCTCCCCCTTTTTTTAATAATTCCTTTAACATCACCTGAGAACCAGTTGTTACATTCATGACACAGGGGGAAACACACAAAAGGGAGAACAGACAAATAGATCACACCTCAGGTAGAACTGCCTGTTTGGGGAAGTTGCGGATGAGATAGCACAGAAGACTAAGACCAGAAGTATTAAGTTTAACACCTTCATCTTGAGATGACATTTACAAGGAAGAAATACACCACAGAAAACACTATCCAAGGTAGTTGCTAATGAACTATGAACTTCTCTACCCATTGCCCTGACAGTGTCATGTAATTACTTTCCTAGTTTCCAGGAAAAAACACCACCAGAATTAGGATACTGGGAAGGAATCACAGAATCATTAAGGTTGGAAAAGACCTTTAAGCCCATCAAGTCCAACCATCAACCCAACACCACCATGCCCACTAAACCATGTCCTGAAGTGCCATGTCTACACGTTTTTTGAACGCTTCCAGTGATGGTGACTCTACCACCTCCCTGGGCAGCCTGTTCCTATGCGTAGGAACTCTTTCTTTACTCTCTCAGTAAAGAAAGTTTTTCTAATATCTAGCCTAAACCTCCCCTGGTGCATCTTGAGGCCATTTCCTCTTGTTCTATCACTAGTTACTTGGAAGAAGAGACAAACACCCTCATCGCCACAACCCCCTTTCAGGTAGTTGTAGAGCGCGATGAGGTCTCCCCTCAGCCTCCTCTTCTCCAGGCTGAACAGCCCCAGTTCCCTCAGCTGCTCCTTGTCAGACTTGTGCTCCAGACTCCTCACCAGCTTTGTTGCCCTTCTCTGGACACGCTCCAGCACCTCAATGTCCTTCTTGTAGTGAGGAGCCCAACACTGAACACAGTATTCGAGGTGCGGCCTCACCAGTGCCGAGTACAGGGGCATGATCACTTCCTTACTCCTGCTGGCCACGCTATTGCTGATACAGGCCAGGACGCTGTTGGCAGCCTTGGCCACCTGGGCACACTGCCGGCTCATGTTCAGCCGGCTGTCAACCAGCACTCCCCAGGAGCAGCTCTCCAGCCACTCCTCCCCAAGCCTGTAGCGTTGCATGGGGTTGTTGTGACCCAAGTGCAGGACCCGGCACTTGGCCTTAGTAGCTTAGAAGCCAGGGTTTATCCCCTTTTAGCGCTTATTTATACTCCTAAATATTTTAGACAGCATTTGTAACATGCAATCTGCTTTGCTCTGCACATCACCATAAAAACATTTTTTGAAAGCTCTGCTCAGTCAGCAATTACAGGTCCAATAAAAATCTCAGTAAGATCAGTTCTTGGGGTTTTTATTAGTAAAACCAGAAACAGCAATTTTGCAGTGAAAAAGTGATAAGGACTAAAAAGAAGAATCATAACATGCCTGTAGTTATGAGTATTCCACCTTCCAAGAAAAATGTGTTTCCACTGAAATTACATTTAATAAATAGTATTTGAATCATACTTATTCTCAATGTATCTACTTAAAAGAATTCTGTTTTAGCTTTAACAATATAATTCACTAGGACAAGTGTTTACTGGCAAATATAATTGTTTTCCTCCTCAAATGTTATTGTAACTGGAAATTAAGAAGCTCCCATAATAACTTTGGCAGTACAGTCCTTTTCTGTATAATTATTTCCACCATTTCTTCATTTAGAAAACATTATAATTGCCTCACCCCACTCTCCCAAGTTATATGCAGCCTGTTTGGGGAATTTCTTTTCAGAGAGACTCTTTCATAAAAGTATGTGTGACTACAGCATTCCAAGTGGAATAAAATAAATTTTAATACCTTTGCATTGAAGAAAGTTATCTGGGGTTCATGTTACTGTTTTCATATTTAAGTATTGAATTAAATACATCAGCGACTGCAGAAACAGTTTCTAACACTGAGGGCAGGGAAACCTATTTCTGTTTAAATGGCATTAACAGGGAATACAGCAATAATAAAAAACAAATCTGATGAAAAACTGAGATTGAAAGTCACCACTACCTTATCATAGAATAGTTTGGGTTGGAAGGGACCTTTAAAGGTCATCTAGTCCAACCCCCCTGCAGTGAGCAGGGACATCTTCAATTAGATCAGGTTGCTCAGAGCCTCGTCCAACCTGACCTGAAATGTTTCCAGGCATGGGGCATCTACCACCTCTCTGGGCAACCTGTGCCAGTGTTTCACCACCCTCATTGTGAAAAATTTCTTCCTTCTATCTACTCTGAATATACCCCCTTTTCCTTTAACACCATTACCCCTTGTCCTATCACAACAGGTCCTGATAAACAGTTTGTTCACATCTTTCTTATAAGTCCCCTTTAAGTACTGGAAGGCTGCAATAAGGTCTCCCCAGAGCCTTCTCTTCTCCACACTGAGCAACCCCAACTCTCAGCCTGTCCTCCCAGGAGAGGTGTTCCATCTCTCTGGTCATTTTTGTGGCCTCCTCTGGACCTGCTCCAACAGTTCCATGTCCTTCCTCTGCTGAGGGCTCCAGAGCTGGACACAGTACCCTTATCCAATAGAGAAACAAGAAACAAAGTATTCCTGCTGCTAAATTGATATGGGGAAACAAAATAAAACCAAAGATTATAAAGCAATTAGAAATGAATGCATTATTGACTTTGACATTACAGAACAGTCAGCAATGAAAACAGATGAGACACACAGGAAATACCTTGAGTAACAAAGCAAGGTGGTAGTCCTTTGTGATCATGAAGAAGGAAGCAGGAAGGAGAGCCGTAAAGTAAAAGAAGCAGAGTTTAGGTTTATTGAAGCTATGGTTCATGTGCCATTTAGAAAAATAGTCTTTTATTCTTCTGGCAAATCACAGGCAGCTGGAGAATCAAAACCAGTACAAGCCCCAAGAAGACGAAAACCAAGTGTGAAGTATATCTGTTATGCAGAACAATTACACTATTTTACATAAAGCCCTGGATATTGAAAGACGACAAGGTATTTCAGCCTCTATGGCCATCTCCGGGATAACTGAAATGTGCTACTGAGTCAGCTAAGAAAGTATTGCAGTTGTGGGCAACTTTTGTTGCCTAGTAGAACAGAACAAACAGTATACGTAAAAAGCATTCAGAGCCATCAGTCAATAATCAGTTTGACATTACTTTCACACTACTGAAATTACATATTTTGCTCATTTTCATTGTGGACAAATCAAGTCACTTCTCAAAGACAGTCATTTGATATGAAAAGTTTCTTCCAGTCATTCCCTCCTTTAACACAGAAGAGTACAATAGGTTCCTATTATATCACTGTACTTCCTGCAATGAATGTAGGAGTCTCCTTATTGTACTTAACATTACCAGGGTCACAGGTTTTAAACAAATACAGGAGTACAAACTCTGCTTCTTGAAAGCTCTTAAAGACTTCTCAAGAGTAACCCTAAGATTATTAAAGCACACTGAAACGTGAAAAGTCATTTCCCTACTTCAATTGTTTGCTAGTTAAATTCACTAGCCATCAGTGCCTTCTTTAAAAGCACGCAAAAAAGCAGGCCTGAAAGCATTTCCTGTGTGTAGCCCTCACGTTGGCAGCAATTCATTATATTACCCGTTTCATAAACTGATGAAAATTCTTCTCATCACTAGCTAGGCCTGTGCTTTGTGGCTATTTCAGAACCTTACTGCTTTGGTTCTTAGAAACTCTTAACTCTCAGCATAAGTTTACCCACAACTAGTTTCTAGAATGTATTAGCATCAAGGCTGTTCCTTAGCTTAAATAATGTCTGTAAGTAGTCTCATGTTTATTCATCCCTCTCTACCTCTGAGAAGAATTTTTGAAGAGCAGTCACATTTCTTATTAGGTTTAACACAGCTAAGTTAAAAGAAATTAACCTCTGCTCGTCTTCATGCCCTGATCACTTAAGTACTTCTTCCTCCACAACTATTCCAATGTTTTGCTTTTTTCTTGAAGGGGAGGGAACGACACACACACGAAAAAAGGTGCAGTACCAAGAAGTGTTCAGCTCATTGCCTGAAGTTCTTCTGAATGCCCTGAAAGTAAAAGCTGCCCAATTTTGGACTTGTACCACTAAAGGAAGAAACTACATTTTTACATATTATAAACTACCTGGAGAATCCAGTGCTTCCGTTTCAAGATTCAAACACTTGCTACTCTTCCTCTGTAAAGTAACTGTGATTTCTCTTTTAAAGTTTGTTTTTAGTCACTGGTGTTTTTTGCGGGTTTTTTTTTGTTTGGTATTTTTTTGTTGGTTTTTTTTTTTGTTTTTTGCTATGCACCCACTGGAATTAGGCAGAGTAAAAGCTTCAGTTAAGAACAAAAATCTGTACATTATAGATACAATTATACAACCACCATCATATACATATTTAATTTAATAATTTGTCTAATCAAGTATGATACTGAAGCTTCAATGAATTTTCAAAGCCTGATAAAGGTTCTCTCCGATTAAGAAATATTTTTACCCAGGACAAACATTTTCTAGAACTAATAAAGTACCTCCTGTCCTGCTGCTCCCACCCACCCTTTTTGCTTCTCACCTCTTTTTAGAAAGCTTGGGAAAGGATAGATACAAGTGCCTGAAAAAGTAGAACTATTTTTTCCTCCATACAACTCAGGGTGACTAGCAGTACTTTACTCACATTGCCCTGTAAACAGAGGGACTGTTTTTCAGACCCATGATTAATCTCTTCGTGTCCCTGCCAATAAGGGTGACAGTTGTGCAGAAATCAATTTGTTTAACAATCTACTGCAGCCTGATCAAACATTTATTTTAAGACAGGGGCAAGACTTAGATTCCAAGTCCTAGAGAAGGAAAACTGCAATACAAGCTTGTAGAATAATCAGGTTGGGAGGCACCTCAGATCTCTAGTCCTGCCTTCTGCTCAAAGCAGGGTAAGCTATGAGATCAGACCAGGTTGCTCTGCGCTTTATCCAGTGAGGTCTTGAAAACAAAGGATGGAAACTGCACAGCCTCTGTGGTCAAACCGTTCCCTTGCTTGTCTGTCCTTATGGCAGGCTCTTAGGTTCCTCAGAAGCAGTCTTCTCCAGCCTCTCCTCACAGGGTAAGTCTTCACACCTCCCTGATTATTTGGCCCTCACCTGAACCCCATTCAGTATCTGTTTTGTACCAGGGACCTCCAACCAGATGCTGCATCCCAGATGAGTGCCAACTGAAAAGGGATAATCACTTTCCTCAACTTGCAGACTGTGCTCTTGCTAAAACAGCCAGTCCCAAATATCTGCTACAGACTTTTAGTGCAGAAGCATGCAGTTAATCTGTAACACCACCATCACTGAGACCTGCCCAAATCTCCAGGATGAGGCAGCCAGCACTGGAACAGTGCTCATCAATCCAAACACAGTACTTTTACAACTCACTGTACTGAGTTTCACTAAAAATGTAAAACCACAACATGAGTACTATTATTCCAGTAGTAGATTGGAGTAGTCAAGGTAACAAGACATCTGCCTGCACAGGTTCACTGCTTCTAACTGTCTCACATGATTTCTGAAGTTAAACATTTCGTTCCAAACACATTTTAGTCATTCCTAATACTAAAGTGCTATACTTTCAATTATACCAAAATCAGAATGAGGTAAGTTTACTGTAGAAAGCATTAACCCTTTACACAAAGCCAGACAAATCCAAGCAAATCTGATACCAAAAATGCCCACCTGCATGCATGCTGTGGACATGTGCTTACTTTTAAAATTTACACTTTCAAAGAGAAGAATTTACCCTACATGTTGACCAACATGCTAAAGAATAATTCCACTGTAATGTCATTCTTAACACAGGTTCTTCAGCAAATGCCCAGGCTTTTCATAGCAGAAGCCTATTCTGACTACCTGCTTTCCTACTATTAATTTAGCAAAACTTATTAGTAACTGGAAAGGCTCTGTGATATCAAGGATACTCAACTTTAAGATAATGTCATTCAGCAACATGCTACTTTATGAAAGCTAGCTTATCCTGTTAAACAGTCTGGTTTTTTTCTACAGAAAATAAAAAAGCCTCACACTGACATGCAGCTCCTCTTAAAATTACAGAAAGATGACACAAGAGCAACTCAGTTCTGTGAATTAGAATATGAGTATGCTCCAAGATTTCTCAAACATTCCATGCTCTTCACCGTTTACTTAGCAGTACCCATATTTGGTCTTTGAGCTGCAAAATTAAAGAAGTCTCACCAACTAGAAGGCTAGATTATGGTGCAACACAAAGTGAAAGCAGGACTACGCATTCAGACACAAGTTAAACATGAAAAGTGTCCTACAGAAATTGAAGTCATCTTGTAGGACAGAATATGCTTCATGATAAACGTCAGAATCTACATAAAGTGCATTTTGAATGAAGTTTCAAACATTCCTCCAAGCTCCATATGGGACAGAAGCAAGACTATAAAAATACAGAGTTTTACACCAATGTGGTAGGAATACCATAAGTACTAAGTCATCATCAGAGATATATTGATTTTCATGCCATCATTACAAATGGGATGTCATAAAATGGCTGACTTCACAGACGTTCCTAACAACTTGCATAAGATTAGAAAGATACAAGACAGCAGAGTGCAATTCTTTCCACGTAGCACTTCTCTTTGCAATTCTAAGTATTGAGGTTGTCAGATAGCAAGAGATAAGAATGCTAGATAAAGAACAACTTTGGAATGTAATATTGATTTTATATGGAAGTTTCATATATGATTTAAACGTAATTAAACAACTAATATCTAACATTTCACATGAGAAACCTGACAAGATGATCTTAGTATTTTTTCTTTCCGATGATCAGCAGTAGCTGTTTGAACTTATTTCTGATCTGTTTCAAAGCTCTTACCTTCCAAAACAGAATACTACAGTGTCGACAGAAATGCAAGGTGTCCCCGTACTGTTCCTTTATTGGGTAATATTTCTGAAGTGCAAAGTACATCAGCTTCCAGTCAATGTGACCTTTCTCAGATGGAATCAAATGCCTACAAAACTGAACATAAAATTAGTATCTTCTTTTAACATTGTTAAAGAGCTAGACAAATCACATACAGGACTGGGGGGTGGAGGGAAGTAGTTAAACTGAGGTTTTGTAACTGGAATTCTTTGAAGTCAATAATCTGACATCATACATATCTGAAAAGCAGTGAGAGATGTAGTCACAAAAAATGGAAGGCATAACACTAAAAGTAGGAGAGTGCACATTTGCCAAGAAAAACTAGGCCATACACAGCTGATCCAACTCCACTATCTTAATTATTCTAATTATAGTTAATAACCATAACAAAAACAATATTTAGAGCCATAAGTAATTAATTTTATACTTTTAAAAAACACTCAGGAATGAGCTTTAAAAAATGATGGTGCATTACAAATAGTGGTTTTCTGTTAAGACGGTAACTATGGATTTAAATAACGCTTTTTCTTTCATTTTAAAAGTATATATATGATTATTTTCCACATTTACTTATGATCTTTCTAGGAGGATAGCAGTGATTGATGTACTTCTTGAGGACATAATCTGCATGTAAAGAGTAGCTGATGCACAGTGGCTATTTCTCCCCAGCTTAATACACAGCCAAGGTTTATTAAGTATATATTTGTAAAAGCCTTTTTGTTCCACTCAGTGTGGATTAATGCTAATACATTAAGGGCTTTCTTCATTCAGAAGACGACTCCTAGATGGGGCGAATAGCACTGCCTTTGTGATTTCAGCTACGCTTCACTTTGTTTCATAATAGCGTCCCTGTGTAGAGTTCTTGTTTTTTCCAAAAGTGCTCTTCAGACACAGTATCAAGTATGGTTTTTTTGGTCATTTCAATGGTTCAAAAAAATACAGTGCAGAGGACAGGGAAGACAACATGACACTGTAGCTTATTAGGGTAGTACACTTTTAAACAGAAAAGCAGAATTTGATATTGGAAAATAAAATCCTTACATTTTTATCATTAATAATCTGATAAGAAATTTAATGTGAAAATTCAGGAACACATTGGAAACGCTGTGTAGAAGTGTTCTTTATAAGGCCACAGGGCTAGCTAATTCTATTGAAATGCTCAAGTCATCTTTTTCCCAGCTTTACCTTAGTGTAATAGCTTCCACTCCAGCCTGTTTTGTCACCATTCAGTAAAGCTTACTTCTTCTACCCTCAAAATCCATTCAATTACTACATTAAGCTTAAACTTCTTATCCTTGAAACTTCACCTTGAATTCTTCTGAGCTGCCTCTGAAGAAGGGTTTTTCAGTTTGCTTTTGTCTGTCTATATTCACCATGAAGTTCATTCTAAAGCCTTTCATCTCACCAAAATTCTTATTTGAGTCAACTCCACGAGTTAACTATCTTCACTTCTACCTTTCCCGTTATAATAATAATTAATCTGGTAGTCACCAGCCACATGGTACCACTTCAACCTATCAGATTTAAGAAGGAGTATTTTCATTTCCTCCAGTATGGAGTGTACTAGGTTTTTAAAGTTCTTCTTCCAGCTCTGATGTGGTAATGTCTATTTTCATACCTTTATTTACCCCTAGTCTGATTTTGTCCCAGCATATATTATTGTCAGAAACTGAAGATGGTTCTGGAAGCATTCCTAGATTACTTTAATGCTTTTTATAAGGAAGTGACAGAAAAGTACCATTTATTTTTTTGTTCTTAATTTCAAAGTCTCAAGGATTTTTTTGTTCTTTTTTGCAAAAATTCAATTTTGGATTCACCAGACTGTTCACGTAGCCTAAAAGTTTAAGCAATCTGTCTGCCTACCTTGATTAGTAAAGAAATTCTGCTTTAGGTACTAAAATTAGAAACACCTTAGAGGTATCTTCTACCACACTTGTTGCATAGTGAAAAAACCATCTTATGGTAGACTTTTTTTTAAAAGAAATGCAAGATAACAGCCTGATAGTTATCCAAAACTCAGACATGCTGAATACAATTTTTAGTATGCACCAAGCCCCTCCCCTCCCCCCCAAAGAAAACATTTTCACTATTACTGCATGCTGTCACATTTTTTATGTCTTTTTATCTTTTTTATCTCAAAAAGAACAAGTTCACACTTCATTATTAATGTACCATATTGTAAAGATAAGGGCTACATTTATGCAAATGATAGAGTTTATTACCTGCTTTTCTGCAAAATGGTACTGGCAGAGTTTTTTCCACAACTGTCTGTCTTCACTGAGCATGTACAAAGTTGGGGTCACTTGACCCAGAGTAATAATGTCCCAGCCATCAGAGAACCTGTATAAGATGTTATTCAGCATATGCAGAGGGAGATCACTAAGCGTAAGGCCATTGTTGACTTGCTGGAAATAAGAGTTGAAGACTTTTAACTACAACAACTTGACAGTATAAGGTACAAATTAGATTCTTACTTCAGAGGTATCTCAGGTCTAAGTTTAGTTTATACAAAACCATTGAGTAATATTTATGGTTAATTCTGTGACACTTTGATTACTTGGCTACTATTATTCTCCAACAGCTTTTGTTCAAAATTTAAATGACTACAGGTACAGACAGAGCTACAGACTGTAGCTTTCTAACTTACAGCTTTCCTACTGGTAAAATAAACATATCTAAATTCTTTATTGAAATTTCAAATAATTTTAAAACACTTCTGTTCTCAGAAAATAATTCAAGACCATACAGTCTTGAAAACTACTATATATTCAATTCCACCTTTGACAAAATGTGCTAAACCCCTAACTTTAATAAAGGTATGAACCAATTATCATTTGTAGGATAACTACAGTTTCTCAATTTTTATTAAGGAACAGAACACTCGTCAATTTGCTTTAAGACAACTAGAGTACAGAACATAGGCCTGACGAGCAGAAATATAGAATGAAAACATTATGAAAGTCAGAGGCAGAAGAGAGCAGGTTCATTTCTGAAGTCTGGAGATATTTCCCCTCCTATGTAAATGAGGAACTCTGCAGGGAGTGACAAATCAGAGCACTGAGAAAGTTTTCATTGGGAGTATACACCTCTGCTGAACTTCCTCTTTAACTGGGTAGCCTACAGCACACAACTTGTACAGGACTGAATCTGGAGCCCATGCTGCCAGGTGGCACAAAGCCCAACAGGGCTGGAGGTGGTGTTCCAGCTGGCAGTGTGGGCAGCTGCCGGCCCCACCTAGTAGTGCTGCCCAGTTGGAAGGCGCTGGCAGCACAGCAGCTGCACTCAAGCAGGCTCTCACTTATGTCAGTTTATTTCACGATCATTCACCTCGCTTATAGACTAGACTTTCCATAGTGTCATCTGTTATAAACCTCTCTGGGACTATCGCTGTGTTCAGGAACATGTGAGCATTACAGATGCAAGATTTCTCATCAGTTATTTCCATCTGAGCTGTTTTTTACGTTGGTTGAAGTGGCACGCTGGAAAGAAACAAACGCAGCAACTGCAATATCTCAAAACTGTCTATGCTGTGGTAGCTTGGCATATGAAAACTGCTGAGCTTGGGTTCCCCATTTCTCCTTTCTATTCCAAAATTAGCTGTTCTATTCAGATACCCAGCACACACAGCAAAGACAATTTCAAAATTTCGTAGCTGGAAAGCAAACAGATGAAGGTTGTATCTTGTAGCATTTCTTCCTCCAGGAGTAACACAGATGGGTTAAAAAAACTGCCTGCTTGTCATCAGAAGTTTCCACTATAAAAGCCTGGAGCAGGGCATACCATATGCTTTGAACAAAGTCACATGATCAGATTCCAGATGCTGAAGTCATTATCCTTTTTTTTACAAAAAGCAACTGTGCTAATGAAAAAAGCTGTAAAATTGCTACTTGAATATTTTATTTCTGTTTTCTTGATCCACTTCTGAAATTCCTTTTATATTAGTATTTCTTTAGTAATAGAACACTTACTTCGGAATTAAAAATTGGTATTTTTGCCATCTCTGACAATCTAGAGACAAACATTTTGAAATTTATTTGTGTGAGAAAAAACAATCTATACATCTCTACCGGAAACCAGCAGTATGGGCACTGTAGCAATCCTCATTAAAGAAGAGCTATTAAAACATTAAAAAATGGATTGCACTTCATTAATTTCATATTACTTCTATAAAACCAAAGAAAACAAGTAAAATTGTTTAAGATGTATCTGCAGCTTTGTTCACTTACAAATTGTATACCAATGTTAATATACTTCCCCTCCCCCCCTTACTTTTTTAGCATAATTTAATAATATACCTTGTTCATCTGAAGGTTTTTTAGTTGCTGTTGCCACAGAAGGATAGTTTCTAATCGGCAAATCCAAATATTGATGTTCCCTACCAACACGGATTTTCCGACTCCCCTAATCAGTATACAAAGAGTAGAACTCAGATCCTGTAGAAGATCTTTGATTAACCGTGGGTTATATTGGTCTTCCATGACTGGAAAACAAAAACAAACCAAATACAATTTTGGTTAACTGATTTAACCAAGCTAATACAGTTAGCTCAGACTAATCAACACTTTTTTAGATGAATTAATTACAAGTCAACTGTTTGTGTGCAAATAGCTGCCCTAATTTCCCTCCATGACATTCATTAATGCTGTTCCGTAAGTGCAAGATCAGTAATTAACAATTTCACAATGATGTAACATTTCATGCTATGCATTTAATAAACTTAATACTGAACAACTAGTTATAAACCAGATTTATTCTGTTCAAAGCTGACAGTATTACATCTCCATTTAGTGTGGTTACCAGTCAATTTCCTTTTCAATATTATGTAATAGCTTTTTTTAAACAAAAAATAAACAAAAGCAGTTATGTACTTTAAATCTCAGTATGTCATGCAAATTGCACAACAAACATGTTACTAATCTAAAAGCTTTCACATTTCTTGAAGAGTATAATTTAATAGTAACCAATAGTTTCTGAACAGAATCTAACTGTCATTTAACTTCACCAATCTGTTTCAGACATGATTCAATAATCAAGAGAAAACAACTTATTGAAACTGTGGGGTGGGAAGTATGAAACCTTTCACTTTGTCTTACAGTGTAAAAACAGTAATAAAGCTAACAAAACAAAACAAAAAAATCAACTGATAGCTTAGTCACAGCTATTAAATCTGAACAAGCAGTTTACAAAACTGTAGGTCTTACCCTTCTGCACAATTTTGTCCAGAATGTTAAAGTAGTTCTTCTGTGCTGCACCACTCAGTGAAGTTAACTGGGATTTTGCAATTAACTGCAAGAGCTAAGTCAGAGAATTACAACTCAGAAAAATGACAGAAGTAAGGGATAGTTTCAAATACGTATTTTCACTACATGCATTCACCTATAAACAGCCTGGAACACTGCAACTGTATTTCATGAAAACATTAACTACAGAGTTCAGAAAATGAAGCAAGACATAAGCTGAAAGCTTTAGGCATTCCCACTGGCATCCCATGAAGAAATGTACATTTTCAAAATACAATACAAATACTAGTGTTTATCTCTGTGATAGAACACATGACATATGGTCTTCATAAGCTGTAATGAAACAATGGAAGGAGTCTGTTTTAGAGGCTCACAAACAAAAATGTGGTCTTTGACATGGCCGGGTCCTGAACCCCCTGACAGATGTGGTGGCAAGGAACATCACACTTAACTGATACCAACTACCAGACTTCCAGTTTTTGAGTTAAGGTATCATATTGGACAAACCCAGGTGTGATGGACTTAGTACACTACTTTCTTCTCATGGAGGGGAAATATTGTATTTTACTTCAATGGGGGAAAAAAAATTCTGTATTACTCCTACATTCAGGTCCCTGGTAGAAGAAACCACAGTAGCCTAATAATGAACAGTATGCATACTGTATTAGTAACTTTTCCTTAACTCTATAGTAAGGGTTTCCCAACTGTCCACAGGTTTCTCTCTGGAACCACTGTGAAGAGAGGAGTGGCAAGAACAGTGGGAATGGTCTAGGGAAAGTAGCCAGAATAGCTTATGTTCTTGCTGCACATGAATGCCAAGCTTTAGCTACTAGAGGCAGCCCTTGCTCCATTCTTACACCTTTGCTTTTGCATTTTAGATTCAGTGTTGTAGCTGATAAGGACTGTTGCCTCTTGAACAAAAAACAGTCTCTCAGCATGAAAGAAGAGAGACTTCAACATTATGACAGTACTGCAATGTTTAGAAGCGTGGCACCGAGCTTTACAGTTGTGATTCATAACACTGAGTTCAGAAAAAGTCTTCTCAATACATCAGAAAGGGAAAGCAGGGAGCAGAAACCAGCCACAGAGTGCTCTGAACACTAACCTGCAGAGCTGTGCTTTGTAGGACAGCATCAACTATTGGCACAGAGGGTGAACAAAGACTAAGCCTGCCAAAAATGATTTTGTATCTTCATTTCTAAAACACTGATTTGACACTACACTCAACATTAATTTTATTCTGAAGGAAGAGAGAATACACCTGTTCTCTCCCTGATTTAATAATGTTCCTTCTGGCTTCTCTGCATGATCCCTGAGAAAATATGTGCTATGGACGGAAGAAATACTTCTCCTGATGTATTTAAATACAAGCAATCTATTTATACAGTTTTTGAGACTAGATATCAGGACCTCTTTCTTGGCATTTTCAAAGCCTTTTAGTTTGATTAATAACTTGGAGCATACCTAGAGGTCTCTGGCAGTTTGCCAACTAAAGAAAGTATGTACATTTCTCTCGATTAATTTAAAAAAATTCAGTTATGTCATTCAGACTGACGATCAAATCAAAGAAACAAATTCCATCTGGCTTATTTTAATGAAGATTCCAATTTCAGTGAAGGTTGATATGCAAGGATTAAGACAATTCTAGCAGGTACATGAGTACAAGGATCTGACACACGAGTTCAGCCTCACTGACACGTGCATAGCCATGGCTTGTGTTGTCTACTAGAGATTGTAACTTTGAATGGATCAACTGTTTATTCAAACAGAAACATTTTGGAAGAAGACCACCCATATCAAACCCAATGTAGCAGACATTTAACAGCTAAGAAGATATCATTATACTACAGCACAAATAAGCACAGGAAAACAGCTGATCCTACCTCCTCCCCCCACTGCCCACCATAAAAGGACCTTGGGCAGACATCTAAAATAACTTTTAGTAATAATTGGGAGCAGTTTAGTTAGTTGGAGAATCAAAATGGGTCATCTTGGTGGACTGGGATCAAAGAAGAGCTATCCAGTAGGGCTTGATATTTAAAAAAAGTCTTCTTGATTTATATCATGCTATCTTAAAGGCAACAAGCAGACCACCATACAAAAAAGTAATCATCATTGTGTTCATGCATAACCAGGAATAATTCTTATAGAAGAAGAAATAGGAAGTGTTGTATTGCATTAAATAAGACCTATACAAAACATCTCCACCATTAGAAACTTCAGGGAAGTAAATGAGAACTTATATAAAGCAGATGGGTATGGGATGACCTGCTTCCTACATTAGGTCTCAGTTGCAGACTGGCTTAAGACCTGATAGAGCAGATTAAACCTCCTTTTTAAACATCTGTTGCAACTTCACATATTACTGACATTCACACAGATGTTTTAATTTATTAGAAAACACCACCACAAATGTTTCTCATGTCAAAAAGTTCTACAGCTACAGAATGAGCCGTAGCTGTCATTCATATTCATCATGTTTATGAGCAGCTCAGCAACTTTTCAGGTCTTAGAAGTAGAGTTTCTGTACCTGTTGATAAAATTCAGTTTGCCTCCATCACCTCAGAGGAACTGATGCAAAGATTAATTCAATTTTCGTAAAAGTAATTTTAAAAATTTCAAATAAATTCTAAAATGTTAAAAGGATTTTGGAATTCTGCCTGCTATTCTAAATCCACCCTAATTTCTTAGGGTCTACCATTACTCTAGTAACAGTTTGGATCACAAAACCAAATTTCTGAATTTTGAAGTATTGCTCCTTTCTCGAGAATCTTAAGCCTGGCTAACTAAACCATTTTATATTTTTTGGTGAGCAGAAGTGCTTATGTTAGACTTTGCACTTTGCTCTGATCAATTGTTTTGAGCAACCCAGCTTAAGCACTGCAGCATCTAAAAAAAAGGTGTAAAATTCTAGTTCTGGATTCATTATACCTGTTTACCATTCAAGTGAGGTGCTCAAGGTTGACCCAATTTATAACACAATCCATCTTTTTTAGGTGCTCTTTTTTATTCCTACTGTTCGAGGCTGAAAAGTCTTGGGAAAGATCAAGGTTCTTGTTTCTGCTCCCAAAACAGCATTAAAAAGCAATATTCTAAACCACAATGCATATATATATATACACACACACATATACACACACATATATATATACACACACACCCCCCCCCCCCAGAAAATGGTAATAAATGGTCAAGTACTCTAACCACTAGCCTGGAAACAAATCCTTTTTGCTTTCCTTCCTTTGGTCCCACAGCTCTTGTTTTTCTAGAAGTATAATACTCTGTCTCAGCTTTACAAGGATGGGTAGAATGTGTTTTCTCTCCAAATACTCCACGGCCTAGAGGTAAGGGTGTTCTTCTGGTATGTTTATTTAATTTTGATTTGTATCTTTTCAAGCTCTGGATACATTCCAACCACAACATTATTTGTGAACAGCCTCACCACTGAGCTGAACTCTAGTCCTGGTATGTCTCACATTTTGAGCTTCTCTAGGAGCTGGGATAAGCATTTTACTATCTCGGGTTAGATGACAAAAAAACCCCTTTGGGGTTAGAGAAAGATCAGTATCTCCCAGAACAGGTACTTCCCAGTAGGCATCAAGGAATTTAAGGCATGACGTTATGTGTCTCCCTAAAGTAAAGTTACATAGTTCTGGAAAACAGGAAAAGAGCACTGTTGTCCAGAACTTACAGGTTCCATGCACTTAATTGTCAAGGCTAGACCTGATCCAGAGAAGCTAACATAGTGAAAAAGGGACTTGCCAAAGAATCATGAGATTGGTATATCATAACTGTTTCTGTAAACTTCACGTCACTACCTTATTTGTAAAAACTTGCAATAAAACTAATTTCTGGAAGAAAAAAAAAGGAAGACTGAAAAAGCTGAAGTCTCAAGTTTTAAGGGCTGTTATCAAAGGCAAATGCATATACATTTTGTCCTAGATTAAAAAAAAAGTGCAATGAATCACAGGACTGTTAAGAAGCTGCAGAAGAATCAGAAACTACAAAATATTTACACATTAAATATTCTTCTGGAAATTGCTATCTTAAGCATATTTAAGATGTAGTAAAGTATATTTAAGATGTTCTACACTTTGCTAGTTTTGGTTGTATAGGAACTATTTTGCCTTTAAAGAGACTGATGAACAAGTGAAACTACCATCAGTGTTTCCCTGTAAGTACACAGCGTACTGGCCATCAACATCCTCCTCAAGCTATAGGTTTTCATAAAGCAATATAACAAGTTTTCATCACAGAAAAATTACTCAGTTTACAGTCGCTTCATGCTGTATAAATTCCATATGAACAGGATATTTATACAGTCACAAATCATCAGCTGTTCAGCGCAACATTATTTCTTTTGTACACATAAGCACATCAGCAAATGCATTTTTAAAATATGTATATAAAATAAAGATCTTACTTTGACCACATAATTGAACCTTCTGATGTCCTGAATTGCACTTGAAAAGTCTAAGCGGTTAAAAGCTTCTCCCAAAGTACAATAGCCATGTCTCTGAGAATAAGAATAAACACGCTTTAAATGGAAAGAAACAGAGATAAAATTGAGCAAAATATTCAGAAAAGCGCTCTGACATGCAACTGATGCTTATGTATATCATGCTCCCTGGAAATATGACGCATCTGGACTGCAGATTTATTTAATTTCTTGTAGAACAAATGAAACCAGATATGCTATTTGAACTAACAGGTACATAGGCAATATTACTCGACAGCAAGGCCTTCAAATTCATACTAATCATGCAATCTGTAGTCACTGGTATTCAAGTGTCCTGGGAATCTACTCCACTGTTGCACAGCCACAATGCTGGTACTCTCTTGTGGCTATCATGCTCCCCATTTGCCTCAGCACGGCTGAGCTTGTTTGTACAGCAGTCTGAGCTTACAACCATAAGCAGTAACTGACTGCGTTCATGTCCACATTTGAGGGTAAGAACACACCTACTTGCTCCTGGATTTGGAAGAACAAACGGTCTTAACATCTAGAATTTATTTTCCGGGTGCGTCAAGTTTTCTTAGGTACCAAGAGCAAGAGAAATTTCATTTTCTTTTGGTGCTTCTGCACAAGTCTCAAAGTGAAAATGGAAGTTTCAGAGGCTGTAGTAGATCTACTTAAGGTGTTAGTGGCAGCCTGAAATGACATGGGATCACATAAGCTGAGTAAATTTAGAGCCACAAAGCCACAATGGAGCAAATATGAGGCCAGAAAAACCCTGCAACTGGTGAAAGGGATACTTGCAGAGCAGTGTGCTAATATGGCTTATCAGCCCAGGGAAGGGGGGGGATAAATAATGGTTTGAAGTTCTTTCTTAGACAGATTTCCTCGGTGAATTATGTGATGGTTAAAAACAGCAGTACAACTTAATGTTCCTTTCTGCAACCCAGCGAAAGCTTACCCTGGATGTGCCACAGTGGGACAGAAGACAGCTAACTATTCACTGCAGAGTGGTGGTAATTACTGCCTATCAGGGTTAATGACTAAATTCAGCATAACACTGCTTACTCATGCAGTTAATATACCTGGGATCCAAGCATGCTGCACACTTCACAATACGCACAACTTGGTTGGCTAATAGCAGTGAATTAACATTTGCAGACAACAAAACTTATGCTGAAAATTAAATATTTGTGGCTGTTCACTGGCTAAACAGTTACCAAAAGGCCATGCTTAAATACCTTAACTCCTTTGAACAGCTGGAAGCACATTTCTATGAAGCTTCAGCTCTACCCTTCCCAATGTACTATCATGACAAAAAAGCATCTCCTTCTTTTCAGCTATATAGCTGCACTTGTTTTGATTTTATTTATTTTCAGTGCTCTCCCAATAGCATGTTTCACATGCTTCTCATCAAGACCTTTCTACTCTTGTCATTTTGCCCTATAATTCAGTATGCAGTTTGGAAAAAAAGTTTTCTAGTTGCAAGACTTAGCCATTTCGAAATCAAGTAAGATTACAATTTGTAATGAGAACTAGATCCTCTGTAAATTAAGTTTTAGATTAGCTTAAATTGTCGCTCTGAATTTTTTGGTTCAAGCATGTTTATTCCTTGCTACTTTTTCATTCTGCTACTTCACTTTTAACTTTAAGCTTTTGAATTTATACAAAGAATTATTTGAAAAATATTACTGATTAGTATTAACCATCCTTGTTTTGTTGTTTGGGTTTTTTTAAAAAAAAGTAGGAAAGGTGACTGGTCAATTATTAGAAGACAACAGCAGTGGCAAGAACAAGCTAACTGGTACACCAAAATGTTTTCTTTACTCTGAAGAGACAAGAAACACAAGCAAGTAGTCACATATCACCACTACACCAACTTCTGCACAAGTAGGGGAAAAATAAAACCCCAACATACAGGTTATGAAGGACAGCAACAAGTGATTTTAGGCAATTTGTGTTTTGGCCTGAATGTACCTTGAAAACTCAGCTTAACCACCTTATCATTCAAAACACCACAATGACTGGTGACAGTCTGTCACCCCTCCTTCTTTCTCACCCTAAATTTGAGATGACACAAAGGGAAAGAGGATGCTTGAGACTTTTGCAGACCAATGTAAGTAACTACATCTATCACAGCTAAAGATAAAACTGGGAAAAAGGGCTTTGAATCTGGTGAAAGACTCTGTAATAACCTTCAGATGTAGAAGGGCAGCCTCTGGGTCACTGGCCTGCAAGGTGAAGTCTTCCAGTGTCTCCTCTATGTAAGCTCTCCCCAAAATACCGTGCTCTTCCAGAGCGCAGTGCTCTGTGGTCTCACTGAACTCCAAAATGCAAAGCCAACTTTTGCCTTTATGGCTAGGGGTTATCACACTCACCTCCCTCCCTCTCTCCTGGCTGGCATCACTGTAGATGAAAGACATCTTTATGGGTGTCCAAGTTACACCCATCCCAATAACCACAGGTATCAATACAGGAACGAAACTCAAAGTTCAAGACAGTTATCTCTACATACAATGGATGTATTTTTAACTCTTGGCTTTCCAGGAAGTCATTCCAAGATCTTTCATGTTCCCTTTACAGTTGCATGATACAGTTTGTATCCCAAACTGAAAGCATCTGGACTTTGTGGAATGCAAAGGTCCTCTTTGCAAAATTTGAAAACGCAGTTTTACTTCCTAATATTCAAATGTACATCAAGACTCCAAAGTATCAGCTAGCTGCCTGCGGACACCTTCTTTGGAGACGATACTCTGGTTTTGCAAATACTTTCAGTTGTAGTTCAAAGACACACAACACAGAGACAGATGGGTCTGGAGAAGCAGTGGAGAACTAGTACGTCCAACCTTGCAAGTTGCCACATCTCTGCCACAATGACCTATACAAAAGTCACTTTGCTAGCTGCCTTTGCCTCACTATGTGCAGGTGTACTATGTTGCCAATAAAGAGAGAGTTGAATATAACACCTAAGATGACACAGCACAAATGTATTTTTTTAATATATTATTTGTCAATTAAGAAGCACAAAGATTGTAGGAATTGACCCACAGCATGCAGGACTTACTTCCCTGGTGCTTTCTTTATGAACATAAATCCACTTTTCACGATAAAAACCTAAAATAAAATCAGAATATAAGCATTTTTAGGCTTTCACTTTAGGTAATGCCCCTAGAAAGAAACTGAAGAAAACAGAGCATCCTCAATAAAATGCTTCATAAGACAGGAGAGATGGTAGAACAGTTTTAATGAAGGAAGCTTGTAAAGGCTGAAAAGGATGACTACAAATTTTCAGAAGTTATGTACTTAAAAATAAAGGAAAAGTAAAATAATTTTATAAAACAAACACAAGAGGTGGCACACAATTGGCAGATGTAGCACCACTTTTGTCAACTGTGTACCAACAGTCAAGTTTCTCCTACAAATCTGTTGATCTTTTTTAATCCAACAGGCCCCTTAGCACTCAACACAAGAAAGTACAGAAATGAGCAACCTTTTTCTTCCTGGACACGCCACTCTTCCAATCTATTTTCTTCCATAAAGATGCCTGGTCTGCATCCACTTGGTTCAACAAGTTGCAGAATGCTGCGGGGAAGTCCACTATACAAGACTAATACAGGCAACTAGACAGACCTTCAGCTTTCAAAAGTTTGGTATGTTGTCAAATGAAAGCATGCTCTTACATATAGCCACTTGAATATTTTGGAATACGTTATCCCCAGACAACCCTGGTGAAGCTTGCACCTTTCTGCAAGACCATCTCTGTTACAATTTTAGGAATATACAAATCATGGAGATCATTTCAAGATCAAAGCATCAGAAATGTCAAAAAGTTGCTTATCAACTTACCTTTTTTTTACCTACTCTACCAAATTCTCTGTTTCAGTAAGTTTACTTGCTGTCATACACTTACTTGCAGTCTAAAGTACAGGTGATCTTTTAAAAATGAGAACTGACAAAAATGGCTTTGATATATTTAAAAAGGACTATTTTCAAGACATTCAATACTGATAAAGACTTTACCAAGAGCTATAGGTATTATAACAAAATATATTTATGAACTGATTCTAGAGCTGTAACACTAATCAGAATTTGAATTAAGCACAAATAAAACAGCTGCTTTGGTAAGCAGAAGATTCCATAAGCATCCAGAAGAATTTAATCTAAAACTAGTCCACAAACCAAAACAGTGGTTAGTTGCAGAAGACATTTATTATTCAGGAATTAGTATTCTTAAATTAATTACCTTTGCATCATTAGGGAAAAATAAATAAATAAAAAAAAAAATCACACAACAGGTGATCAATGCCACAGTTAAGATGTATCACTTCTCACACCAGAATTTGTTGCCAATACAGAAGTAAACATAACTCAGAAGGCTACTCTATAGATGAATATAAATGAATGGTTATTATAAAATTTCACTGAACCTACAAGAGTCTTCTAAAATAAATGAAAAAAAAAAAACCAAACAGCCTTACATTGTGAATCCATGTTATTCCTAAAATGATCTTTTTTCCTTTTCTTGGCTGCAAACTCACAATCTTCAGTACTATATATTTCTTCATCTTCATCATTACCAGTTAAGATGCTGAAATAAACACATCTAATTAGAACAGCAGTGATTAAATACTTAAGACACATACAGCTTCTAGTTCTCTGCATTAAAGTCTGCCACATGGAAAAAAAATATCGTATTTTTAATGATGTTCCTCTACCTGATGGTCTATAGCAACACCTATTTTGAGAGAAGCTGTCTTGCTCTTTTCTTCCCAGTGGGGCTGAATTTTGTGTCAAAGTGATTAAATACACAAAAGTATCTTCCTAACCGGTATCTTGTAAGTCATTGCTGACTTTTAGGAAGGACTACTGAGGAGACAGTACTAACTGGACAGCTGACTGTCTGCAAAGCTCTAGTGTACAAAAATCCATTATTTGAAATGGACCAAGCCTTGAAAAAGTATGCACACAGGTATAAGTCAGTGCAGAATTACTGCTCATCATCTCACTGGCAGAAAGCCAAAGACAGACATCTCTCTTACTACAGTCAACTTTGGAACAAATGAAGTCTTTATTTTCATAAAATTTCATACAGCTTTGCTTCCCATTTTTACAGACAGTTATAAGGAGCAGCAGTAAGAACAGATAAGAACAGGTATTCATTTTTCTAGCACAGAGAAGAAAGTTACTTCATATGAAGGCCACAGTCTTGCACATATAAGCAGAATAACTGAGGATACCTGGTAGCGAAGCTTAACTGTAGGACCATCTTATTTCACCATTATTATTCTTTGACTGGAAAGTTGTATACAAACCCCTTCCCATTCATTAATACTTTTAATCCAAATTTTTCAAATTAATCTATCAATACCAGTTTGAACTTCAGATTGCACCAGTAACAGCTGAACATTGAAAGACACCAATTAATTCAAAAATAACCTGTACTTGGGCATTAAGTTGCAAAAAATCAAATGTTATTAGTTTATTGCTACTAGTAGATACAGTTAAAATTTTCAGGCTTGAACCGTCTGTTAAGGAGGATGACTACACAACACTGTAGAAAAGCTTTGGTTTTTAATTGCTCTAATCAGTAAATGCTAGTTCAGCTTAAAGATACACAAGTTGAGAAAACTCAGAAATATAAAGTTGTTTTCATCTTAGGTTTAAATCCTGAAAAAAAGATAACACACCTCTGCATTCAGATAGAGCTCAATCCAAGGCAAGGGCCTTAGTTCATGCCTTACCATTTTCAAAGCAGAGGATAAAGATGCAACAACTTCAATATTCTACACAACATTGCCAAATATCATATCTGGTCAAACAGCAAAAGAGTTTGGAGAAAAGGAACTGGCAACTGACAAAAGCAGCACATCAACACTGGCAAGTTACTTTGATGTAATGTAATATTCCTATCCATCAGGTTTTCTTCCAAAGCTATTATACAGGAAATATCTTTTTAAGCGTGCTTAATAGAACTAAATAAATTATTTTTATTTACTTTTTTATCATATGGATTGTATTGCCACAACAAATGAGAAGTTATTGCAGAATCAGAAAAGTTGCTACAGTATCAGAAATAGAGCCCAAAGCTCCCAGACCTAGCTTAATCAACCCAACCGATACAAGACTAGAGAGATACGGCCTGCTACTCTGCAGGATAATTCAGGCAGAACAGAAACATGTCCATTCCCACTGACCCAGTGCAATGGGGGAGCAGGGAAGGTGACATTCCTGAAGGCCTGCTTTAGAAGAGGAAGGTTAATCTGGCAGGATTCCTTCTTTCATTCCTGGAGAGGAAATGTCTAAATTGCTTTCTCAGGACCACCTGAAGTGATTTAAAGCCCACCACTGCCCTCCCCAGTAATATACACTTCCTCAAGCATCAGCTAAACAAGCAAAGCAGCCAATTAATACAAGGAATTGCGAAGATTAAAAGGGATATTTCAAATACCTTTGTCTGACATTCAAATTAACCTGTGACATTTCTGGAATTCTTCATGTTGTTTTAGAGAAAAGACTAATTTGACTGTTATCTCTGATGATCTTCTCATATGATGCTTTATCTCCTCATGTTCTGTCCCGCTTCATGTGGGGAGTCTTTCCCTACTTATCTGTACCCAGCACCATTCTTCTTGACAAACTAAGTCTCTTACTGAGAATGAAAGCAAGGATCCCACAGACATCAGAAGAATGGGATAGAAATACAGACACTTCCCCAGCAGCTGTTAGCCTTCCTTCCAGAAATCTGGAAAGCTGGTTTATGAGTAACAAAGCAACCCCTGCCCCCCATCAAACACCAAGTTAAGATACAAGAAACCGAACCAAGTGCTGCACATACCATATGGTGCAACAGAAGCCTTAACTGAATGTTTTTACCATAATACTGCACATGACATCTGAGTGCACCTGGAAGGATTTCAATACATACGTAATACTGCCAACTTACAGCTACTCTTACTTTACTGTCTTGATGATGCAGTTCTCCATAAAAAATGATTCTAAAGGTTCTGAAAGCCAAGTACCTGATGTCCTTAGAACTACAATACTCTACATAAAGCATGCAAGAATTTCCACTTTTTCAAAACAATAATTTCATAATAGTATTTAAATAACCTCTTGGGTATGACACTTAAAATGCTGGAAAACTTGACAGGGCTATCCAAACTCCAACTATTCTTCCTCATCCCCTTCCTTCTTTTCTCGTGGAGGAAAGAACGACCTCAAATCATGCAATTACCTACAGAGAGACAATAAGTGTTTTAGAAGAGACTCAAAGCCATTTACAGCTTGACCATGCAGTGAAAATCCTGAGCTAAGTGCCTGCACCGAATAACATTACAATATATTTGTCAAATGACAAAATTCCCTAAGACTAGATTCAAACCCAAGGACTTCTATCCAGAGCCAAAAACACTTTTGTGAACACCGTGTCTCACTTATGGAACTAGACAAGAGACAACCCTGCCAGCCAAAATAGTTCATAGGAGCCTAACACACACGAAAAGGAATATCACCATCATGAAATATCTTCTTACATTAGTCTGAGTCTCTTTCCTTTACCTCAGATGGAAAGCATAAGACAATTTTACTCCTAAACTGCAGGCTATTGAGAGGTATTTACATACAATTCCGTAATTGAGTGATGTTCGCTCTCTACCACCAAGCTTCAACGACACAGTGCCATGGCACTGGAAATACATATCTGTGCTAGAATTTATAGGTAGTCGTGGCCAGCATTCAGCCCACAGAGCTAGAATGAGCACTGCTGCAGCCACATTTCCAGTTACTGTACACCTTGAATACAAGGCACTCTTCACTTCTATAGCAATATTAATTATCCAAATAAGAGCTACAGAACTGAGGGTCTCACTTTTTCCGCCTCAGTTTCCATAAATGGAACTAATTTAAAGTGCAACTGTTCAAACACTACTCCAAATAATTTCAATTGTTTCTGCACAATTGATTATGTTTGTTCCAAGCATGGTTATCATTAGGTCCACTATTTTTGACTAATCCATCAACCAGATTCACCAAGGCACTGGACAACTAATTGAAAAAGGTAAAAAGTTCTCTTTTAATAAAAACATATTCTTCAATTTATTAAGTTATTTACATGTCCTGAAGGTTTATTTCTGAATCTGTTTGCAAGTAGAAATTTTTCATTTCTGAAGAGAACATATCTGTAACCAATAAAAGACAAAGTTCGGCAAGTAACTCTATTCATACTTTCCCTCACAGAAGAGAATACAAGTAATAGTAGAGAGGGTTTCAGTCAACTACATAGCCTGAATTTATTTCTTTTTCCTTCCTGTAACTGCTCCCTGGAATACAATACTCAACTACCACGTTCAGCATAGATTTCTACAGAATATTTTGGTGAAAAATAATATTTAATTTAATGGGTGAAAATAAATAAAAGCCTGTTAAGACAGCCAGACTGGCATACACCATCCTCCTTATTCATAGTGCAGTTCAAAAAGAGACAAATAAGCACCGGTGTATTGTTTACTATATGCTTCTTCCACAAGGAAGGAAGCATTTTATCAAGTCTCACCCTTACTCAGTGCTGTGTCACGTTAACAGATACTCTAAGCTAAGCTGTCTATTCAATATATACTGATAACTGTTTCCAAATAGCTTAAGATGTTATGGAGAACCAGCCAGCAAGACACAACACACTGCTGTAATTCAATACGGAGCCCTGCACAGGCAATACAACCACCCCATGCCTGGGTATATGCTGGTATATACAGGCTGGATAGGAAGAAGTTTTGCAGAAAAGGAGCCAGGGTGTTGTGGGTAACAAGCTGAACACTGGTCAGCAGTGTGCCCTTGTGTTGCAGAAAGTCAACTGCACCCTGGTCTGAGTTAACAAAAGCGTATCTATCCTGCAGACTGAAAGAAGTAATCATCCCCTCTTATTTGGCATGAAAGTAGTACTGTGTCTAGTTTTGGGCTCCCCTATACAATAAAAACATTGGCATACTGGAACAGGCCCATCAGGGAGTTACCGAGGTGATAGGTACTGGAGCATACGATCTATGAGGGTAAGAGAACTGAGCTTGTTTCATGTTAAAAGAAGTGGTGGTGGAGGGAAATCTAATTACTGTCAGTATCTAACGTGAGGATATAAAGAAGATAGAGCTCGACTGCAAGGTTAGAGGAGGTGGGCAGTAATAAATCAAGTGGTAATGGACACAATTTGTCGTAAATTCTTATTAGATGGGGGGGCTGTAAAACGAACAAACAAAATCACAGTGAGGGAGCTCAAAGAGGAATGTAATTATTTAGTAACTGTGCATACAACTATCAAAATTAAATTAGATTTCATTTGCTGACTATATTGTTAAAGATATATATGAAAGAGGGAAAAGTAGTTTGTTTTTTTTTCCAAAGGTATTTAAGACAACTTTTATGTTGGAGGCTTACTGAACACTCTTCCAAACAAGCATAGTCTTTTGTATCCACAGTGGCCAGACTGTGTGGAAAAAGAAGCCCAAATAAAATCAGTGACAGATGAACACAAAAAGAAAAAAGGCATGAAGAAAACAGTAGGTCAAGATAAGCTTCATAATAATTCTTCACTGCTTGACAACTCTCTTGAGGTTTATTTCACAAATTTAGAAAACACAAGGCATATGAGTACAGCAAGTCCTAACTTGCCTGTAAACTCCCTCTAAATCAGATCAGTTACTGTATCATTTACTGGACTAACAACAAAACACTGAATGTTCCCTTTTCTCGTTATGAACACATTAAGATGGAATTTAGGACCAAGAATGCTATCCCTAAGAATTACTTCTTGGTGGAGAAACCAAGTAGAACTTTGTTTGGACAAAGCTATTTATATCACACCAGTCTGTGGACATCTGCCACGAGTATTACTTTAATATCTTTCTCACCTGTTCTACAGGAGCACATACAGTCATATACTGTATTAGAGAATTACCACAAAACTACCATTAATTGTGTATTTGGAGCAAAGGGATTATATGACTGCTATAAACAGTCCTAATGCAATACTCAATCAACAGAAAGTCTTCATTCACTTCCAAGTAACATTTCAATATGCCTGTTGGCACTTGCAATTTAAGTCTCACTCTTGTCTTTAACTAGTAATTGACAGGTTTTTTGTTTGGTTGTTTTTTTAATATTTTATTTTTTAATTTTTAAAGGCATACAACATAAGATGGGATCTGTCTGTCTAAAATAAGCAACTCACAAAGCAGTGACAAAAGACCGAAGTCTCCATAGGTGTTTCCTGTCTGCCTAACCAAACAAAGCACATGGTTGCATTTGTATACTTCTAGCATATGCAGAAGTATAGTCTGAAAGGAAATTAAGTCAATCTTTGCCTTCCCACTTGCTATTAACTCATGCAGAGTTACTTTTTTTAAACTTACACAGCGTGACTGATATCATTCAGCTGATTATTCCCATCCTCAAGTGCAGGACTGAAGGGTTCACATCGCTTCCATCCATCTTCTGTTTTAACCCATCTCCATCCAGGGGATCTCCAGTCTTGGCCCAAAAATGGCATAGTTTTTCTATAAGCAGAAAGAAGACTGTTTATGTATTATTTAATTACTAAGAAAAGCTGCAAAACTTCCTGTCATGATTTCAGTTTTCTCTTTAATCTTAAAAAAATATAACGATTACCTTCAGGAAAGCAAGCTCTCTGCAGAGCATCCTTTTAAGAAACAGACTTAGTGGTTTCTTAAGTATGTTTTTGATTCTGTAACCTCATTCTTCTAGTCTTTCAGCATTTATTAGATCAAGGAAGGCTTCCTAGTTCTTTAGAGAACAAGGAAAAACATCATGGGAGTCCAGGAAAGGGACAATACCAAAAATGAGCAACATTGTACCCTGTGTAATCTGTTCCACCATGACCACACAGATTACTGATTTTGAGACCTGACTAATAAATGGCTGTTAGAGTTCGACAGGCCACAAAATCAACGCTGCTCCTTTTATTCTAAGACTTATAAATACTGAGTTTGTGTTACACTGTATAGTGATGTTTCAGTAAAGGAATCTTCATTTTCACAGTTGTTGTTGAGGGTCACCTCCCACACTAGACTATTAACTGGATACCAGGACAAATGGAGACTACAACATAAAGTCAAATTGTGAAATGTCTCCTGAAGTTCCTACAAACAGATGCAAGTCATCACAGGTATATCATTCAGTGTTCTGCTACCCTTTTTCAAAAAGGGGATTCACGTCTGACACATTAAGAATTTGAACAAAGCAGTTTCCTACGATTAGAAGACTCTGACTTTGCTAGCTTTTGCCCTCTTCTTCCCATTCATTGTGCATACACACTGCTCTTTATTTCAACTAGAGATTTACATGCAAGCCATACAGGGAAAATAGCATTATCATATACATTAACATATATTTCAAATAACACCAATACCTTTGTTCCTTGGTTCAGCTTGAAAAAATATTAGGCCACATCAGTCAAACATCACTATGAATTTATTTACCCATTTGCACTCTCGACCAGCACCTGCACAATATACTAGTTAAAAAAGGAAAAGACACAGACACTTTAAAAGCCAGTTTGGGTTGTTTGTGTGTTCAGTTTTAAATTTTTTTATTAAAAACTGCACACCACACAAAACGAAGTGCATTGTCTAGCCCTCAGTGCTGACTAAAGTCCCTCTGCTACTTACAACTCAGCCTTCCTCTGCATGTAACAGGAATCTTCCAAAATTTACCACATCCTTTCCTCCAGTCACCACAAACTCTATTCATGCCTATCTGCTTTTCCAATCTTTTTACTGCTTCCTAGGAGTGATATGAACCATAACATACTTTTTTCCAAGTTGTTTAGAACTCTTCTCATTTTGACTGAAATTATGGCCTCTTGTCTTTATGACACACTCATGAGCACCAACAATTTAAACAGTTGTATTTCAGAATAACACAGATTAAAGTATTTTTACTCCAGCTAAAATAAGCAGAATTTATCTGAGAATTTGTTAAATCACTGAAAGACTCAGAAAATACCAGACAGCAAAGTCAAAAACATCATCTTAGACAAACATAAAACAAAAGGTTTTGAACCATATCTACAGATACAGAGCTCACAATCTATCCCTGACATAAAACACTATTGTAGGTGCATGCCATTACTCAAAATTTAAAATCTTAGAATTCAGAACCACAGACATTATTATAGGCTGAATGGAATAACTTGAGAAAAAGATTTAAAATATTTCAAGAAGTTGGGAAAAAGGAAGTGGAAACTGAGAACACATACTTGCAGCAAGGTGGGAATGGGTACTGTTAGAAATTAACAGGGGAAGGTACAAAAAACGAGGATAAAGGAAAAAACTCTCTGAAAACAATACAAGAAAACATGAGTATTTTGTTCAAGTGGATGGAAGTAGCTGAAGTCCAAAGCTAATCATAATTTACAGAATAGGATGCTTCATGTGCTTTATAAATTCTTAAACTTAGAAAAAAAAAAACCCAAAACCTGTGGTTTCAAGGTATCAGGCCATCAGTGTAAGTGCTATGTGTAATTTCCTCCTAGGGAGCTGTATTGGCATTTAAAATGACATGCTACAATAGTTACATGCTCTAGAGTAGACTACTTTCCAGATCTTTACAACCTGAAAAGTGATGGTCTTTCATTTTAGGTTTCAAAACAGAATAAATGTTCTATCATCCCTTCTCCAAAAAAACAGATTAAGTGTTTTCAAAATAATGCCAAAGGTATTGGGAAGCACACACACTGAAGATGTTTGCTCCAGAAATCCTGGAAAACCATACTTAAGGCAAAAAGCTCACAGAGACACAAATGATTTCTGTATATGTATTATATATTCAGCACATTACTTTCTACAAGAAAAAAAAGTTGTTCGCAAAAATCACAGATTACTTTAACTTCTTTAAGATTACTTAAACATTTGTGGAAGATAAGTAGTCAGTAATTCTGTGAGGTTGGTACATGTTGACCTATTTTTTTTTCCAGAGAAACGGATATTCTTAGTCCAAGACATAGTTTCACTATTGCACCAGCTAAGAGTGCATCCATCGGTAGCAATTCCACAGAATGACCTGTGCTCATGCTCAAAAGTTGTAGCTCATGGAGTCAGAAATGTAAGAGTACTCTTCTAGTAACACCACAGACGCAACTAGAAAAAAAATCCCATTGCTTCTCAGTTCCTGTAGGATTGAAACGTAGATTTGATCATTGTTCAGAAAACAGTAAGCGATCAAACTTTAGAAGCTGCAGTGTATCACAAACATCCCTCTCACATGAGAGGTGATCATAGAGTATGACTGCCTGGACAGGTAAGAAGACTCAAGCTTTTGCTCTGCCTCCACTCAGACTTTGCTTCCCACTACAACATTGTAGTAAAACATCCCGGCGGCTTCCAGACCAGAGCTTGCTTTCAAGCGCTCCTGCATACCTTATGCAGTATACCTTCAGTAATAGCAATTAAACGTTTACTTGCTAAAACTTGCACCACGACAGAAGATGAGCTCCCTAGACTCGGATTTTGGGAAAATGCAGTGGGACAGGGTTCTTTAAAGCAAAAAAGGACTGGGAAAGGAATATGGTCATTATCTAACAGCAAGGGTTTAAGACATTGATCACATTTAACTTATTTCTAAAACCAAATAAGAGTTCTTCACTTTTTATCATACACTTTTTTCCTCAGAAGAGGGGGAAAAGGACTGAGGAAAGAAGAATGACCAGAAGGAAGCACAGAAGTAGAGGGCTGGGTACGCCATCTTAGTACAGCTTGAGTATGGTAACTGCTCCAGCCATCCTTGCACTTGTAAGGGACTTCTGCGTTCCATGAGGTAGATAACTCACCACAGGAGCAAACATCACTGCAAAGCCATTCAGAATTGCAGCAAGTCATCCTATTATTCTGCCACTGTACTGGAGATCTCTTCTGTCTATCTGTTCCTATCCTTAACAACATACAATTATGACCCAAACCATTCTTGTTATTCAGTAGCAAGACTCTTGCCAACATGATGGGAACAGGCAAGGTTCTCCCGTTTCCTCACAATCCAGCAGCATACCCATCTCTTCCTTTAGCATGCTAGCAAAATCTTTCCAGCAGCTCAACCATCAACAGAAACCGCTCCTTTACACCCTCACTACAGGCAAATGACTGCTAGACTACCTTCTTCTAGGAGCTAGCCCAGTCAACCTCTGTGACTCAGAGGTCAGAGTCTGCTTACAGACTTCATCCTGCCCCACGTTTTTTCATATCAAATGACTGTCTCAAATCAAGTCTTAAACTTCCGCAAGACCGTGATTCATCAGGTCCTCAGCTTTCCTCTTGCCCATCCCTATCCTGATTGTTAGTTCCCCATACAACAGTTTTAGCGCAGCCAGGCCATGCATTCTTTGGTTCCCAACAGGCACACATGCTCCTCCTCTCCAGCTGAGCTGCCTACCCTAGGCTTCTTCCCTCCAGCCTGCTGCTGCCCCAGCCCTTGCTTCTCCCAGTTCTCCCATCCTCATGCAGCCTATTGCTATCCCAACACCCCACTCCCTCCGGGCAGGCTCCAGACAGCCCCTCCATGTTGCCCCACACTCCTAGCCCCAGACCCATCTGCCCATCCTGACCCTACCACCTTGCCCAAACCCCTCCAGCTCCACACGCCCCTAAGATCCAACCACAGCCGTATGACATATGACACACGCCATACCTCCCCATTCTGCCCACAGCCCATCCCAAACCCCCGGGGCCCACAGGCCTCCCTTACACAGCCCCAACACCCCTTCCCCCAGCTCCCGCCTCACTTGTACACCCGGCCCCTCACACCTGGGCCTTCCATTGCCTCGGCCATACCGGCCATACCGCCCTGCCCTCCCCTCCCCGCCCCGCCCCCCCTTACCTCAAGGCAGCGGCAGCAACGCTGCTCCCCGCAGCGCGCGACCGGCCCGACAACCCACCGCGCACTCAACGCGGGCCGCGGGGCTATTGACGGAAGTAACATGAGGCTGCTCTCCCCCCGCCCCCCCGCCCCGCTGATTGGCCATCGGCCGCGGCGCTTGTTGCTACCCGGCAGCGCCCTTCTCCATTGGCGGAAGGGGGCGGTGGCGTCACCGGCAGGAGAGGGCCAGGCGGGTCACGTGAAGCGGGGGAGCGTGGAGGGGGGGAGCGTGGAGGGGGGGAGCGAGGCGCACGTGTCAATGTTTTGGTCGGTGGGAGGGGAGGGGTGAGGGCGCTGGGGGCGGGGCGTTGTGGCGCGAGCGGGACTGGGCCGGTGGCGGTGCCCGTGACGCCGGCCTGGCGCTGACTGGCTTTTCGTACCGTGCGCGCAGAAGCCCGCGCGCCGTGTGCCAGGGTGGCGGTTTATCCTCGGCAGCGCCTGCCCGCCCGTCCCTTCGGTCCGTAGAGGCGCCGGCTGGGCCCGGCCGGGCGCGCAGCGGAGGTGGTTGTCTCGGGGGTACTCGGGCCGCCGCGGGTTGTGTGAAGGCAGCGGTGGCTGGAGGACGACGCCGGTTCAGGGCAGCTTTGGGGAGCGCAGGAGGAATTCAGATGCCCGGGAGCGGCCGATGAGCGTGGGTCAGCCGGTGCCTTGGCCAGCGGTGGTCCTTGTGTACTGCCCTTCCCGGCAGGCCCCGTTTTGTTTTGGTGGCCCGCAGGTGGTGTATGAGGGCTGGAGCCACGCTAGGCTGCTTTTGTAAAGGGAGGTTTTGGGGGAAATGGGGAACAAGTCCGTAGGAGACCAAGCCCGCTGAACCCAGGAGCGGTGCAGTTCAGAAAATACGACGTAGTCCTCCTGTGTTTCCCTGTGGCTGGGCAGCACAAAAACACTGGAAGGGGTAAGCTGGAGCTTACGTCTTGGAGAAGTGCAGCCTTGTTGGAAGGGCCCACACTGGAGTCTTTGTGAAGGACTGTGTCCTGTGGTAGGGACTCTGTGCTGGAGCAGGGGGACAACTGGAGGAAGGAGCGGAGGAGACAAAAGTGTTATGAACTGACCCCAACCCCCATTCCCTGTCCCCCTGTGGCAGTTGTGGAGGGGAGGAGGAGGCAGAAATCGGGAATGAAAGAGTGGAGTTGAGTCTGGGAAGAAGAGGCAGTTGGGGGAAGGTGTTCTTAGTTTTGTTTTTGTTTCTCTCTGTCCTACCTATTTTCAGTTCACAATAAATTAATGTTCCCCAAGTTGAGTCTGTTCTACTTGTGGTACACCTGGTGAGTGATCTCCCTGTCTTTAACTCAACCTATGAGCTTTTTCGTTTTATTTTCTCCCGCTGTCCTGCTGAGGAGGTGGAGAAAGAGAGCAGCTGAGTGGGCACCTGGCAGCCTGCCGAGGTCAACCCAACACAGCTCCCTTCATTATCAAGCCCGCTTGGCGGGTGGTACCGTGGGTGAGTATCTTGAACCTCAGGAAGGATACAGTATGGTAAGAGGAAGCAGAGGAAGTGATGTGTGTCTTGTACTTTTCTCTTTTATGGTATACATTCTAGAAAGGGCAAGGACAAGTGTGCCTTCCCAGCTTGGGCAGCCACACACAAGACTTGTGCGGCAAATTTAATAAAGTCATTGATAGCTGAGGTACATAAGTAATTGGGTTTTCCATGACAACTCTCTTTCCTGAATATTCACTGCCACTCGTATCTAGCTATTATAGTGTATTACCTGCTGGCTTCAGTCTATTTGTATTAATTATACATTAGAGGGAGCTGCAACAGTGTGGATTTTTTTTTATTATTGACTTATAAAGCCACTTGTTATAAGATTTTGTATATATGTGTTTTCATTCCAAATGTATCAAAATCTTGTCTTAATTTGACAAGCAGATGTAAAGTGATTATTGCTATTGCAGGTGTAAATTTAGCTCTCTGTACTCCATAACAGAAGTCTTTTTACTATTTAGTATTTATGCTTTCTGATTATCTGCTTTTTTTTTTTTTAACTAAAGCTGATAAATTTTCAAACAAACAAATGTAGAGATATTTTCCATGGAAACAATAGTTGTTACCTTGAGAGTCATAGTTCCTACCTATAAAAAATTAATCTGGGGGGATTCAGGTTCTAAGACTGAGAAATTGAAATTTATTTTTAAGTATTGTTTATATGTAGTGCATGTCTATGTTAAAAATGTACAAAAGAAAATATGTTGTTCATTTGGGGGGGATTTAAAACATTACAATAACATAATGGAATGTGGAAACAGCTCAAACAATTCTTGAGTAATTTAATAATTATTGACACTATCTGTTTCAGGCATTCTTCATAAAATTCTATTGGATTTTTTTTCTATTCTGGTGTCACAGTCCTCATCTGGACCTTCTCTAACGTGTATTACTTAATACTAAAGCATTTTAAACCTTTGCAGTGGAAATTGAACAAACGGGTCTGCAGTGTGACTGTTGTTACTGGCTTTGATTATTTCAGAGGGATGCAAAGTGAAGATGGCATTAAACTGATAATTCTAGAAGCTATTCTAAGGCACATGAAGGACAGGGAGGTGATTCGAGACAGCCAGCATGGCAAGGGCAAGTCCTGCCTGACCAACCGCGTAGTCTTCTAGGATGGACTGACTACATCAGTGGACAAGAGAAGAGCTACAGATGTCATCTATCTGGACTTCTGGAGGGCATTTGACATGGTGCCCCACAACATCCCTTTCTCTTCAATTTAGAGAGATGGATTTGATGGGTGGACTGTTGGGTGGATGAGGAATTTGTTGGATGGTCGCATCCAGAGGGTAGTGGTCAACGGCTCAATGCCCAGATTGAGATCAGTGACAAGTGGTGTCCCTCAGGGTCCATACTGGGAACAGTACTCTTTAATATATTCATCAGTGACATAGTCGGATTGCGTGCACCCTCAGCAAGTTTGCAGATAACACCAAGCTGAGTGGTGCGGTTGGCACGCCTGAGGGACGGGATGCCATGCAGAGGGACCTGGACAAGCTCGAGGAATAGGCCGGTGTGAACCTCATGAGGTTCAACAAGGCCAAGTGCAGGGTCCTGCACCTGGGTCGGGGCGACCCCCACTATCAGTACAAGCTGGGGGATGAAGGGATAGAGAGCAGCCCTGCCAAGAAGGACTTGGTCGGTACTGGCGGATGAAAAGCTGGACATGAGCCAGCAATATGTGCTTGCAGCCCAGAAGGCCAACCATCTTCTGGGCTGCATCTAAAGAAACGTGGCCAGCGGGTCGAGGGAGGGGATTCTGCCCCTCTACTCCACTCTGGTGAGACCCACCTGGAGTCCTGCATCTAGCTCTGGAGCCCTCAGCACAGGAAAGACATGGAGCTGTTGGAGCGGGTCCAGAGGAGGCCACAACAATGATCAGAGGGATGGAACACCTCTCCTATGAGGACAAGCTGAGAGAGTTGACATTGTTCGGTCTCGAGCAGAGAAGGCTCCAGGGAGACCTTATTGCAGCCTTCCAGTACTTAAAGGGGGCTTCTAAGAAAGATGGAGACAGACTTTTTAGCAGGGCCTGTTGCGATAAGACAAGGGGTGATGGGTTTAAACTAAGAGGGTAATTTTAGACTAGATCTAAGGAAGAAATTTTTCTCAGGGAGGGTGGTGAAACACTGAAACAGGTTGCTTAGAGAGAGGTGGTAGATGCTCGATCCCTGACAACATTCCAGGTCAGGTTGGACGGGGCTCTGAGCAGCCTGATCTAGTTGAAGATGTCCCTGCTCATTGCAGGGGGGTTGCACTAGTAGACCTTTAAAGGCCCTTTCCAACCCAAGCTGTTCTATGATAAACCCAGATCATCTCCTGTTTTGCAGCTGGGATGGTTACCCTTGCTGTTGATAGCAAGTCCCTGTGAGTAGTGCAGATGAGACACTCTAGATCATTGCCATATTAACAAGAAATTAGGAGAGCTAAATAAAATGGCAAATTCCATCATTTCCATTTCTTTCCCATGAAATTACTTAAATTATGATTTCTATTGAGTAAGCCACAGCAAAGGTGAATCTGTAAATGAGCTTGCGCTATTTTCCAAGCTATTTTGCTTTTAAGTTACTTTGCTTGTAAGAGCTGAGACACATGATTAAAAGCAAAATGAATGGTATTATTTAGTGCAGCTTAGGATAGCCTCATGGAGAAAGTTATGCAATTTTTCATCAATATTCGTATTTCCTGAACTACCTGATTTGGAAATACGCATCATGTTTATAGGATTCCCTTTCACATTTTCTTAGAAATAACCTGAAAATGAGCATTGTGGTAGATGGAAATGGCCTTATTTCCTTTAGGAAAGTAATTTTCATTTTTCTGAGTAATCTCTGTACATATTTTGAAGAATAGAATAGTTATGCCAAATAATACCACAGTCTGATTCAGTTACTTAGCAACATTTAATGCTAACAAAAAGAAACAGGCAAGCAACGCAGCAGCAGTAAAATCATTAGGTAGTAGATAGGAGCTCATGGCAATAATGAAGGCAGAAGTCATAGTATTTTATAGGCAAAACAAAACTGGGAAAGAACACATAATCCAAGCAGTTGTCATTTTTCCAAGGAGTCAGTTGCTTATAACTTCATTTTTCAGGAAAGCTTCCAACCTGTAAAAAAAAAAAGCAAAGCTTGGACAAAAGTATTACTTAATGTGTGATTTCCAGTGTATTACACAGTTCTTCAGAAGTTTCTTTTGTGGTTGGCATCATTTTTTTCTAAATCTTTGTCATCAGTACTGCCAAAACAAGAGGTAATGCTGCTGCTCTTCCTTCATTACCCTTATTACTTTCCCCAAATTATGAGAAGATAGTGTTTCAGTGTGTTTCGATAACTACGGATGCGTAAGAGAGCGTGCTGGAGGCTTGGCTGCTGGGGCGCAGGGCCAGCTCAGGGGTGGTGCAGCCCAAGGCAGCCCCCTTCCCTCGGGGGACAGTGGAGAGGGGCTCCCGACAGCGCTGCCGGGAACCAGTCTGGCCTGGCCGTGTCACCTCCTGAGCTGGGCCCTGACCTAGACCTGCAGACTGACTCCCCAGCTTGAGCTTGGACCTGCCTCACCACTTGCCTGATGATCTGGACCCTTGGTTGATACTGGCCACCATCTGCTTGCCTGATGCAGACAGACCCTGGCTGGTGAGGCTCCTGCCTTGCCAGCCCTGGGGGTCCCTCTCGGCTCCCCAGTCCACAGGGATGTAATATAATCAGGCAAATTGCTCTCCAGAGACGGTGGGGAATGGAAAGCCTTTATGAAAAGAAACATCTTACACAAGCTTTGTGAAAAAATGAATTCACAGGTATACAGTAGGTTATTAGCAGTTGCATTCAAAGATGTAATTATTTTCAGCAAAGATTCGCAAATCAATGTTGGATGTAGAATTTTAATATGAAAGATGTTTAGTTTTGGGCCCCTCACTACAAGAAGGATGTTGAGGTGCTGGAGTGTGTCCAGAGAAGGGCAACGAAGCTGGTGAGGGGTCTGGAGCACATGTCTTATGAGGAGCGGCTGAGGGAACTGGGGTTGTTTAGTCTGGAGAAGAGGAGGCTGAGGGGAGACCTTATCGCTCTCTACAACTACCTGAAAGGGGGTTGTGGCGATGAGGGTGTTGGTCTCTTCTCCCAAGTAACTAGTGATAGGACAAGAGGAAATGGCCTCAAGTTGCGCCAGGGGAGGTTTAGATTGGATATTAGGAAAAATTTCTTCACTGAGAGGGTGGTCAGGCATTGGAACAGGCTGCCCAGGGAGGTGGTGGAGTCGCCATCCCTGGAAGTGTTCAAAAAACGTGTGGATGTGGCGCTTCAGGACATGGTTTAGGGGACATGGTGGTTCTGGATTAATGGTTGGACTTGATGATCTTAAAGGTCCTTTCCAACCTAGTGATTCTGTGATTCTGTGATTCTGTGATTATATAGTAATTCACTGTTGAATGTAAAAACATCCATTTTGGTTGAAAGAAACAGTATATAGTGTAGGGCAAAGAATTCTGAAAACTAGTAATTATTCTAGGGGAAAAAAATGGTAACAGTTTGCTGGCAAATAACATTGAGGAAGAAATAAGTTTCATGTTGCAGTGAAAAATATGATTTTAGTTAAACTCCAGAGAAACAATCTGGAAAACAGCATGTACCATATCTTGAGACAAATCTTTAACTGAAAGCACTGGGACACCAACAGAAATTACACTGTTTGATCGACAACAGGTTGGATACTTGCAACTAACTCATTTGCAGTGGGGGAAATGTGAGGTCAAAACTAAGTTTTGGAAAAGAAATTTTCTTTTTTCAAGAAATATGAGCCTTGCCTATATAGGAGAGAGATAACTAAAATAAATTCGTTTAGGAGGTTGCTGTATGGGGTGGAATTTCGTGGCAGTTCAAGCTATAGAAATCAATAATAAATTATTTATAAAAGTGAGGTTCATTGCTTTTAAGCTAATGAAGGGTGGTGAGAGATTTTCTAACCTTCTCCTTGAAACCTTTAATCGGAAAAAACCCAATTTTTAGAGGCAGACTTCTCGTATAGGTAAGTTACCAGCTGTTTTCGCCATATTTGTGAAATTAACTCTATCGCAACCAAAACAGATGGTGAAAACAGCTGGTAATAATACCCAACCTGTTGTAATAATTAAAATAGATATAAAATTAATCTATAAATGAGGAGATATCTAACTGTTATAGGAGAGAGATTCTCTCTCCTTGTCCTCTCTTTCTCTCAGCTTTTCCCATAGGAAGAATTGGAACAAAGAAATCTAATTAATTTTAAAGGGAAGCTTAATCAGTACGTTAAGGGGGCTATATGATGTAGTTGAATCTGACTCCAGGGAACTCAGTGAAAACTTCTAGAGGTACTGGGAAGGCTAAGAAAATTATTAGACTATTAGTCTACCATTCTACGAAGTTGTATGCATTGGTGTTTACTAAAATGCTCAACTAAAGGAGATGGCTAACAGAACTGCTAGCTGCAAAGGGTAGGTTTCCAGAGGAAGACAGAGATAGAGAAAAATAGGTGTTTCCAGAGAAAGAGAAAGATAGCTAGAGAGTATTTAGAGAAATTAGATGTTCATCAGTTTGGCTGGACCTGATAAATTGGGTTACTTAGACACTATGCAATCTTAAAAATACTAGCAGTTATATAGAAGACATACGGAGGATTGGAGAAGTATGACACAACTGCAAAAGGGCAAATACAGTGTCTATTAAAAAAAAAAACACCACCACCACCACCACCCCCCCCGCAATTATGATTTGTATGTTTAACTTCTGGTGGAAAAATCTGGAACTAATATGATCTTTTCAGTGAGCTGGAATATGGAATAGGGTGTATACATGGTTGAGTGGTAGATGGCTGGAAACTGCAAGTTCTCTAAGAATGTGGAAACATATGCTAAGAATTAAAAGTGACCTTGGAGAAGTGGTCTGAAAAACGGAATGAAATTCCCTACAGACCTTCTTTCATATATCTACTCAAAATGTCTGTCCATGGTATGCTTCTATCCCACCTAGCTATGCCTGTGATACAACCACTGTTTAATGGAATTGCATAAAACCAACCTAAATTGCTAGTGCTATCAGTAACTGTCTTTATGTCAAGAGCAGAAGCTGTATCTGATATAACAGTAATATTATTTGGATAAACCTGAGCCTTCAGGAAATAAAAAAGAAAGCATTTTGAAGAGAAAAAAACCCTGAACTTTAATTAGTTTTTACTTATATAGGTGAAGCATTCTTAAATAATAGTTGTGTTAGGCAACTTATGTTGTTTTGATTATGGTAGTTTGAGAACAGAATCAGGCTGTCTGATTTATCCAAAATTTTAATAGAAGCCAACAACCACACATTAATCTAAGTGTTTCATCTAGATGAGATGCAGAATCCTAATTTACAGTAATCCAAGGTAAAAATAAATGTGCTCTTGGTTTACATGTACACTCAGTTACTGCACTTTAGCTCACTGGTGTCAAAGAAGTGTGGTTCTGGCTTTCTAAATGTCCCATTTCAGGTTTGCTTTCTAAAGTGAACTGCAGATGCATAGTAAGGAAAGAGAAAAGGTCTTGTACAATAAAAAATCTGATTGAAAACCCTTAAAGTCAGTGTGTCTTTCCACTGACATAACAGACTCCAGAGTAATTTCTAAAACAAGCTAACCGATGTCTTGCATCAACTACTTTCATACTATCCCTATGTTATTTTTCAGAACTGAAAAATCTTCCACTCTTACTGGAAATTTTTCTCTGGTAAATTTTTGCATGTTGAACTGAATGGCTTCATTTCTCGAGGTTTTGGTAGTTTTTGGTTTCCATGTCTCATGTTCTTGCAATTTTGACACTGTAAAGAAGGGGAAGAGGCTAGAATGAGGAAGGGGCACAAAGAAGAAGGGGAAATGCTGAAATAAAAGCAATAGAGGTAGCAGAATTGGGAGGTTGGGATGATCCCATGATGAACACTGGAGCACTGTAAATGCTGCTGGCATGTGTGTCTGCTTCTGTGGGATGCAGGCTTTGCCCTGGTGCTCATTTTTTATTACAAACGTAGGTAGTACCATGGGTTATGTTTATTACCTCATTCTAAGGTTTAAAACAAGAACAAAATTGTGTGACTTTCTGACAAGAAGTGATGCTTTAGTGGCTTTGGGTCATTGAGTCATCATAGCCATTTGTGTATCAGATTGGTTTTTAATGGCTACTTTCTTTAAGATGTGTTATGGCTGCCATTAATAGTGACAGATAGGTGGATAGATACAGTTTGTGCTTTCATCCCTTTCAGGTGTCCTGTAATGACTTTCAAAGCTCGCATTTTCACTCCCTCCTTTCTCAGGAGGTTCTGAGTTACGATGGCTTTCTCTTCAAAGCCGTTGTTCATTCTTGAGCTCCGTCTGTTCATGGCTTTGGCCAGAGGGAGTCACTGTCATATTTAAAATGCACCACCTCCTCACAGCAGCTGGAAATTAGTGTTTTTATCTAGTCTTTGTGCACATGGAAGCCTGCCTATTAGGCTATTTTTGGGAAATAAATTGTGGTTATAAATAACATAATGTTTGTTTTTAATAGAGTAATTTGCAGTGCTGCTGAAGGAAAGTGGTACCGATGACCCAGAGACGAAACAGCAAGCAAGCTGACAAAGTCTTTAGTTGCTAAGTTATTAGAGTGATGGGGTTCAGAACAATTTTATCCTTTCTTGGAAAGATGCGAAGATAAGGGATTCTAATGAGTGAAACCAAAACCTGAAGGTTGAGTATTATAGAGGTTGCTCTATAATATATGCTCTCCATATTGTATATTTACAGCTAATTTAACTACTCAAAAGTCTATCAGAGATTAGTACATGATCAGTAATTCTATACCTTGTCATTAGTAGTCCCCATGATTAGTAATCCTATGTGATCTGTGGTTGTAATGAGTTCCCTTTGGAAGCACTAAACAGAAGAACTTTTAAAAAGTAAAATATTTTGTGAAATAGGAGCACAATATACTTTTATGATCCTTATACATAGTCTTGCTCACCATGTAATTAAAATCCCTAAATTCACATTTCCTACTGAAGAATCTGAAATGCTATCTTTTTATTGTTATTGTGAGTTTGTCCAGTAAAGCTTTATGGGTTCTACTTCCTGCATTTGGTTATTTGTTCTTTGCTTACTGTATTAATATAAACACCACTTTATATGACAGCCTTCCTTACGTGCCATCCGAGCCGCAAGGGAGTCAAGGAGGATTTTGACCTTTATTTCGTAGGAAACAGATCAGGCTTGTTTAGACAGAAGAAAAGCAACTGCATATATGCAACTACAGTTCTAAACTTTATAGTTAAATTCAGTACCAGTCTAGTACTAAAAACAGTCGTGAAAGATCTGGGCAAATTTCTAGTTTGTTTTCTTGGTGTTTTTTTTTTTTCTTTTTTTGCCTTGTAAGAAGAAAGAAGAAAAAGCGGCATTTTATTGAGTCACAAATAGATTTCTGCATAGCTCTTGGGACTATTTTGCTACATAAAGCAGGACTCCTTGGCAGTCTGCTTATCCTGTTCTCAGTAAGGTTTATAAGTATTAATTCTGAGTGTACATTTCTTCACATGTTTATTGGAAACTTTGATTATGATTTTGTAGATATCTTAAATATAAAATCTATGGAAATGGATAGGAAATTTATAGAAACAGTTGAAGGCCTTGTGCCTAGCAAAATTATTTTTCCTGGCACAATTTGATAGAAAAAAGAGGATTGTAATTAAACTAAAGATAGTAATTTTCAGAAGCACATAGGGCTGGAAGACGCATAGATTTCATTTGTTCGTTATTTGAACGCAAGCAATATGCAAAGAATTAAATCATTTTTAAAACCTGTTAAGATAAAACTGACTCATTAACACCCATATTAGACTAGAGAAACAGCAGGAAGTGAGCAATGTGCCTTTCAAGTTGGAAATTTATGCTAGCAAATACCAATAAACTGTGAATAGTCTTGCTGATAGCACTGGGAATGCTATTTAGACTGACTAGGTGTACAGTTATCCCACCATCTAGAGGCAAGAATCACTTACATATTTTACTCCTGCAAGCACCCTAGTTAAATGAACATAATGTTTACTGCAGCAATGATCACCTATCTGTACCCAAAGGATAAATATAAAACTGAGAGTGGAACAGCAACCACATTTCTTTGATTCTAATTTTTTTCTTCCCTTTCTTTTGCCTCTTTCTTCCTACCTTGACTTCTAGGTTTCAGACAGTGTATGTCCCACACTGCTCCTCCGTAAAAAACAAGGGACTTGCACACACACGGCAGACAGCTGTGGGCTGGTGGCCTGTCTCTTTTCAGTTGGTTTCTCGGTTCTGTGGAGGTTTTTGTTCTTCCCAGTTCTGACCTGAGAAGAAGGCTTCCCTGGACCAGTATTGTCTCCCCAGACTGTGGTCATTTTCTGCTCTTTTGAAGATACGGTGTTTAACATCTAGATCATCCTGTGGGCCCTTTCAGAAAACAAAATGGTACCCAATGACTGCATCCACACTGTCATATTAAACATCTGGAAAATGAATTTTAGGGCAAGGTGGCATTCTTTTACATCTGATGTAGCATAACAGGCATCTCGGATCTCTCTGATACATGCCACTGATATCTCCCAAAGGAAACTTTGGGTGCATACGGTGCTTAAAACATCCCGCAGAACGCATCACCTGCTGTGTGGACCTGGCGCTGGTGTTCCAGCTGCTCTTGCAAAAAGACAACCTGAAGGAGAACTCAGATTCTTCACCGAAAACAGCCAGAATGCAGGCTGCCCCTGAGGGCAGTATGCAAATCAGAAAGATGTGCTATCTCCAATGTAAGTGTTTCACCTTCCCAAAGCTGAGGAATTCATATAAAGGGGGAGGTTAGCAGTCATTCCTAATCGGTAGCAGTAGGTCTTTGGGATGAACTGGAATTTGGAGCACTCCATGAAGTGCAGTAAAGATGTAGCCAAGTTAGGTATAGCTGACTTAGGTTAAAGGTGGCCCAGTCAGATCCTTTATGTTCTGTGATTGTTGTAAAGGTCCAGTTCTGATGCTACCAGTTGTGAAAACTGCTGAAACCTAAAGGAGTTTTGCCTAAGTAATGGCAGCAGGATTGCACTCCACAGAATTCTGTTTTATGGGATCTTCATCCCATTTAAATCAAGACACTTAAAAGAATGTATTTATGACTGTATTAATAATTAATTGTTGCTGTTAACCTCTACCCATATATTAATTCTTCAATTTTGGGAGGATGCTGCAGTTACCTATTGATCATTAGAGTTAGCACATCATTCTGATTTACCTGTCTGAAAGATAGTACAATTTGTTGTTGCTAAATTAAAAACAGTTAATTGCTTTCCTGTATTCATTTATATGAAGGAGATCATTTCCTGATTAAATTTGCTGACAGTTCTAAAATATAAATTCATGCCACATACAATTTGTGTGTCTCTATTTTATAGCATGGTTATATTTTATTCATTTAATTAAATAAAAATTATGAACGAAGAAGGCATTTATAACTTAGATACTCGATCCTTCAGCTCTAGAGTTGGGATCTGTACAACCTGTATTTGGCATAGTAGAGGTAAGAGGGTCAGGTGAAAAGTGTTTTTCAACCCTTAAAGCTGTACTAAGATGAGTTTCTACAGTGACAGATGAAGTTTCGTCTGCATGTAGCTACCATTTTGGATGCTTATTCCTTTGGTAGCCACTTGCACGCTTGTTATATGATACTACCCGTGTTAGGGAGTGTTAATCCCATGACAATAACTGGAATGAATTGGAGCTGCAGAGATTACATCTGTGAGATGAACTGGGCTCAGTACCTTCATTCAGAATTTAGCAGGGTGAAGACTGGGCCCAAGATGCTGTTGTCATGTAAGAAGTTAAGTAGGAGCTGCATCATCTCTTGAATACCGACTGTTATTGCATAACGTTATGGTTCTGTCACGCTGCAAAAGCTGTCTGCCAAAATATCTGCTCCCAGAACCAGTGGAATCACCATGTTATGGATCCCAGTGCTTGTGGATGTGGGTACAAGATTTAGGCTTTGTACTTTTAAAAAAGGTCCTATCTATTTCCCAACGCAGCCTCAGTCACTTCCCACAGCTCTTGCAGCAGCTGCGCTTCTAGAACATCCAGCTCTCTCTTCTGAGATCGTCCGATCTCCGAAAGCAAATTAGCGCTGACAACGCTGTCTTAAGCTCAGTGCCTTTCCCATGAGGATGCTGAAGGCAGTTTCCACCCATAATTTTGCCCTAACTGATTACTCAACATGGCTGGCAATGTGGCATGATTTCCATGGGACCTGGTTCAAAGCATTGTACTTACCATGTTCCGGTCTTGCAGCTTTCTTCAATGCTAAGGGAGTTGAACCGCCTGCACGTTTTCTTGTAACACAAATCCAGAAGCTGTCAGAATCTTCCTGTGGGTGAAGAAGGAGGAATGAGACAGGTGACAGAATGCTCTGTATGGTTTTTATCCTCCTTACCTAGGTCAGTATGTCCTTATCCTCACCTTTTATTGTATCCTAGCTGATATAAATGTGGTAGAAAGAGAATCAACGGGTTAATTTTAGGTATAAAGAGATAAGGACAGCATTTTTCAAATGAGTCTGTGCCAGTCTGGAGAGTTCCTTTTATTTTAATGTCAGGAAAATTACTGAATTAAAACCAATCTGAAATTATTTAGCCTCACCTGAGGCTATCCATTAAATTTAATGCAGTACTAGCTACTGATCTGATTTTTTTTTTTACAATTTTATGTAGTATGTACATGCTTTGAGCATAAAGCCCATCAAGAGATAGATGTTGGCACAAGCTTCACAGTTTCCAACGCTGCAAGAATGTAATGGGCCCCACAAACTGGCAATCCTGGTGGTGGGAGGAACAGCATGATGAATTCTAGTGGCAGCAGCAGGCTGTAAAGCACCGAGTTCAGAGGATGAAAATGCATTAAGGCAAGTGCTATATACTTTCACTAATCTGTCACAGCACAATCTATCATGCATCTCCTTTTCCTTGGATGAAATCGCCTTCTAGCAACATCAGCACAAATATTTGGAAGAAGAAAGAGAAACATATGGCTTGCAGTACTTCACTGACAAATCGCTTCAGCAGAAAGCGTGCCTTTCCATTTACCTTCTCAGCCAATGCTTAGAGTTAATCACAGCAACTAAGTGCCACTGCTGTGCCATATGGAAGCAGAGCTAACTGTTAACAGAAATTTAAACACATGTCGGGAGAGTCACAGGAATTATGAGAGCTGGGAGTGTACATTTAATAGTCAGACAGGAACACTTGACAGAAAAGAGAGGAAAAAGTTGCACATTTCTTGAATCTTACTCTTTCCAAGACACTCTTTTGGCTTAAGTTTTCACCTCATATGCTCCTTTATGTATCACTGTGCTCCAAAGTTTTAGCTACTAGATAGACTAGGGAATGCGGTCCTGACCTCACTGAAATCAATGGCAAGATTCCAGTGGACTAGAGTGAGCCAAAATTTCTCTTTTAATGTAGATTCGATTCTATGAAAAATGTTGGCTTAAAACAAAAAAAGAAAACAAAACCCCAAAAACCTTTCTGCTGTCTTTCTAAATATTACAGGAAAGTGCCACAACTGGATCCCTCTTCTGCAGTTACTTGCCATTATGATGAATTATTGGGTTGTATTGTGCTTTGGGGTTCCAGGTCTAAAGGGACTGTCTTGGCAGCTTTGCTGTATCTTCACTTTGATCAATTACGTAGTCAAATTGTCCTTCCTCCTCCAGAGTTCTGTAGACCTCTCTTGAAATTGTTAGGAAAGGTTTAGAGAATAGTAGATGCCTTCAGTGAACACATAACTCAAAGATCTGATTACCACCCAGAGGAATATTCAGAACAGGCCTATTTAAATGACAGGCTCAAGTCCAAATTTGGACAGTTAGTAAATTCTCTCCAGACCTCATGAGAATGAGTTGAGGTAGGATTCATCTCATCTGACTAAAGTCATCTCTAGTTTAGATATCTCCACCTGAGTTCGCTACCTGATGCTGTCTATATACTCGGGCTGGGGGCGAGGGGAGAAAGGAGAATAGGCAATTTTAAGGCACATCAGTAACTTGACCTGTTTTAAACTTCTGCTTTAGGATGAGATGAACTGTTCGCTGAAAGTGCCTGTGTCTTTCCAATGACTGGAGAGGGAGCCTAAAAGGTAAATGTCTACATTATAAATATGTCTAGTTAGGTGAGATTCACTCCCTCTGTGATCACCCTTCATTTTCCTGCAGGACATCCCATATTCCTCACAGCTCCTGGGGAAAAATTTCAGTTTCCACTGTATTTTCTAGCTGCTGTACCATGAATAGGTAGACCGACAGAATTGAAACCAAAGCACTGATTCCCACTAGCTGACCTTGGAGAAGTTATGCAGTAGACATGGTAGAAAGCTGGGTGGCCTTTACCACAAATGGTTGATAAGGTGAAAAGAATGAATACAGAAGAGAATCAAACTAATTTAAAGATTAGTGGAGACATACAAATATGTGCTTGACCTCATAAAAATGGAAAATAGAACTTTAAATACACCGCTGTTTTTTTGACACTAGATGGCAACAGTATACATTAGAAATAGTGGATTCTCAACCAGTAAAAATAAACATTACTCAAGGAATTGAATGAAGGAGAATCACAGAGGTATTTTTTGGAATAGATTTTTCATTAAATTATAAAAAAATAAAGCCATATGTTCCTGCTATCAAGATATAGAACCTAGGGAAACTGATCTAAATCTAATAGAAAAGCTTATAACTGTGAGTTAGAATCTACCCTCCCACAAAAGAATGTTTATTAGAGGTTCATCAATCTAAACAAAGGCTAAATGTAGCTTTTACTGATTGGATGATTACAGAGGGTTTAAGGTCAAAGGCTCCACTCCTTTGCCCCTCAGCTTCCTAAACAAATCGGTGTTTGCATAGAGTTTGAGAGCAGTTTTGTTTTGTAGAATTTATGAATCAAATTTTCATTTCCATCTCTGCAACAGAGAGTAGTACACACTATGCTGTATGACTCATTTAATTAAAAAAAAAAAGGCTGAAAGGCTGCAGAGAAATGAAATTGTGTCATTAGTTTGGGAGGAGTACAGCTCACAGCTGTACTTCTCCTTTCACAATGGTCTAAACCTTTTGGTTTGGTCGCTGGCATTAGCCAGTGCAGAGGTACAGAAGGATGTGAATTTTTGATGCTGGCAGTTCCTTTTCCTTCCCTGATGCACTTGAGTTACCATGTTGGGGCAATAGCATGGATATATCTGTATAGGACTTCCCTGCTGCTCAGGGAAACTTCCCTAATCCTCACTACTCATTGGTTTAGAATTATTTTTCTGAATATATCTTTCTCACTGTGGTTATTTTTAGGATAAATATCTCCATCTCAACCAAAGATGATACTCTCATTTGAACTTGCCAGGTTCCCAGTGGTGTCATCTATGGAGCATCCCATAACTGTCAACATGCCATGAGTGCTGATGAGCCATTAGTTCTGTGATACCATAATATGATTTCTACATTGAATGGGAACATTGGACCTTTAAAGAATAGAAGAATGGACTATTTAAGTATTAACAAAACACAGAGTAAAATTTCTAGACTGTTCACAAACACATCCTTTTAATATTGCTACCATTTTGAAATAAAAAAATCTCATTTCTTTTATAGGATATTCTTCTGGGCTATGGATCTATCCTTTCAATATTGCTACTATTTTGAAAGAAAATAAAAACTATTTATTTTGTAGAATAGTCTTCTGAGCTATGGATGAGTTTCTTGTAAAACAAAGTGGGCATTGACTGAATTAGCATGCTGCAGAGTTTTCTGCAGGACTAAAACCACAGAAGTGCTTGTGGCTTCACAATAAAAGAATATAAAGAGATCTCTTGGAGGGTCAGGGTGAGAATTACCTGCTTTTTGGTATAAAATCATACAGTAGAGTAGAGGTGTGGAACATTGGCACGGAGACCATCTTCCCAACTGCACGAGCTGCATCTATATTGTCTTTTAGGTGGACTCTTCCTTCCACGTTCAAGCAGAAGCTCACCAAGCATCCACATTATCTATATTCAGGTCTGTGCTACGGTCAGACAGTGTGTGTATTCAGGATTCAGGTTCTGATCTTGCCAGCTGGTATTTTTGTGGACAGAAATTCTATAGCATCAAGCACAGGCAAACTTTTAACCCGGTCTCAAAGGTTCAAAATCCACAGGGGATAACTTTCAGTTCTCATGTGAGTTTGAGGTGAGGTATGTCCTAAGGGAAATATTTTTGGAGGAGAGAAACAATGACCTTTCTTTACTGTTAGGTGAATATGGTAACTTCATACTTCACAGATGCGGAGTATGAGGCAGAAAGATTAAGTGAACTGCTCAAGGCTATGAAGGAAATTTTGTATCGGCGCCCAGATCAGAAGGGAGGAACTGCTGACTCCCAATGGCATGCTAAGATACCTCTCTCTGTTAAAATAAGCCTATGAATCATCCTAAAAGCCAACAGTAATGCTTTATGAGTCTCAGCACTGCAGATGCTATTAGTATTGTTGAGAAGGGACTTCTTTATGAATGTGTGGCAATAATAATTCTTAACTCTTGTAAGCATTTATTCATATTCAAAGCATTCACAATCTAAATCCAGCAAAACATGTGGTGTTATCCCTGCCTTCCTAGGACTGTCCTTGGATTTGCTTTTATCTAAAAAAACCCCATTATTATTATTGTTTTACAAAATGTAGTTTTCAAAGCCTGTAAAAATGACTTTGCAGTCATGTCTGCTTCCTTGCACTGCCTTACTTTTCCAGCCTTAGGAGGTATTTATAATACATTGTAAGCTTCTTGGTGGCAACAGGGCACAGAGAGAGAAAACAAATCCTAATGTGAGCCTTTGTATTTCAGGACATATCTCTGTTTGATTCTGAATGATACTATCTGCTTATTTTCTGTCCTGTTTCAGATATGAACAATTTTATTGTCCCTGTCTGGTGAATAATGTGTCTGCACATGAGACAGATTCTGTGCGCTTGCCTTTCCTGACACAGCCACCAAGAGCAGAAGACTCAGCTCAAATGATCCTTTTACTAGGGGAAGAAAGAGAATCTAGGACGTCTGGGAATAGCAGGAAGACTCTCCTGGGCACTGCAAAGCTACATTCCAGAAACTCTTGTGTTTCTACAGAAGGAGATTTTCAGGTTGAACAAGAGCAGACCTGTTGAATACATGTCTACATGAGCCACCCTCTTCTTTGGTGTAGGCGGTACATTAACTCAGGCTAGTACATCTCAAAGGACAATGATTCAACAAAAACCATGCTTGACATAAAACACATGCAAATCCCTTAGAAGTCAGTGGGATTTTACCAAATACTAACTAACGTACCTGCCTTATTTGAAGCCTTTAGTTGAATAGCAGTATGAGGCATTTTATTGTTGCTCTGCAACTCGCAGAGAGTATTCCATTTCCCAAACCTTGCAGGATATAACTGGCTTCCCAAGGCTATATGTTGGATAACGTATATTTGAAACCGAACAATTTCAGTTACACTCTGTACTAGCACTCTAATTGCTTCTGAGGATCGACTATAAAGTAATTCTCATCTGGACTGACCTTGAAACTCCTTTTGCTTCAGTTACTTTCTCATCGGTTAAGATCAGCTGTATCACCTTGGTTGATAGTTCCTAAAACATGTGAATTTGGAGTCAAAAGACCCACTTCTCTAGGTCACCACTGCAGTAAGTCAGGAGTAACTCCCCTTAATGGTTTTATACGTTATGGAGGACATTTGCATACTTGCGTGTGAAATGAACCAAAGCAACTTGATGAGAAAAACAATGTAATATGTTGCACACAGCCTCACTCACAAGTAAGCATTAAACATGAAAGAGAACTAGTAAGATGTCATCCAGATTCATTGAGCTCTGAAATGATGCTGTTAATTGTTGTGGTGTCTGATGTTTCAGACAAATATCCCACCATGTTCTCTCATCTGGAAAGAAAAATGAGTTTTCTGTGTTGTTAGTAGGTTTTCACTTGAATTGCAGATATGAGCTCATGCAGATATTTAGCAAGGAAATCTGCACAGGCTTGTTTACATAGCAAATACCATAGCTCATTAACTTGATGTCCTCAGAAAATAACTTTTAATTAATTGTGATTTTTTTTAAATCATAAATGTAGTCACAGATTTTTCATTAAAATTAAATGCTGCATCCCAGGTCTACTTTTGCAACAGAGAGATATCACAGAATCACTAAGGCTGGAAAAGACCTTTAAGACCATCAAGTCCAACCATCAACCCAACACCACCATGCTCCCTAAACCATATCCTGAAGCGCCATGTCTACATGTTTTTTGACCACTTCCAGTGATGGTGACTCCACCACCTCCCTGGGCAGCCTGTTCCAATGCTTGACCACTCTCTTGGTAAAGAAATTTTTCCTAATATCCAATCTAAACCTCCCCTGACGCAACTTGAGGCCATTTCCTCTTGTCCTATCACTAGTTACTTGGGAGAAGAGGCCAACACCCACCTCACCACAACCCCCTTTCAGGTAGTTGTAGAGAGTCATAAGGTCTCCTCTCAGCCTCCTCTTCTCCAGACTAAACAACGCCACTTCCCTCAGCCGCTCCTCATAAGACTTGTGCTCCAGACCCCTCACCAGCTTCGTTGCCCTTCTCTGGACACGCTCCAGGAATTCAATATCCTTCTTGTAGTGAGGTGAATTATGTAATACTGTTTTTTCTTAATAAATTATTTGTATTTAGCCATCTGCATAGCTAGCCTCTTTGAAGCTATCATTGTTTGCCTTTATCATATATACAACGTCATATTTTCATTTAGCTGTTATCTCACTGATTGACCTTGGTTAAGTTACTTAAACTTCTGTGGGCCACCATTGCATGGCTTGATCTGGCATAGATATTCTGCTTTAAAGCTGCCTTTTCTCTTCTCTTTGCTTTCTTAATAATGTCACTTCCCACATGCATTTTGAAATCTGCACATAAACATGTTATCATAAGGGAATGTAGGTGTCAAGCGTTTTATACCCTGTAGGAATTGTCATTAAAAGGTTTAAATTCAATTTAAAAACAATACTGTAAAGTAATATTAGCTATCTTTTTCAGGAACTTTGTTTTCTTAGCTGCTACAAGACACTTCAGATTGTGTTATTAATAACTCCCGGCAGCCAAGTTGTTTACATCCACCCAGCACATTGAGAAGAAACCAGGCTTGTAGATAGTGCTGGTGATCGTGCCAGTCTGATCCCGCTCCCATTCAGATGAACCAGACACCAGTGCAGCTCCAGTAGCCATTTGTTCAGGCTTTGGGTGTGAGTACAATTAACAGTGAATGAGACCCTCAGAATGAGAGGATGGCTGTTGTGCCAGTGAAGAGGAATGGCTGATAAAAAGCCTGGTCCTAAATAATTTTACTTGTGAAATAATCTATGCCCTTTTCTGAAAGTGCTGAAAGAGACTGCCTTGGAGTCTAATTCAGGTAACTTTATCCTGGATATGTATCTGTTGCTTATTTTGAGTAGTATGATATTATTTCCTGACTCAGACTGACTTGAGCTGTTACTATTAATCAATGCCAGAGGCGATTCCAGAAAGCCTTTATATCTGTAGTGGAGAATGATGGATAGTTTGTAAAATGTTTAGGCATCCTTCACAGAGAAAAGAGCTGTTTAGGTGTGTGGTATTTTTATTATGGTAGGTCGGTACAGTTTGTGTATTAAGAACAGCAACAGGGGACTTACAAGGCTTAAACAATGTTAAAATCTGCTATCCTGTCATTACTGTGTCTAAACACCAAATGTTTCAGAAGGAGATTTAATGAAGTACTTAAATACAAATACAGCTTTTCTGTCATTTCATGGAATAAATCCTTCTAATTATACTGATATTGAACTATAAATGCAGAATCACAGAATCACAGAATCACTAGGTTGGAAAGGACTTTCACGATCATCAAGTCCAACCATTAATCCAGCGCCACCATGTCCCCTAAACCATGTCCTGAAGCACCGCATCCACACGTTTTTTGAACACTTCCAGAGATGGCGACTCCACCACCTCCCTGGGCAACCTGTTCCAATGCCTGACCACCCTCTCGGTGAAGAAATTTTTCCTAATATCCAACCTAAACCTCCCCTGGTGCAACTTGAGGCCATTTCCTCTCATTCTATCACTGGTTACTTGGGAGAAGAGACCAACACCCACCTCACCACAACCCCCTTTCAGGTAGTTGTAGAGAACGATAAGGTCTCCTCTCAGCCTCCTCTTCTCCAGACTGAACAACCCCAGTTCCCTCAGCCACACCAGCTTCGTTGCCCTTCTCTGGACATGCTCAAGCACCTCAGCGTCCTTCTTGTAGTGAGGGGCCCAACACTGAATAATGTAGATGATCCACAGCACTTAAGATGATATTGTCATAGGAAGGCAGACTTCAAACTACTTGACTTACACAAATTCATATATGTTTCCTTTTTCTAATACCTGAATGAGATAAAAATAATTAATTACCTGATCACAGAGTGCCTCAATTAAAAGTTATGAAACTCATATGGCAATTTCATGAAGAGAACATGAAACTGCCATTCGAAAAAGGCCCCCAAAGAAGGAGTAATTTAGGGCAGGATGGTCAGTACTTGCATCGCTGCCTGTTACTACAGATGTAGCATACTTCCATGATCAAATGCTATTCTCTGTTGTTCATAACACTAGTACTTCCACCCATCAGAGCTGAAACTTGGAGACTATGTTTACACCATGAGGCTAAATACAGCCAAGGCACTTGACTGCCTATACCGCTAATTATTAGCCTGCATCCTGGCAAATTTTTGTCCCATGCAAACCAGCAGTCTCCCAGCTGATGCCTGGGCATAGTTCAGCCAGCACAAGCCAGGGAGACAGTCAGGCTGTGGTCATTCTGTTTTGGGATGTAAGAAAATTTAGTGGTATGCCTGCAAGCCATATTGTGATACTTGGCTACTCCATGCTAGAGAACTGCCTCTGGAGTGTTTTATTTACTAATACAGTCATAGCATAAGTCTCAGGTGTCAGCCTCCTCCTAATTTTTGTTTGTTTGGAAATTTTAAGTGAAAACAGAGAATTTTTTTACTAAGAATAAAGTAAAAGAGAAATACAGTTGTCTTCTCAAGGTAAAACATACTGACAGGTATTTTTTGTGTTCAGGTATAAAGTGCTCATGCCTTTGAGGCAGGTCTTCCAAATTGGTTGGCTTGGGGTGGGACAAAGGGGCATTTAACACTTTTGTCAAGCGTCCAGCTCTTTAAGAAAAACAGAAAACAAGAACATAGTGATCATCTGTAAAATACTTAGCAGAAGAGGGAGCTTGGCATCACACAGGAACTCTGTGAAAGAAACAAAGACAGAAAACAATCGCCAGGAGGCTGGAAGCAAAAAGGATGAGCAAAAGATTCCTTAAAAAAAAGTTGCCTTAAGCTTGAGATCAGCTATTTGGTTCCAGAAGTACCCTGCCTCATTAACTAGAGACCTTCTTATTCCCTCAGGAAGTGAGACTGCTACAGGTAAGAGCCTCCTCAGTATTCTGCCTTGATTTGATCCTCAGCACAGCTTGGGAAGAACTGTATGTGGTATGTAATTAAACCGTACTAAAGCAGACATACAAGAGAGGTCAATAATGTTATCCACATCATGTGGGAACAGATTATGTCACTCTGATGGTAGTTTTTGTTACTTTAGGCAACATCTGCTATGGCTAGCACTCTCTCCTGTGAGAGTCCCAGTACTAAAGTAGCTTGATTATTGCAGGATTTTTATCATACTGGATTGCTCTGATGCTCAATCTATGGTTTCATCTTGGTGCACCCAAGCTTTTCCATCAAGGAAAAAATCCTAAATCTCCTCTAAAAGAAGCTTTACTCCCTTCCTTGCTCTCGCAGCTTCAGATATGTCACAAAAACATGGGGACATGCTCTTTTCTTCGTGCCGTTTGCACTGCTGAACTATTGCTCACTGTAACTGTCAGCATGGAGTATTTTCAGAGCATTTTTCTAAATCTCCTTGTGATTTGATTCAAACAGAGAAGCCAAAAGAGATTAGACACAACCGTGGTGAGATTTCCTTTGGAGCAGACTGCAAGACCCACCTGTTTGCTAAAGTATGAATATTTTACCACTATGAATAAAGGTGAGGAAAGCAAAAAACCAAGGAGTATTTCTCAAAACAAGAGATGGTTCAGGAACCAGGTCTCTGATGAGTTTGATTTGTAAAAGTCACAGTGAAAATCTGTAGGCTTGTACGTTAAAGTGTAGAAAAAGATAGGATAACAGAAATAATATTGACTATGGAATATATAAATTACCAATCTTAAATTTTGCAATGTCTACTGTCATAGTCTTGATTCCATTTCCATGTATAAACTCTGGGGTTTTCTCTTGGCTTTTAAATGAAATTTCAAATTAAGAAATTTTTTGCTTCTGTTAGCATATCTGTGAGGGGGTTGAGACCTGCATTTTTTTTACCTAGTTCTAAGACATCTGAACACAGGATAGCATTAAGTCCTGCATTATTAGTGACAATTTTCATATTTTGCTGTTTTGTTTTGCATTTTTTATGTGACAGTGATGGAGGAAAATGAGAGATAAATTCACACCACATGGAGATTTTATATAGTTGTGAATCTGGTTATCAACCAAACTTTTCACCATTACCCATTAAGCCATTAAACATCACCCATTTAGTTTATGAAATCCAAAGTCCAAGAGAAGGGTCCCATCTGAATATGCCTGTATAAAAATTCAGAAACTGTGAAATCCCAGTTCTGGTCACTACCTTCTACCTTTTTTCAAAAGATAAAAAAGAGGCAAAAGCAAGTAATATTCAATACAGAACCTTCTACAAATGCTGGCAGTCAGGTTAGGGCAGAAGGAAGGGGAAGAGGGCACTTCTGGAATAAAAGGCACGTTCTCACAATATATACAGCTGCGTGGTATCTTGTCTACTGAAGACTGTGAAATAAGTAAATCATTAGTTTCAGTGTCTTTTGGACGCTCTGATGGATGTTAAGAACTGCATTCGTTACAGAGTAGTTCAGACCTAGCTAAGGGTAAAGGCATCTTCACAGCATCTTTCATCTTAACCTTCACTTTTCTGTATTTTGTCTTGCCAAAGAGTGTCACCGAGTTGCAGCTGAGGGGTATCCCTTAGCAATGGGGTTACGGGGTTACATTTTTCAACTTCTTGTTGGTGGCTTTATATGACTGTCTTTCCACGCTGTGACTTCTTCTATGACAGCCTTCGACGAGCAGGGCTCGTGGCGCGTGAGCTCGCACGGAGCAGCGCGGGCGCTGTAGGTGGAGGAACGTTCCTTAGCCGCCGGCCAGCTGTTGCGTTAACGCGGGAAAATAAAGCCCGTGTCAGGTTTGCGCGTCCTGCAACTTCAGCGTTCGGAAAAGGCAATGCTTTCCTTGGAAGCAGAAAAGGACTTGACTGAGAAGAAACTTTTCCTTTGTTCGTATCAGTCACTTTTTCTCAGCCAAGCTACTATAAGGTGTTGAGTATGCAAATGCAGAGGCAGAATGTGTGATTTAAACTGGTTCTCTAAGTCTCTGCATGCCAGGTCGTTATCTCACTTCTTGACAAATACTCTGATGCTGACAACCGAGCTATTAAACATTAGCTGAAAGGAAGAAAATAGATGCAAATTCTCTTTTAATTACTTGAAGAATTTTTCACATCACTCAGTCCCATAACAGCCTTTTTCACCAACATCCATATCCTCATTAATACTCCTATAAAGTAAGGAAATACTATTATTCCCATTTCACCAATGAAATGTAACTAGAAAAGATAAAGTGACCTGCTGAAAGCTACATCAAGATAGTAAGAGAAACAAGTTCAAAATTCTTAATTCTTGAGTCTCAATCCAGTTCCTTCACAATAAATATCCTTTCCTGTAACCAATTTTTATTCGTCTAACCTGTACTGGTTCTCTCACAACTTCAGTATTTTAGTCAGTTACTTAAGCTGCAACTGATATTTCTGGTGATTGCATGTTAAGTTATAACTTATTTTTCAATCAGAAAATTTAAAAAAAGCTAATAGTCTTATAACAGAAAATCAAAATTAAAATGGAAAATAACGTTGGAATAGATATGCTATTTTTTTTTAAACCGACATAAGTTTTCTCTTGAAAATATGCGAGGGGAGACAGATGTATATCAGAACATATTTTGCATTCCAGTTATGATTGTAATAGTTTAAGAGAAACTATCGTCTCATCATTCTAAAAAAATTATATCCCGTACTGATATTTTCACACTGAGACACAGATACAATATCATCAAATGACCATCAAACTTCAATGTCCCATGAAAAAAATGGCATTAGTTGATCAGTGAGAGAGGTCTCTCTGCAAAGGGCATGCAATGGTTTCTTCCAAAGCCACCTTTCACTCAGTGCTCTGTGAGAAAAAATGGTTCCTTCTTTCTGCAGAGCAGAATATAGGACTTTCCCCAATGCTCAGCTTTAAGTCTAAATCAAAGTTCCACAAATTCTGCTTTAGGCCTGGTATTTTGAATGTTTTCATGAATAACTTGAGGGATGGAGTAACATTTGTGGATGGCACTCAGCTGCAAGGTCCACAGAACAGTAGAAAGATACCATGTAGCTATATACATCATGATAACTATCTATTGATTCCAGCATACAAAAAGACATGTCCTCCACCTTTGATGAAGAGTCAATATGACATGGAAATTTCTTGAATTAACTTTTGGGGTGATTTGTGTTGAGAAACATGGGCTTGAGCTACATTTAATTAATGCTTCTGGGTGAAACTAACTAAAAATATGTATTTTTAAAATTTTTGTCCATGGAGAGTAGCTTCCTCACCAGAACTGGAAATGGCTTTCTTAGCCACATAATCATGGACACGTTCCTTAGTCAGCGATTAAGGCATTTGGAATAAGGGAGTGCAAGTCCTGTGTTCTAAGTGTCCTGCTAGCACTGGTTCTCCACGACATGTAGGAGTATCACTAAGTGAACTCTGCTTGCTGTCTTGGAAGTTGGACTCCAAGGAGGTTTTCAGATCTCAGTACTTTAATCACTAGGTAGTATACCTGGCTAGAAGTATTACATTATGTGTCGTATGCATTGTGTATCTTCCTGCTTATGTTTCCACCTACTCACGTGTGTAAATATGCATGAGCTAGGTTCCTGCTGTCTTGGTTTTTTATTCTGTGATTTCATCAGTGTTCTCTTTGCGGAATAATGGCACAACTTCAGCAGGGAAGAGTAGGCAGTGCAGCCTCCTTCCTGTAGCCCTCCACTGGGAAGGAACTGAATTCAGGTTTCCCAGTTTCTGGACCCTTCCTACTTTGGCCTTGTTTTGGAAGAAAAGAGTGGCTCCTGCTTAGTATTTGAAAAATAATTATGTTTGTGCTTAGGAGATGGTACGGAGCTGTGGATCCCTGGTACTACATCCCTGTGGCCCCAAATCAAGGACACAACTCCAGAAAAGGGGAGACTTCCATAGACATCCACCCTGATGGATTCCTACTGGTGAGCTATAGGCAATTGCATTTAATTTTAAATACCCTTTATAAACATTTAGCTCTCTGCGTAGAGGTTATAAATATAAAATATGGGTTCCCATTTCCAGAACCTGCTATCAAGTGTTTAGGTTCCAGTATCCTTTAACAGGTCTAGCCCATGGGCCTTAAACCAGAGTGTGAAAGTCCATGAACTTTTCAGATAACGGGTTTCTTTTCCTGCTCACTAAATCCAGTGAGTCAGTAAAATTAGAAAACACATTAACATGAAGCATGACTCACTTTTTTAATTAAAAAGTTGGCAAAAATAATAGAGAACATGTCTTTTTGTAGCATTCATTTTGCAAATTGTATTCAACTGCTGCCAAAATTTCTGTCATTACTGTTGGCTATTTAATCCCATTAGCAATATTTCTTTTGGTCTACCATATCCTAGGGGCTTATTTTTCTAGTCACATGGGGATGATGTGTTCAGGTAACTCCCTTTCTTATGAACTGCAATAAAGGGCCTAAGCCAGGTGTGGAGTCCACTGTATTTTGTTTGGAGCTGTAGTGATTGTGGCCAGCAGGTCGAGGGAAGTCATTCTGCCCCTTTACTCCTCTCTGGTGAGACCCCACCTGCAGTCCTGTGTCCAGCTCTGGAGCCCTCAGCACAGGAAAGACATGGACCTGTTGGAGCAGGTCCAGAGGAGGCCACAACAATGATCAGAGGGCTGGAACACCTCTCCTATGAGGACAGGCTGAGAGTGTTGGCATTGTTCAGTCTGGAAAAGAGAAGGCTCTGGGGAGACCTTATTGCAGCCTTTCGATACTTAAAGGGGGCTACAGTGACAGGACAAGGGGCCAGTTTTAAAGTGAAAGAAGGTAGATTTAGACTGGACGTAAGGAAGAAATTTTTTATGATTAAGATGTTGAGACACTGGAACAAGTTGCCCAGAGAAGCTGTGGATGCCCCATCATTGGAAGTGTTCAAGGTCAGGTTGGACGGGCCTTTGAGCAACATGAGCTAGTTGAAGATGTCCCTGCCCATGGCAGGGGAGTGGGACTAGAGGATCTTTTAAGGTCCCTTCCAACCCAAACCATTTTATAATTCTATGATTTAGTACTTTCCCAGCAGAACTGCCTGCATGTAGTTCTCACATAGCCAGAAGAGAACAGCACCTTTAAAACTCAAATTCCATATGTTTTTTAACCAAAAATTCCAGTTATGGATGTGTCTTTGTAACTGAGACCTCTCTGTGTCTCCTCAGTATTGGCTTTAGACTAGCCTCTGACAACCGCATTAATATTGAGAGCTACAGTTTGTCTCATCTTTACTGGAATTTGTCCAGGGCTTCACCCTGTTTTTTTCTTTCGTAATTCAAATGATGGAATGCTAGACAAACCTGAGGCTAAGAAAGAGCTAATGAAAGAAAACCAAAGGAAGTGACTTGTTATTCTGCTACTTGCTTGCACACACAGATGATACCTACATACTTAATACACCTCATTTAGACAAAGACACCCAGATGAAGAGAAATACAGCTTGCAAGACGTATGGAGTAATCCTCAGTCTTTACACAGCATTAGTGAGGTTTCTGCAGAAGCAGAGGTTTCCAGTTTGTGGAAGAAGAAAAGGAGAAATTCAGGAGGAGATCAACAAAAAAGGACCAGAGGTCTGGAAAACATGACCTACAAGGAAAGACTGAACAAACAAGGGTTATTTAGATGAAAGAAGAGAGGATTATCAGGGGGGAAGGGCAGGGAAAGGAATGTCAAACTTAAATAAGTAAAGGGCTTCAGCGAAGATCAAGGAAATAATTTGTTCTCTATGATATATGTGTGCAATGAGATGTAAGGGCTTAAATTACGTCAGAAAATTCAGATTAGACACCATGGATGTTTTCTAACAGTACAAATAGTAAAAGGATGGAAAAGCTGCCTGGGGAAGGTCATGACATCTCTGTCTTTGAAGATCTTTAAGAACAGATTAGAGAGATGTCTACCAGGAATAATCCAGGTACAGGTGATCCTGCTTTGGTATATGACGGTGGAATAGAGGATCTTAAGGTCTTTTGTAGCTGCTGTGAGTCTATAAGACTAGTAGCAGTAATAAAGCATTTGCTTCGTTTTTGTAGATTTCACTTGTGCTTTCGAGGCAGCCCCTGATGCTGGGAGCACAGAATTCCAAAGGATAAGCAGAGGTTTTTACAGTACTGGCAAAAACTTAATTTTGATGAAGTAATTGCTAAGGAACGAGGAGAGAAACTCAGAAGGCTGAGTGACATGGACATTGAGATAACTGTGTTTCTTTTGTAGAGAAGGAAGTCAAAGAATAACTCCAACCTTTGGCTGCAGGGTGAAGTGGCTGGATACAGGAGAAGGGCAAGTGTCCCTTTCAAAAGGGACATGTTGAAAGGAGGTTAGAGTGGAGGGCGAGTCATTCACTAGGTACTGGCCATTTGCTTCGGGTTCTGATCCTGGGAAACTGCAAGCACTCTTGCAAATACATATAGATATCAGGACTCCAGCACACCAGTACCACAGAACAATAACATGCTAGCACTGTGAAAAAAAGTGTGTCCCAAAGGAAGCAGGAGTGAAAAATTATTTTGTGCAAAAGACGCCGATTTCAGTTGATGAGAAACTTAACAATTAAAAGCTAACTTTTAATTGCACTGCTGCAGACTTTCTTTTGGTGAATGATACGCAGTTGATGTGTGGGAAGCCCGGAAGGAAAAGCAGCAGCAATGTGCGGTGTTCCCAGCGGAGGGAGGGTTTCTGGCGCAGTTTCAGCTGACTGCTGAGATCCATATGGGGCTGGAAGCCCTGCCACTTGTTATCAACACAGTCCTGCCTGACCCAGAGGCAAGGTACTTCAGACAGCTGATGAGTGGTCTTAAGCAGTCGTGGCAGGCAGGGACTCTAGAACCAGTGTGCTCCGTGGTACCTGAAGAAACTCAGCAGGAGCACTGGCTCCCACCGTGAATGCAAACTTCTCCCCTCCCCTGATCAGTAGTATACCTACCTTCAAGACAAAAAATGGTGATATGCCATACAGCTCCATGGGGCAGTAACAGCAACAATAGCAGTAATCAGTAGAGTGGAACTCTAAGTAGCTAGGAAGCAACAAACTATTTTTCCTATTTGCTGAAACATAGAAAACTTGGTTCAGTTTGTGAGCTTTGCTCAAAGAAAGTAATACAAAAGCTGTTGCGAAAATGCCAGCAGAGACTTCAAGCAGTTCTTAGCGCATTAGCCATATGCTCACTGTTACTGGCGACAACATTATCTCATGGTGGGAAGCATTTTCATGGCAGGAGCCTTATGCATAGGCTCAAACTAACGAATTTTCATTTCAGCAGGTTGAGGGAGGTGATTCTGCCCCTCTACTCTGCTCTGGTGAGACCTGAGAGCGCTGTGTCCAGCTCTGGAGCCCTCAGCGCAGGAAAGACATGGACCTGTTGGAGCGGGTCCAGAGGAGGCCACAACAATGATCAGAGGGATGGAAACCGCTGCTGTGAGGACAGGCTGAGAGAGTTGGGGTTGTTCAGCCTGGAGAAGAGAAGGATCCGGGGACACCTTATCGCAGCCTTCCAGTACTTCAAGGGGGCTTCTAAGAAAGATGGGGATAGACTTTTTAGCAGGTCCAGTTGTGATAGGACAAGGGGTATAATTTTAAACTAAAAGAGGGTAGATTTAGACTAGATATTAAGAAGAAATTTTTCACAGGGAGGATGGTAAAACGCTGGCCCAGGTTGACCAGAGAGGTGGTAGATGCTCAATCCCTGACAACATTCCAGGTCAGGTTGGACAGGGCTCTGAGCAACGTGATCTAGTTGAAGATGTCTCTGCTCATTGCAGGGGGGTTGGACTAACTGACCTTAAAATGTCCCTTCCAACCCAAAGTTTCTATGATTATATTATAGGGGTTTGAGCCTTTTTGATGGAAATGTAGGGCATGCACAAATTTCAGGGGTGTCAGTAAAAAGAGCTTTACATGTTGGAAAACCAGATTCAGGTACCAGATATTTATGAAAATCTATATATAGTATGGAAGGCAGAAGAATTTTTCCTACCCCTTGAAATGATGCTGCTAACATATGTGAAATGTCCTTTGACAGGTGTAGGGGATACAGTAAGAGTCAAATTTCCAAACAGTGCCAGAGCTGGTGCTCAGTATTTAATGTATTAGTATTAAGTATAGCAACTGATGGAGCATTTCCAATTTCTGGGGAAGCTTATTTAACATTGTTGAAGTTATTCTAAAATAAGTTGAGAAATCTGTGACAGCTGGTCAAATTTATCCTATGTGTACTTCACTGAAATGAATCTGGCCCATTTTCAATTTCTTTTGAAGTGTGGCCACAATGCAAAAGCTGGAATGGAGAATAAAAGTCAAGACGTCAATCAGCTTATAATATTATAGTGAGTAGGTCTGACCTGTGAGATACCACTATAAAAGTAGAAGGAATTTAGAAGTCTTGTCAAAATTAGATATAATGGTTTGATTTATTACTAAGCAGTAGAAAAGTTTGTTTAATCAAATCACACTTTGTTGGTTTTTTTCTCTTGATAAGACATGTATTTCACCTTGTGCTGTGTTGCGGAAAATGGTCTTCAGAGTCACCAAGCTTTTTTTTTTTTTCTTAACAGAATTTGATAATTACAGACTGGGGCCACATAGCTTTAGACAAGATGTACCTTTAAAGCATGAATTTGTCAGGGCTCTGAGAGCACTAATAGGCTTTAATGGCCCTGACCAGCCTTACCTGGAGCCTCCACACCCACCACTGCCTGGGGACCACATTTCAGCTCAGGTCTGGGCATCTGGTCCTGGCCCCAGCTGTGCTGTGGATGGACCTGTGCCCAGTCATGTCTCTGGTCCCACTTTCTGGATGGATCTTGGACTTTTGCTACAGCCTTAGCTCCAGTACTGTCTTTGTCCTCATCTCCTGAGGGTCCCTGGATGGGCCCTGGACCTGATGCATCTCCTCACCTTGTCTGGGACTGCCTGTGCCTTGTTACCAGCACTGCTGCACTGGTGCTGTGGACTGTGTCTCAGCCAGCGAGGGCTCTGCTGGATGGACAGTCACTCCCAATTCCTAGCTCGCCTTCCCTGTTAGGGAATGCCATCTGTAGATGGATGCAACGTGTTGTGTTTTTTTTTTTTTTTCTTCAGTCCTGTCCTAGTTAATTTTAAGGACTTTGCTTATTACTTCAGACATTTTGCATAGTAGCTCATGTAACTTTAGGTTGTAATTATGACTGGCTCGTAAAGTTTTAGTATCTATCAAGGTCTAACATGGACAACACTTTTTTCCTGAGCCACTTGCACGATCTTGCCTCTGAAATTCTGCTCTGTCTCTGAGCATTGACATTCATGCTCTACCATAGTAGCTGCTTTACAAGTAAATAGGCAAATGACTGTTAGTCATGGGTGCCTATTTTTATGGTAAACACTTAGAATCAGAGACTCACAGAAAAACACAGTTTGGAAGGGATATATGAAGGTTATCTAGTTCAGACTCTTGCTCAAAGCAGACCTGTCTTTGAAGGTAGATGGGTTTTGTTCAGGGCTGTCTTTGGCTGAGTTCTGAGTATCTCCAAGGGTGGAGATTACACAGGGCAGACTGTTCAAGTTATCCTCACTGTGGATTTTTTTCCTCGTATGTGACAGGAATTTCCCTTATTGCAGCTTGCATCCTCCCTTGTCCTTTCACTCTCCAACTCGGAGAGGAGTCTGGCTCCATCTTCTCTATAAAATCCCTTTCAGAAATGGAAGACTGTTACTGGGTGTCCCTTGCAGCCTTCTCTTCTCCAAGCTAAACAAATGCAAGTCCTTCAGCATCTCTTTGTACATCAGCTGCTCCAGATCTGTAGCCATTGCTACATTACCTGCTGCCGGCCTTGCCCTGATTTGTCCTTGCCACTGATGTACTGGGGGCCAAAAGTGAACCCACGGTACTCCAGATGCATCTGCACGAGTGTTGAGTACAGGAGAATAACAACTTCCCTCGACCTGATGACTACACTTTTGCTCATATAGTCCAGTATGTGGCTGTATTTGATTTATATATGCTGCAGAAGGCTGAGTGTGTCCACCATTAAGCTCAGGGCACTGCAAAGCATCCAGTATTTCTCCTTTCTGACTGAGCCTGGGGACTGCACTGAACAGGGGTAAGTGGTCTAATTTGGGGGGGGAGGCGGCAACTTGCCATCATATCTGTTCATCTGCCAATTCTTTTTTTTTTTTTTTTTTTGAGAAATAGGGAGTACATAAATGAGCCTCTGTTCTTATTACTTTGAAACTCTGCCCTTCACATTCGTCATTCTACAGAATGTGCAAATGATGGCCATTCCACGTACTCGCAAGCTCAATGGATTATCATCTTGCCGTGGAAAGCCCTGCACTTTACTAGGGCTTTCAATAACAAGTGTTTAATAACAATTTCCTCTGACTCCAGTGAGAACAGTTTACATAAGACGGTGGTGAGGGTCTGGCCAATATAAATGGAAACATTCAGGTCATTGCACTCCCAGATATGTTAGCATCTTGTGAGCAGAAAAGCTCCTTGGTCCAAAGTATCCCAGAGTTTTAGCCTCCATACTTGGCATACTGCCAAACCCATCTTTTTGAAAAGGCTTTTGAGAACTTTAAGGCAGTATTTGTTTTTTTATTTTAAAATACATTTGACTGGGGATGGTTACCTGTAGAAGACGTATGGAGAGAAAAGAATTGTTATTGTGACTGTGTAAGTGCTAATGTATTAGCAAAAGTACTACAGTGCAGGGAGAATCTGTCCTGATTCAAACCTCGAGGAAGAGAGAAAGGAAAAATGAATATACATGAAACCATCTTTCATTCTGTTACAGTCTGTCATTACAGAGGCCACTGATTCCACTGTATGCAATATTCAGCCGCAAAGCAAAGAAGATGTATGCATGATGCTGAACTGTATTTACAGTTTTCACGCTATTAATGACAAAAAACTTGAAAAATGCTAAGCATCTATACACTCCCAAGAGAAAGACAGCAGCTGAGGAAAATAATCTTCCTTTTCAACTGAAGAGAACTTAACACTTCTCTATATTTGTATCTCAAACGCACAGTGAATGTGTGTTTCCTCGTCAGTGCTTAAGTTGGCCTTTATTGAAGTACCTGGCTGTTGTTGAGTGAAATTTATGACATTACTGAAGATTTGAAGCCACAAACATTTCTGCCTGTGTAACAACACAGCGTGGTTCTGTCCTTTGTACAAATTGGTACACTGCAGTGTGGAGAACTGAAACGGCTCCTTCAAGACGCTACAACGGGGAGACATGCTTGTGCTTTTCAGTGTCTCTCTCTGCAAGCTGTCAAAGGTCTACGCAACAAAAAGTAAGAATGTGGAGTCTCTTAGCACTGCCCCAAGGATCAAGGATGCTTCAGAGCCCTGAACAAAGGAAAAGCCATCAGAAACCTGCTCATTTTGCAAGCTGAATAGTAAATCGGGCTCGTGTCAGAAATAGCATTCAAAGGAACAGCGTTTTTCTTTACCGCTATTTTTAATATAAATACCAATTTAAAAAATTACGGTGAAGAGTGAGTTCAGCTGAGGAGTGGTATTTATCAAGGTAATACTGACTTTTCTAACAGAAGCTTTTTGAGGATTTGGGGTTTCTGGGCTAATGAAAGCAATTTTGGGGTCTGCTTCATTTATAGCTCTATCTTTATTCTGTTGAAGGCAGTACATTGGCTGCTCAGTTCAAGTCTGGAGAAGTACTTAAGACAGGGAGCAGTGTTTATATGTTTATACAATTTATCTCACAAATAAAAATTGGTGGCCAGAAGATAGTATTGCTGATGCAATGAGCATTCGTCACATCCTCTTCAGTTTCCATGCAAACATCTCTGAAATTAAGGTTATAAAAATAGTTAAATATCACACTCAGAAAGGCATCCCAGTGGAGCAACTGGGTAGCTTTTATACTGTATGCTTTTGTTATGCTTCTACTGTAATGCTGGCACCCGAATTAGGTACAATTGTCTGACCGAAGTCTTACCAAAGCAGACTAGAACAGAAATGTTTCTTTATGTCTTCAGAGGCATGTTTCTGTTTATGTGTGCCACTATGGCTTTCCTCCACTAGCACGGCACTTCTGATTTTTCATCTTAATATTGGCTTCAGTGCTAAGCCCTTTTTTGAAAGAGTATGTACTCCGTTATCGCCATACCTCTACTTTTGCAAATGATTATTGCTCCTGAAAAGCAATATTCTTCATGTGTACCTATGTTTTAAGACCACTTCTCTTAATTTTGTAAATTATCACCTGTTTTACTCTATTGGATCAGATGATCTTTCAGGACCCTTTCTCAGTCCACAATGGTTATTACAGAAAGTTTCTAAATGTGACAATCAGAATCTGTAATTTATATCTTTATTTTTTTCCTTTTGGATGATATGATATGATATGATATGATAAGATGTATATAAAAGGCTTGGCCTAAAACCTGTGTATTTTTAGCATGAAAATTATTAAGAACTCAAGACAAAATTGGATATGCCAAAAACCAGAGACAATGTATATTGCTTTTATACTCAGGGTATATAAAGTTTTAAACAAAAGACAATAGTCATGGTAGGAAATTCCTGTGTCTTGATTCTTTTCATGCCAGGTATTTTGGCATGATTATAAAAATATTTTAAGAAATACTTTGGACTGACTTTGGCTCTCAGACACATTTCTGCAAATCTGGAGGAATTCCTACTTAGCTAATAGAGTTACTGGAAATTTAACATTGCTGGAAATGCGAGCTGGCACCTACATTTACTGAAGTATGTAGCAATCTTCCCACAGGTTTCATTAGACTTTGATTTGCAGCCTCCAAATCTTAAAGATGTTCTTTTTATATGTTACTGTATTCAAAATATTTTATTGTGATAGATGTTGTGTACACCATCCCTTTTTTTAATGCCCAAGCAAACATTTAGCGTTAAAAAAGACAAATGTCATTTTGTTCTTGCTAATATGAAGTCTTGGGTAGAGAAACTTCCATGTGTAGAAAATGATTGAATTTTATGTTTTTTTTAAATATAATTTATTCTTGAACAGAGTAGTTCTGTAGAAATTGAACATGGGGACCAAGGTCACTGAAGGAAGGCCTGCCTTGTGTACTGTTTGACTGCCTGTAGTTAGTACTGGCATATATGTATGGATAAAAGCATACTCTCTCCAGCTACGTCTTTATTCATGAGTTAAGCCATACAAGAGCATATCACTGCGTATGGGAACTAGATCCTCTCTGTTGTTAAATTCTTAGAATGCTTTTTTGGGGAAGATTTGACCCAGGCCACGTAGCAGTTGGCAATTCCTGGGCACAATTTTAAGTTAGCACAAGTCATTCCAAATGAAAAATTTGCATGTGGACGTTGTGTTTTGCAGGGTAAGAGAGTTTGGTGTTATGGGCATAGGCTGAAGGTACTGATGGCCATAGAATGGTTTTGGACACATGCCTCTCAGCATAAAACACCTTAAAATAGCAAAACCCTGAACATGGGAGGTGATTCTGCCCCTCTACTCTTCTCTGGTGAGACCCCACTTGCAGTTCTATGTCCAGCTCTGGAGCCCTCAGCACAGGAAAGACATGGACCTGTTGGAGCGGGTCCAGAGGAGGCCACAACAATGATCAGAGGGATGGAACACCTCTGCTGTGAGGACGGGATGAGAGGGTTGGCATTGTTCAGTCTGTAGAAGAGAGGGTTCTGGGGAGACCTTATTGCAGCCTTCCAGTACTTAAAGGGGGCTTATAAGAAAGATGGGGGCAGACATTTAGCAGGGCCTGTAGCGATAGGACAAGGGGTAATGGTTTTAAACTAAGAGAGGGCAGATTTTGACTAGACCTAAGGAAGAAATATTTCACAATGAAGGTGGTGAAACTCTGGCCCAGGTCGCCCAGAGAGGTGGTAGATACTCGATCCCTGACAACATTCCAGGTAAGGTTGGACGGGGCTCTGAGCAACCTGATCTCGTTGAAGATGTCCCTGCTCATTGCAGGGGGGTTGGACTAGATGACCTTTAGAGGTCCCTTCCAACCCAAACTATCCTATGATTCTATGATTCTATGTACTGTATCTCTGTAGAAACACTATCAACAGATGTATTCAATTAAAAATATGGCTTCCTGAGGTTAGATAACATAAACTGTGTCTGTGTTAGTAAACTCTACAAGGACTGGACACAGTGCCATGGTGACACATACTGTTTAACTGTCAGTATGTCTCTGGCATGGTTTTGGCCTAGGTCATCTAACGCTTTCCCAAACAGCATTTGGATGTAGTTCAGGGAGCATCACAGGCCATCCCAGCCCATCACATCCCAGCAGCTAAGACCCTATTTTGGACTGGAACCAAAGTTCTCTGTGTGGGTGTGAGGCTTGCTGTATGTTTTTTTCTCCGGATTCATTTTGTTTACTAGCATGGATGTCTTTTTTTGTTTCAGGCATGCTACTTCATGGTTAAGTACCTAACATAAGCTCTTAGCTGTGTTTCAACAGAAACTGGCATTGAACTTTAGGTCAAATTAGAATACTGGGCTCATTAAACCTGTTTAATTATCGTAGTGCAATATTTGGTGTAATTCCCCACTATACAGCAGTCTTCTGCCTCTCATCAAACAGTGCAATCGCTCTTCAGGGAAGCGGACTCCCAAACCTGGGGAATAACTTCATTTTTGAGCAGGTTTATCTGTATGTCCGGGATTAATTAAAATTTACTTCTCTGTATATAGAAATTGAAATTATTCTAGTAAGACAAGCACTGCATTAAAACATCACCCAGAGGTGATGTAACTGCTGAAAGAAATTCATGCAATCACAGTAAGATTTGCAGAAGGATTTGGCTATCATTTCCCTGGTGTTTATCTTCGGGGACTTGTTCTCTGCAGTCCTTACGTGTAGACAAAGTACCTTCCACACTGTATTTATGAGTATTCATGTTGATAAGAAACTTACACAAAAATGTCAATGTTTGTGGATGGCATTTTTGATGTTATGGCACCTTGGGAGTGTTGGTTCCTAAATATGTTCCAAATATGTTCCAAATCTGAGGCTTCTGGGGACTTTTTCAAGCCACTGGACTATTTTATATAGGTAGAGAACTTCTATAAAGGCCACTTCAGGTAACACACTTTCAGTGTTAAAAAAAAAAAGAGGGTTTTTCTTACCCAGCGAGCCCCTAAAGGAATGGCATGGAAGTTCTGAACCCCTCTGGTCATCTAAACTTATTTTGGGGTAATTTTCCTGATTTAACAAAATGTAAGTGGTATATTTAGTCTTCATTCTTTGTCAACTTGCAGAAATAATCACAGGTGGGCTGGTAAGGATTCAAAGAAAATCTCAAGGTATTTAATTTCCTACCTTAGGTACTTCCTCTTGCAGACAGGTGTGGTTTGCTATCACGGGTGCGTAGTTATATGTTTTAGAGAGTGTCATGCAAAGCGCATAGGAAGCCAGCCTGACATTTGTCATCATTAAGTAATACCTATACTTAGAACAGGGAACTTAGAGGCAAGGATCATAATTTCTGTTCTGTATTTGTACAAAAAGGGCCCTGATTTATGACTGTGATGTCTGTCCCGATACTTTAAAGGCAAAGAATATCCCTGCCTGTTACCAAAGGCTTACAGCTGAAGTTGAAACGATTATTTTATTGGTCACAGTCAGTGCTCGCACTGATTTCAGCTGTGGGAGATGAAAACGTCCCTTTTACCCTGAAAACTTTTGTAGTAATTTCAGGCTAGTGCTATTTCCACTATAACATTGAGGTTGAATTATGTGGCTAATAGTGATACATCCTGATGTGAGGGCAACTGCAAGGAGCAGCTGTAATATTACCAATTTTCCAAGTTACTTGTTTGTAACACTTTATGACGGTAGGAAAGAAATAATCATTATGATAACATGGTCACTGCTCAGGAGAATGTAGCACAGTGCTACTTTTCTTGCTGAGCAGAAAAGAAAGTGGGGAGTTTGGCAAAGAACTAGGAACATATCTTTTCTGCAAGCTTGCTCTCTTATATTAAAAGGAATTTTCCATTGTTTTCTTTAACATAAACCTGGTTTGTTTATTTGCTTTTAATTTCAGAGAGTTTTTGGTGCATTGCAGTCATAGTGCACCCCACTGAGATAACCTAGAAGGGCATTATGTTTTCATGCACAAGGAACAAATCATGCTTTTGCAGGTTATAGCTTCTTTAATTTCACTTAAGGAAAGTGACAAGACAGAAAAGAAGATAAAAATTCTGTGAGAGAATATAGGAAGAATGTCTCTTGTTATATATTCCAGTAAGCAAAAATTGGCGTAAAGAAAAAAACAGCAATTTGGAGCTGGAAACATAGACATATTCAGTATTCATTAAGTTTAAACTGTACATAAGAACTCCCATCAGAAGGAAGACTTAGGAGGCCACGGGACTCTCATGGTGTTTCATGGCACCATGGAACAACACTAACATTAGGTAGGCATCCATTCAGGGACAGGATTTGGAACAGCGAGAAGATTTGTCACTCAGAATCTGCTAAAAACTTTGAAAACAAAAACAACAAAAAAAAACCCTCCTCACTACTTCTATTTTAATGGCCTGTCCTTAAATGCACCAACTCAAAACTTGTATCCACATGATTACATGACATTAAAGAAAGGTCTTTCAGAGGAAAAGTTTCATCTATCTGTCCCAAATCTCAAAATTCAGATAACAAATATAAAAAAGCCAAGAAACGAAGTACTAATTTGAAACTACCATGATTTTAAGCTACTCACCCAAGCACTTTATCATACTTATGACTTTGAGTAGCTGGGGATACACAACCTAAATCAGGAGTAAATGCTTGTTTAAAATTTAAAGGAGATCTGTAGGGCTTTTCCTAAAATTCTTACCTATGTGAAGGGTGCACTGGTCAGCAAATGTCCCATGGGGAAGGTCATTTCCATCTTACAGTCTCTGCTGTTAGCTCCCAAAGGTCTCCACCTTGTCCAGAGTACCCTGAGCTTGTCCTGGCACCCTGCGCACCGCAGAGGTGAACCAGTCACCCCATTTGGGGCTGCCACCCCTGTGTGAATGCAATCTCTGTAGCCTGTCATGTGCTTGGATTCTGCTTTGAAGAATGGAGAGACCATACGTAAAAGCAAAATGAACTCATTATCATGCTAAAATGTGAGGCTTGACAAGTAGTATATTTGTAGCAAGTATACGGAAGAAACCCCAGGTGTTTCTAGTTACTGATGCTGTGCTTAGTAACTTCAAGGTGCTCTCTAGTCCGTTGGCCAAAGAGCTACTGACAGTCATGCAGCTCTCACCCCTGGGACCCAGACTTTTTAAAACATCTACCTTCACACTTGCATTCACTGGATCAGAGTGTCATCTGAGATGATGCCTTTTCTTTTTGGCCCTTTTCTCTGGGGACTCCGTTCAAAATCAAATGTATTCACCTGGTTTTCTTCTAATAAGCAAATCAACATTATTAAGCCATCTTCCAAAGAGCTGTGGATTTCAAGATGGTTTAGAAATTCTGATGTCCCCAGGGCGTATCAGACAGAGTTAGCACCTGGCCAGACAGTAAACAAAACATTCATTAGAGGCAACATCTAATGAGTAGCTTGATACTTGACAATAAACAGATCATTTACCTGTTGAAAATTAAGTGTTCTTTGCAGGCTGTTAAGGAGTGGTATAAACCTTAGTGCACAGCCCTTCATATCATGTACATCAGGAGTATGTTTTATATAAACATAGAAAGGAGAATTATGAAAGCAGCTTATTACTACTTATTGACAGAGTCTGGAAGTGATGACAGTCGAGCAGGTTTGGACTGATGGTATATTTGGGATGAGAGTCTTCCCCCAGATTTGGCTTTCAGAGAGTGGAGACACCATGGCAACCTTACATAAGTGTGGTGAGATTCAGACACATCATCTTTTTCCCCCTTGTCAGAATGAATTAATTAACCAGTGCCACAGGTAACTGCTTAAATTGGCCTGTAGTCATCATCACTGGCAAGAACTAATTTGTGTTTATAAGGTTTGTTTCAGTAATATTTAAAAAAAAAATCATTTCAGATCTGAAGATTATGGTATACTAGACAGAATGGGAGAAGGGGATCAACAAATTCTAGAAGTGCTCAAATTCACCTGAAAAGGTTCAACTACGTACTTTAAAGTGTTGATTAAAAAAACACCATGCCAATTTTCTACATTACTCTGAAGCATCAGTCTACATACTATCTTTCTTCATCAGTCCTTTTTCATACCTGACTCCTTGTTGACATCCAGCTGTCTGGAATTTCTCCAGAGTTCTAAGATTTATTTAAAAAATAACATGAGAAAGATTAAGACTTCTTTAGACAAATTTTCCAGATTTTTAGGTAGGAGTTATGAAGTTTGTTGATTTTAATGTTTGTCCCTCATAGGTACCCCTAGTAACTAAAGGGGAGAAAGTTCTTCAGTTCTCCGGGTGTACACCATCCTGCATCTTCCCAAATCCATACATTAAGCCTGTCTTTGAAATAACTCTGGATTCTCTTTTAAAACATTCCTTTTGCATCAACTTTGCTCATCATTTTCTGCAGTGAAGCAATGAGTTATATTACTTGTCAGAGTGGTCCCCCAACATGCCAAATTCTGATCTCTATATTCTTTTTATTTGTTACAAGGATGTCTTTAGCAAAGTTATTTGAAGTTTTGTGGGGGGATGGGAAATTGCCATTTATAATTTTAGGAAATCCAGTTACATTTGCTAACTGGCCCTATAAAATATCCTTTACATGTCTGTCAAACTTGCATACTTTTGAAAATTTTACTCTATCCCGTATTTTCTTAAAATGCAATGTGATGCATCCCTGGTGTTCTTGTTGATAGGTTAAATACTTTACTTAATTATGTCTTTTTAATGAATTAGTATATTGACTAATTCTGGTATTACTTATTTCTATTGAATTAGTGATGACAAAATCTAAAGAAAAAAGGAGAACGGAAACTGTATTTTACTCAATGCATCTTTTGAGCTTATTCATCAAACATTTTAAATTGCACCGCAATGAATCTTTTGCTTTTGACCTCAGCATTATCCTTAGGTTGGCAGTTGCTTCGAAAATCAAGTGTGCCTCACTGGAACGTAGTTTATGAGTTCAGCCACAGGGGTTTTGTAGGACTTACAGGCAACTCTCCAGTGTGCATCTGACACGTGCTGCCCCGCTGCTCCTGCATGATGTGCGGAGATCGCAGCCGTGGGCACCGTGGCTGCAGGCTGCGGGGCTGAAGCCTCTTGCCCTGGGAGCTTTCTGTGGCTTCTGGGACCTTCTCTTCTGTGACTGAAATTTAAGGTCTGCTGGAAAACCAGTCCCATTTATGGAACACTGAAGTGCTAAATGTTTTCTTTGTAGCTTGTTTGTTTGGATACTCAGCTTTTTAAAACTATCTCTCAAGATTAAAAAGGAGAAATGTTTACTTATGTGAGACAGCAGTACAGAAAGTGCTCGTACGTGAAATGAGAGCATGCCTGCACCAGCTGTCAACAGTTACACAACCACCCACCGATTTTTCCACTTATTAGACCTACATCTTCCACAAATTTGAGCTGATCCTTTGCTACCTTGTGAGCCTACCAGAAAATCTTGTGTACTATGCAAGTCACGTTCCAATGCTTTAATTTCCAGAAACCTTGTGGTGTATATCCAAAGATATATGAGTCAGATAATGCATTAAGCAGCAGAAGTGGGAGCTTTTATAATATTCAGTTGTTGCTTACTATGTATTTTTTTCTATAGATCAGCAGGATAGCGTTAGACACATGGAATGGTAACAAATGAATCTTGGACTGGTTGCAAAAAGCCAGAAGGGACTGGGGATATAGCTTACATACTGCTAAATAGCACATGTAAAGTATTTGTGGTTAAGGCTTTGGTTTTATTTACAGTGGAACAAATATTAAGTGAATCATGGTTCCTTTGATCAACTTCTGCAAGGAAAGGAGATGCAAATTCCCAGAAGAGAATGGTCCTGCCGTGGGAAGTTTTCTGCCAGGCTGGTCAGATCCGAACACACATGTCTGAGCTCTGCTTCCCTAGGCGTATGTGGTAGGCAAGGACTGGCTCCACTGGCATCACCCTCTAGACGCCATACATAAACATAAATGGCACCAGGGCTAAGGCTAGCCCTCTCGGCCAACCCACAGCAGCTGCAGTTCCTCCCCAAATAGAATCAAACATTTTTATTTTGGGTTTCACTGACAAGCTGGGACTTGGTCTTGAAATGGGGTTCATCAGGAAAGAACTAAGGCAGAGAGTATGTAAGATGCAAGTCTGACTTGCCAGCATTGTCCCAGGCAGCATCTGGAAGGGAGAGCCAGCAGAGGTCACAGATCATTCGCGTTTTAACTTCCTGAGGGTGCCTTCATCAGCTGCAGCAGGGACAAGGAACAATAGCACCTGTCAGCGAGGAGCTCAGGTGTTCACAGCTGACCTCCTACAACATGGTGATGGTGGGGTTGAGTGGATGGTTGGGCTTGATGACCTTAAAGGTCTTTTCCAACCTTAATGATTCTGTGATTCTATGATTCTAACTTGTACCAGGGAAGATGGGAAATATGGCCATTTTCTGTTAGTTGTTCTTTACCACAAAACATATTGTCATTTATTTTCTTAGCACAGCTGCCATACAAAGGTAGGGTGAATCCTTTACTTTTGGCCCAGATGTTCATTTCTTTTCTTAGTTTTGTAGCTTTTTTTGCAACAACAAGAGCAAGAAGTATTCTGTATTTCTCTATACACCTTCAAAATATTTCAAAACGCATTCCAAAAACAATGTAATTAAAGCTAGATTCTGCTTTTGTCAGTGGCCTCAGTGGTATAAACTGAGTTAATGATGAGACTACTTTATCTCAAAGCTTTACACCTAAGTATACACACTTAGGTGTAAATTCAGTTCAGAAGTTAAGACACTTACGTATAGGTGTCCACTTGTAGGTATGTACAAACTCACCAAATATCTCAAGTTTCCACTATAGTCAATGGCGATTTAGTTAATGCAGAGCCAAAGGATGGCTTGACTAACCCTCAGGCCAGTTCAAGGAGAATTTAGTTGCCTAAGCATAAATATCTAGTGCCACTGTTGAGCACTACCTACCTGTAACGTGAGCAGGAGGAAGTACGCGTGTAGGCATGTATGGAGAGAGTGGCTAAACCCAAGGCTTTCAGAGGGGGTGGTGAAGACATGTATCATAACCTGAGGTGTGGGTGAGTGATGGAAGGACGTGAGAACCGCTGCAGTGGGTGCGTGTCTGGGAAATAATGTGTGTACACTTCCCTTTGGTGAGGCATCATGAAATACCAAGTTCAGAAAGGGACGTTCCCTTTTCAGGGAGGTATTATGAAGTTCAAAATGACTTTTGCTCAAAGCTGTAGGAGAAAACAATATGTTGTGTCCATTCCCTTCTGTTGTTAGAGCAGGCTTTTCTTTTTATTATTATTTCTATATTTATTTTCATGCTCCCTTTGGCAGGATTAAGCAGGCTTATATGTGCATGGAGATATATTTTGTCCTGGCACATTGACTAATGAAAAACCCCACAGCATGAAAAAAAATGTAATTAGATCAGTGTTTTTTTGTTGAGCTAAACTCACTGAAATAATTTTGGTGTAATGGTCTAGTAGTCCAAGTGTTTTTGTACACTTCAGGACAAATACCATCCTGAAAGATAAAAGGTGTCTTGTTAACATTTTGATTTCCTTTTCTGTGCATGAGTAGCTAAATTCTATTGTTATATAAGCAGAAACCAAGGGACCTGATTTCTTTGAATAGAGTTTGGCACCATAAATAAAGCAGAAATTCTGCTGGAATATCCCCTTTTACATAATGACTCTCACTAATTGGCTTGCTAGAGAGGTCTGCAGATTTGCACTTTGGTTTGAAGCTCTGTGCTGTAAACAGATCATTGATTATTACCATGCTTAAAAATATTCCCCAAAAGATACATCAAGAAACTACATTCTAGACTCCAGCGAAGACCCAGAGCATATTCTACCATGTTGTAGAATTATTTGGACTTTTTATCTGTAGAGTTGTGATGTAGCTGAAAGTGTTTGAAAGGGTGTGAAAGCACCCTGATCTATAGGATCAATACTCTTAAAAGAATTCTAGTTTGTTAGTCAGAGAACCAGGTAATATTATAATACGAGTGGTGGAAATGATCCTTTAATATGAATAGTATCTACTAAATAGCCAAAGTGCCTTGCTAGTGAATGGCCAGTACATTTTAATTTTTTTTTTTAAAGGCAAAAGCCTGTGGACAAGAAACAGTTTTTGAAGTTGATATGAGCTTATGAACAGATTGTTAAAAATCAATGAGGTTTTAACAAAAATATGCCATTGCTCAGAGCCCTGTCCAACCTGACCTTGAATGTTACCTGGCATGCAGCATCTACCACCTCTCTGGCCAACCTGTGCCAGTGTTTCACCACCCTCACTTTCAAAAATTTCTTCCTTAGATCTAGTCTAAAACTACCCTCTCTTAGTTTAAAACCATTACCCCTTGCCCTATCACAACTGGACCTGCTAAAAAGTGTCCCCATCTTTCTTAGAAGCCCCCTTTAAGTACTGGAAGGCTGCAATAAGGTCTCCCTGGAATTCTCTCTTCTCCAGACCGAACAACCCCAACTCTCTCAGCCTGTCCTCACAGGAGAGGTGTTCCATCCCTCTGATCATTGTTGTGGCCTCCTCTGGACCCGCTCCAACAGCTCCATGTCTTTCCTGTGCTGAGGGCTCCAGAGCTGGGCACAGGACTCCAGGTGGGGTCTCACCAGAGTGGAGTAGAGGGGCAGAATCACCTCACTCAACCTGCTGGCCACGCTGCTTTGGATGCAGCCCAGGATATGGTTGGCCTTCTGGGCTGCAAGCACATATTGCTGGCTCATGTCCAGCTTTTCATCCACTAGAACCCCCAAGTCGTTCTGGGCAGGGCTGCTCTCAATCCCTTCATCCCCCAGCCTGTACTGATACTGGGGTTTGCCCTGACCCAGGTGCAGGACTCTGCATTTGGCCTTGTTGAACCTCATGAGGTTCACACGGGCCCATTCCTCGAGCTTGTCCAGGTCCCTCTGGATGGCATCCCGTCCCTCAGATGTGTCAGCCACACCACTCAGCTTGGTGTCATCTGCAAACTTGCTGAGGGTGCACGCAATCCGACTATGTCACTGATGAATATATTAAAGAGTACTGTTCCCAGTATAGACCCTGAGGGACACCACTTGTCACTGATCTCAATCTGGGCATTGAGCCGTTGACCGCTACCCTCTGGATGCGATCATCCAACCAATTCCTCATCCACCCAACAGTTCACACATCAAATCCGTATCTCTCCAATTGAGAGAGAAGGATGTTGTGGGGCACCATGTCAAAGGCCTTTACAGAAGTCCAGATAGATGACATTGGTAGATCTTGCCTTGCCCACTGATGCGGTCACTCCATCATAGAAGGCCACTACGTTGTTCATGCAGGACTTGTCCTTGGTGAAGCCATGCTGGCTGTCTCTAATCACCTCTGTGTCCTTCATGTGCGTTTAGCATAGCTTCTAGGAGGATCTGTTCCATGACCTTCCCAGGCATAGAGGCGAGGCTTACAGGTCAGTAGTTCCTAGGGTACTCCTTTCTACCCTTTTAAAAAATGGGTATTTAAAAATATTACATAATTATAACGTGTAATACAGATCGTAATATAACATAACATAACATAACATAACATAACATAACGTAACGTAACATAGCATAAGAATATAACAATTAATATAACACTTCCAATAAATAATTTAAGACAACATTAACAGTTGTGGATTTCTTACATGATACAGGATCGTCTGAGTGAAATTAAATGAAGTGGTGATATGGTAGCTGAGATGTGAAGCAAGAAGCCAAGACATTTATTGGCTTTGATAAGAAAGAAGACATGTTTGTTTGATTTTATTATGGGGAATTTGAACAACGGGTAAAATAATAACTAGAAAGGAACAAAACATGGGACTAAGGACCAAATATTTGGAATGATTTTTATGACAGCTGTTCACAAGACACATAACTAATGTCAGCTCTTGAAGCTCTGGGTTTATTTCAGCATGTCACTCATACTGGAATCTTTTGGATCTTTTCAGTGTTTCTGGGCAGTATGTACTGTAGACTCTGCAGTTCACGACAGAGTTCAAATACACTCTGTGAACCAGAAAAAAATCGCTTTTTTTCTCATGGAATGCTTCTGTGTATGAACAGTAGTTTAAACAATGTTCCAGTGAACTAGTTTTGCTTAAGCATGTGAAATCCGTCAGCAAGATTTTGTACAAATAAGCAGACTTCAGAATCATGTGTTTGGTGGTCCACAGGTGGCTCAGCACCTCACAGGCTGGACTTTCATTCACTAGCCTTTCTTAACATTGGAGATGAGATGACAAAATGACTCCTCCTATCTCATTTGCTTTATGTAAAGTATCTGCTAACTAGTACTCACCAGGAGATGGCTAAGCATAGAGTGTACTGACTTCTAAAGACATTTTGAAAAACATTCTTGAAAGAGAAGCTTGCCTTGCTTGTGGAAAGGTGCAATTGCTTGTGACACAGAAAATTGCATTATACCTTTTCTGAACCAGTGATCCCTTTAAATCCTCTGTGAACCAATTTGGCTTGATTTTCCTCTCGTTGTTCAGTATTATTGATATCAATAATTCCTCCAGGTTGATACTACAATAAATAGAAGAAAGATAGTTCTCTTGTCACTCTGGAAATGAGTTTCCTTTCTCACCAATAAAAGGGCAGTCAGTAAAGAGAAACAGGAGAGTGATGGTTTAGTCACAGTCACCCGATGGTTTTGGGTGAGATTTGACCTCTCTTGTGCACAGCAGGTAGCACCCAACTCTTAAAGTTACAGGCTTCATAGAAATGGCAATTATGGGCTAAGCTGACATCTGGGGGTGGGGACAAATGGTACACATTTAACTACCTGTTAACAGTGCTGCTCTGTGCTGGTTTGGCTAGAAGGTGGAAAGTTCACAGAGCAGCAGTCTCCTACTTGAAGGAGACTGCCAGCACTGCCTTTCCGAGTGATTCTGGTGCCAGCCATCACGGGGGCAGAACAAAGACTGAAGTTACTAGATGTCCATACAGAGGACAGGACCTGCAGGTGCTTTGCTCTGCACCTCTAACCTTCCCACATGTCCTCATCCCAAACCTGGACGTCCCAGGAGTTGTAGAGCACCAAGCTCTCCCTTGCCCAAGCAGGCACTCTTCTGGCCATGCCTTGGTGCGTGCCACCCCGGTGGTCTCTGGATGGTGCCTCCGCTCTCCACAAGCACTATCAGCATGTGCACCCAATTCACGGTACCCTTACTTCTGAAAAGGGGCAGGTGAGCCCAGTGTGTGGACTGGTGTGCGTGTTCACCGAAGGCCGGGCAGGGAATACTAAGCAGGGGTGGATCTAATCTTAGCAAGCGGCTGGCTCCCTCCCCACGGAGATAGGGCTCGCAGAGCCAAGCAGCGGAAGTGCTGTCTTCTGCTATGTCTGCCACATGCCCTGAAAGGCCTGCTGGCCTGCTTGAGGCCACTCAGCGGTCCCATCTTCTAGCAAAGACACTTTTCTGCGGACGAAAGCCGCTGTTTGCAGGCAGCAGAGCTGCTGGCTTGGGTCGAGCGGCCTCTGACCACAAGAGAGAGGTTGACCTAAGAGCAGTCATTATTCAGGAACTGGCTCTCTGCCCAGCTGCTAGGGCCGTGATTCCTGCGTCCCTCTTCTCCTTCTCTGCTACGTTTGATTTCAGTTCTCACAATCACACTGCAGGCTTTCCAGGCATACTGCTCTTTGCAACGCGGGGAAATAACACGAATCTTCCTTTTAAACATACAAGAAAATAAAGAGGGCTTTCTCATCCTCAGGAAGTCTGCAAGGCCGCAGTTGGCGGCCTACGGATAATCCTCAGGACAGCATTACTTTAATGCATTTTCCATTCAGTTTCAGCTAAAGATGGCAAAAATATTGGGAGATGATGGCAGTGCAAGTGGTTTAGAAGCTCTGAATTGTTGTAAGCAGTCAAAAATGCCACTCATCATGGGCAAAGGGTAGAGAAACCACTAGAAAGGGCTATTCTGGAATACGAATGGAGCATACATTTTTAGTGCTGGAAAATCTGATCAGGAAGCACTTTTGCTCTGGGAAGTCTACAGATCATGGCTTAATATTTGTACTCAGTGAACAGTCTTCAGCCAAAAGTAGACCTGAACTCTGAAATGATCAGCATTTAACTAGTGTTGGCAGCCACCAAAAGTCACCTCCCTGGGTCTGCATGAGCAGACAGGGAGCTAAAAAGGATGGCAGGGAAGGTGACTTAGTGGGATCCTTGTGTTCCTGGGTAGAGGAATTGGTCTGTGATCTCTGGACTGTTTGAATCAAGAGATATGTCTGATGTCAACATTTCTGTTTGGCCACCATCTATTTTTCACAAGCCACCAAGCACTTTTCTCATGCAATGTGGAGCTGCATACCAGCTGTAGACAGGCCTCTCATGGTCTTCAGACCATAATCCATGAATTATAAATGCCTATGTGCAACATAGATAGGGAACGGAAGTGCATCCAATTTTTGGCGTCCTTATCTTTGAAAAGGGACAAGTGAATTCAGTACCTGGAGATTGAAAAATTTGTTTAGCTCTTGAACTGATGCATATTTAAAAATTATTAGTTAAATATAATAGTTTAATATTTCATCAAATATTTAAATGTTATTTAATAATCACAATATGACTAATGATCAGTGTTTAATATTAAATGAATTTGGCAACTGACTTCTCAAAAGAACTTACAGGGCAATATTTGTGTTGAAAATGTAAAGGGTCACAACTCTACTCTGTTTCTACCCCACAGACATTGCTGTACGCTGTGGAAAAGGTCCTCATCCCTTACTGATGAGCACCCAATGCGATCTGTGGCAGCACGGGAAGCAAGCCTAGCCTTCGTCTCAACCCTGTGCGTTTGATGCCTCGGCTGCCTGTCTGATCAGTGTAGAGAGAGTAGCTCTTCTGGGAGGGGCTCTGGGCAGCTGCTATGGCCAACAGAAAACCAGCAGAAAGCACAGGCCCAATGGTGCACCCACTCTGCTTCTACAGAGGGACTGGGTACTGGATACATGTGGGGCTGCTGCAGGGACAAGAGCTAGATGGGGAAGACCTCTTGGGGGAAGTACATGCCTACAGGGTTGGGACTCCCTCTTGTTGAAAAGTAGCTGCTGAGTGATGGGTTTTGCACTGTACTCAGGGACTGAGAAGTGTGCTTCTGAGGCATTTCTGAGCTGTGGATCCTCTTCCCCAGCGGTGCCCTACCTTCCAGCCTAGGAGTATTCAGAGGAGATGATGCTAGGAGATGGAGCCAAGTGGGAGAGGAGATCAAGGAGGAGTAGCCTCCATCCGTACAGTGAAGGTAGTACATAGGCAGGAACAGAATGAGATCAGATGATAAAGCAAGAATTTGAAGCCTTAAGATTTGGAGACCTTGCAGGAGTAGAGCTGCTTTTGGTTCCCAGCTTCTTCATGCTGCCACTGTCTGGGTGTATATATATTGGGGGAGTTGTGTGCACCTCTCAGCCCCACCGGTATTAGCAACCAGGCGGTACTAAAAAGCAGACATTCTGGATTGTGCTCCTGGACACTGGGACATTGGAGACAAATTTTGCTGAGTTTTATTTCTTAGCTAATCTTTTTCCTTTGTGTCCCAAAATAGAGAACTATGTAGCTTTCACACTTCTCATATGATCTTTCATGGCGTTTCCCACCATATTTCTCTTATTTCTTTTACTCCAAAACGTGAGAAACACATTACTCATAAAATATGGACTGCCTCCCCCTTTCAGTTTTCAGTGAAATAATAAAAGCCCTGCCACAACTCGTGTGCTTTAATCCTCATTATTTCTGCTCTGTTTTCAACAGCCACTTCTATCATGGAGTATAAAACCTCCAGGTTCAGTTTGCATGCCAAAGAAAACAACTGCAGTTCACAGAAACCCCTTAATAATTTCAGCAAAATGCTGAAGGAGGAATTTTGTAATTAAAGATTTCATATTTTCTTACTTGATGTTCCATGCTGGGCTGGGGGGGCATTTTCTACTGATTCCATGACATCACACTGGGGGGAAAAATAGTTGCACAATTGGCAAGATTTTATTGGAATAAGTTTGTCATATTGTTACCTCTTAGATTCATGGAATAAATATTTACATGTATTGTTTTTCCGGGTAACCTTCAAATAATAGTTTCCTCATTAAATCATTGCAGCATTTAGATTAAGTGCTTTGGCAGAAGAAATTAATTCTACCCCAAGTTTGTGGGTTAGTGTTTGGCAAAACTTGATAAATAACAAATCAATGTGATTTTATCAGGATTCTGTGCCATGCGTCCTGTGAGCTACTACGCTGCGTGTGGAGGATGGAAAGAAGTGAAACTTTTGTCATAGCGGAAGCTCATATGAATCTGGTACCTTAAGAAAAACTGCCCTTGCACCGTCTGTGATGTGCATGGTTGTCCTTTTCACTAAACCTCTGGGACTCAGCCATGAGGAACTTCCTGATGTCTATACTCTCATTCCTGTGTTCCAGGGACATAATTGTGTTTTCTCTCACAGCAATTAAAATGGGACTGAAATTTATCCAGTACCAAGTTCAGCAAATGATCTTTTGAAATCATGCAAGATATTAAATTTCCTCCTGACTGAAACGTAGCTATGGCTGGACAACACACAGCTAGCTTCGAGTGAAGCACAGTCAGATGTCTCCTGTACAATTGCTCCTTGCCTTCTAAGACTTCATTGTTTTTCCTCTTCTTGATGAAGAAAATGCATTTAGCAGTCTGAGCTGGAGCACCTGCATACTCCTTCCTTGTGAGTTTTACACAATAATTCTTTTTTGTGCCCTAGACTAATCTGTTTTGCTCACAGAAGCTGGTCTGACATTAAAAGATAACACAGTCCCTCATTTTTTGAGCCTTTTCTGATTGGAATGCTTACTGCTGAAAGTGCTGAAAGCTCAGTCTTTGGAGAACTGAGAGCTCTACAAGCCTTAAGAAGCCAAACTGAAAAAAGAAAATTCCTACCTCTCTATTCATTTGTATGCACATGCATAATGATAGCCAGTAACAACTGTCATTGATAAAGTAATGAATTAATAACAGAAAAGGTTCAATATATTATTGCAGCAGATTAATGAATGCCTGAGCATACGATGAAACAGTCAGTTTAAAGATAACTTCTATATATTATAGTTTTGTCCTCTTGTCTATCTCTTCTTTTTATTAGAACCTTGGTTTATTAGCTTGTTTCTAAAACACTTATTAAAATATTGCTGTGAAGTGATATATTCTGTTGCATAATATTGAATCTTAGGACTTGCAGCCTAGCCATGCAGATATCTCTGCTGAGTCAGCAGAATGGCAAGTGCAGAGTTTCTGCAGACAAAGGCATCGCTTCCCCTCACTCACTCTGCCATAGGCTTGGAGTATAGGCTCAGCCCCAAGCAAGAGAGAGGGAAAGCTTTAAGGCAAACTTAATTAAGGGGGAGAAAAGGAAAAAGCATAGAAAGAGGACATTAAAGCTGACTTTAATTTGCTTGATTATTATTTGGGGAAGCATAAAAATTTGATCCACTGTGGACAATTTTTTGGAGACCGAGGTCGGAATGTTTATGGTTATAAATAATGAACTTTTTGTAAAAGAAAAAGAAACAGAAAACTGTGATGTAGCACCACCTGAAAAACCTGGAGTATTCCAGTAAGAATACATAAATGTACATTGATGCAGTTTGTACCCAGGTGGATTAGAAGAACAAAATTAGAGCAGAAAAAGTGCCCAAGATGTACAGTAGACTTTACTCCATCAGGACAGGTTTCTACATCTACCTTCTTCCAACTTTTAAATTCTTTTTTTACTTGCAACTCTGCACTTCTGTGACATCAGGTGACACCAGATTATGCTCACTCACCTGGATTTACATAATTTCCAATGATGGTTATGTATCTCTATTTATTGTCCATATATAGCTGACTATATCAATATCACAGTCACAAATGTACACACATATGTGTTCATAGAGAATATTGTAATCCTAAAAGCAAAAGTACACAGCTTTATTTCTTATTTGTCCAAATGAGGAATTTAGGCAGTTAGTCTAAGAGAAATAATATATTATGCTTCCTTGGCTTTTTTTTTTCCCCTCTTGCTATTTTTTCAGTCTAAAATAGAGAAACCCACTCTGTTCAACAGCACAACTTCTAGGTGCTTCAAACGGAATGGAGCAAAAATAAACGTTTAGGTTGAGTGCACTCTAGTCTGTTTAAAATAATTCATGGCTGTCTCACTGTGGGACTAGTAATTATTGATCAACCTCTTTTTTTGTTCTTTTTTTCAAAGTGTTGAAGTACTGTAACCAGCTGCATTTGTAGAGGTCTTTGTGAACTTGGCTTATTCACTACAGCTCAGCCACTGCAAAGCCAAGGAGGCCGCTGACCTTGATGACAACAAGGTTACAGGCCTCACAAAGTGAATATAGGACACTGGAAGATGTTTGTTTTCTGCCATTTTATTAAAATGCATTTTTAAAGTTTAATTACTGGTACAAATAGCAGAGAGATCAGAGCAAGGAGTCAGAGAAGGAGCCACATTCTGTGGCCATTTGCAGATTAATGAGTCTTTCATGGCAGAGCTATATTGCTGTCATGGTCACTGGAGATGCATTCTGATAGTGCAGAGAAATTCCTTCAGTTTTCATGAAATGTAACTCTAATCCTCCTTTGACTATCCAGTCCTTTATCTTGGGATCAGTCACTGGATAGGCAGAAATCCTGCCTTGGAAAAGAAACAGCAAATTCCCATCTGTGCCTGCCATAATCTAAATCAAACACTGTATTCAAACCAGACTGCATTTAACATTTAGACATTAGATACCATATTCATACAGAAATCTTTGGTTTTAATAAATAAAGCTTTGGCCCTGCATCATAGGGTTTGTTAAAGTGTTTGTCTTGTCAGTGTAAATTTGCTAATATTTCTTCTTATCTGCCTCTCTTTTGCAGCCGCAAGGGGACCAGGCAATGTTTCCTTTCCTCTCTTTTTCAGCCCATATGAATCACAGAATCACAGAATCATTAAGGTTGGAAAAGACCTTTAAGATCATCAAGTCCAACCATCAACCCAACACCACCATGCCCACTAAACCATGTCCCGAAGTGCCACGCCCACATGTTTTTTGAACACTTCCAGAGATGGCGACTCCACCACCTCCCTGGGCAGCCTGTTCCAATGCTTGACCACTCTCTTGGTGAAGAAATTTTTCCTAATATCCAATCTAAACCTCCCCTAGTGCAACTTGAGGCCATTTCCGCTCGTCCTGTCACTAATTACTTGGGAGAAGAGACCAACACTCACCTCACCACAACCCCCTTTCAGGTAGTTGTAGAGAGCGATAAGGTCTCCCCTCAGTCTCCTCTTCTCCAGACTAAACAACCCCAGTTCCTTCAACCGCTCCTCATAAGACTTGTGCTGCAGACCCTACAAATATGAAATATGCTCCAGCATGATTTTTAAAATTATATTATATTTTGAGTGAAAATTACAAAACCCCCAGTGATACTAATTTGTCCTTGTTTTTAATTCTTCTGGGTTCTTTAAAATCTTGACCTCCTTGCTGAGATGACCAGTCAGGGTGATAAGGAAAATTATCTGTTCAGGATATAAATACATCATCAATAGGAATTATGCACAGTGTTTCAATTTGTAAAGAAGATTAAATATTCTCAACACGACAGTGACCACTTGTCACCTGCATTTTATCTAATGGTGCTAAAATTAAAGGGTCTCTTGCCATCATCAATGATTATATTTAATTGCAATAGAAAAGTTCTACGATAAGCACTTTCTGGACAGTGTTTTGAAGAACTTACAGGATGGTGCAGGCTTTCTGCTCATTACTGGCATCCTATGAAGCATTTCTCATGCTTCCTCTGAAAAATGTCATCACTGCTCTTCAGTCCTAATAGATGTCTCCCACCATGCTGTTCCTCTTCAATTCTATAATCCATGTTGGAATGAAGCCTGCAAGAAACTGATGAAAAAAGCCAAAGTCTAGAGCTGTCTTGCACTCTAGCTGTGCAGAAAGCGCAGAATGAGAGTATGTTTGCTAAAAATACGTCAGTGTCTTTCTTACAAAATCTACAGGCAACCCTTTTTCCCCTTTTAATATTGAGAAATGGGAGAGTGTCACATAATTATTCTGCTTTTAATTCTAGTTTTGTCTGTTCCTCTGTCTTGTGCCTCATGCTTATCAGGGTGAAGATTCATCAGTAGGAGAAATTCACCCTAGCTGACATGGTTTCCAACTCCTGCATGGATGTTTGAGGTGCCTGTGGGTCATCTCAACCACCGCCGCAGTGTATTTCATGCCACCATCCACACTGATCACATTGCCAGCTGCAATGGACCCACTTCATCCAGACTGAGGGGGGCTGTTCTGCTGATATTCCACATAGGAAGTTACAGAAGAGAGAAATACACAAAATTAGAGCTGGATGGTGACCTCAAGTGTTGTCTAGTTCAACTGCCTGCCCCACTATAGCTTCTTTCTCTTTTCTAAAGATTTCCAGAGATGAATATTCAACAGTGTCCTTGGGCAATCCATCCAGTGCTTCACTATCCCTGTGATTAAAAAATTTGCTCTAATGCCTAACTTGAATCTCTCTCACAGCCGTTCAAGTTGATCACAGTGGGGTTAGACTTGCTCAGAAGGCCCAACAAAAATGATAGCTATTTCCCCCTGGGAAAAGTTGCGTGTGAAAGTTTAATGCATTTTGCAAGACTGCCTGTGCATTCTGCATTTCTAAAGCACTTTAAAGTATGTCAAGAGAAGTTGCATCTCTGCATTTGGTGTCAAGAGGGCTACGTATCTTTTAGGTATAATGGGTAGTATCCAAATGCATGTGCCCAGTGCTCATAACTAGGTTGTATATCACGACCTCTCAGTTCACTGAAATGAATCAGGCATTCCAGCATCTTCTTGTATCTGCCAGGCTAGGTGGTACCAGGAGTCATTTAACTTTTGCAAAAGGGGAAACAAGGGGGGTTATACCACCATTATCAGCAAGGGAATTTCGAAAGCTGCCTACACACTATAAACCCTCCCTTGAAAGAGAATTGTCCAGGGACCAAGACAAAAACCATAGGATGCTCTTTTACAGAGATGGGAAATGGAAATAACCTAGTTTTGGTAGGGTTGGTCAAACTGCCTGTCAAAATTTCCCTACAAATTCTTTGCTAGAAAAGGAACTGGAAAAACAGACTGATCAACACAACAATAGTGCAAAATTAACCTTGATGCAGATCCAATAACTGACTGATAACTAACTGATAACTTTGGTCAGCTTCTAGTCATCTTGTCAGTTAACATAGCTGATTTTCATTTGGACCTATAAGCGTAGCTGTGATTACGAGGAGAAAATGATATAATATGTATGGGTTATAATATATTTAATCTTTTAAAAGTGGATTTTGTTTTGCTTATTTTCTCATATACAAACACAATTCTGAACCAGAGTGAGCATAAACTATTTGAAAATAAAATGCTAGGTTCTGGCATATGGCTTATAATATATGGCTTGTATTTGTTTCAACAGCAGAAAATATACATAGCTGACCTAAAAATATGTTTGCATGGTACACAGAATTTTGTCCCTACTTAACAAAAGAATATTGCTGCCTAGATTGCAAAAACAGAGCAAAGCTCTACAGATTCACACCATGCTGTGAGCTTTTATTGTCTGACTGTGTCTAATGGTTGAATTGCCAAAACTAGCAGCAGGACTAAAATAAATTATGAACAGATGAACAACTCATTCTTGTGTGATAATCCAGAGTTCCCTTATCTATAATTAATGATCTCAGGGTTTGCAAATGAGAAGCACAAATGTTATGTGAACAAATAATAGGAAGCTTTTACATCCTTGTTAGAATGAACTTCTCTGACAAATCAAACACCTAATTTAAACAGGATGGAAGCCCTGTAAGTTAAAGGTCCATGGTACATATCTAACATGCTTTACATACTGAAATTTGGTGTACACTTCTGTCGCTGCTTCTCTGTAACATTAGTGTTTTGTATTAATGAAATCTATTTCTTGTATCGAAATCTAACAGAAATACCCTGAGATGTACTAGAGATATTTTCTTTAGGGGCATGGAATTTGCCAGTACCTCCATTTTGGCTTATTTCACATACAGAGGCATTGTCCATGGTATTGGGTACCAGGAAATTTTAATTATCATAGGTTACTCCTCCTAATACTTCTGGAAATACAAATATTTCTTACAACAACTGAAGTCTAGATAAATGTGGATTTTTTTTTCTTTTCCAAAGTAACTATTTTTACTCACTTTAATCACATAGTTTCTAAGTGAACTGTGCTGGCTTCTGCTAGGAACAGGAGAGCATGTAGCTGCTGTGCAGGATGCAACTCTATTAATTTAGAATTGGAAGTGATAAGAGTGCAGCAGGAAAACATAATCAGACATTTGTCTGGTTGTATTTTGATTTTGTAAAAGAGCACTGATGGATTTTCTTTTAAAAACTGCACTATTTGTAAGAACAGTACAGGAGATCTTAAAAATGAGGGCAGCTCATGAATATGATGACTCTGCGACTCAGTGTTCTCTTTGTAGTCAAGAGGAAGCAGGTCCATTTTGCACAACAGATTGCTCAACCTAGCAACTTATTCACATAAGCAGTACCACTGAAATCAATAGTTTTCCTTACATTAGTTTTGTTTCCTTTCAGTAATTTTGTCCACGTGGAGCATGCTTATTTAAAAATGCTTATGCCAACATCGCTAATGCTAATTCTTCCTTACCTGGATTTATACTGGCATAGTTGTTTTCCATGAGAAATTCACACTCCTAAATCAGGCAGCTATCCTCGTACAAATTAGGACTAATAAAATGCATATTTGCACATTTTCTGTATTTGAAGAGCAGAAGTTGAAATGGGAGCTGTGCTTCAAGCTGAATATGATGGGGAAAGAAAGAGAAAAAGAATGGCAATGAAAAAAGAGTAATAACAGACAAGAGGGTAGGAGAGATAGGAGGACCTTGAAGATGTCCATTTTCTCTTTACGTTTTGAAATGTTCTGGCCACTTGAAATCATTATTTGGAAGAAGATATCAGCTGACACTTATTTTGACCATCACCTCAGGTGCTTGCCCTCCTCTAGTATCCTTTTTTTGTTGTTTAATCTGTTCTCTTTTCCTGTCCTTGTTTAATCTTTTAGATCTAATCTGGCCCAGTTTTTTATCCAGTGCTACTTACAGGGAGATTCTGCTGCTGTGGACCCCCAATGTGGCATAGGGTAAACATCATGACTTTTTAATGGACAAGAAGTCCCCTACCATGGCTGAATGCTGATGAATTATTTAAAGCAGAATAACTAAGGTATGTTACGATATGAATTATTCTATATATACTTCCATCCATTTGTTTCCTTGGCCCATCAACTGTACTGTCTGCAGAGATGTCAGTCAATATGAGCCTTTTAACTTATGTATGTATGATTAGGACGTATAGCAAGAAGCTGAATGTGGATCAGATACTAAAATATACAGATAACTAACATTTCTGCATATATCTGATGATAAAGCAAAGTAATCTAGACGTTTCATGTAGGAAAGACATATAGGGTCCAATAGGAAGATCAATAGATTTCCTAGTACAAAGTTGTTATGCTAGAAGATACCTTTAGCTACAGGTCAACACATGGATCTTGAATTTTGCAGATTTTTTCTTTTACTTATTGTATTACTGTAGCTTGACCATACAGCTTCTAAACAATTTCCACAATATTTTAGATATACTAATCACGTAACTTACATCCTGCATGGTGACAAGAATTTAAATTCAATTCACATATGGAGGGCTCTAGAAATGAGAATAACCTGGGATTTAAAGCCTGGCTGAAATATAAAATTCTTGTCTTTGCCTGGTTCTGAAAATAGCTCCAGAAATCATAATTTCCTAGACTCTCTCCACATGGAAGCTAATTGAATAAATCTGTTTTAATAATTCTGGGGCTTTCAAATAAGAATTTTGTTTTTACAAAATGAAAGCTGCCTAAAGAAGTTGTATGAAGGATCTATTTGATAAGTACAAAATACCAGGCCTGGAACCTCATGCTGCTTTGAGACTCATTTTGCATATGCTGTGGTCCTGTTAACCTAATAGCTGAAGTGCAGGGAAAACATAGTAAGTTGTAAAGAAGCTTGAATCAATTATTGCCTCTAGACAAATGTTACATCTCAGGCAGATTTCAGTTTTTGACTTTGTGAACAGGTTCCTCTGACTATATGCTGTGCCGTCTGAAGTTTCTTACTTCAGTGAGAAGTCATTTTGGCTAACAAAATATGCTTATTATGCTTAAGTCTGTGTGTTTGCTTCTAAACTAAACATGGGTAAAATAGTGAGATTAAAAAGCATAGCAGAAATAACTGGTTAATTGTAATTAACTATAATTGTAATGAACTATCTAGCTGCATGAAGATCTTCCCTAGATCACAGCGTATGAAAATACGTAGTGCTTTCAATATATATTCAGTCAAGTGAAGTCTTCAATTGGAAAATAAATGTTTCTATGTGGCCTTATAAGGCTCAGTTTTGTTTGGACTGTGAACGGACCTTTGGCATGATTTTAAGCTGTGTTTAAACTGGTTTAAATTGTGGTGACCTCAGAAGTAACAGAATATCTACAGTATGCTCTATGGGTCAGACTTACTGTCCTAACCCTGATATGCTCTGTGTCATTCTTGGAGCCGATGGGACTCTCTTTTGCCAGCTTGTGCTTCAGGACCAGTAGATTAACAACACTGAATACAGGCAAATGTAATGCCTCTGATGCTAATAATTAGCAGAAACTGAGATGAAAAGACTTTAGGTTTCATAAGCAATTACTGCAGTTTCCTATAACCAGCACTGCAGGAACTGGCACTTTTTCCTCAAGATGGTTCTATATTTTTTCCAAATGTGTAGCACAAGCAAGACGAGAATAGAGAAAGGAGGAACTGGGTGCCAGGTTACTGGGAGGTAAAGGAGGTTACTGGGTGCACGTACATTTACTTTTGTACTATTAGAAGATTTAGAAGTGTAGCAAGTCTGGTAACATAAGTAAAAGTGATTGATAACCTAGTTTGTAGAGGGGGCCTTGAAGGAGGCAAAAGCCATAAAAAAGACCAAATTAATAAAGGATGTGTATGGAGTATTTGTGATTATTATACGCCCAAACCTGAGGTTTAGGAGAGATCTGCAATACAGTTTCTGTGTGAGCTCCCACATTTCCAGAGACTACAGAATCTTAAAATCTGTCAAATCAGCATCTGTATTTCACAGTATATACTCATGGGAAATTTCAGTTCTTTTCCAAAAGAAAAAAAGACAGCTGCCATGATCACTGCTTTGATGTTTGTAAAAAAAGTGGAGTGGTCAAGGATTTCTGAAAGAAGATTATTAAAATCACATACACTCAAGTGAAGTCTTGCCAAGCTACATTTACTATGCACGATAAATTTGATTTGCAAAAATGTGGAATATAGATGACTAGATTAATGAATTAAAAGAACAGAGCTTGCTCTCTGTCTTTTGCTCATTTTCTGTCTCACAGGAAGAATAAATTATATTCTGTCTACTTATTGGAATAATTAAAATTTTGAAGAGCATGCAAGTACAGTATTGAATAGTTACTCATCAGTTTGCTATTTTGCTGAACTTTCCTTATCACAAAGTCAACATCAGTCTCTGCACCTAGTCATTAAGAAGAAATAAATGTCCCATTCAAGCCGTAATTTTTGCTACCTTTCCCTCTGATTTAAAGAGTAGGTTCAAACTGGGATTTTTTAATTACTTATATCTTTTTTTCCATTTCTTGCTTCATCGCAGTTATTCTTTTCACTAAATTTGAGTCTTGAATCAGTTTTGCAGCTGTCAGTGAATATTTAGAGTTTTGTCTGTGAAATCTGTGGGGGGAAGGCATCTCACACAAAGGAAGTATCTGGTGAGAGGTCTTCATCCATGGCACGGCCAAGCCTGTGAGATCCTTTCTTATGATTTCTGTGGGCACACAAGTGGGGACAGAACAGCCACCGCTCATTTCCGGTAACAGGCAACTACACTTTGAGTGGAGATAATAGTGGATACAATCACCCTCCAGAAAAAAAGTACATGCTGAGGCATATTTGATTGTGTGAGAAAGAAGCGGGACAATCAGCAAAAAAAAGAAAACAGACCAAATAAAAAAAAAGTGTATGTTGCATGACACTAAGCAAAAGAGAGATTTACGGGGCAGGCAGAAAAGGGGCTTGGTGACAAGGAGCAAGACACTTTATTGCGCCGTTTGATTCCACGTATGGGGCTCCAAAGCAGATGTAGTCTTGATGGAGAGGAAGAAGCGATTCCTCCTCTCCGGTCGTAGGGAGGTCATGTTTTACTGGATGGGCCAGTGGAAGGAGGACTGCAGGTCTAACTAGTTTCCCTACTAAATCGGTGTCGTGAAGGGAACACGAGTCCTTTCATTTTTGTTGTTACTGTTGTGAATAAATGGGACGACATATAAGAAATACCTGATGACTTTATCAACTTCTCTTTCTGGTGAAAACAGCCTATAGGACTGCAAACCCTGGCTGATAGTACAGGGCAGGTGACAATCTCTCTCTCTAGATTCTATGTGTATTCATATAAAATATTGCTCCTCTGAGATGGTCCCTCTGCAAAACTCTGTCAGTTCAGATTAGCCTTCTAAACTTTAGAGCTTAACAGCACTTAATTTACTTAACAGTAAATCATCTGTCTTGCAAAGGCACTTACATGGAAGAGCTGAGTATCCCCAAAAATCAGGCCATTTCATTTTACTGGCTATATATGGATGCAGCAACTTAAATCAGGCATACAGAGATGTTAGCAGTGGGATTTGCTAAAGATTGACTGCTGCTTGGTTATTAGAGCATGGTCCGAACACTTGTTTTGTGCCAGGAAAAAATACGATGGCAATACTTCAGTAGCCAAATGGACAGAATGACCTTTTTGAAATGGTTCTGGCATGGGATGGGGCTGACGCAGCAGCATCAGTGCAGGCAAGTGGATACTGAGAAACTCAGGGGTTCAGCTGATGCAGAGGGTAATTTTCAGCTAAGAAAGGTGAACTCTAGATTAGGTAAACCCATATGGCCACCCCACAGCCCTGAAGGAGAAGTGTGGGGAGCTGGCGTGGGCAGGCCGATGGTGATGAGGGTATAGGGCTGAGAGCAGGGGTCAGGCGACACTGAGCATGTGCTGAGCCAGTCATCGGCAGCCTCTGAATGATAGAGCACGTAGCTTTCCGACACAAGGGTGATGCGCTCGAGGGAGCTGGGATCCTCCGCCTTTCAAAAGTAGCTCTCTCAAGCTACAGCTTTCGAAGTTTGCAACCCAGTGCCAGCTTGGCTGTGTGGCACGCGAAATCTGTGTCTTCTATGCTGCGGGCTGCTGGCTCTGCTCCCAGGCCACTTGCCCCGGGATGAATATCTAGGTTCTTCCCCTAAAGTTGGCACAGTTGCTCCCCGTGGGCTTGGTCTTGCGTTGAGCAGCCAGTGAGAAGGTCCGCAGCATTCACAGATACTCGTTCATCTTCCCGCAGAGCTCTGAACATCGCTGAAATACCTTCTTTTTCAGTGCACGGGAGAAGATCGTATGGGCACGGGCTGGTGCCTGCCAGCAACTGTGCCTGCATTTGCAGCCAGGAAAATAAGACCTGTTGAATCTTTGCTGTGCAGCGTGTAGGCTGCCGGCATGCTCCAACCAGGCCCCAGGGACAGAGGGCAACTGCTGGGCTCAGGATTCTGCAGACGGGACCTATCTGCTCTGCTCCCCCCGGCTCGCCTCTGGCTGGTGGTACAAGTTATCTCCCACCCAGCCGTCGCGCTGTACTAACCGCAGATGCTGCTAACCGCTGTGAGCTCCCCGGGGCGTAAGGAGGAACGGTGCCTGTCTTTTCGCAGTTCTAAGGTAGTTGCTGTGACAAGCTACTATGAGGAGAAGAGAAGCGTGATCCTGCTCATTTAAGTAATTGCAGCCTGAAATAATTAAACCTTAATTTAGTGAGTTGTTCTAACTTGCTCCGGCTCACGGTCTTGAGTGCTCAAGCAATACCAGCCAAGCTGTGATTTGATTTGGACAATTAACAGATTGCTTATTTACCAAACAAGGGCTTGTGCCTTGCTTGAGGGGTGGGATTCTGCTTTCAGTGAAATCAGTAAAAGTTTTGTTGTTTTTTTTTCTCTGAAAGGTTTGATTTTAAATAGTGACAGTTCATTGGTAGGAGAATAGTTGCTTTGTGTTAACATTGCTGTAACAGCTGCAAGCCCCAGATAGTTCCATTGTATTGACTCCTTCACTGTCACTGCTCAGCCTACATGTTTGCAGACAAGAAACATCTGAAGGGGGAGGTACTTTGAAATTACTTCCAGAATTCATGGCTGCCTCTCTCTGATGAGCAGACTTGGAACCAGACGACTCAGCTCTGCACCTCGATGGCTGTGTTACAGCTGAGGCCACAGACGTCCGCCTCAGCTTTTGGAGATGGTGCCCGCTCCTCCCTGGCATTGACTTACAAGCTGGTATTACTTTAATTTAGTCACATCACTGGCATGGTACTCTGTGATCTCTGTTTTCCATCTGCGGAAGGGCTCACTCCATTTAGAGGAGAGAACAGCATCCACAGTCATTGGGCTGGCAATGAGAAACAGAGGCTAAGGTGGTAACAGTAATTAAAACAGGGCTAGGGCACAGGTTCCAGCACTGGCACAGGATTGTCCAGACCGACTGTTAGCACAATCCCAGCACGGGTCTTGACATGCACCAACTACCTCTCCTCCGAGGAATGCCCAGGTACAGCCTGGATGACAGCGTCTGTCAGGGACTGTTCCTAAAAACTCAGTGCTAGCAGGGGAGGAAGCCGTACAGATGCAAGGTGTTCTCTGCCGGTTAGCCTCAGCGCCCTGGTCCATTTTACTCACTGATACAGACAAAGCTGGAGACGCCAAACATCTGATCCCTTTTTCCCCGAGTCTGAGAAGGAAAAGCATCTGTAGGATACCTTAGCCTTGGTACGCTAATGACAGAGCTGCCCAGGAGCTTTTCTAGTCTGAGATTTTAGAGATTTCTTTTGTAATAATTGCTTAGGCTATGTACAGTTTTATGCCGGGACTGGATGATGCCTTTTCTTCCAGAGGCTCTGTAGAAAGTTTGCAGCCATTTAAAGAACTATATGCTACTTTTTGTGTACTGCAGGTACAGTATATCCCCGGTAAAGCAATAATGGCTGGCAAACGTGTACACCTCCTGAGAGCCATCCATCTAATCAGAGTCAATCTGCAGCTTTGCCATAAATTACATAGCAACAAAAGCTATAAGGCATTGTTTTATTCATTGAAAAGGAAAATATCTCTTAGTCTGGCTGGATTATCTTTAATGCCTTTGAAATTTAGCAGAGCAATTTTCTTCATGCTCTGGGAATTCACAGTGAGGGATTAGTGCAGCTAATGAACCACTTTCAAGGAGTCTAAACTTAGCTAAAGCTTGTTCATGAATCCCTTTGATAATCAGGAACATCAGCAAAAGAACAAGGTTGAAAAGACAAAAGCCTACAGCTTGACTTTACACTATGTACAAATTAGGGATGAATTTGGTCTTTTAAGTAAAAGGGTATAGTTAAGTATAGTTATAGTAAGTATAGTTAGATTTACACTTCCCTTTACCTCTCATCACCTCACTTCTGTCAGTACCATTTGAATGGTGTTGATTTGTGATGCCACTGCTTTATACACCAGCCTGGCTGGATTTCATCTTCATTTCCATACGTTGCCATTGCCATGTCCTGTCTTTGAACTGAAATGTTTGCAATTTGTCCTGCTGCAGCTTCTCCCCTTGCCTGCTGATGCACAACCCAGCAGATACTCTTCCATTCTTCCTGGTTAATGGAGAATGAAATGTTTTGGCTCTTCTCCTCAGCAGACCAAGCACCTGTGTTTGTTTGCAGGTAATAGGAACTTGAAGCCACGCTGCTCCATGAGCTCCATCCGGATTTCATCGAAAACTGGGGATGGGCAGCACTTCACTAGGCTGAGCCTTAGAAGCTGGCAATGCCTACTCGCAATGAACAGACTGTAAAAGGGCTCTACTTAAAGGAAAGCCACACTCCTGAGCAGATTGTCTTTAATGTGTCTTCTTTATAGAAAGAGTTACAACTGCTTTATTGTTGTGGTGGTGGTTTTTTCATTTGGTTTGGTTTGTTTTTTTGGGTTTTTTTTTGAGGAATTGCTCCACTGCTATTGTACTGATTAAATGTGTCTATTTTTTAAGCAATCTGAATTGCCTTCACTCCCAGCTGCTGCACAATGTAACTGTAATAGTGCGCATTGTTTTACAAAGATGGCTTCATTTTTATGGTAGGTTATATGGTAATGAGTTGTTTGTCAGAGAAATTTAACTGTAAAAGCAACAGTATATGCACAGATTGAAGTAATAAAATTTGTGATCATGTTAATACTGCTTTTCTATTTTACGATGTAGTCAATCTGTCTTTCTCTTAGAGATAAAAAGCCAGGTTTGATGACTACTAAACAAAAGAACAGATGTTCCCTGCTCGAAGTTGAGCGTACAGAGTGTAAAACTGTTTTATATGACCTAGTGAGAGCCCTCTGGAAAGGATGTATTCATAAAATATTTTGGATCTGGAAAAGCAGAAAGGAATTATGAGACCAATTATTTTAAGTTTCAGCACTTAAGCACAATCCAATATTTGGCTATAAACTGTTTGATCACCTCTCTGAAATTTTTCAGTCTCTTGCTAATAGGAAGACGGTCTCCCTGAGCAATCGTAGCAAGAGCAGGATAGCTGCCTTAGAATGGGATGTGGTACAAGTGAGAAATCTACAGAAAACTTTTTTCCTAGAACTTGTTTTCATAGCTAGATATTACAGATATAGCAGAAAAGCTATCTGGGAATCAGCACTGAGAATTAGAGCAAAAAGAACCGTTCGGGCAAATATCAGCAAACTTTCTGGTGGTATTGTAGCACTTTTTCAGTAAATGGTTTGTGCGTTAGAGGAAGGGTATCACCAGGTCATTCTCAGCCAGCTGTTGCTGGTCAGTCACACGGCTCTGGAGCGAGGCATAGGGGACAGGGCTCCCATGGAAATACAAAAATTCACGCAGTGCAGCCATCCCCATCTCAGCATGTTCTCTAAGCTCCCTTTGCTGTCAACAGAGAGAAATACACCCTCTGGAAAAGCAGGCATCCCTTAAAGTCCCCAAGGAAGAACAAGAACCTTCAGAAAACGATGATCTCATCTTGCCTAATGTAGGCTGACGATGAGTGTTTATCACCTCCCACTGTACCTCTCTGGTGACTAGAAGAGAAACCTCCGGTGGCTAAGTTAGTAGATAACTAAGACCAGGTGAAATGACTCCTATTCAAGCACTGGTGGGATTGCGTTCACGTACAGAGTACAGTACATCTTATTTCCCTTCCAGGCGTATAAACACTTCTAACCACTTATGCTACATCCAAATGAAAGGGTGCCATGCCACACCATAGTTGTAGAAATATTAGCATTATTGAAGCTCTCCAGCACTTAAAACACTTTTAAAGCTTTCCTGCACCTGTTTTTCCAGCTTAAGAACTCTCTCGTAAGAGCAAGCAGTTTCCCCTTACACTCTTTCTTACCTTTTCTCTTCATCTCTCCACTCTTCTCTCTGATGGTAGCTTTAGACTGTAGTTTAATTGCTGCCTGGCCAGCATTGTATTGATGTAAGGTTTTGGAATGAAATGTTAATACTGTTTTATTTCATTGAGAATGGCTGACTAAACAAGTTAGTGTTTGTAACATAGGGTGAATGCACTTAGTTTTTGGTCAAAAATGTAATTTTAGAAGTCTTTACCCTTATACATTTTCAAATCAGCCAAGATCACAGCTTTTGAAAAAATTCAAAGGAGACAAAGGCAGACCAAAATAAAACAAACCCCAAAGTGTCTTCTCCATGAAGGAGAAATTAAAGTAGCTTTTCTACATCTCAGAACTCTATATGATTATTATTAATGTAGCTGATAAAAGCAGTCCTCACAGAAATTACTTAAACAGTGCCAGAAATTAATTCTGATAAATGGTAAATGATCCCCCAAAATGCTTTTTTGTGATCTGTGTAGAAACCTGAATGCATTTTTGTCCCTGATTTGCCCATTTCTTGTTCAGAAGACATGGAGTGCTGAGGAGAGCAGCAGACTCGGGCACAGGGGATGGGGGTGTCTAACCACGCAAGGTGGAAGCCATTCCATATGTGGTGCTGACATGTTCGCCCTGGTGATCTACATATTTAAAAAATACTTACCTGGGTTGGTGATACGTTGTAGACAAAAACCTGATAAATGTGGTTGCAACTTATATGAATCCTGTGCAGCAGCTTTCATCAGTGTTCTCCAGTACCTGCTTTCTCTTCCAGCTAAATTAAGTCCCACTAATGCTTGGATTTGTCAAAATACAGTAGGTCTGGATAAAACTGAGGGAGTAGGGAAGAGAAATAAAACCACAAATGTTTCATTGTCTTACATCACCAAAAACACATAAAGCAATTTTTCATTATATACTGAATTTGAAAAAAGGCCACTTTCTCTCAACTTGGAAAACGTATCTAATGCCCAATTCCTTTAGAAAGAGGTATGGGAAAGAGCATGTGTGATTGCATACTTGCCTACACAAGGCTCCTCCCTTGAGCAAGACGTTTCGATTGTCTGCCACCTAGAGAAAACTGTGACCTCTTGTTTGCTTTAGGCATTGCTGAGTGTTTTCTTCTGCCTCTCGACTGTTTCATCAATGCTGGATCTGAACTCAGGTTTTGGTTTGCATGCGGAGGCATGGAAAGCCTGGTCCTCGTTGTGGTAACAGGCACTGAAGTTCAGCCTTCTTCAGTAGTGGGCCCCGAGTTAATTTCTGTAGAGGTTTGTTACGGAAAATTATTCCAGGCTTTTGGCCTCCAGATCTGAAGTCACCTTCATACCCATAACATGATATACTGCAGGTTTTAGGTGGCACAAAATGTCTTCCCTTGCAATTCGAACAACTCGGGTCCAGTGTTGCGTATACGGCTTTTTCTACGGTTACCTAGAGACTGAGTGAAAAGAAATATGTGCCCTTTACTGAGCTTACCTGACAAGGAGAGGAATTGGACTCTTGCATTGTTTGGTACTAACTGATGAATGATGCTCGTTCTTACTTCTAATTTATTCCTAAAACAAGAAGGGTAACTTTGATTTGTGCAGTTTACAGATTATTGGCATGTTATGTTTTAATTGTTTATCCAACTGATAAGAATATCCAAAATAAATATACCAAATGCATAAAATGAGGAGGAAATCTCACATTTCATACTAATTTTATTTATACATGGCATATATATTTACATGCCACCAAAATTAAACAGTAGACGTAATTAGGTATGTATCATGTATTAAGAAAAATATTTTCTGATAAATTGCTGACAAAATTTTTTTGGGGTGGAGAGCGTGTAACAGTTATTTAAAAACACATAGTCTATAAATTCCATCAAAATGCCTATCTACAAACATCATGCTGTGTATTTACTGAAAATTCAAGAGAGTTTGACAAGCTGTAGTTTACTTTTAACATAAATGCCTCCCCAAATTTAATCACTCAATGAATAGACTCCTGTAAAATATAAGTGACGAAGCCTATAGGTATTATGTGACAGCTTTTATGTTTTTTTTTCTTTGATTTTACTCTCTTATCTTCCGCAAGTCAACCTTTGAGTAATAGACCAATGTATTTGTATTATCAGTTTTTAGTAGTAGCCAATGGTCTAAGGTTATAAGCATGCCAAGCTTCATAGGGAGAGACAATATCTTCTATCTGATTAATTTAATGAGAAAACTAGACTGGCTTTCAGTGGCACAGACTATATCTGAACAGTCAGGTACCTGAGTATTTGTCCAGTTTTCTTCCAGCAGTTCCTACCTTGCACTGCCTGTGTCCTGTTGATTCTTGTTCTAGTAGCACAGTCAACACAAACAAAGACTTGTTTTCAACTTTTGCCTTTGTCTCAAAAATATTTACTGGAAGAAGTAACCACAGGAAGGTTACTATGGATGGGGTATTACGTGTTACAGATAACTTTTGTACAGCAAATGATTAAAAAAAAAAAAAAAGAAATTCAATATGTTCTCTTTTGAGAACGTAAGCCCAATTTTCCAAATAAAATCCTGGCCACCCTGACATCAGTTCTGGCATTTGCTGCAGTACAGCTAGGATTTCACCTTTCATCTGTGAGGCTTGTTTAGTTAATTACCAGTCCCTGAAGACTGGGATCTTATGTTCAGGAAGAGAACAGCCTGCTGGTGTCATGGCAATTGTACCAACAGTCATTTACACATACAGCTTTGTGAGTTTATGAAGTATGTATAACTACAGCTCTAATCTTGAAGCACTAACCCTATAGTTAATTACGCGTGGCAAGTCATATAACTGTTGTACAAGTAGTATAATACCTGAGGCTGTGCTCTAGTAAGTTCTAACTCGTACAGATCCCCCTGACCTCCCTCTGATTATAAATGGATATTAAGGTATAAAGTATAAATGTGCCCTGCAGACCTACAGCTTGAATTTGGAGTAACTGTACATAGTGTTCATCTTAATGTGCACTGATTTAGGTTGTTTAATGCTGATTTTAGAACTATTAATGAAAATACAAATGAATGAGTTTTTCTGGAAGAGAAGGATTGTTAATAGGGAGTTATGTTTTCTGTGAAACCCTCCTCACATTTCTGCATCAAGTTGAATTCTTATCCACCCATCCTGCATCTTGGCATTTTTAGCTGTAAGAACAGGAAAATAAAGTACCTAAAAGTGGTAAGAAAATGGCAAGAAAACATCTTATCTCCAAACTATTAGGCTGTTATCCTTTATGAGTAATCTTTCATCAATTTTTGAGCAAGTAGCACTGTAAAAGGAATCCTGGAAAGAAGAAATAGCTTGACTGACAGACTGTGCAGACTATTTACATTATGGGGAATGACTAGAAGTCCTGGAACTGTATGTATTTATTTCTTGAACTATGTAATATGTTAATCCACAGTGGAGAATAAAAAGTCTCCTTTACAGTACTTAAAGGTAACTCAAATCTTTTCCTGTGTCTCTCTAGATAGTAGTAAAGAATTTCTGAAACTGTGGCTGTCTGCAGCAAATTTCCGAATGATTTCAAAGACAGAATTTTCAATCAAAAATCTCGACATAGAGCAAGAACAGACAGACACTCAATTAGAAAATCCAGTGGGTACACAGCAAGTTACTTATGCAGGTGTGTTAATTCAGCAAAGACTTCAGCACATGCCTTAATCTCATATGGTAACTACATAGCAAAATGAAGGTGACAGCCTGGATTAAAATTAATCTACACTGAAGTTTATTTTACTAGCAGAAGAGAGGCTACCTGTAAAAGTGTGATATGGGCTAGCAAGCAGAATGCAAGCCGCCTGTGGACTTTGAACATGGTGTATTTGCATCCCTAATTCCTCTGATGGCTGTATTGCTATAATTCTCTGTTGTATAGCTTAAGGGCAGCACAATTATGTCTACCCTTCATTGCACTATACAGCCTCTCTTTCATGTGGTTTAGGTCAAAACTTAAATTTATGGACATAATTGCTTGGCTGAGCATGTCCTCATTTTCCGTGGAAGAGAAACAGAGGCAGCAGAATCTGCTCCGCGCTGGCTGTCAGCACACCCCAGCTCCGCACACGTACTTCAGAAAAGTGAACTGCTATGTCTGTACTGAAACGTCAACATTTCTGCTAATTTTAGTGTGTGAAGTCAAATACTCTTTAAACGTCTTGTATGAAAGAAAAAATAAACTCTTCCTGGGCTGGGGCTATGGACACAGTTTTGGCTTCTGAATTTGTGTGCTGGACAGACAGCACATAGTGAGTGTCTCTTGGCTTAACGTTTCAAACACCATGTGCTCCCTGAAACTGGTAAACAAAGAAAAAGTGAAGAGAGCTCAAAAAAATTAAAACATAAGTACGCACAGAAGCAAAATGAAAGGCAGATTGGTTTCTTCAAGGCCTGAAGAAAGAAGACAAATTACTTTTATTTGCGGTTTCTTAAAATAAAAACTGGTTTATTTGCTTCTTCCACTTGCGTATTGTGGAAACAGATTACAAAACAAAGGAAAAGCCATAAAAGCTGTTTGTGACTGGGATTTATTACCCATTATTAACAGTTTGTTCTTCTGTGTAAAGAAGAGGACTCTTTAGAGAGGATAATAATAATTTCTGACCTTTTGCACTTTTGGGGATGGATGGCAGGTTTTGGGTATTTCTTCTTGACTTTTTGCTCCGTTATGGTTCTCCTGAAGATGCGACTTTATAAAAGAGAGATCTAATTTCCATCTAACACAGGGTCAGCAACACAGCTATAGGAGGGTACTGTGATTTGTGCTGTGCCTCCGATCCATAACCAAAGGTTTTTGCAGTGCGGCACGGTGACCAGTATGACTTTCTCCCCTCTGATTAATGGGTCTCGCCCCAATGTTGGCTCGTGTAGAGTTGATGTAGCTGTCTCTGGACCTGTGGCAGAAATTGGCCCAAGATGCCCCCAGGTACCCGCAAGAAGAGCATATTAGCCATGGTGGCAGTGCACTGTGCCGAGCTCCCATCTGTCAGCGTGAAGCTTGGCCAGTGGATTTGGCCACCCCTGGAGGGCAGGCAGCTCCCATCCGGAGCTGGCCCTGTGGTAGATGGGGAACGATGGTGTCCTTCCAAGACAGGTGCAGCACTTTGTACGTATGAAAGCATTACGTAATGCCTTACCAAAATTTTGGAGTGTGTTTTGGAGTATGGGTCTCTCATCTTTAAAAGCTTGGTTCTGTGTAGGTTCTTCTTTAAGCACTTTTGTAAATCTGGACCATAATCATTTACCCATTTACGACAGTCACGTAGCTTAAGATGAAGCAAGTTTTACCTACAAGTATTTGGTTAGGAGCCACTGGAGAAATCTACTCGTCATATCTTGACATCTAATTTCACCCACTTGTAAAGAAACACAGATGGGTCACTTGCAATTTAAATTTGAGGACGACCTACATTTACAATGACAGCGAGCTGTGACTGTAAAAAAAAATCAGCAGATATCCAAAATAGGTTTTAAAAAAGCAAAGAGGAAGATGTCACGGTTCTTTGGTGATGGGTGAAAGGGAGAAGTCGGTTGTTATGCTATGTGAAGTGACAGCTGGATTAAGTACGGAAGGACACTTTCTGCTGTTTACATCCAGGTGATATAATGTTCATGTGAAACCCTCGAGTAAAATTTTCCCCGCAAAGCTGAGATTCATAAATTACTCACTGAAAGTTTGGATTTGCTTTCACTGCATCAGAGACAGAAAAATCTAAAGCCAGTCCCTGAAGAATTAAAGTGTTAAACCAGCCAAGTCCCTCAAATATGCAGCATATCCACGTGCTGGTTTAAAATTTCACTCTTCGCAGCATAGATATGAAACCTTCCTCTGAAGTCAGTGGAGTTGTTCTCAGTTATAACAATGGAAAAGAAAGCACAATATAACTCACTGTCTGGGGAAAAAAAAAAAAAAACTTGGTACAACTGAGGCACAGAAAGTGTTTTATTATTTTGTCTAAGTAATATCTTGACATTGCATTGTTATTTGAAAATTGCTCCAAAACTTGCTGTTTCTTGAGTCTGTGACAGCACCTGCAGGGCTGACATATGTGCAGTGAATGAGACATCTGGTCTGGAACAAAGCTGTCTTTTAGCCCGAAATAAACGTCACTTGTTCTTCAACCACAAACAGCAGACAGAGCTAGGGATGAAAGCCAGGTGAATGTTTCACAGTGCATATCAGAAGCGATTATAATAATAAGAGCTTACAGGGCATGTGATTTAATTGCCTCTGCAGAATCCAAGGTGTTTGTCTGCTTTTTGTTTTTACAGAGACCTCACTGGGTTAACCAGGTTTGTTTTACTAGCTGAAGGTGATGTTGCAGCCCACCTCACGAAGCCACGCGCGGCAGTGTCTGCGTAAAGGCTCCTTTCTCCTTGCCCGGCTGCCCACCTTCGGCAGACGGGAGCGGGAGAATGTGGTGTGGTCTCCGAAGGACGGCCAGGACAGCCGACTCCGTCGAGCACGTGGGGCTGGAGAGCAGGAGAGGTGCCGCAGTGGCAGGGCAGCCTTCGCCTTGTCTGCGAAATGATTAGGAGGGAACGAACCACGCGAGCCTCTCGGTGTGTGGGGTTTGGCAGGACTGTTGAGAGTCGAAGGGGATAAAACGAGACAACCCTTGATATTCTAGTCCTTGGCACCCTTTGCAAGGGCACGATATGAATACACGGGGATGTGGCAAAGTCAGTGTTCAGCCCCGGGCCTGCCAGACATTTTCATTGCACCTAAAATCTATAAAAGTGACAGGGTTTGAGTGTAAAAATTTGGAATAGGTCCAGTAGTTGAAACATTTTTGGATGCTTTGCAAATTAGAAACAATTGGCAACCTTGCTGGCAAAAATGTGGTTGCTTTGTGAACTGTGTAATTTCTGATAATACAGGCGAGAAATACTGGTTTATATCCTGGAGGACTGTTCTTTAAAAAGAAAATATCCCTCTCCTCATCCCCAACTTTTCTTCTGGCATGGCAATGTGATCACTGTATGGCAGAATTGGGTGCACAACAGGGAAGAAACACTTAGTGGTCCACCAGTTGCTTGCTTGCAGTGGGAGGAGGGTGATGGCTTGTTTGGGACTGAATTTGAGTTCTGTTCAGAGTTTGGGCTTCTGACTTCATACAGCCTCTTAGAAAGGTAGTAAAAATTTAATTCCTTTTTAGACACTGACTCTTGGGAAGGTCATTTCAGGGCTGGGTGTAGTAGATGGTTTTTACTGACAGAAATATTTTTGCAGTCTTCAGTGCAGCGTGTACCTAATGGGCTTAATATATCTGGGAAGTATCAGACCTACTATGCATGCATTGATTCTTCATAGTAAGTTAGACCTCCTGAGCATGTCAAACACACAGCAGAAACACAGATCATCTATGAAGTCCATGCACTAAAGTCAAGCCCATTCCATTCCCGAAGAGTCAGGCTTTTGAATGTGTACTGAAGAGCAACCTTCCTCCACCACGAACATCTCCATGGCTTCTGGATGCTGGGCAAGCCAGGAGTCATGGACAAAAGCAGCGTGTGGTAGCATTTCTGCCCAGGTGGCATTTCTGAGTTGGAGAACCGAAAGTGGCAAAAGAGATCCTCTTGGAGAGAATCACTGTGGGAGAGAGGCAGAAGGTGGGACCAAAAGGGTGCCATGAGAGGCTGCCTGCAGATCTTAAGAGGAAGAAATTCTGTGGAAGAGGACTTTTTTTCATGTTATTTCAAACTAGTCATGATAATTGCTTGGACAAATTTACCTGGACAAAGAAAGCCTGCCTTTTTCAGGGATGGCAAATCCAGGTAGAAGTCCCATGTTTTGCTTTCAAAAAGCTCAATAGATATATTGGCCTGCTGCAGGGACAGCATATGCACAACTGAGCAGGAGATAACAGGATTTTTGCTTGAATTTCCACTACAAACCACAGAAGGTTTTCAGCACAAATATTTCACTGATCTGCAAATACACTGTGGTTCATTATTAAAGCTGACTTCTCTATTAAATTCTCAAAGTACTTTTTACAAGGTTGCCACTAGCATCACCTAAGACACCATTAAAGGCAAACGAGACCTGCCTAGAATAAATGTCTTTATGTAAGACCAAAGGAAAAAGGGTGAAAAGAACAGGAAATCATTAGAACAGATTAGCATGACTAGTGTGACTTTCTGCCTCAGAAGGTCAACAGTGTTGACTTCATGTTATTTATGTTCAAATTTTACAGGATTTGAGGAGAGTGTGAAAGGTCCTCCCCAGACAACCATATACCGTTTTTCATTAGTCTTATTTTCAGCCTTGTGGTACGGCTTTCATTCCCTGATGATCTTCTGTTGTCACCTACTGTTGGAGCTGGCACGGTTTTAAGAAAACAAAAGTCCTCGGTAGGATGCCCATGTGGAATGAATTTAATAACTGCTCTTACCTTTAGTGTTCTTCTAAATACAGAGAGTTCCCAAAGTAGCCCTGAGGGGCATTTTCCCCACGGTGCCTGTTGCAGAAGACAGCTGTCAATACATATCTCAGACTTGTTCAACACGAGTAACCTTCTATGTTACTAACCAGCAGTTTAACACCGAGTGAAAGATTTCCGCCTCCTTTTCCCTGTATCCCAGGTACCAGAAAACAAGAGCTCCTAAGGCTATAACATGAGTCACAGAGAAGCCAGTTTGGCCACAGTAAATTAAGCCTCATAATGGGGGCGTTGAACTGTGATGACAGCTACTGCTGGGTGATGTTAAACGTGTGAACAGTGCTGCAGGAGAGGGCTGGAGGAAACAAAGGGAAAACACGTTAAAATTTGCAGAGTCAGTCAGGTAAGGGCTGGAGAAAAATGTAGCGCAGAGGAAAAGGTTTGCAATAAATTCTGGCAAGACGTAGGCCATTTCTGCAGTCATACCTCTTTGTGTGGATGAAAGTTTGGAACCGAAGGCAGAGTCTCTACCAGGGAAACTGGCAAAAGGGCGCAGGAGAGAACGGCTGCCGAAAAAGCTGTACTCAGCCCAGATGTGCCCCCACTGCCTGTTATTACGGTGGCTCTCCCCTCATCCGGGCTTCCCTGACACAGAGCTAGAAAGACATTCCTATGTCCACCGAAACGAAATATCCATGCAGAGCAAGAATGAGTGTTTTTCAAAAATTGAAATGGTCTTAAATTGCAAAAGGCCTTTGCAGGATAAAAAAGGGATTTTGGCAGAGATTAAAGTGCCCATGAATGTTTTGAGAACAAAGTCTAAATAAATCCAGAGCTGAAACTGATTTTTGAAGTGTAACAATGAAAAGAAAACGTTAAACAGTTTGGTGGATATTTGTTTTTCCAAATATCTCGCCCCTTTATAAACAGTAGCAATACCGGTGTAAGAAACGTGTGATGCTCTTACTAGTTTTCAATTGAAAGAAAAAAAGTGTTTCATGTTTTTAGGTACAAGCACCAATGCATTTCAAGGGGTTTCTTTAAAAATGAAAGAAAATACAGATAAAAATAGGGCATGCATTTTTATTATGGAAATTCGGATATCATGTTTTATATTTTTTGAAAAAGCACAAACTAGTCGGAATTATTTTTGTTTATTTCATGGTTTGTGAGTTTTTGTGTACTAATATTCAAGCCTTCCTCCACAGCAGTGAGGACTGACAAAGCTGATGTTTATTATTTTAATGAGCTGAGATTTCCACATAATCACTTAACTTGAGGATCAGGATTTTAAGCACAACATTAGATGTTATGATACAGCTTATGTTATCTGATAACGTTATTTCCTTCACAAAACTTACCAGAGAGCTATTGCATGCTCTAGGAAGTCAAGTGAAGTGGCCTTACATGAGGGGGTCTTAACTAGCAAAGAGAAAAATTAGCTAAAAAAAGACCTGTTTTCCCATGGTTTCACAGCAGTAACATATCAATATCTCAACAGGAAAGGCAAACCCACGGACTAGATGGTCTTACCTCATTTAGAGCACGGTCTTGTGACTTAGAGAGAGAGGCATGGTAACAGCTTTTTCCAAACAGGAAAATATACCAATTTAATTGGCCTTCTTGTTCCATTTGAGCAAAGACTTGCGTGCCAGTGCAGCAGTTCAGTGATTTAGGTAAAGAGCTGTTGCTTGTTCACTTCCTATCAGTTGAGCCCTGATATGAGAGAAAACAGAAACAAACTCCTTTCTGGAAACTCCTAAGGAACCAGGGATTATTTTCATGAGGAGCCTGGCACGGGACTTAATGTCTACCAGATCCTGATGACTACTTGATGAATCCTGCATTTACTTATCGAGAGCTTAATTGAGTTGACACAAGAATATTCCATTTGCAGTGCAAACAAACGAGTTAAAAAAGCCTTAGTTAGACAGTCTTAGTGGAGTCAGCTAAACCTCGATCCTAGCAAAATGCAGATGTTCTCCTTCTGGTTTGTGTGATGCATAGGCAGCCTATTTTACTGAACAGCATGCCTTTTCTTATGCTTAGCAAAAAAAGCTACGCTGTTCTTGCAGCAGAGTTCAATATTATAGGTACGGGGAGAACAATTTTAACTCTGCACTCCAGTAATAACAACCACCTTGTCCACAGTGGTTTCCTCAGACCTACTGGAGATACCTTAGTCAAATGCTCTTAAAAAATTATATAAAATATAATAAAAATTTTAAAGCAAAACTTTAAAAATTGTAGATCCTTAAAATTAAGGAAAGAAGAAGCCTTTAATAAATATACAAATTTAAAACAATGATCAAATAGCTGTTGTAATCAGTAATAAGCCACAGAATTTAAGTTAGTTGTCTCTCCTTTTACATCTTCTGACATGGGCGTTGTTCATGGCCATTGCTACTATGGATCAGGTAATGAAAACAGAAACATCTCACCTGAGACAGGTGCCAGTTTTCAACTTTACAGATTTAGCTATGTAGCTTAACACTGAGACATTTTTCCAACGCACTTCCTAAGAAATACTGCCAGTGTGAACCCCGGCACCCTGCTTATTCTACAGCTGTGAATCGACTGAGAGAGTGCTGAAGGACCTACCTTATGTTGTTCGCCCCAAATAGCACCTCCAGAAGGCTATTCACCCTGGTGAGATGATTCAGTCTTGGTCATGTGTGAGTACAGCTCCCCCATCCCCATGAGGGTCTCCAGGGCTACCCCTCCCCTGCGACAACCGCATCTGAGCAGCTGGGCTGTCGGGTAATGCCCCGGAGGAGATGGATGATGCCAGGCGTAGTCCCCGAGTCCCTTGCAGAGCCTCAGCCCCAGCGTGCAGAGGTCACCAGGTCCATATATCTTTGCAGGACCAAACCTTTCAGTGTACATCTACCCTTATCATCCTCCCTGCCTTTCAATTCTCTTCCATCTGTGGCTGATTTGTTCCTGCAAGCTCTCTGGGAAGCATATTCCTCTGCACCCGCCAGGCTTGTTTTTCAAGGTCATTTTACCCACAGAAAGTGATGTTTCTGCTGTTTTTCCCAAGAGGGAAAAAAAAAAAAAAAAGCATCATTACACTACATTCAGACCACTGTCCAGATTTATGATCACGGAAAGTCGTTTTGACACTGTGGTTTCTGAGTGAGGCTGTGTTATCAATCTGTAGAAGGGGAAAGACAGTGTTTGCTCTCTTACCTTGCTGTCAGCTTACTACCTCACATATCAATGTTATGACTGCAGTTCAGTTCATATTTGTGAAGCCCTGGCAGAATGTAAAGCGCTCTAGAAGTGCTGAAGATTAATATTATTGTGCCCTGAAGAGCACACGGCTACTTCAGTAGGACAGGGCAGTCCAAACAGGTCTTGACAGTGCCTGGATAAGCAAACAACTAACGTCAAGCAACCCCTCACTGCATTTGTTTCTGCAAGCGAAGCACTGAGTGGTGTCTGGCTGAAGGTCATTCTTCTTTCTGCATGTGTTTCTCTAAAATACATTGGATCACGATACAACTTGCAGGAAGACAGCTAAAGAAGCTGACGTTATTCACGTTTCTTTACAGTCCTGATACCTCTCCGTGTTTATAGTAAGTGCAGAAAAGCTATACTTGCTGTGATTTCTTTTGATCTTCGACTGGCACCCGCTGCTGCAGGGACCTGGAGGCAGTGAATGAATGATGGTGCAGCAACAACCTACAGCGAGGTTAGAGATCATGGTGTTGATGGGCAAAGGCAGGTCTGTACTTCCCACTGCGCTTTCTTCAATCCCACCTCCATTCCTCATGGCGTCCGATTTGAGAAGGAACAGCTGTGAAAGATGAATAGCACTTCCAAGCTCACCTTTCTTGCTTGCCAGAAAGACTTCTGCAAGTGCACTGCACTCAGCATTTGAAGAAATGCATGTATTTTTAACTCGAGGAATCCTGGACGTGCTCGCACCTGGAATGCCCCACCTCATCTCACTGCTAAAATGGGCTTGTGCACTGTGTGCTGCCTAAACCACATCTCCCCCAGCAAGCCACAGGCACTTAGCCTGATTAGTGGTCTTTGAAATACAGTACAATGAGTAATACAGTCAGAAAGGAAGAAAGTAATTTGGAAAATAACAGAGAGAAGGAGAACAGTACTTTTTAAACACATAACTGCTGCATTCGCTTCTGCTTGACCTTATTAATCATGTTTAATAGCCAAAGACAGAAACAATCCAGATTTTCTCAACAGTTTCAGAGTAAACCACAATGCATGGAGGATTTTTTTCGGTTTGATTGCTTGCTTGAAAGAGTTTCGAAAAATGGCTTACCGCATCCTCATACCCACAACAGCCTTTTTTTCACACCCACTACAAGGCACGCATCGGCAGCGCAACCCGTGGTGCCTGAGTTCAGTGGAGGGGTGAGAAACTTGCCCAGACCGCCAGGCCCCAGCCCTATGTGCAGCCACTGGAGACAAGTAATCAAGGCATCCACTATAAGACTGGATTCATTCACCCTTATTAAAGCATCAAGAATTCAGCCCATGTTTAAGGTTTTTTCAAGGCTGTGGTGGATACACTGCTGACCTGTGGTGGATTTGTCTTCCCAAGCAATCTTGTTCCCCACTTTGCCTATGCCCAAAGCCAATTCTGAGTCATGGTGTGGGTATTTCTCTGAGAAGGATAGTTTAAATTTCCCCTATCAGCTTGACATTTTTAATTGCATAGCATGGTACAGAATTACTAGCCTGAGCATAATACGCCAAGTCAATAAGCCGTGTATTACATTTTTAACCTAAGGCTTCAGAAATCCATGTATTTTTGTAGGTGTGTTTCCCGTACGTGCTTTGAAGCCCAAGACACATATAGCTTAAGGGAACTGTATAATTTCTTCATTTTATACAGGCAGCCTTGTGAATGAATGGAACTTACAGCTTCGGTCCACACCTACAATAATTTTCCTGTGGCTGGGAAATGTTCCTTTTTTCAAGTACATGTGAGCATTAAATATCTCAGAGGAACAAACAATGACTCTACTTCATGGCTCGACTCCAAAGGAGAGACTTCTGACAACAGAGACTCTGCCCTGTGTTTACACCTGCAGAAGCGGTCCCCACATCTACTCTTTCTGTTGTAGGAGTCACTGACAGTTTGTGACATGAAGTGAATATGAAGCCAAGTAAATGTATTCTCTGCCCAAGAAAAAGAACGATCTGTGTTTTATTGCCTTGACTCTCAAATTAAAAAAAACATTACAGTTTTACCGAGATGTTTTCAGCTTGGCAGCCAAGTCCAGCATCATTGCCAAGACAGAAGTTGCCATCCTCCTAAACCTTTTGTCTGAGTGCAGATTCCTTGACCTCCATCGCTCCAAGCGAGCTGGCTTAGCAAGGCCCAGTCTATATTTTAAACCCTCCAGGCCAACCCTGGCTCATTTCAGCTTGGACGAGCGGGAGGTGAGAGGGCAGACACCCGCGCAGGCAGCCCCAGGCGAGGACCTGCTTCAGCAACGACGTGTTACACGGAGTCTCCCAAGCCGGAGCGCAGCGGGCAGACTTTGCCTGGGAGGAGGACCAGGGTGCATAATTTGTTCAGTGCTTCGGGGAATTAGCAAGTAAAAGCATCTGGGCGATCTCAGTCTAGCAAAGCATTCAAGTACTTGTTAAATTTTAATCAAATCAATAGCTTGTTGACTTTGGGAGGACTAGCGATGTGCCTCAATTTAAGACTGTGTTTAAGCGCTTGGCTGCATGCAGGTTTGAAATATTAATTGCTGCCCGGTTTTGTGTACGCTAACGCAGGTAAGTGTGGAGGAAACGGAAGGTGATACCACCCCTAACATGAATGCTACTAAACTTGTTTGGAAGAAACAGGTAATTGCTGTTCAAGCTGGAGAACTAACCATCTGTTTTGAGCAAGAACATGTTTTACGGTTTCCTCTCCTTGCTCACCTCAGGACACTCTGCCATTATTGTATTTTATTTGCCTTGCCTCCCTCCAAGTCTCTTCTACTTGTTTTTCTTCCTTGTTTCACTGTTCTGGGAACTGAAGTTTAAAGGAAAGCAGAGCCCCTTTGAATCTGCATCAGGCTGGATTAACTGGGACAAGCAGCCCACCCTCCCCTGCCCTGCTGTTTGCAGCTGGGTGATAACATCAGCCGGCCCTTGTTCCTTGCTCTGTCCCATGTGTTTTCTCTTCTTTGTTTTTTTTTTTCACCTGTCACTGGCTTTAATTCCACATGCACCAGTGAACAGCAGCCACTGATGCTTGATCTAACCGCTACACAAGAAAAGCTTTCACACAGGCTGCAACCTGAGCTCCTGCAAACAGGTTTCAAACCTCCAGCCGGCCAAGGTGCACCTCTGCTCACATTTCCTTTTATCGGAGGGCTGCAGGGGACCGTGCTCAGCAGGCTATTTGCTCTCCTCTGTATGCAGCCTTGCTGGCCTCTATTATCAGGGGCAACGTTTTATATTGGAGGTTGCCACCCAGTAACTAAACATAAGTAGCCGTGGGTAAAAAAATACTTGTTCTTTGCAGAATATAAGAAGAAGATCATTAGGGGATCACACACTGTGCATTTACCGAAACGAGCAGGCAGCAGCCAAGTCGTGGAAGATTGTCTGCACCGATACTGAGTGCCCCCGATCATTTTTAACCCTTCTTGGCTGCATAGCTGAGGATCCAACAGGGGCAGAAAAATCAGAGTGCCAGGATCTAGCTCCCCAAAAGGATGTCGCAGGGTATGGTGGTAAAGCATAATCATTGATGTGGCTTGCTTACTGCCCAGTGTTATTAGAAAGGACTTTGAACAGGATTCCAATCCTCAGCAGAGGCTGGCACCGAACGTTACTTCTCTATCCAGAACAGAAAGGTAAGAAAGACCAAACACCATGAAAAGGCCAAAAGGAGTGGAGGAAAACCACATGTAAGTATGCGGGAGGAACATGAAAAGGCTGTCAGGGCTGTTTCCTTCAGGGTTTCTTCACCGCTGTTAGTGGCTGGCAAGGGGAAGTCACTTCTGCAGTGAGGTGGCTGGGACTTGGGCTGTGTCCGTCCCCTCCTCCTCCTCCATCCCCAGTGACTGCAGAGGAGGGTGGTGAAGCTCCGTCTTAACCTCCGCCGTCAGGCATGGGTCCAAGCCTCTGCCTCTTTTGTTGACACCCTGTATATTTAGCAAAGAAACAAAAATCTCCTTGCAATGTGTGGACATGATAGGCACTTGCTTGCTCCGGGTCCCTCCAGGGAGTTCTCATCTAGTATGCATCCTCCTGCATTGCACCACTTTGGGAAAAATTGCAGAGCTCCCTCTTGCCTTGTAACCATGCTATGTAAAGCACCTGAATATGCCGCCCTCTGAGAAGATGTGCCAGCCCCAAGAACCTCATTCAAATATTTCAGATATGATAATGACCTATTTAAAGCACTAATTAAAATTGGATGAGTTTCATATCTCCCCCAGCTTTAGAAAAGAAAAATCACAGGTCAAATATAAATTTCATAAATGCTTGATAAAACCTCTGCAGGAAGAAATCTGGCAGAGGGCATCGAGACCAGGCACTTTTGAGCAAATGAAAGAACCTAAGGCAAGACTTTGAAGTCTGACCTTCAGAACATATAATAATACACTGGATGACAAAGGTAACAAATACCACAGAGTGGGACAAAATATATCTAATTAAGCAGTTTAAGCCATGCTTTAGCATTCTTTTCAAATATGCTTCTTACCAGAAGGATTTTCAAACTTATCATCACAGCTCTTCTGTGATGTTAGTTCTGAAAACACTGCTTTCTTTTTCTCTGTGCAATGCAGCACATCATCAGTTATTTTATAGTCACATTCACTTCAGCAGTGTCATTTCCTTTACAGCAGTGGAAAGGCCTGAGAGCTGTGACTAGTGATAGTCATCACTTCACTGAGAACTATGGGCCAAGCATGTTCTTCTGAGCTTTATTTTTAAATCAATGGATCAGCTAATTGGATAGACACTGCCATGCGAACTGGAACACAAATTTCTTCTTCTCCAGGTGGACAGACTAAAAAGAGTGCTTTCTCACTCTTGTTGTCTTCCCAGAATCACAGAACAGATGAGTTGGGACCTCTGGAGGTCTCTAGTCTGACCCCCCCACACACTTCTTTATGTCTCTGTTGGTTATTTATACACAGTGATAAGATCCCCCTGAACTTTCCCTTCTCCAGGCTGAACAGTCCCACCTCTCTCAGTCTCTCCTTGTAGGACACCTGCTTCAGTCCCTTAATCAGCCCCATGGCTCTTTGATGAACTCTCTCCAGTATGTCCATGTCTCTCTTGCACTGGAGAGCCCAGAACTGGACACAGTACTCAGATGTGGTGTCACCAGTGCTGAGTGGAGGGCAGAGTCACCTCCTTTGGCCTGCTGGCAACATCGCTCTTACTGCAGTTCAGGAGGTTCTTGACCTTCTTTGCTACAATTGCACATTGCTGGCTCATGATCAGCTTGTTGTCCACCAGGATCCCCCCACTGTCCTTCTTTGTAGATCTGCGTTTCACATGATTGGCTACCAGAGGCTTTTGGACTTTTGGACAAAGTCTCAGAGGACTTTGCACTTGCCCTTACTGAACTTCATGAGATTCCTGTCAGCCCATTTCTCCATCCTGTTCAGGTCAGGTCCCTCTGGCATATCAACCACTCCTCCCACCTCTGTATCACCTTTGTATCAGTCTTGCTGAGCCTTCACTCTGTCCCAACATCTAGATCATTAATGATGTTATGAGAAGCAGTGTGAAAAGCCCTGCTAAAGTCAAGATAAACATCCACTGCTCCCCCCTCACCCACTGAGCCATTTGTTTCATTGTGGAAGGCTATCGGGTCAAGCATGATTTCCTCTTTGCAAATCCTTGCTGACTGCTCCCACTTTCTTGCCCTTCAGGTGTTTGGAAAGCTTTTCCAAGACTATTTGCTGCATCACCTTCCCTGTGATTGAAGGGAGGCTGCCCGGGCTGTGGTTCCCTGTATCCTCCTTCTCACCCTTCTTGAAGATAGTGACATTTGCTCTCTGCCAGTCCTCATGAACCTTTCCCAATTGCCATGACTTTTGAAAGACAATGTAAAGTAGCCTTGCAGTGACAGTGGCCAGCTCCCTCAGCACTCATGGGTGCATCCCCTCAGGGCCCATGGACTTCTGTCCATCCAGTGTGTCCACATATTCCCTAAATCATCCTCCTCCAGAAAGGCAGTCTTTTTTGTTCCAGTCTTTCCCACCGCTCTTGGGGCCCTGGGATTGCTGAAGGCCAGTAGCAGTAAAGACCAAAGTGAAGAGGCCATTCAGTACCTCAGCCCATTGACTACTTCGTCCTTTGTCACCAGGTCCCCTGACCCATTCAGCAGCAGGCCCACATTTTTCCCAGTCTTCCTTTTGCTGCTGATATATCTGTTGAAGACCTTCCTGTTGCCCTGCATGTCCCCCACCAGATCTAACTCTAAGTGGGCTTTGCCTTTCCTAACCCCATCCCTGCATGTTCAGGCAGGGTCACCTGTCCCTGCTTCCACCTCCTGTTTGTTTCCTTTTTATGTTCGAGTTTAGTGAGGAGTGGCACTCCTCCTGCCACCTTTGCTTTTATACCTGCTCATTAGGATGGACCGTTCTTGAGCTCAGAGAAGATGATCTTTAAAAATAAACAGCTCTCCTGGACCTCTCCTCCCTGCAGGACTGTATCCCATACAAGTCTTCTAAGCAGCTCTCTGAACGGGCTAAACTCTGCTCTCCTGAAGACCAGGGTTGTGATCCTGCTTTTTGCCTGGTCTCTCTTCTCAGGATCCTGAACTGCACCATCTCGTGGTTGCTGCAGCCAAGGCTGCCCCCGATCTTCACATTCCTTCCTCTTTTGAAAGCATGAGGTCCATCAGAGCACCTCCCCTCATTGATTCTTGTTTCTGAACTGCATAGTCCTCTGTGGGCAAAGGCAGCTAGGTCTCTGCTGGTAAAGCCCAGGATGAGGCAAACCTCACAGGCACTGGTCACAGATAGGCAGGCATGGCAGGGGCAGGGTGGGTTCCTCCACATTCCTCATTCACTGCCTGAGCTCTTGGTTGAAGGATCCAGCCCAGCTGTGCAAAATGGTCTTGCATAATTTCTGCTGCCAACACGTGGCATGAAACCTTTTCCCAAAAGGCACCCACAGCAAGGCTGTTCTGGCACCAGCCCCGTGCCCCAGGTGCTTGCTTCACAAACTCTCCTACGAAACAGGAACTTGCAAGGCTGGGAAAGGGTGCGACAAAGCACAGATGGCTTGAGGAGCTTTGGGAAGAACCTGATACCCCAGGAGCTTTAGAGTGCTTATGTCAGCGACCAATACTAATACATGGAGAGCACGTTTAAAATTCTGGAGGCTTTCTCTTGTGGGATCAATTCAGTCATTTTATGTAGATCTGTGTGTGCTCTGGATGAGCACCTGCTGGAGGAAAAGTGGACGGCTGCTGAACTGTAAGATGCAAAAAGCCTCTTCCCACAAATAAAGTCATGCTGGACACTGGGCCTGGCTGAGGAGCAGGGTGCAGATTGCGTCTGCTTCACTGCCCAGTCCAGAGTATATGCATCATGCCCTGCAATTGAGAAAAACTCTCTGAGGACATCAGACAGGTTTTCCAAAGTGAGTGCTGTAAGACATGGACATTGAATGGTCCATCACAAGTTATGACCAGCTCTATCTGGACATATATCACAAAAGTCACCATGCTTCCCTCATACTCCAAGATAGAAGCTGCCATGGTAAAACCTATTAACTTAACCTGTTAAGTAGTACTTCTGCCTGGTCTTGAGACTCACTCTTTTCTTTTTCTGCTTCTTCCAAGTCACTTTTCCCAACTGTCAAACAGTTCTCTTCTTTTCTATCCTGTCTTCATATTTGATTTCCTCATCTCATGCCATAACAGCACACAGCAGAGCGGACATACTTCTCAGTCTTTGCTTAATATTACTTCTCATTGAAAACACCTGCTTATGTGGAAATTAATTTCTGATTGCATACAGTTTGCCTAACCTAGTTTTCTGAAGTGTGCATAAGCACCCGATGCTCGGTGAAGCAATCCTGCTGAAACGAGGACTTCACAGGGGCACTAGTTCTCACTAGTTTTTCACACTTCCCATATTGGCACTCAGACACGGATCCACACGCCCTGCGGAATCACTTACCCTTTGGGGGTTGTCCGCTGTGCCCTGGCTGAAGTCACCTTTGACTCCGTGTGCCATCACAAGGAGGTGATGTGCTTTCTGCCGGCTGACCTGTCACTGGGGCGGTGGTGGAAGGTGGTCTTTCCTGTCCTCCGGCTTTGGATTGCGTGGAGGAAAAAGCTTTTATTCCTTGCTGAGCTGGGTGACGTGCTTCTTGTGGACTCACGGAGATATCTTTGGGGCAGGTGGCTTTCCTGCATGGGGACCCAAGTGTGATGTGCACCTAACCTGATGGCCCAGCAGTATGGGGTGCCTGTGTGGGGCACTCCAGGGCCATCTGTGGGAGCTAAGCTGAGAGACCAGTACAGGTGTATAATCATGGTAATTTTTACATGTATCTATCCATCTTTATCTAAGATATAAAATACAATTAACAGTGCAATTTGTGAATAGTTTTGCACTCCACGTGTTGTTCAGGGCTCTATTGTTGCTCCCAGACTTTGCAAAACTCCCCCCAAAAAATCACTGCTCCCCTTGGAATGCCTTGTATTTTATTGCTTAATCATTTTACATGCTTCCTATTAATTAGCCATGGCTAGCATGTACATGTTTGTGCACTGCACCATAACTCACGCATACCTGAATATTATATAGCAATGTTAATGGTGAGTTCTCCTTAAACACCAGCTTTGCTGGTAGAGAGATTGAGTGCAGTTATGTGGGTGACCTAAATAGCTTCATGAGCTGGGGCTGCTACGAGAGAGTGAATAAGTGATGGCATTATGAAATCATGTTTTCTCCTGTGTAGCTAAAAATGGTTCCAGCCAAATAACACAAGCTCTGAGTTTGCTTTGGGGTGTGGTGAACTTGTGTATTTGCAGTTTCTCACAGGAAAGGAATAAAAAAATCCTTTCTCTGAAGGGCTACTTCACTGAATTTTAAGAGGATTGGGCAAGAACTCCATCTTCTTGCTGAAGGAAACATTTGCTAGTTGTGCTTGCCTGCTGCCAGTGGACATTTTCTCAACTGTTTCATACTAAAAGGTTTACAACAACCGTTACAAAGCACTGCAGGTACATGTGTTGTGGTTTAACCCCAGCCAGCAACTAAGCCCCACGCAGCCGCTCGCTCACTCCCCCACGGTGGGACAGAGGAGAGAATTGGAAGAGTAAAAGCGAGAAAACCCGTGGGTCGAGATAAAGACACTTTAATAGGTAAAGCAAAAGCCACACACACAAACAGAGCAAAACAAAGAATTAATTCACCACTCCCCATGGACAGGCAGGTGTTCAGCCATCCCCAGGGAAGCAGGGCTGCATCACACATAGATGCCATAACTCCAAACGTCCCCTCACCCCTCTTCTTCATCCCAGCTTTACATACATGATGTCATATGGTATGGAATATCCCTGTGGCCAGCCTGGGTCAGCTGTCCTGGCCGTGTCCCCTCCCAGCTCCCCGTGCACCCCCAGCCTGCTCGCTGGCAGCCCAGCACGAGAAGCTGGACTGTCCTTGACTGCTTGGCAACAACTGAAAACATCAGCACGTTATCAACATTATTTTCATCCCAAACCCAAAACACAGCACTATGCCAGCTATCAGGAAGAAAATCAAGTCTATCCCAGCTGCAAGCAGGACAACATGCCGGCAGAGCTCGCCTGCTGTGCCACGGGTGATGCCTGGCAGCGCCCAACAGCCCCTGCCCTGCAGCAGCAGCACCCGCAGAGCAGCTGCATTGCAAGACCAGCCTGGAAGGTGCTGGATGTTCTAAATTTTCACTGCTAACATGAAGGATTGGCATGTTTCAGGTTTTCAGGAGAATTTTCTGCAACCAAGGAATACAAAAATAGTGACTGTTTCAGTAAGATCAGGATAAATCTCCTCTTAATTAGAAAAGAAAGGAAAACAAGATTTCTTCTAACATAGTAAGCAAGCGCTGTATGGCTTTGCACCTAGGTTTTGTACAGCTCTTGTTTTCCTTGTTTACAGCGAATATACTTAGGAGGCCTTTAATTGGTTAAGCAAAGCACCAATGAGTAAGGGGAATGTTCAAAGCATCATTTTGAGATACTGTAGAGGGGATCCTTGAATATCCTGGAGAAGATCAAACCAAACTCCTCAAAGACACTTAGATGCATTTCCTGTCATGCCATGGAAATTATGATTTTTTACTGCCATAAGGGCACATAAAATCCTACATTACTTCATAAGAGCAAAAAAAATTCGAAGATATTTTCCAAGGATCAGGGAATTTGTCAAAATTAACTGTGGAGTTAAAAGGCCATATTTCCATTTCACATTTCCTGCCCTAAGCAAAGAATAAGGATCGGATAAACCCTTTATACTGGGAATCATGGAGCAAATGGAGGGACAAACTGACAAGGTAGGTTTATTAGTAGGTATGAAAGAAAAAAAAGTTCTTCTTTTGAGACAGCACCCATTTGTGTTGCTATCTGTTCTTAGGGTCACACTAGCTGAATTGCAGCAAAAACAGTTCTCCTCAGAAGAGACCAGTAGGTAGCTCTACAGCTTATGTGACTCTAGAGAAGAGCATTCAACAGTATGTTTCCTGCATCTCGAGTGATGAGTGGGTAAAGTTCATTTGGATTCATGGGACACTGAGGGAATCCCTACAATGCCAAATCCAACTTTCTGCCAACTGGTCCTAGTCATCGTTGTACCCTAGAGAGAACAGGTTTTATATTTGTTTTTATTTCTCTTGAAAAAATCAAAACTGCAGTCCTAATTTTCCTTTTGCTGAAGTGATAGTGAGGTTAGAAGCCTCAGTGGCCATGGATTGTGCTGCTGCTTTTCAGAAGAAAGCTCTGAAATTTGTCAGCTTAAACCTTTCAAAATCATTGAAACCAAATGTTTCAGTCATTCCAGCATTTTGATCTTGTACAAAATTAAAACAAAAAGCCATTCATACCCAGGATCACCTGAATTTCCATAGTAAACATTTTCTTTTCCTAAGATGAAAATTTTGGGGTTTGAGAGTTCTGAGATAAAAGCTTTGATTGACTTGCCAGTGTGATGTATTCCACACCAATAATCCTGTGATTAGGTAGTATTTAAAGTGTATACGAATACTGTGAAGAGTTTATAAATTTGCCCTTTCTCTCTGGCTTATGGCCTAACTAGGAACATGACTTTGATCATCTTCCACTTCAGTGGGCTTTGGTGCTTCTGTTATGTAAACACACGTGGAAGTGGCTATACATATCACAATGATTATTAAATCATGAACGTCTGCAAACTCCAGAAATGTTTGTGTTGTGATATTCATTTTAATTGCTAACCAGACAGTGTTAATTAGGGGAAATCCATGATATTGTAATTGGTCTGTCAGCTCTTCTTTCTCAGTGGTGAAACTCTCTTATGAAAGTCACTGTGGAATTCTGAAGAGAAATTGCTCCTAATGGGTGAAGCATACAAACGAATGGAAAGAGATATGGTAAAGTCATGATAAAATAATCATTTAATGATTTAGAACATTAGTCATGTTTTAAAATTATTTATGTGTCTGCCTCTCTTTCTGCCTATTCACCTCTTCTTTCATATTGCTCTCCAAAAAATGAACGTTATTTCTAATTATGGACAAGGAAAGAGTCCATGTGTAGCTCTGTTTTGTGTTTCGTGTTGTTGCTAATATTTTCAGATTTTACTAGCTTTTTATTGGTGGAAAGATCATAAATTGGATGAGGGATGCGTGTTTACAAAAAGGTCTGCCAAAAAAAAAACAAAATAAAAGGCAATAAAAGAAGAGAGGAAGAATGTTGATGCATTTCATATTTCATAATTCTGTTGTATGCTTGTATCTCTTAGAATAATGAATGTTTATCAGAAAGTGACTGGAAAGATTTGTCATTGTGAACTGTGCTCTTATTGATTTTTTTTAAAGCTAGGTTCAAATCCATACAAGCATTTGGTGATATAACGCATTTTCCCTCCAGCACTGCTAATATTGAAGCATTGAGAGAATAGTGAAAGACTACCCTGAAATCTAAATATTGAGTGCATGTTGAGGCTGCATTTTAAAATGTTATATTTAGAATCAGGAACCCAAACCAAAATTCTCAAAATTTTGAATTACCAACTACAGGAGACACATTCTCAAGACAGGGTGGGCTCCTATCCGGCATTTCTGCATAACTGGACTGTCAGACAGGTCTGAAGTTAGCCTTTCTGAACCATATCTATTAAAAATCCCTGCTCACTTTTGAAAAGCTTGGTTCTACACTTGTATTCAGGCAACAAAACGTGACCGCTCTTTTTTTTTTTTTCAGAATTAGAGAAATTTCACAACTGTTAATGCCTTTAACGGGGACTGTGGTTGAGTAATTAAATTGCCCAACTATAGCTCAAGATATCCAGCAGTATTTTGAAAATGATGGCTGTGTTTTAACTTGTGCGTGTTGTCTTTACTGTAGCTGTCTGTCATTCCTTTACATCTCTTAGAACGTAAACTGCTTTTGCCGCAAATACGTTACTGGCTCGCGTTTGCGCCGCGTGGCGCAGCGTGGGCACCTGGGGACGCGGGGTGGGAAGGCACCCCCGTGCTGGGGCAGAGGGCACTGCCCGGCAGCTCTGGGTGGGATGGAGCCGTGGGGATGCGTCTCCCACAGCACAAAGCCTGCTGCGAAGTAGGCGGCTTCCCAGCCGATTCACACAAGTACTGAAAGTTGTCCCGGTTATGTCATTTGCTCTTTGCAGCTTTTAACCTTCCTCAATTTAGTCAATTTTTCTTCCTCAGAACATGTGTGGATTTTCTAAAGCAAATAAAATAAAAATACTGATCCATTTAGCCCAGTAACTTATCTTCAGAAGTAACCGGTTCAAGAAACTTCACAAAAAGAATTAAATTTACACCAAAGAGGAAAGAGCCCTTAGGTTTGAAGAGCTGAGGAAAGGAGCTGAAAAGCTGTTAGAAAGTCACTGGTTAATTTTTATTAGACAATAATAAGAGCTATTGGAGACTTTTTTAAATAACCCATTATTATTACAAGCCTCTATTTTAATAGTAAAATAGACCATTACTCCCTCTCTACCAATCCTCCCAAGACATAAGATCACATATCTCTGGACAAAATGTTTTTTCCACTCCTTTGATCAGCATTTCCCTTTTAAACTGTCTCCTCTCAGCTCCTTCTTTGATCACCTTTGACAGACTGCTAGAGTAGGGAGGACGAGAGTGTTTAGAAGAGCAAGGAAAATCTCAGGATACAAAACATGTTTATATGAAATACAACATAGACATGTCTCTAAAGCAGAAAGTCAGAATAAAAGATGTACGTGCCAGTGCAAGGAAATGGCAGAAGCAAGAAAAATTGGCTGGTGTCTCTCCGGTGCTGCAATTCATACTTTGCCTTGGGGTTTCAGCAAACAGCATCTGCATGAACCTTGATGGCCAGAAATCAATAATATAGATTTCATCTGCAAACAGATGCAATCTCTGCCCCTTTATGGGAGGAGCAGCTAATACCCCAGGCAAACACAGGGCATGACTTTCAGGTACACCCAGTGCACGCCGCGGGGAGCGTTGCGTAACCTTGCACGCAGCCTTATCTTCCTGACAAGCACAGTGACAAATCAAAGGGTCAGATGTGAGGGGGAAAGACTGCTGGGGACAGGCAAATTTAGCAGCAAAGTGTACAATAATTAGCTCATAAACAGTTTATAAAAAGCATGTAAGCAAGTCTTTAGGAAGAGTATCATTTCTTAGGAAGGACAGCTGAGCATAGGATGCCCTTGAGCTACCAACAGGTCATAGGCTTTGTTTTAAACTATTTTATGGATTTCTATTTCCCAGCCACTTTTATTTCAGCCTGATGTTGCCTGCAATTCCTTCCTTCCTTCCTTTTTTGTTTTGTTTATTTTTTCCCTGTTTTTCCTTTGTAGTTCTCATTCAGAGATAACAAATCTTCCCTTTAGCATCAGCGCGTGATTTCTCCATTTTGATGGGAGTTTCATTTCTTTTTGCTTCAGTTTTCCACCTGGAAATAAAGATAGCATTGCTTAATAATCTGAGAGGATGTTATAACAATTCCTGGATGACTTAAGAGTCTTTCACGACAGACTTACCTTTCATAAAAGTAGGTATAAAGTGCTATCTAGAGAGGGGACTTACACCTTTAGAAAAAAAGGTAACTAAAAGTGAAATTGCCTTTACTTCTTCTCTGCTGCAAACTGTATTTGTTAAATACAAAATGTTTTATCACACCACATGTAAATCACAAGTTTTTGACAGTGGCACAACTGTGAAAATGGCAGAGAGACTCCAAGTATTGTTCCAAAGTATCTTTCACTTAGTTACACATTAACAGCTGCAGTAGTTGTACATTCACACATTAATGGTATCATCCAATTTGAGAGCTAAAATGAAAGCTTCCTTTTCACTGCATTACTGCTGAAATAAGCGCATACAATTTTTCTGGAAAAAGTAATGAATCGTTGTATAGCACTCTGAGGGCCTAGAACATATTTGGCTGACTGGAATACTAACAAATATTAAACTTTAATATTAATAGACTTCCAAAAGTAAATGCGTGTATTGAAATTTTAAGATTAAGGAGGTACAGCGCCTATAGTCAGTAGTGCTAGTACCGAATGTTCTGCATTAATGGTATAATGAGGGCTCTCTAAAACTCTTGTCACAGCAGTTCTGGCTCTTACCTATAAGAACAAAAAAAAGTTGTTACAAATTGAACGCACTTTCAAACTATTTCTTCCTCTTTTACAGTTCAGCTGAACAAGCAATAATTAATTATATTAAACTTTTCCATAATCCCCCCCCAGTTCCTGATATTGGACCCACTTCTGTGGCACCAGATGCTCTGGGTATACTGCTGCTTCTACTACATATGTGATGTTTTGTTTTGACCTGTGGTTGTTCTTCCTGGAAGAAATACATTGATTTTCACAGATTTGTAATTTTGCTGGAGAGTAACTTTTTTGGGGGGGAGGGGGGGCTGGAGTGGAATTATTCAGTACTTTTGTGAAAAACATGAACTCAATAAAATTCAAGTTTCATTATGAAATACTTTTGTTGGAAATTTTGTGACCAGCCTTACCATTTAGATATCTAGACTTATGTACACTAATGACTCACATGTCCTTCCCCCACTGATTTTCAACACCTTTGCTATTGTTTTCACAAACTGCTCTTTCCTCTTTCATTCTCAAAAAACACAAAGGCAGTTGCAATCAATCCTTGCCTCGCTTTTCCTCGCCTTTCCAGCGATTGCTTCATTTTTTGGCTTAAGACCCAGCTCTTTTCTGAAATAGGAGCACACCTTTTGATTTTTCAGATTTGTCTTCTGTGTTGCGCTCTATCAGAGGGATATACCGAATGTCACCACGGCTCAGTAAGCACCACTTTAACCTGCGGCTTGAGAGTTTAAAATAACCTTAAGAAAAGAGACTGAAGGGAGCGGACAATGAAGAACTTGTTCTAGACAGCCGCACTCCACGGAAGTTAATTAATATGCCAAATGTTAAGTTTATCTTTAACTAACTTGCCTATTCCTACAGAAGTGAGCACACATTTCACACTTCCTCTCGCTCTTAGGGTACCACTGTGATGCCACGTTTCCCGAGCCCCACCGAGCCTGGAGGCACCTGCCGTCCTCTGCCGCATTGGGACAGAAAAGGAAGGGAATAATAATAATAATAATAATTAATAATAATATTATACAGAATAAGCTCTGCGGCTTTTCTGCTGGGCAACTTCCGTTTTGACCAAATTTGGGGTTCACCAAACTGAAGCTTCTTCCAGCCACACCTGGGTGGGGGATGTTCAGAAACAGTAGCCACTCTGACCGAAATCTTTTATCTCAATAAAAGGCGAAGAAAAATGACAGGCCCTACCTAAAAATCCCAGTAGGCTTTATGGCTTCAGACAGATACTGCATTCAAGTCATGAACATCACTTGAGGGTGGGATTGCTCTTGTCTAAGTTTAGCTGGCCAACAGTGAGCAGTCTAGCCTAAACTAGTCATCTAGTCATCACTTACCCCCTCTGCAATCCGTGGGGAAATATAGGTAGCTCCAGAAGTGATTTGTTCCTCATACCCAAACCTATCTGAAGATGGGATGACTCACTGACTGCAGCGAGGTTAATGCTAGGTGAGATGTGCTGCTGGGTGCTGTTTGTGTCAGCTTGCCCTCATAACGAAGCGACACGCCTTGGCTGTAAACTAGCCACAGGCCAGGCTGCGTCGCCTCTGGTTCGGAGCGCGCAGCCGGGCAGCCGTGGCAGCGCACAGGACAAGCGCGGGCAGGTTCAGCTGCCGTAGCTGAGTCATGTGGCTGAACCCTTAGTACCAGCATCTGTTTGTAAAGCTGGCTCTCAGGTACTTCTGATAAAGAGAATTATGACTCGGAAAGATTGTGAGTGCTTTTGAAACGTTACACCACTTCAAACAGCACAAGCTATCCCTAAATATTACCACCCCCTCTTCTCGACTGCAGAATCACGTGGCTCTTTCTAGGTGCAACTACTACCAACAATTAATTAATTACTTCATTAAACATGCTGAGAATGTGTGAGCCTGAAAAGCAAAACATTGTATAAAGTCAGTATCTAGTACCTACGACTCTATTAAAACGATTCTCACACAGTTTTCTTTTACCTCAGAAGCCCATCAGACTCGCACAGAAGGGCGGACCCATCCCAACTATTTATAAGGAACCCAAATAGTCTATATGATCTTTCACTTTATTCCTGATCAATTTTACTCGCATCCTCCACACAACTGAAAAGCCCATCATGACAGCTACATCTTCTTCTTTCCACAGTCTGGGAGCTTTCCAGTTCACCTCAGTCGTCATGTTTTCTATTTTTTTGAGAATCTTTCTTGAACTGATATAATTTTCACCTCCTCCTTCAGCTAGGCTGGCTTTTCTCTTACTTCTGATGGATTCATTGCTATGCAGCACACTTCTCCCTATGGAATACATCCATTTATGTTTGAATATTTTGTGTTTCCATTGCATCATCCCATTTGATTTCACTCAGAACCACCCGTGTTTACTTCCTGTTCTGATGGAATTTGTTGTCTTTGCTGTATGTTTCATCCTTGCTCATAGCGGCGAAGGTGCAATCCTGACTGTGCAGACACCGTCAGCTATGTCTTTGAGGTTAGTCACAACAACCAGAAGTGCTAGGGAAGGCTGTGAAGGCTGCAAGAAATGGACATCACAGGGTTTTTTAATAACAGGAATACTTGTACCGGGCAATGCTTATGTTTTGCAGCCATGCCCAGGACCTTATCATGCTACCTACTATACACTTACAACAAAACACAGCACTTACCCATGGCCAGACACACCACATACCATAAGTTCCTCGCGGCACTCCTGCCTCCTCCACTGAACTGTGAACTTGGATGAAGACCAGGCTTGAAGCAAAACGTAAAGTGGAAAACTGGTGTCCTTCTGTTTCTTGTCCAGATTCAATAACTGAACAGTCCTAAATGTCTGGATGTTTTGATCTGGATCATAACGTTTTTTTAGAACCACGAAAATGTTGTCTTTGAAAAGAAATATACCTAGATATACCTTGAAAAGATATATACGTGGAAGAATGTTGAGTAAAATCAAGAGTCGCCATCTCTGGAAGTGTTCAGAAAACGTGTGGATGTGGCGCTTCAGGACATGGTTTAGGGGACATGGTGGCACTGGATTAATGGTTGGACTTGATGATCTTGAAGGTCCTTTCCAATCTAGTGATTCTGTGATTCTGTGATTCTGTAATAGAGAACAAGTACGGGAGTCCTTGGTCAGCATTTGTTTTAATTTAGGAATGAGCTAAATCATTTTAAGCTGGACTCAAGATGGAAATATATGTTTGCAATCTCATTAGAAGGACAAATATAGGATTGTTTGAAAAGGCAGAGCATTAATTAAGGCGAAAAGACACCCTGTCCTCTTCCTTTAACTTACTGGTACGTATTTTACTTACACAGTAGGCAGGGGCCTTGAAGTTGATAGAGCTACTGCTGAGAGGGTGAGCTCTAGAGTGCGGTTTTGGAGTTTAGGTCAACCACCCCCTCCTCCCAGCGGGCCTCCTTTCACAGCAGTCCCCACTCCTTCGTCAACTCCTGCCACAGGGACAAGAGCCTGAGAAGATGCCCATGGGCGCGCGCAATCACAGACGCGGGACTGCAGGTGGCCGGGGTGTTTCATTTGGCACGTCGGCACACTTCGGAGGCTGGATCTGCAGCTGGCAGATGGTGACCAGCTCGGCTGAAAGGCCGTGGCGTTTGGTAGCAGGGTCTCATTCCGTGGCCACATCTCAGCTAAAGGAACGTTTCAGGGTTTCAAATCTTTTCAGGTGGCTTTCTGTTCGGCTGAAACCTGTGGCAAGCTGACTTGAACAAAACAGAGAGAGGACTGCTGAAGTACGATTGTGCACACGGAGGTTTGCAGCGCTTTTGAATCAATTTTATTTTGCAATTAAGGCAATATACACATATTTAAATCCATACCGGTAATTAAAGCAACGCAGCTTCCTGTGCCTCCCAACTGCAGGCAGAATCTGAGTTTTATTCTGTGAGGAATCATCCCTTTTGCAATTTACTGCAATCTCCCCAGACCTTGCCAGCTCTGATAAACCATTAGATATAGGTACTCTGAAGAAAGTGGACTGATAACTTTGGAAGCTCTTTTTCATGTCTGGTTTATTTGAACCTATGGGTAAGTATTCAGACTGTAGGATTTACAAGTTACACACATCATGAAAGAAGGACAGAAAATACATCCAATTAGGTAACTTTGGGAATTAAACATTTGCCCAAATTATTTTTCTTTTTTTCCTTGAATTTTGCAGGCCACAATTTTTTATTGAACCATACTATTTTTTCCACAGGAAATTTGCCAGATTATCCTATGTACCGTGCATTAGTCAGCAGAATTAGATTTTTACATACTCCAGCATTTGTAAAACTGTTTTACATATGGCGACTGTTGCTAATGTTGGCCTCTGTCCTCAGGTAAGACAAGGTGCTAACATAATACAAAACACACTGATCTATTTTGTAAATATTTGAACATCAGGAGAATTTACTTGTGACAGTTTGAGATCAGGCACGGGTAGTTGTAAATGGGGATTTCAGACACAGTGGCCATGGAAGAAAACCATCCCCTTGGATAGCGCATGATGAGACTTTGTGTCAGCGGGCAGAGAAGAAGTCCTCTTGTCATCTGTCCTGGTTTAACTTCACCTGGCAACTAAGCACCACACAGCCGCTCGCTCACTCCCCTCCCCACCGCCAGCGCGATAGGGGAGAGAAATTGGAAAAAAACAAAAGTAAAACTCATGGGCTGAGATAAATGCAGTTTAATGGGACAGAAAAGGAAGGGAATAATAATAATAATAATTAATAATAATATTATACAGAATAAGTGATGCACAATACAATTACTCACCGCTTACTGACTGATGCCTAGCCAGTTCCCGAGCTGTGGTCACCATCTCTCAGCCACCTGCCCCCAGTTTAGATACTGAGCATGATGTTATCACCATAGAATCATAGAACAGTTTGGGTTGGAAGGGACCTTTAAACGTCATCTAGCCCAACCCCCCTGCAATTAGCAGAGACATCTTCAACTAGATCAGGTGGCTCAGAGCCCCATCCAACCTGACCTGGAATGTTACCAGGGATGGGCCATCCACCACCTCTCATTGGCAACCTGGGCCAGTGTTCCACCACCCTCATGGTGAAAAATTTCTTCCTTAGGTCTAGTCTAAATTTACCCTCTTTTAGTTTGAAACCATCACCCCTTGTCCTATTGCAACAGGCCCTGCTAAAAAGTCTGTCCCCATCTTTCTTAGAAGCCCCCTTTAAGCACTGGAAAGCTGCAATAAGGTCTCCCCGGAGCCTTCTCTTCTCCAGGCTGAACAGCCCCAACTCTCTCAGCCTGTCCTTATAGGATAGGGGTTCCATCCCTCTGATCATTGTTGTGGCCTCCTCTGGACCCGCTCCAACAGGTCCATGTCTTTCCTGTGCTGAGGGCTCCAGAGCTGGACTCAGGACTCCAGGTGGGGTCTCTATATGGTGGAGAATGTCCTTTTCACCAGCCTGGGTCAGCTGTCCTGGCTGTCCTGGCTGTGCCCCCTCCCAACTCCTTGTGCACCTCCCCGCTGGCAGAGCGCGGGGCACTGAATGACTGCGTATAAGCCCTACAACTGCTCAGCAACAACCAAAACCATCAGTGTGTTATCAACATTATTCTCATACTAAATCCAAAACACAGCACTATACCAGCTACTAGGAAGAAAATTAACTCTATCCCAGCTGAAACCAGGACACCATCCCATCACTTTGTTTCCACAATGGTTTTAGAGCAATAGGATATGACCTATTGTCCTGGTTTCGTCTGGGATGGAGTTGTTTTTTCTTCACGATAGCTGGTATAGTGCCATGCTTTGGAGTTGGTATGAGAATGATGTTGATAACACACTGATGTTTTTAGTTGTGGCTAAGTAGTTGTAGTGCTTATACTAAGTCAAGGACTTTTCAGCTCCCCGCGCTCTGCCAGCAGGGAGGTGCACAAGGAGCTGGGAAGGGGCACAGCCAGGACAGCTGACCCAGGCTGGCCAAAGGGATATTCCCCACCGTATAACGTCATGCCCAGTACATAAACTGGAGTTAGCTGGGGAGTGGGAGTTGCTGCTCAGGGACAGGCTACCGATCACTGGGCGGTGAGCAATTGCTGTATTGGGCATCACTTGTTCTTGTACATTCCTTTGTCAGTACTATTATTATTATTAATATCATCATCATCATCATTGTTATTGTTTCCTCCTCTCCTGCTGTCCTATTAAACTGTTTTTCATCTCAACCCACAAGTTTTTGTCAGTTCTCTCCTCCGTCCCACCGGGTGGAGGGGGGAGTGAGCGAGCAGTTGTGTGGTGCTTAATTGCTGGCTGGGGCTAAACGATGACACCTATGAATTTTTCATGTTCTGGAGGAACGAGATGGTCTTTCTTCCAGCAACTGTAGGGTAGTAAAGTTAAAGATAGTAAAGGGTAGTAAAGATCTGAATAACTGAAAATTCAAGAAAACTGAAGCCTCCAAAACTATTGGTTTTGCAAGGTTACATTGAAGGCTTATTCTCAGAAATTACACAATTTTCAGCCTCTTTATAGTAATTGAAATCAAGGATTTGAATCCTTTTCTGTAACAGAGAGAAGGAACGGAGACCAATTCTCGCTGCTGCCACAGCAGATGGAGGCAGCTCTGGGGGAGCTTTTCTTAAGCCCGGTAGATGCCTGGAGCTTAGATGCCTCAGCTTGTGTTTGCAGGTGAACCCAATAGACTACATCACTGTTTGATGTTTGTTGACTTTTGTGTGTGATAAGCTGCTTCTTTAATTTACTTTCCTGCAGAAAATAAATGTTGAGTGAGGACTGGTCCTCAAGAAATGAGGGATGACCTGCATCTTTCCAACAAGTTCAAGAGATACCTCGCTGTGCTGGGTCCCATACAGAACTGCTTCAAGCATGTTTCTTTTTTCAGTCCTGTTGCTGCAATGCTTGCCTAATTTGCTTTCACTGTCCTGATGTTCTTTTTATTTGGCTGCACTGAAGTTCCTAGAAGGTTTAAACTATCCTTCACTGTGAAAAGATTTGTGATTTGGCATTTAATTTTGCAGCAGCTGTGCTCAGAGCTCTTTGCAGACAAATGGTGTGTCACACCACAGCTCTGAGAAACTTACCATCTAAAAGACCTAAAACCAAGCCAAAGGTGATGTTACAAACAGGTATCAAAGAGGAAAACAATGAAAACCGATATGCTAAGTTATGCAGAAAGAGCTATGTACATGAAAAAGGACTGGAGAGTTGGTCTCTAACCTAGTAAGCCTCTGCTTAACTATGGAGCTCATTCATTCCTTGACTGTTTGCATGTTTAGTTTTTAGTTTCCCTGGGGTAGGGACAGATGAAGATTGAGCAGAAGGATGCAACACCTAACTGGAAACATTATTCAGAAAAAAAGACTGTACAAGAATGAGAAAAGATAGAAGAGTGTCTTGTGTGCCATGATTGGCACATGAATGAGTTCATAGGAAATGTAAACACAGAAAGGGACTGTCTGAGAAGGCAAAAGATGAGCAATTCAAACCGATGAGTAACTTGTGGAAGTGGTTAAGACTTGCTACTCACCAATGAGAAAAACAGTGATGTAAGAAGAGGTTGGGTTGACAGGAAGGAGTAGCAGCAGCATTCCCCTTAGCATGCTCAGCTGTGCCTGCTATTTTGTGCATGAGTCTGAATCTTGGCTCTGGCTCGTTCAGGATGTCTTATGTAGATCATCACCTGATGAATAATCACGTGTTTTTGTGGGTGACTGTCAATGATTTCTACCCTCTGGTTCTTGCTATGAAAAAGCCTATGAAAAAGAACATAAAATTGGTGCTCCCATGGGGCTCTTGATTACTGAGGTGAACTATGAAACCCAGTCAAAGCGCTTAGATCTTTTTAATCATATAGATTGCTGCGGCAACCCAACTCTCCTACAAATGTGCAAACTAATTTTACAGGATTTTAAGTTCTTTCAGGAGCAAGACTGATTTCTGGAGATGGAGATATGTAACTCACTTTGACCTGGGTTTTTTTTTTTCTCTGATACTCTATTTTTCTGGTATATCACTAGTTTTATTGACAAGTGTAAAGGATTGAAATTCTCAACAGCTTTTGTCATGGAGACCTCCCTGGACTAAGCTGGCTGTTGCATTGTTGCCTGCAAACGACCTGAGTAGTCCTTTCTAAGCCCATTTTATTTCCAGGGATGGAGCATCTACCATCTTTCTCTGCCAACGTTCCACTTCAGTAAGTTCATATAGTCTCCTTTAGTCCCGCAGGATAAATCCAGGATAAATACGGCCCAATCACTAAACGTCCACAAAATTTGGAGGCATCTCTTTGCAGGGTAAAGCTAAGACCCGTATTTGCTTATTTGTCTGCTGTTGACATAGACAGTTCTTTGTCAAAATCTCTTGCAGATACTAAGTACTTTTGCAGTTCTGTGTTCAGAATGCACCAGCATCTACAAAACACCTGAAAAGGCCTTTTTCCGTTACTGTGTCTTTGCAGAGTTTCTTTCCAACAATCTATTTAACAATCCAGAGATGACTCAGAAGGGAAGCAGTGGATCAGTAAGATGTGGACTTTCAGAGGCTGTTTGCACCAGACAGTCCAAGAACAGGAGCTTGCAAATCCTTATTTCTGGAAGAAATCCACCAGACTTCACAAAATGTGGGACAAAGGTGCTATGTGAAAAATGACTTAAGAATGATGTTTTCAAATGCTAAGCTGGGCTGTAGCCCAAGGTTATTCATGGGCTATGGTGGCTCCTTCCTCTCTAAGGCAGCAATACTAGCAAAGGCTTGTTATGGGAGATTAACCTTGATAGGAAGGGGGACACACAAATTGTCACCCCTTTCCAGACTTGCTTTGTGCCTTGCACTGACACAAGTCAAACCAGGGCTTGTGTGGGGAAGGCTACATGTCAATGATGATAAAGGTGCTCGCGGATTTTTATGGAAGAGCCTAATGTGCACAGCAAGCATCAGTTAGCTCTACCTCCAGTTGCACTCAAATGCTGGCCACTGAAACACTTGTGTCTGAGCAGGTTAGACCACAGCAAAATGATAATTATGCAGCTGGAGTGCATTGGTCTCTGGTAAAAGCTCACTGTATACCACCATTATTTCTGCTGCTTTCTTCACAAAATACATGCACAGGGAATTAGCATCATATATTGAATTCCTCCTATGGAATCCAGGCAAACAACAGCTTGTAAATAAGATTCTGGTGATAATGTTTTTTCCAAGCAGAACCTGAAACTCCCTGCCACTTTGGACACTGGCTGTGATGAATGTGGTATTGCCTGCAGCACACTGTAGCTTTTGACAGTGAGTAAAGCCAAATATAATACTAAAGTCTGCGAAAAAATACTATCCTTCAGAAATAATCTGTCTATCTTTTCAGCCATATTCTGAAATGAAAAATATAAGAATACTGTGGAACAGCCCTATCCTCATATATTTCCAATTTACTGATACCGAGAGCCAATAGTTACTCTTTACAAGACTCCCTGCCTACGCTCTCAGCCAGGGGTCTAGGTATGGCCCAGGGAAGCACTGCGCTTTCAGATGGCCACAGTCTAATATCAGCCTCACTCACAGAGAAATTAATTCCTTAATGGGATTCTAGTTTTAAAATAGTAGTACCCTAATGGAGACAGCAAAATAAAAATATACCTTTTCAAAAAAACATTAACTTTCATAGTGGTAGTTTTATTTGTATGCATTTAATAGGACACAGGTTCTTTCACAGGAATATAAACACAGCAACTTAGAAACATCCATGCCAGATCTGACCAGTACTCCATTTCAAAGGATTCAAAAGCAGATGCAAGAAACTTCACAGGAGGCAATGACAGGACAGCCTGCTCCCAGGAGAAAGTTTCTGCTTAATCCCCATCGATCTAGTGTTTGGCCGATTTTGCAAAACACGCGGGCTTACATCCCTTAGAAAAGTAATATACGTATTATAGAACAATCTGTACTTCTTACTTATAGATTTCTGTACAGTAATATTTACAATATACTGCAAAGATTACAGTCTCTACCTGATGCCTTTATTGCAAATACTTGCTCCCAGGCCATAACAACCAGACTTTGTACCTTTCGCCTGTTACACTACAGCCACGGACATTGCCCCTTGTCACAGCACTGGTGTACCTTGAAACACCTGGGCGTAAACAGCAGTTACCATTGCACGCTTGCACTCCATTTGTCTATTTTAGTTTACATAGTTCCAGTCAAACAAAACCATTCAATTTACAACTTGCCTTTGCCCTCAGCCCCAGCTTTAGGTTTCCCCAAAGACTGGAAACCCAACTCCATTGCTAAAACTTCTTTTCATACCCCAATGGCCTGCTTCACCCCAGTTTATCACTGAAGCTGAAAAATCCCACCCCTTCCAAAGCATGTCTTTTATAACCAAATAGTGGAAAAAAAAAAAAATCGTGGGAAGTTTTTGGGGAAACAGATAGGTAGTGACTAACATGAGGAAGCTTTTCCTCATTCTGAGGGGTATGACTGAAAGACCCAGCAGAAGGAAGGAAAAGCCTTTACATGTAACTAACAGTGAAGCCCAGAGCTCCCACTCTTTGGAAAAAGCACTGAATTACCTGTTCCCAAGATGTATGGAGAAAGAAGGATTGTCATCTACTGTTGATCTGGCATACTGGGAAAGGTAGGCCATTAGCTTACCCATAAGGTATTATTAAATAAAGGGAATCTATAGCTTATCAGGGAAAGATCTTTGATAGGTCCACATAGTCTCTGAAGTCAATGATACCTGGCTGGTGCTTGGGGTTCCTATCAGAGTTTGAACAAAGCCAGGGAAACTTTGCCACATGTCACTGTGGAAAGTCACCGCAACCCCATTGAACTGTTCCTAAGGACAAAAAGAGGGATTAAAAAAATATTCAGGATGGGGCCAGTTCTAATTTCTCTAACCTTTGCCATAAAACCTTCATTGATTTTGAGAAAGGTTGATGTTCGGTACTTTCAAGCAAATTAAACATATTCCTTCCTAACATTGAGAACTCATGACCGATGCATCTTTCATCTTAACTTTTGAGAGCTGCTCAACCAAAAGAGCATAAACAAACAGAAGTTTGAAAATGAAACAAAAAAATTCCCCGAAAACAAAACAATTCCGTTCTCCTGTGGTGGGGCACTGATCTGTAACGCAAAAGATTTTTCCTGCACTCTGAGCTGTCTACACCAATTCATATTTTAAAAGAAAAGCGGTCCTTAATTCTGACAAATGCGTATAAATACTTATGTGGTACAGCACCTTGCGAAGTGAGCATGAAAAGAACAGATATGTCAGGCTGTGTTCCTAGACTGCGTCCCTTAAAAATCTGCACCTGAAGTACATAAATCTTATCATATTAGCAGAATCTTGGGTGGGAGCTTTCTGAGAATCATCCTTTAATAATAATGTAACAAATACACATGGAAATTTCATTATTTAATGACAATATCCCCATGTACTACCTTCCCTGTAAATTTGCAAAAGCTCGCCAATGCAGATTATTTAGTTTTCTCCCAAGTGGAAAGGGGGTTCAACAATTATTTTATCTGGAATTGTTATCTATCTATCTCGACAGCTTCAGACATGTAGACCTTAGTACATACCACTAGAAAACGAAGACAGATGCCCTGCATTCCCAAACCATTGCTGTAATTGAGAACTAACCATCCAGGGACTGACAAGCACATTTAAAACATATGGAAATGCAACCTGGATGATCTTGCTGTGAATTTAACCGTTGTGAACTAAACTGCTTGATGAGCGCTTCAAGGGCAACTCTTCCAGTGCACGATGTTGGCGTAGGTTAAAACAGGCAACTGTTCCTCCTACCACCACCGTTTTACTGAATCCTCGACTCTCACCCTCTCCCTTTCTGCTCCTCCAGATGTATTTACTGAGAGTAGCAAACACTTGAGAAACACAACTCGAGTGCTCACTCGAGCTCGGCATCCACCCGGCTGTGCCAGCAGCTGTTTTGGGCCAGGAGAGGCAGCGGTGGAAGCTGTCGTGGTGTGGGCAGGAGGAATGCAGAGAATGAAAGCTGGTGTTTCAGGGCTCCTCACACTGCAGGTCTGGAAACAGATGGACACCAGGACACCACATCCATGGTAACACAAAGTAAACTTTTAACCAGGACCCTCGGGTCAAGTCACCATTATGCCAGCGAGGCAGCTATCACAGATGGGCACTGGTGTGACTGAAAGGAGAACTGGCTTTCGCTTTGATTGTTTGGGGGGTTTTTTGCATTTTTTTTGTGGTTTGCAATGTCCACAAAGAAATGCTTTGGTGCAAGACATTTTTGAGCGAGCAATGACAGATTAGTAAGTGTTTGAGGCACAGCCAGCAAATTCCATGAGTTATTCTAGAGACCTCATTCACTACGCTGATGATCCGAAGTACATTTTATCAGCTTTTAAAACACATTTAGCTTGGCCAGTCCAAATAAAGCATTTTATTGATGATATTGAGTAAGGTGCTGTCTACACTGGGTGCCTCACCCCATCAGGACATTTACTTGGCATAGCTGTGTCCTAACACGCCTTTCTTGCCTTCAGTGCAGGGATGCTGTCCTGCACATGCCAGGCACAGCCCGACTCACATTCCCAAGTTCCACGTTCACAAGACCCACGCTAGGGAAGCGTGGCCTTACATAGCCTGGGATAATAGTTTCCTAATGTGATTCTGTAAGCTCATTGCTCACTCACAGTGCATAAACTTAAAGGTGTTAAACCACAAGCTGCCAAACCTTGCAATGTTTGCAATGTCAGAGTCAGAGACATATTGCAAACACAGTGGAGGAGCCTATGTACATGTGAATCGTGTCGTTCTGCAGCAAGGCAGTAACAATGCAAAACCCTCCTTTATTTTTGACTATCTGTTTCTTGGAACCATGCTCCTGAAAATATTTTGGGGCAGGGTTTTAAAGGCCATTCTTCTCCACTGGCTGAGCAAACTGTGTGACGGAGCAAACCAGATGGATACAAGGTACTCCAATTTGGCTTTAATACTCTATGAGAAACAGAGGCTTGGCAAGGATTTAGCTTACGACATGTTTGCCAAATATCCCAGATAAAGCTGCCAGTTAGTCCTCACCAGCCAAGCAAATAACATCTCATGATGTCAGGATGAGCCCTGATCAAACAGCCTTGATAAGACAGAGCCTTTGAACGTCCAGGTTGAGCCTGTCTGCCTGCAAGGAAACGCCTGACCCAGAAGTCACTGCCACTTCATTCCCACTTTCTCCCCCCATCCCCGTCGACAAATTCATTGCTGGAAAGAGACGAGTGCACAACACAGACCTTCTGTCACAGCCCAGAATGGCACCCTGGGGCAGTGAGCTATGCTGAATATTACTGTGGATGGCAGCTGCTGCCACGCTTCGCTTTTCCAGGAGTTTTCATTTCCCGCTGCCTTGCTGGGGTACAGTTCACAATCTCTGCTTGTCATCACGCTCTTGGACACCTCTGAGCTTGTGAAAAGAGTGACGCTGCCAGGGGATGGGGGCAAGGGTAGGAGGCAACAATAAAATACTACACTTGGACAAAGCAGTCATGAGCCGGATGAGGAAAGAGTTTCTTCCTATGTCTGGTTATGCTCAACTTCCAAGTCAAGGATTCTGAAGAAAGAGGAAAAAAAAGTGTCATTTATCATGTCAGACAAGCATAAGGTGATACTTTAAAGCTTTTATTCAGCTGCTTATGGCTATTGCCAACATAGTAAATTCCTCTCCCAGGAGATTTCCACTTGAATGATGAACATCCATTTAAGAATGGTGCTGAAACTCAAGGCTGAATAATCTTGATTCAACCCAGGAAGGAGGACACAGAGTAAGGCCCCTTCTTAGAGTCAAGCAGGACTGACAGCAAGAGGAGTTGAACTGCAGAGGTGAATCCAGGCAACCTCCCACCAAGAAGCAGCAATGCCCATCTCGCTGAAGACCTCAGTTTTCTGAAGATCACAACCCACGCTCAGACCCTGCAATCACCACTCTGATGAAACATGTTAGGGAACCTGACCCTTCAAATAGGTGTTTTATTTACATGGTGCTTCACCAGGTCCTGGAGAGCTCATGAATAATTAAACAGAGAACATAAAATATGAATGGGATGATCACCAGCCCATAAAAGCCTTGCAGTTCTTGAAAGGTGTTTTACGCATAATGAATGCTGGATTTTAGAAAACAGGTTTCTGCCTCTTTTTCCAAAGAAAGTGTAACCATTTTCAAGCCTCTGTGTAAAATGAGGAACCTTCAAGGATGTGCCTGGGAGTGCCAGGGAAGAACACATGCCCATTAATAACCAGTAAGCAAACTAAACAGAGACAAATATGTGGATATAGTGAAAACACATAGATATCTAACTTGATACTGCACTGCCAGAGAAAATGTAGGACTGAAAGAAAAGATGAATGTTTGATCAGAACTACAGGACTCATCTTGCAGTCACGTGGTGGTAACAGCTCTCATCTTAAATTCTGCCCCGTATATGTAAAATTTAACTTATGTTAGCTCTTGATGACTCTTGTCTTTTACTCTGGGTGCTGTGTACAGGTGTTTTTAGCTGCCCTTTCTGAACTTTCTGGTTCTGTGGCCTAAATGGTGTGTTCTCAGTTTTGAGAAATTACCCTGGAAGCAATCATAGCCCTACAGCCCTACTGCTGAGATCTATCAGCTGAGAGTCAGCCCTAGTATGCTTAAAATCAGGTTTATAATATGGACCCTATGGATCAGTGTTTCCTAGGCTGCCAAAAATTTTGGTGGCAAAGGAAATTGCTGCCAGTGTAAAGCACTCCCTTGTTCTAGGCATTAAAATTATTGCAGAATGACCATAGATTTGAATAAACTTGCTGTTTACTTCATGGAGGTCTTTTCACCACCCTGTTAGGCTATGTGCTATGAACTGTCATTTTGTCATAGATGTTACCAAAAAAATCACAGAAGGATGAGCAAAGAGAAATTATTAGCTCAGGAGAGCCCTTTCTTCTCTCTAAGGTAATTTGGGAAAGGATCTGTCACATAACAACACTTCTTGAAGTTGTCAGCTGGATACCTGACAACCGTTCTTATCTACCAGGTCTTGAAATGGTTGTGTGAAAATGGCTCGCTCTCTCTTTCCCTCCCTCCTCCCTCAAGCTACAGGAAGAAAACAGGCTTTTGAGAAAAATTCACATTTTAAAAGGGAACCAAATTTCACATAATTAGAAATGATTTCAAGTAAGTAAATGGATTTTTGCATTATATAGATTAAAGGAATTGTGAGTGACAGCCCCACATCCACGTCGGAAAGAGGCTCAAGCACTACACTTCTCCATGTTCACAAGGCTCACATGCTCTATCAACAGCTGTATCTACACTAAATGATGTTCTTCTCACGCACCAATTACGAGCTGTCAGAAAATATATGTGTAATCCTTCACATCAAGACCTACTCATGCAATTTTTAAATACCACAGTGTAAGCTGCAGTACTTATCCTAAGGGCTTCATGTATTGGAAGGAGAAAAAACTGTTATCTACTAGATCATCAATACCAAAGGCTCCGTGAATATAGTTCTTTTTCAGGAGAATAGATGCAAAATAAACACCGCTTTTATTAAAAGCAGGATACCAGTTTTTACCAGGGCTAAATTTGTTCTGCTTCTGTCCATGAAGTGATTGATTTCCAAGCCTAGATGCCACACATTCGTATTAATTATCTTTAGTTTAAAACAGTGATGTACCCCTCTAACCAAGGCAAACCGCACAACTGATTTCCAGCTCCCAGTGCCAAACCGCAGGGCAAAACCCGCTGCAGAGGAGCCAAATCCAGGACAGTCCAAGAAGACAGAAAACTTAAAGCTTGTGAAATGCTAGGGAGTCACCTGGAGCAAACTTTTATGGTCCCAAAAGAAAGCTGGGGAGGGGGGAAATAAGACTACTAGCAGGACCACTGGCTCAGCTTTGCTTTCCTGATACTTGAGGGTGCCTACGTGCAAGGGAAGGGAGCGAGAGGGAGAGTAAGGAGGGGAAAACTGTAGCAGTATAGTGTAAGTACAGTGTACTCCTAATTAGTTTCAGTTCAGCCTGTTATCTAAGCAACTGTAATTAAGGGTTAAACACTTTTCAAAGTTTTTTACTAGCATTTAAAACAGCAGAAATGAGAGAAAACAAGCTATTTACAAAGCAGGAATCTGCAAAGGACAGACATCCTTCACAGACGCTGACTCTTTAATTTCATGTGGGGGGTCTGATCTAAATCTGGCAAGCTGCCCGCATTTATTTGTTTGTATTTTGGTTTTTCTAATGACAGGGATTTCTGCTTTGCGAAAAGGCCATACTGGAACATGTAGTATATAAAATACATTTTCCTTCAGCCCTTCATGAAAAGACTAAAATACACTAAGAAAGCCAACCGCTCGCTAAAGAGGAAAGAGAAATATATAAATCGACAGGGCGAGGCTTTGCACACACCTTGAGTTCACCAGGCTGCAATGCACGCTGAAAGAAGCCATCACGCCAGTTCCTGGATCACCTTGTTGGTCTCCTTGGCTTTCTTACACGTGTACAGCCATTTGATGATCCGCGCGTTGCGCTCGATCACGGAGGTGCTGCTTGGGACCTGCTCTGTGAGTTCATCCTCCAGCAGCCCCTCGTCCCCACTGTGCCTCGTGAAGTCGCTCTCGGACGTTGCCACGCTGATGCTGCGGATCTTGAAGGAGACGTTGTCGGACACCACAGAGAAGTTCTCTCTCCCGAGATCCTCAATGACCTCCTGCTCCAGGCCACAGTACTTGAAAAATGTATCAAACTCGGAGAAGGACTTGGAGTAGCGAGAGCTGATGTCTGACTGGGAGCGATGGAGACCTCTCCTCTTCACCTCCTTGACCTCCTCAGGAGGTACACTCAGTTTTGAGGCACTCTCCCACTCCTTTGTGCATACCCCTGGGGCATCGGTGCTCATGGTGGTGGCTCGCTCTGCTCCATGGTTGCTTGGCTCATGGTCACCGTCTTTTGCTGAGAGAGGCTCTTTGCTCTCGGTGGCTGTGGTGTCCTCCATGACTCTGGGCATCTCGGGGGAAGCCAACTGCTTCTCCTTTACTGACCCTTGGAAGATCCTCCTCACCAAGCTCCCCCGTGAGCTGTCCTGGCTTTGACCTCTCCCAAACTCGCATTTCTGGCGGTAAATCACCAGGGAATCCGGCCGCATCTGCCTCTTGGGGGTGCCGCGCCTGGCTATGGGGGGGCCGTGCTGCAGGGGGCCACGGCAGGAGTACACAGCCTTGGCCAGCTCCAGGGGCTTCGCGCCCTTCCCTCTGCCAAAGTCCCTGCCGATCTTTTTGCTCTCCACCGAACAGGTCTCGCTGCTGCTCTCTGAGGCTGAGCTAAGCACGATGACGGGCTCCTGCTTGGTGCTGATTACCTGCTGGCTTTTTACGTACTTGGCCTTATCGGCTGCCAGCCTCTCCACGGCACTTCTCCTGCCCGGGCTGCCTGCATCCATCTGCCTGCGGAGGTACTCGGGCCCCTTGTTGAGGAGTCGCAGGGTGAGGGAGGCGTGGAGGTCGGAGATGGCGTGCATTCTCACGGCCCGGGAGAGTTCAGCGGGCATAGCAGTTTCGGGGACGCGGATCCTGCTTCCAGCCCTGGGAGGGAAGGGAAAAAAAAAAAAAAAAAGGAAAAAAAGGGGAAGAAGCAAAAAAAAAAAAAAAGGGGGAAGGGGCAGGAGGAGGGAGGGGGAGGAAGGGGGAGGCAGGCCTGGGCGCTGGGAGCGGCAGCTGCGCCCCTCCGAGGGTCGGGCTCCCCCCGTGCCCGCTCGCCGCTGCCGTCGGGGCGCCTCCCGTGCGTGCTGCCGGCCGGCAGCGCGCGCCTCCCGTCCCGCGCGCGCGCGTCAGCCCCGCCGGCCGGGGGCAGCCAATCCCGCCGCCGCGCGCCGGGCCCGTCACGGCAGGCAGCGCGCGGCCCGGCCCGGCCCGGCCGGGCCCCGGAGTACGCCCCGAACGCGGGCAGCGGCCGCCGGCGGCAAGGCGGGGCAGCCGCCCCGGCGGCGGCGGGGCTGGGGCGGTCGCGGGCTCCGGAGGGGGAGCACAGGCTGGCAGCGGGGAGCGCGTCCCGCCCGTCCCGCGCGTCGGCGGCAGCGGGAGGACGTCGGCTGGTGGCCCGCGGCGGTGCGTGCGAAGCGCCGGGGGCTGGCACGCACCTGAGCCGCAGGGTTCCGAAACGCGGGGCAGGTTTCCGAAGGGGCAGGACTCCCGCCTGGGGCCGGCGGCTCCGAGCAGGGCAGAGCCGCTGGCCGCAATTTAAAGACCCGAAAGTTAGAGACCTAAGGCACAGGTAGTTCCCTGGGGCAGCCTGCGCGCGCAGCGTTCCTCAGGCGAGACGCACCTCCTCTGTGGGCACTAACAGCTGAATTACACACACCTTTCCTCCTTTCGCAGAAAACAAAAGCCAGTTGGTAGCTGCAAAGTTTTTCACACACTGTTTGTTTGGGGTTTTTTTTTAATTTTTGTGTTACTTCTGTGGGATTGCAGTATCAGCATGCGTTTGTCGTGATTGACTCATACTTGATCTTTACGATCACTGAATTGTGGCAAACGAGTTAGAGAGATGGGCTTCCCATCCTCGTTGTGAAGTTTCAGGGTACACCGCCACCAGGAACAATTTGCTCATAGCTGTGTGGCTGGAGAAAAAACATTCTAGGTGTCGTTAGTATGAAGAAAGTGTAGGTCAAATGTTGGGTACGCATCCCCCTCTGCATCTGTGGAGGCCTGGGCACCTCTGGTGCATGGAGCTGCTTTGCTTTGGCGTAGGAAAGCAACAGTTTTTGTGCTTATACCCTCTGCCAAGAGTGGGGCTACCCAGACTGAGCCCTGCTATGATGGCTGCACCCAGACACTGTGTCATCACTGAAGGGTCGAGCTGTGCGAGTGGCACCGTTATTCTCGTTCAGATGTAAGAGGGTACGAAGTACTGAAGTATGACTTGAGCAGCTGGGTTTTCAGTGGAGCTGCACTCCTCTGGGCACGTGCCTCCCTTTTGTGGGGACATTTCCACTGTTTGTCTGTGCTATCAGAACCATGCTATGGTTCATAGAATTGCAGAATCACAGAATCATAGAAGAGTTTGGGCTGGAAGAGACCTTTAAAGTTCATCTAGTCCAACCCCCCTGCAATGAGCAGGGACATCTGCAACTAGATCAGGTTGCTCAGAGCCCCGTCCAACTTGACCTTGAATGTTTCCAGGGATGGGGCATCCACCACCTCTCCAGGAAACCTGTGCCAGGGTTTCACCACCCTCATTGTGAAAAATTTATTCCTTATATCTAGTCTGAATCAACCCTCTTTTAGTTTAAAACCATTTGGTTTTAATAACCTTGGGTTATTGCCCAAGGGACCATGGAAGACATGGTCCAACTTGCTGAACACATTTCAGGGCGCTATATGCTTGTTTTTGAGTGTTATGAAGGTGGAGTGATTTCGTCTTTGCCCTCAATGCAGAACAGAGTCTCCAGTCATGCTGCACCAATTTTAGCCTACCGCCCTGGACAAGCCCAGCAGACTTGGGTGAGAGGTTCTCACTGTGACCAAGGAAGGGTTAAGAGCTACTCTGGGGTAAGACTTTGGGCTAACTCTTCAGTGAAGACTTGCTTAGGAAAACACAGAACAGAAATATTCACTTGCCAACATGGTGCTACTGCTGGTTTTCCCCTTAATTTTACATCCTCTGTGTTCCTAGACATGTAGGTCTGAACTCCAGAAGCCCCTTAACACATAACCCAGATGAGATACTTACCTGAAACTTGTGACATACTTTGAGATCCCTTAGAGTGAAATTTTTGTGGATATGTAGAATGAGCATATTTTTTTTGAGAAATAACTTTTTTTCTTCTACAGGTATACAAGTAGAGCTGGTTCACATAACAGCTTATCTAAAGATTAATGTCCTCAAAAACTAAGAGATGGTAATAAAAGTATAAGCACAGCTAATTTACCAGGCTGCTCTTCCCTGCTAAAGCAGCTCATACACAGATGTGTAAGAGTGTAGTTAATATTGTTACATATTGAAATGCTTCATGTAAGCCTGGGCTTACAGAGAAGGGTAATTTCTTCTGACAATGAATCTTAGCAATAAACCAATAGATGTGGTGAATTTAGTAATGAGATTAAGCTTTAATTCCCATCCCCATATTGACAAATTTGTCTTCATTTTTTTCCTTCAACTTTTTCCTTGGAGTTCTATGACACTGTGTAATGTAACGACACTGTGTAATGTAACAACATACATTCACATTCTTCCATGTATTTTAATTTATGTTTCTTCCAATTTCTTGTACCTCATACCTCTGAGCTTTAAGAACTTACAAAAAAATCTCAGATGTGATTTGTTTGCATTCATTTGAAATAATAAGAATGAATATACATGAGTATCAGTAAGAGTGGGCTTATTAAGCAACTCCAATTCATTTCTTTATCAAAGCTGTTTATGCACTCCTTGCTGCATGCAAAAGCCACTAGCAAGAGCAGATATTATATAGTTCTGTCACTGGACTATAGCTTTGTGTTTGAAGTCACTATACACAAACAACTGAAAAATATTGATTGCTTGGGATGAAAAAAAAATATTTTTAAGCAAAAAAAATTGAGACATTTTCCTTTCACTTAAAATTTCCTAGGTTTTGAAGGCATCCCTGAAAGACAAACCTGGACACTTTTGATACAACATTTTTCATGTTCAACCAATTTCCTCCCCGTCTCACTGACAAAGGAAAACATGAGTTTTGATTTTCCACAAAGTGCATGTCACAAGAAATTTCTCATGAAAAATCTCAACAGCTCTTCTCAGCTGACTTTCTTGATATGTGAGATACTTCTCTCTGTGAATCCTGGGAGATGACAAGGACATTGAAAGCGAGAGAAGAGTCTTCCCAGGGTCAGAAAACATTGTGAGCACCAAATTTTTCAACTTTGTCTCCCCTCTTTGATAAGGTACATTAATATAGCAGCTGCGCAGTTATGTGATATTTTGAATATATTTAGGTCACATTTTTAAGAATTTAAATACATTTAAGTTTAAAATGTGTTCTTTGAAATATCTAAGTTATAGATATAGATATGTATCTTGGAATTAGCTCTTATATTTATGGATACACTCTTACAATGTTCAAAGAAGAGAGCGCCATTGCATGTCTTCTTTCTAGAAATCAGAGCGAAATACAGTGCGTTATGAAAGCAAACCAGCTTTGTCCCTGGCCCAGCACAGGCTTGCAGACAATAAAATGGAAATAAAAATGGGCAGAGCAGCATCCGTCCCTCAGCCTGTCAGCTAGCATCAGTCTCTCTCTGGCATCAATGCATTAGGCAAAGGTAAGAGAAGCAAATCTGGCAGACACTAAGCCTCAGCTGACACCATGAGTTTTCCCACGGAAGGGGAGTTTTACAAAACACCTCTAAGTCAGCTAGCATTGAAAGTTATCGCTAAATACAAAGCAGTTGTATTTTATGTGGGGTAAGACAAATCACTTCTCGCTGTGTTTGTATTAAGAGGAGATGCGTCCAGGGCGCATTTTCCTGCTGCTGGAGTCTGGAAAGCCAGAAATGAGAGCTGATGCAGTGTGACTGCAGGTGAAAAGTATAATGTGTGCAAAGCTTAGGTCATTGCTCTCTACTGCTCCCGCCTCGTTCCCAGTGTCAGTGACACTCCTTTGATTTATAGTGGTCAAAGGGCAAAAATGAAGCAGTGGCAGCTGGAGGCAAAAGGCAAGGAGAAGAGAGGAGAAGAAGGGGGAGCTCAAGCCCTAACAGCAATGGGGCGCTCCCATTTTGGAGACCCCAACACAGCTGCGTCCCAGGACTGAGGTCTCTTCCCCCGTAGCAGCTCTCGGTGCTGGGCTGAGGTGTTGCCTGAAAAGCAGGAGCAGCCGGGGCCAGAGGGTGGTTCGTGCTGAGTGGTGCCACTGGGTGTCCTGTTCTGCTGCATTCGGGAGACAAAGTGGACATGAACTCTTTCAAACCAGCTGTCTCCAGTGGGGAAGTTTCAGGCCCTTCGAGATGAAATCAGTGAGTGCCATGATTCACCCTCAGACTCATACAATAGAAGATAATATACAGAATTTTAATAGCTTGAGCTCTTGTACAGCAAAGGTTTCGGTAGAGGCAGACCCGCATCACTTCTGTGTCCTCTTCTAGCCTCTCCCACCACTGCCAGATTGCTTAGCATCCTGTCCCACACCCATAATTCTGAGTTGTTTGCTTCATTAAGTAACTTACCATCTTAGTCAGAAAACATCTTCCTCCTAAAATCAATCCAGCTTGTTCACAATTGTAATTAGTGCCCTTTATTTTTTTGTAGAATTATTTCGGAAACCCCACATGTACCACTCTCCAGGTTGAAGAACCATCATGGATCTCAACAGGACTGTGTAATTTACACCACAGTGATTTGTGTCAACATATGGAGAGCCTTATTAGAACAAAGAGCAGAAGAAAAATGCTGGAATAACACAATGAGGGCAAGAGATGAAAGGGAGGACAAATGCAACATACATTACACCAGGCAGTGCCAGTGGGGAAGGTGCAAGCCATGGCACGCTCCCTTCCCCTCTTATGCCCTTTTGTCCCTGCAGTACATCTGAGCCTACACTAACTCCATTCTTCATACACCTCTGACATGCCTAACACATGTAAAAATAAAGAAATCCAACCCAATTTTGGTACCTAACATATTTAAGTGTGTGTTAAAATGTTGAGATTGAATGTCTTTATTTAAAAAGACTGATCTATTTAACATGTTGTCTGAGGGATCAAATTCATTGAATAATGTATAAAAGTATGGGAAAGAGCCAGAGTTTTTACAGTAAAATACAGCTACGACACTGCAGAGGAAATAACTGAGTTAACTCCCAGAACAACTCTGCTTGATCCAGAAAGGGATTCTTTGAATTTTGAATTGAAATCCTTTATGAATGAATGTATGTTACATGTGTTAGAATAAACTTTGCACTCAGTAAAAGGTTCTTACTGTTGCTTCTGTTGTGTATAAGTTGGATAAATGTTCCCACAGTCTTCCCCCGTAACCGTAGCCATAGCTTGCAGTTGTAAAACTGCATCCCTCGGCGGTTGCAAAACCTTTACAAACCAACCAAGCTCATACACACTCACTTCACCCAGCACAGGGATGGGTCAGGGCCCTTCTTTAAGTACTTTACGCATTTATAGGCAGTGTTACTGCAATCTCTGTCACTCATCAGCATATTTATCCACACAGTTTTCCTCTGGGGAAGTACTGTTAGCCTAGTCTCATATATAGCTAGCTTTGGTCATGGAAAAGCCCTTTCACCTAATCTAAAGCTAAAACCCTAAAGTGTTTAAAGCTCTACAGATCCCTGTTGTTCTAGGGAACTTCCAGCAACTGAGTGTCACTGGGATCCGCAAGACTTTCTGCTGTCTCCTTGCCCTGTAGATGGCTAAAACAATCGGTGCAAAAGTTTTTGCTGTTGCAGAGCCAAGGCATTACATGTCTACCCATGGGCACATTACTGTGGTCGGGAAGCTGAGAAACCTAGTGCATGCTTACATCCCATGGATTCCTCTGCTTGCCCTCACACACGGGCTCTCTCGGAGCGCACGTGCCAGATTAGGAAGCCTATGAAAGGTGGCTGATTACTGGACTTCTGACAGAGGCTTGCCTGTTGTCTGTTACATATAATTTATATTCTGCTAGTTGGGGTGCTCAGCTGGCAAGTGCATGAGGCCATTTTCCTCTCCTGGATTTGGAGTAAAGGCTTGAAATCATATTTCTTGCTTTCCAACACAGTAGTTATAAAGTGGGTGCTATAGTTCATTGTCACTCAGGTTCTGCTGCTGAAAACAGTTTTATTTCACTTGCCTAATTAGAAATTTACTGAAAATAGTAGGAGGAAGATATTAATTCTGTAACTTATGGTCCATGCACCTAAGTGGGGGATACACTGTGAATTTTTAGTTACTCTTGCAAAGTAGAATGATTTAAACAGGGAAGGTTGAAAAAGTCTCACCTTCAATGCTAGTCAAGGCATTCTCTGGAGGTGAGGGTTCAAATCACAATACGATATCTAAAAACTTCAGCTCTTCTACCCTGCAGGCTGTTAAAATCTCTCCCAGTCTCATTTTCCATGATATAGACTCTAATTCTATACAACAGGATAATAATAATATTTGAAAACCTAGTGATATATAGGAGCTGAACTACCTTCAGTTCAGTCTTCACACATTTGAACGACCTGACAACTTACGCAGGTGTTGCCTCACTCAGACATTGATTGCTGGAAATCCTGTTCCCTATTTATCTCATTCATTTTCTGTAGAATATATTAAGTGTTTTATAGCAAGTGCTGATTCACTAAGCCCAAAATATTTACATTAAGGCAAAAATTTTGACACATTTTCCTTGAGAGGATAGTCATGAGAGTCTTGGCACTGCAGCATTTCCCACCACAGCTGAGCATAGGTCTGCTTCCGTGTTCTGGTAGGAGAGACCCATGAAAGACCATAGCGATCTCCGAGGTGGCAGAAGACTTATGTTACGTTTTCAGTATCTGTTAAGCTCCAGCATTATTCAGTTATTATTAACTTAACTTAATAAATTTGTCCAACACTATCTATCATGGACACAGCTCCTAATGTTTAAAGAAATGCATCTGTCAGTCAAACACCAAAGCACTGCAGATATCACCTGCAGAGCACAGTGCCAGAACTTGTAACGTATAGACGTGTGTAACATACAAAGCCCGTCATCTTTTGTTCAAGGTTTTAATAAATTGGGTGAGATCATGAGTGCTTCCTTCCTAAGGATTTCTTGTGTCTGTGACATACTCCTTCTGAAGATACAGCCAGCAATCGCTCAGTCTTCCTTATCAGTGGTTGCAAATTTTAGCCTCTTTCCTTGTGTAATCTGTGAAGAACTGACTGAAGACAATGTTTTATCTGTACTTCCTAGATATTCATTTAGATCTGGCAGAGATCTTGCATGGTTTTTCTAGCACAGTTACTGGCGAGTGAAGTCTGCACCGTTACCTTTCCACAGAAGGAGCCAATGCTCCTCACTTCTGAGATGCCTGGTGGTTTTCTGTGATTTTGAGGAGCTTAAAGTCTTTCCCATATCCCTGAGCATGAGGGTCTGCAGCTCAGTTCTTGATGGCCGTGTGGTAGTTAAAGGAGGCTGCTGGAGTACAGCCTGTCTAAGGGCTCCAAAGGCTGATTGTTTTTTACTGTTGTAGGCACAGGAAACACACAAACCTAGGAAAACTGATCAATGTGCTTATATGTATTGCTGCAGCTTGTTTGCTTCCCCCTTCTAGGTATTTTCAGATCTCCTTCAGTTATCTGATGCAAGAGCTCCTTTTGGAGTTTAGATGGGAAAATGGACTAATTTATCAAGACAGTTCCCCTGCCAAGGACAAACCTTTACGTTTAATGGTCATCAGTCACTATATCTCTGAAGGTGTGGTGGTTTGTCCTGTCACTTTCTGAAGGGCTTTTCTTCAGTTCAGACATAAAAGGAAAATATCTTCCAAGCTTAAAAGGGAGCCTGCAGTCTGCTCTGTATGTATGTACAGAGGGGATATACAGGCTACATTTCCTTTGCCTAACTTTGTGAGTTAGCACAGGCTATTGGCTATTCACAACTGTCTTATTTGGCTAGCAAGAGAGTTAAATAGTGTAGGAATGGTCAAACCATGTCTCTTTTAGTCTTGGAACCAGAGGATAATTCTAAGCCCATAGATGCAACTCTGAGTCCTCAGCATAAATTCAATTCATTGTCTGTTTGACCACCTCTAGATATTCACCATAACCTGCAACAGCTTTATATATATAGTAATTCTGAGTTTGACTGAGGCTATTTGATTAATTTCAGCTTTGGTTTAGGGAGATGAATAAGCTTCTCTTGCACGACAGAGCTGTGTTTTATCTAACCTTGGGAACATCTGCTGTAAGTGGGTTCTCTGGCAGAGTTGTTTACATTGTGAAACCCACGTCCAGCAAAACTCATGAATGCCCTGCCCTTTACATTTCGGAGTCCTCCTAAATGCACCCCAACATCACCTGAGCTCTGCGTAACAACAGAAGAGCATTCCCAATACTCTTGGGATGACCTGACTACAAATTCTTGATTTACAGGAATTTATCTTGAAAGTGATACAAGATTTATTCTAATCTGATTGACTCTGAAGATTAAATAACATCTTGGATAATGAGAGTAAAATGGCTTAGCTGTTCTGTATAATTATATCAATTCCAAAGCTATACAAAACAAATAAACATAAGCCCCAGTATTCAAGCCTCGTTAGGTTTATGTTGCAACAGCTACATTAAACAAAATTACAGATTCAGTCAGATCTTATCATGCTGGTGTTGCGGCAGCTGCTCTGGACAGGATCACATAGTTATTCATACTGCAGGGCTTTTCTGGGAGTCAGTGGTCCACATTTCTTCAACAAACAGCTCCACCCCTGCCCTGCAAACATTAACTCAGGTGCTACTAAGATGTTCAATCCCAGTTTAAGATGGGATATGTCCACTTCTGGCTGCTGGATTGCAAGGATTCCCATGCCACTCCTGTCTCCTTCCTCGAGAAAGAAGATTTAATGAACAGAAGAGAGCTGGAAGTGTTGGAGATTTTAAGAAATTATCCCATATAACTATTCAGTGTCCAACGAGGAATTTACCTGTCAGAAAATATTCTTCTACCTATCTCTTGTTATTTCCTATCTTTGCAAGTACAGCTGGTACAGGAGCCTTATTTATGGCATCCTCTCTATAAACCAGCCTACATATTTAAGACTTTCTAAGATGCCTTTTACAGAGAAAAAAAAAAGGAAAAACTTCCTGGTTTTCTAAAGTAGATGCCCAAGGCTTTGGGGTTTTTACTAGAGCCTGAGTTGCATGGTGGTAAGCTGAACGAAGGGAGGGGCTGTGTCCTGATGGGTGGGAGGGGGCCAGGAAGGGAAGGCGAGCACTCGTCCCCTCGTTCCCACACTGCCTCTGCTATGGGAGCCTCCAGCTGGCTCCTCCAGGGCAAGTGCCCTGGGTGCTGCTCGGAGAGATTTCACCCCCGGAGCCCCTCCGCATGGCTGCATGGACAGGGCTGCCCCAAGTCTGGCCCCTCCTGCCCTCCATTTCCTGCACCCTTGGCAGGCAACATGAGGTCTCCAAGCAGTAGTTCAGTAGTTCTCCAGGTAGTTCATCCTGCTGGACCAAGTACAACCCTCACTTTTCAGATGTTTTGGACAAAATGACCCCTCTACCACCCACCCAGACGGTAATTATATCTCAGGAGTAACACGGGAGGGCGGAGCAGAGGGGCGTGGGGTGGGTGCAGAATGGCTGTAGGTGTAGGGTCGGTACGGGTGGTCTGCTTTCACTTGCCAGTGCCCCGAGGCCTCTAGTCCAACCTCCTGCTCCAAGAAGGGTCAGCTGTGAAACCAGAGCAGGTTATGGCCTAGAAATAAAAATAAGTGTTTTGAGGCAGGATTATATAAAGACCAATCAGATTTTTCAGAACAAGAGGAACAAGGCCAAAAAAAAAAAAATTAATAGCGGATAATTTGATCTTTTTGAACACGTATTTAATTTCCGTTTTTACCATGATCCATTTATTTAATTTTTCTATATAGATTTTAGTCTTCTTGTTCGTGTATTAAATTGGTGTATTAAATTACCTAGAACACCTTTAGGCATAAAATAAAGAAATTAAAGCAATATTAAAATCAACCAACTTACAAAGAAATGTGATATGCTGTTTGTTTACAGTCTAAAGTAATTATTTATCCCCACTGAAAGTCAGCCTTCACTGGAGAGAAAAATAACCTGTTTATTTTCTTTGGCTTTGAATAGAATGTCCCTATGTTAGTACCAGCTGAACTTAGAGGGAGACCTGTAATGTAGGCCTAATAGAACTCATTTCTTGTTATTAAAAGTTAAAAAGTAACTGCAGATAGTAATTACAAAATGACTTTAAATTTCTCCTTAGAAAATGCCCTCCATTACCACACCTGCTAACACTCCCCCCCAAAAAACTCACCCCCTAAAAAAAACCCAATTCTATAATATTTTAACAATTAAACTGTATTTTTTTCCTTTCACATCACAAGAAAATGTTTAATTATTCCATCAACCTGTTCAGGATCTGTGTCCAACACCTTACAAAACTGAAGAAAATAGGAATTAATACACAAACTCAAGTCATGCAGTGTGTTGTAGAAAAAAGGTTAGCTGCACTCCTTAATCCTTTGGTTTAAGACTGGTACTAAGTGATGAGTGAATGGATAGTTTTCCATAGAAGTCCAACATTTTGCTGAATGGGGGCGGCTCTCCGGGGGAAGAGCGGGGCCCCGAGGAGTGCGCGCCCGCCGGGGGCCCCCGCAAATCCAGCGCCGGCTCTGGCTTCATGCGCTTCCTCGTGGCGCCGGGGACTGCCCTTGATCGGATTTCAGCAGAGGCAACATTTGCTGAACCGTTTGTGAATGACTTGACGCTTGCACAGGCTTGTCGAGAACACCAAAGTCATCTGCCAGACCACAATGTTCCCGGCTTTCCTTTCGTTCTTTCTTTCCTTCCTCCTTGAGCCTACTGCTTCAGCCAGCTTAGAGCTTATGAGCACGGCAGGGATGAAGAGATAGGCTATAGATGGTGAAAAATAGCAGTGTGTCCTCCTCACAGGTTTTCGTGCAAAAATGAAGACTTTCGGTGTGATGTATCGTTGAATGCTGTTAAGTTACAAACAGCTCCAGTCCCCACTGACTCCAGTCAGAGGTAAGGACACGCAGCACCAGGCAAGCTTTGTTTGCTCACAGATACGATCACTCAAGAAATAAAAATATCTTGCATCCTGTCAAGCTAGCCAAAGACGTCAGTGCTCATTGAACCTTTACAAAAGTTTTTGAAAGGAGATGAATACTGTAAAGCAGTAAAAAATACTGCTTAACTTATCATTTTTGACTAATTGCAATTATTATATTTTTAAATAATTTAAGCTAAATGAATTAATAAAGTATAACTTAATCTTTATTTAACCTTTTTAGCAGCTTAAAAGTACTGTAGGCAAAGTATGCACACATTGGATTACTGTTGTCTTATTTGAGAGATTTTTTTTAAAATATTATCTGGGCATTTCTAACACTGAATTTGTAAACAGACATGACATATCAAAGAGTGAGGTTGCATCGCTGAGCTTTAATGTCGGAGGTTTTATGGTTCTATACTATTCTTTGAAAAGGCTGAGATTATACATTGGTCACTAAGTTACCCTATTATGTTTTCAAGGATTTTAGAGAATGAAGAAGGGTGATTGGCAAGGATGTCAGCTGGCAAAATCAACTTTCAGTTCCATACTGCTGCACAGAACACGTAAAAAAAAAAAAAAGAAGACACAAAATCTTTCATTTTCCAGACAGAGACGACAGATAACGCAACGTTTTTAATGAACACTTAAATCATTTTACACTTAATTTGAAATTGTGACACTTCCAGATCCTTCTGCTAGCAGAGCTGTTACCTAGCGTGGGTCTCATGTTTCTAGTGGGTGAGTATAAATACAGCATTACTGAAACTCACCCCTCGGGGAGGGCACCGCACGGAGGCTGTGAGCCCCCCCCGCCCCAAAGCCGGCGCTGGCTCTGCAGTGAAGAATGCTTTTTCTTCCGTATGAATATGAATTCTCCTTCCACTTGAAACCGGACTGCCTCTTTACATGAAATATTTCTGCTCTGCCTGGCGCGAGGGTCTAATCGACAGCCCCGGCGTACACTGCGCAGGTTTGGAGCCTGGCCCGTGGCCCCGGTTTACACAGCACCGAGTTCTTTGGGGCTCAACATGAGCAATGATGGCAATGCCCGTGGAAATGGGGGCCATGTTCGCTAGCACAGCAGCAGCAAGGCTTTGCTGTCTTTGACCGCAAGACACAGCTATTCATCCCCGGTTCAGCACTGTCTGGCTTGAGGTAAGGAGTTTGAGGTCGTTGGCAAAGCCGTTGGACTAAAGCTTTGCGCGGAGGGAGGCTGCAATGCATTTACGGACATACGTGGTTGGTATTTTATTTTATCTCAGTCAGAGCACGTAAGCCCCACTGTCCATCTCCTTCTCCCTTCTCCCTTGCAGCTCTCCCCCTCCGTACCGCCCTCCCTCTCTTCGCGCTGTTGCTCCCCCGCCGCCGTCTTTGGCCAAGCCTTCAGCAGCCTGCAGAGGAAGCGGCCTCCCCCATCACGCTTGTGCTAATTGGGGCCTGATGAGAAGCATTTGCTTTCCCCTCTGTGCTTACGGCTCCTCAGCTGGGGCTCTGGCTCGCTCTCCCCTTTCCGTGTCCCTTGGCTGTTCCAGGAGGAGAGCGGATGCTCCCCTGCTCCCTGCAGAGAGCAGCTGGCTGCTATCGCTGCCATGTCATGGACGGGCTTGCGCTTCGTGCCACCCGGCCGGGACACTTGGCATCCTCCGCCGGCATCCTGCTCTGCAGGGAGAGTCTCATGCTGTGACAGAAATCATAATTTTCTCTCTCAGAACAAAAATAACCAGTTGGGTCCTGGTCACGATGTTTAGAACAGGAACCCTCCAAGAACGGATAGCACCTGTGTTGAAAAATACACACAGATTAGTGCAAAGATCGCTGTGAAAATGGCTTTTTCATTTTTAAATAGTAACACGGAGTCTGAAAAGAGCCATATCCGACGGCTAAGGGCAAGAAGGGCCCTCATGCACACAGAGCTTAGTTATAAGGGTAATCCATTGGTGTGTCTACGCCAATTTTAATTCCATTCAGGCGTGGGTTTTTCAACCCAACCTCCTGATCATCTGCTTTTACTGCACTTCGATTTGCACTTCAGAGTGATCTCAGATTTCCTGGACTGGATCCTATTTGATAAAAGTGTGCTTATGGACACGTGTGTTTGTGCGTGTGCGCTGCGCTGAAGGGAGAGCGTCTTCAGAGCCTTTCCAGAGACCACAGCAGCTTTGCTCCCGCTCTGCTCCTGGAAGCAGGACGCTGCCAGGGACTCCCCGCTCAGTACAGCTGCAATCCGGTTCATCCTCCAGGTGGTTTCTCCACTGCTTTTGATTAGATCATTCATTCCTGGGAGCAGATCTGGTTGAAAAACTTGGTATGGGAAATTTTAACTTCATTGTAAGAAGTTTTGTTTTGTTTGCAAGCAAAGGACCTCTAAGTTGGTCGTCCTTAGCCTTTAGTGCGCTGTTTGTAGAGCAGATTGTGGCCATTTGGTCTGTGGTCACACACACAGAGGCTCCCTAACAGCTCCACCATAATTAGGGCCCGATCCTGGCTTCCTTCCTCATGAGCCAGCAGAAACAACGCGTTTTTGTCAAGTATGAGGAGTTCTCCCGAGCTTGTGGGTTGGAAAGGAATAAAGGTAAAAGAGGGAAAACTCCGTTGTCACTTAGATACTTTTTGTCTTAAAACACTGCAGTTGGCTTTAATCATTTTATCACTTAACTGTATCAAAGTAGCTGAGGTTAGTAGAAGGTGCTGAACACTCCTTTTGAACAATGCTTCCTTTGAGCTGTTTATCCATGCAGTGCTCTGCTGGAATACAACCAGCAGAAACAATATCTGATGGGCCTCTGGAAAGCCCACTTAAGGTATATTATATTGTCATGGCAGATCTGTAAACTGGCTCTTTCTGAACAGGGACTGTGTGTTTGATCTTAGATCTTCCAAACTTGGCATGTAAGCCGAGGGAAAAAAACATCACTTAAGTCTTTGTCCACATCTCCATCGTGCTGCAGAAAGCCTTCAGACCAGGAGAGTTTGAAATCCTGCGGCGAATACATTTTAAATAATCTATTATGTATCCATATACACCGACTTCATGGGTGGATTCATCTCACCTAACAGTACCAGTGGGGTTCAGCATAAACCAAAATATTAAGTGTCCCCATGTAGGTGCAATGGGTCTAAACTGCACCCACAGTCAATGGAGGTCTAGTCAGCCCAATCTCTAGAGAATCGTGTAGGTCATCCTAAAGTCCACCTAGCTGTTTAGATGTAGGCCTCCTGCACCATTTGAGGTGCTTCAGGGTTAACCCATGGGATCTCCAGCTGCTGATCTGGAAGGACGTTGGTGCACTATAGGATATGTGCCGTATTTGACGGCTCCATGAGGCCACTTTATACATCCTATTGTGGCTCCAATGGCACCAGATGCCTCTGCTTAGGGAACTCGGTCCCAGTGTAACATCAACACTGTAGACTTCTACATTTGAACTAGTCCTCCTGTGCCATTCCCCTCTGCTCCCCTGTTGCCTGCTGGTGGCATCTGTCTTATTATGAGATGAACTGTTCCTTGTAATACCTCTTTTACTGCATCAGGACTGCCCAGGTGATGGGCTTCTATGCAAATATCTGCACCTTTTTCTGGGAATATGCCTGCTTTAGGGTATTCCCAGAAAGGATGTGTGGAGAAGTCTGCGGAGGATGATGTTGGGTGTAGCCCTGGTGTTGTGCCGGGAAGGCTCTCGAGTCACACCCTGCTCCCACAGCACTGCTTCTGTCATGTAACTACGCTTGGCCCTTTGGTCAGGACTTTCAGCAATTTTGTAATATGTCCGTGGCTGATACTGCTGCCAAGTTCACCCAGGGTGTGGCGCTGGCATGATTAGCACACTCCTGCTCTGAATTTCTAAAAAAAAATTTCAGGGAAGGTAAGAGATTTCAGCAAATAACCATAACAACGGTATAATAACTGTTGATGTTTTGGGGTTCTTTTTTTTTGTCCTGGATTATCCTCAGTTTAAAACAGAAGAACTGTCAATTTTCAGTTCTTACGCAGTCTTGCAGCCTGTGGACTGTGTCGATATTAAAATAATAATAGTAGTAATAATAATAATAATAATGATAATGATAGTAATAATAATAATGATAATGGTGTTTCGCTGAGGGCTTTCAAATCTACTGCTTCCACTCTTCTCTGTCTTTTTTTTTCAGCCATGGCTGACCAGCTTGAAAGTCCTCTCAAGTGTATTTTGCTCTGTCTAAGGGTATGCCTGCATGGAAAAGGTGTCCTATAGAAAACCAGGGTGTGAATTTGCAGTGCAAAATAAGGGTCTCCCCATTTGGATAGTCTTGTTGCCTCTCCTGGGCACGTCTGAACTGACGGGGTCAGTGGCACCTTGTTCTCCCTGTCTGTGCTTTATTCGGCCAGACATGGACCAGCTCTACTCTGGAAGTTGTGTATGAACATTGTTGTAGCACCGAGCATGAGCTAAGGTGCTGATCTGTGAGCTTTGTGCATATTGACTTAATTAATTTCAAAAACTTACTAAGCTAAATGAGACAAAGAACTTTTGGAATAGATTTTCCACCTGAGAATCAGCATAACTTGTCATTCTGGACCACTTCCTCATAAAGGGAGACCGTAAAAGAAGATCTCCAGGCTTTGTGTTTCTGGAAGATACCCTGTCACCCTGCTTAGTTGCCAGCGAGATGCAGAACTACTCGCAGAAAAACAACAGCTGCGTTTGGGAGTTTAGAAGGGTCACACTCTTTTGCTAGGAACAGCAAGAAGGCACTTTGTTCAGTGGCTGTGTCGCAAACGTGAAGGCAGTTGAGGGCTGCTCCTGCATAACCTTTCTTTATAACCAACTGATCCACAGACAACTGTTTGCAGACGTGAAAAAGGACTTGAGATATTTCTTCTTTTTCTTCAGGAGGGCCCGACAGCAGATCTAACAGGGCAGTTGGTGCTCCTGTGCCTTGGCATGTGGCAGAATCTTGGTGTTTATCCTTGTTATACATATTTTTAGATAAAGCTGCCCTGGCAGTGGGCATGGGACGCTCGCTCTTCTGTCTGTCACGTCTCCACAACCAAGGCTTAAATTGCTGTCTCCTTGCTGAGAGGGCTTTTTTCCACCTGCTTACTCAGTTGCATCATGAGATGGGTTCAAGAGGAGGGGCCAGCTGGAATGCAGCAGGGCTGCTCCTGCAGTGAGCAATGTTTTGTCCTTTCTGGTTTACTGGTATATCTAATAGGGCTCAGCTCTTTAATACAAGGGTAGATTATACTAAGTGCATGTACAGTCGATGATTATTTTGCATTTGGCCTTAAGCTCCATCTTTTCTCTCCAGGCTGGCGTGGTCCTGGATTCCTCATACTGCCAAAACTCTTTCAGAAGTTCACATCATACAGACTACAATATCCTGTATATTATGTAAAATGCATTACATCTTGCTTCCTTGAGCTAATATTTATGTTTCTTTCTTCACAATTTCTATTTTTTTCACCCTGAGAAACTGTGTTTTTTAACAACAACAAAAAAAACACACAAAAAACCAGCTCATGCTTTATGTTTGGCTATTTGTTTATCTGGGTTTCATAATGATGGGCTAATGGTCCTAAAACGCTGTCGGCATAGTGTGGTTTTCTTCTCATACCATTTCATTTTCAGCTCTCCATAGTTCTTTGACTTTAGGTCTGCTAGCTGAGAAAATCCTGTGGCAGACAGAGGATCTTTAGATGGTAAAAGGCACAGGTAATTAATGTCTTTAAAGACAGTCTGAGTGAGTATACACTACAAGAAAGCAAAGGAGGATGTCAGGAGCTGTCAGTTTGCTAATCATGGTTTGTTTGACCAGGGTTATTAATTACATTCTTTGGATAGTTAATCGCTCAGTTTTCCTTAGCTGAAGTCTAACTAGAAGATATGACCACCAAGACTCCATTTATTCTTTTTTTTACATACAAGTGCATTATGCACCTTTAAATAGGGTGCAGACACATACTGATCATATCATGATGTCAGATATTTAAGGAAATTTTCTTGTTTCTCCTAGAAGATGCTGAAAAATTGGTGCATAACATAGCCCATAATTAGGTAGGATGAAAACCAGGCTGTTTTCTCAGCCAAATTCATAGGTGACATGTATAGTGGTGGTATAAGTTACACGTAAGTGATCTTCTGTGTGAAAGTAGGAGGCTTAATTTGATGAGCACAGGAGGAAGATGGGTTGTAGGAGAAGCAGCAGATGAAAATGGGTGTAATAAAACCATATGAAGGACAATACTTGATCAGACCAAAGACCCAAGTAGCCCAGTGTCTTGCTGTTGGTAGGGGCCAGTAATGGATGCTTAGAGAGCACACTCAGGAGCCTGGAAGGGATTCTGCCATACGTCTGGTGTAAGCACACTTGTTTTCACTAAGTTATAGGTTGCCTGCATTGTGCTTCTCCTTAACTGGCTCATTCCGTGTCGACCATGCAGATTTCTCTGAACTACCTGGAGATTTTTTTTAGTGAAACTTTCAGAAATTCTCCTGAGCAACACTCCTGAGCAAAATTAAAATAAAATAAAAGAGGGGAAATATCCCATTGTAAGTACAGATGAGAAATGTATGTGATAACTTATCAAAGACAGGTTTTAGGGAAAGTCTCAAAGAATGGATGTAAAGATTGCAGAAGGCAACGTATTCATGTAGTGGAGTGCGGGGGTTTGGTTGACTAACATAATATTCCACCATAATCTGGCATTTAAGATGTGATCTCTTAGCCTTGGGTGTTAATGAAATTTGTATTAGTAGAGCATGAAATTCCTACAGCAAAAGTGACGTCTGTGTTTATTGGTTGTTGTCTATTGCTAGCACTTCTGAGTCTGTAGTATCCTAAACTAACCCAACACTGTTTTCTGGGATGTGACTGAGTACCTGACAGGGGGGGGTGCTGTAGAAATTTAAAAATAATTCATAGGAAAGGATCAACACAGGAAAAGGACCACCTCTAACTGCTGTTTATTTCATATAGCTAGAAATAATGCATAATAGAAAATACCAATGACAGGAGGGTCATAAAAGTTGAATGATTATATAAAACTGGAAATCATTTTGTGGATGGTAAATGGAGCAATAACAGTATGTGGCAGATACAGTAATTTTACTCTTGCCATTCTAAAAAAAAATGCCTACAATACTCAATTTCTACACTATTTAGATGAAAAACTAGCCTGGATAACTGAAACTATATTTACATGACATACAGTAGATTCGGGAAAAGGCATATGACAACAAAAAGAACCACTGCAACTTGTTCCAGTGTTTCTCAGATCTTATCTAGAGTACCACCCTGTCCCCATATACAATGATGCGGAGGTTGAGGAGCCAAGGTATTTCTGCTACTGTCTTGCACTTGTCACCAGTGGCACTTCTTCACTCTTCTGGATGTGATACCGTTACACAGGGAGAAAAAGATGTTTGTTTTAGAAAATTTGGAAGGGCTCATGGCCCAGGGTTCCTGTTATTAGTCAATTTGTATCCACTGAATTGAACTAACTTATTCTAAAATGTATGGGGTTTTTTTTAGAGGCTACAGGAAAATTGTAACCTCTGCACTCATATGAGCATGGAAAATATCCCCAGGTCCTCCCCTCTGGCTAGTGGTGACTCTGAAGTGAATCATGGTAGAAAGACCGTGATTGTATTCTGGTTCTGTCCCTAGTGTGGTATAACTTGCTGCCACCCATTTCGGGCTTTGGTGTTGTATTGAACAACCAGCCTTAAAGATCAACTGAAAATGCTCACTGCAAAATGTTTTTGGTTTTGTTTTGTTTTTTTTCCCCACATGAATACACTAGATACTTTGTTCTACTGCATGAAAAAAAAATAGTTCTCTTCTCTAAATGAGTGTGCATGCTCCAGATGTATCCCTGAGCATGCCCTCAGATGCTATCCCTGAAATAACATCTGCACTTAAATATGCTCAGTGTAGCCTCATTGACTTCAGCAGGGCAGCTCATGTGGTTAAAATTAAACAAGTATAGGCACTTGCACAGGTTGCAGTCATCAGGGTGTCATTACACACCCCCAGGAACTCTACAGCTCAGTGAGATCAGCTTTCTTTTGTATAAATAGATAAAAGCTTCAGGATTAAAAAATGTTTTTTGAAGAGCTGTGAAGGGAGAGTGACATGGCAGGAAACAGATTTACCAACTTCAGTGACAGATGCCGGAGTGTGGAGAGAGGGGCAGTGCTGGCACGGGGGTCTTACTGGGGCACGGGGGTCTTACTGGGGCACGGGGATCTGCAGCGCTGGCACGGGGGAGCTACTGGTCTAGTTCTGTTTCAGAGGGTCCTGTGGACCTGTGCAAGCACAGCCAGTGTTCCTGGGTGTGACGGGGCAGCCTGCACAGCTGGGTAACAGGCTGTGAGAGCCAGGGCTGCAGCCGTACTGTGGTGGCTGCTGCTTCATTGGCACCTTTCCTTTTGACTAGAGGTTTCCGAAACCTGGGGTTTAGCTCCCTCGTGACTTACGACATGAAGCACCCTTTCCTTTGATGGCTTCTCTGCTCTGGACTGTGCGTTCCTCAATGCACTGAGTAGGAAGAAAGATTAAAGGACGAGTCCTTCTTCTCAGTTACTTTAGTATGAATTGATAATAGAGTCATTCAAGTGTAGGGCCAAAATCACCCTGTGTCAGTAATTAATTTGGTTCAGCACAGAGTGATGCTATGAAGCTGTTTTTGTAGCCATTGATGCTGGGAGTTGACTAACCTACGAGGCAACATAGAACAGCCACAGAATATTTTGGAGGCTGAGGCTAACAGGTTTTTGGCATGCGACTTCCAGGGCACCGTGTCTAACTCCCTCCTGGAAGAGACACTGGTGTAGCTCCAGAGGGCTGGAAGGATCTCAACTTTCTCTGTGTTATAACGTAACTTCAGGAGGGAAGACTTTGGCCTGCTTAGGAGACTGGTTGACAGAGTCCCTTGGGAGGCATTCTTCAAGAAGGAAATCTTAAAAGCACAGGAGCAGGCCGTCCCCATGTGCTGAAAGACAAGCCAGCGGAGAAGAAGACTGGCCTGGCTGAACAGAGAGCTGGAACTCAGGAAAAAAGGGAGAGTTTCTGACCTTTGGAAGAAGGGGCAGGCAAATCAGGAGGGCTACAAGTATGTCGTGAGGTTACGCAGGGAAAAAATTAGAAGGGCCAAAGCCCAGCTAGAACTTAATCTGGCAACTCTGAATGTCCCTCCACCCCTTCCTTCTTCTTTGTCCCAGCTTTAGGTATTGGGCATGACATCATAAGATATGGAATATCTCTGTGGCCAGCCTGGGTCAGCTGTCCTGGCTGTGTCCCCTCCCAGCTCCCCGTGCACCCCCAGCCTGCTCGCTGGCAGCCCAGCACGAGAAGCTGGACAGTCCTTGACTGCTCAGCAACAACTGAAAACATCAGCACATTATCAACATTTTTTCATCCCTAATGGAAAACACAGCCTCACACTAGGCTTCTATGAAGAAAATTAACTCTATCCCAGCTGAAACCAGGACAGCTGGGTAAAAAACTGGCTGGATGGCTGGGCCCAAATAATTGTGGTGAATGGATTTAAATCCCGTTGGCAGCCAGTCACAAGTGGTGTTCCCCAGGCTCAGTTTTTTGGCCAGTTCTCTTTAATATCTGGATGAGGGGATTGAGTGCACCCTCAGTAAGTTTGCAGATGACACCAAGTTTGGTGGGAGTGTTCATCTGCTGGAGGGTAGGAGGGCTCTGCAGAGGGATCTGGACAGGCTGGATCGATGGGCTAAGGCCAACTATATGGGGTTCAACAAGGCCAAGTGCCAAGTTCTGCACTTGGGTCACAACAACCCCATGCAATGCTACAGGCTTGGGGAGGAGTGGCTGGAGAGCTGCCCGGCAGAAAAGGACCTTGGTCAACAGCCAGCTGAACATGAGCCAGCAGTGTGCCCAGATGGCCAAGGCTGCCAACAGCATCCTGGCCTGTATCAGCAATAGTGTGGCCAGCAGGAGTAGGGAAGTGATTGTGCCTCTGTACTTGGCACTGGTGCAGCTGCACCTCAAATATAGCGTTCAGTTTTGGGCCCCTCACTACAAGGAAGACATTGGGGTGCTGGAGCGTGTCTAAAGAAGAGCAATGAAGCTGGTGAAGGGTCTAGAGCACAAGTCCTCTGAGAAGTGGCTGAGGGAACTGGTGGTGTTTAGCCTGAAGAAAAGGAGGCTGAGGGGGGACCTTATCGCTCTCTTACAACTACCTGAAAGGGGGTTGTGGCGAGGTGGGTGTTGGTCTCTTTTCCCAAGTAACAATTGACAGGGTGAGAGGAAATGGCCTCAAGTTGCGCCAGGGGAGGTTTGGACTGGATATTAAGAAAAATTTCTTCACCGAAAAAGTTGTCAAGCATTGGAATAGGCTGCCCAGGGAGGTGGTGGAGTCACCATCCCTGGAGGTATTTAAAAGACATGTAGATGTAGTGATTAGGGACATGGTTTACTCGTGGACTTGGTAGTGTTGAGTTAATGGTTGGACTTTATGATCTTAATGGTCTTTTCCAGCCTAAATATTTCTATGACTCTATAAAATCAGGGCAAAATGCAGCTACTCTAGCTCACAAAAATGTTATTAAGTGCTCTGGGTCAGTTTGACAATTTGTCCTAGTTGTAATAGCACATATAAGACAGTGCAAAGCTTTGTGGAGAAAAAGGAACAAGGTCAAACTCTTGTCGATAAACATGGGCCAAGTAGCCCTTTTGATCTTTAAGCTGAAAAGGAGACGGAGGTCAGTGGAAGCTGCTTGATCTGCTGAGGATCATAAAGGATGTCCCACATGTCTGTGAGTCTCTTACTCAACTTTATGGGTGCCTCTACCATTTCATTTTCTGTGTAGCTAAAATGTTATCAGGTAATGAGTTAAAATACCTACCTAAAATTCCACTTTTTGAAAGAGAAAACAACATTCAGAATTGTTATTTGAGCAGTGCTAGAATATAGACCTTGCTGTGGTGAATAGACACGACTATTATGGGGTGTACCCCTTCAATGCATGGTTTTGACAGCTTATCCCTTGGAGTCTGCATGAGTTGAAAGTCCTTCGTACAGAAGCTTCTTCCTCGGATGCTGCATTAAGGGAATGAAAGATTGGTTTGTAACAATGGACAGGGAGCTGAAGGTCGAGAATAAATTCTGTTTATCAAAACATATTCCAGTGCTTAATCTGATCCTGGGTGAGCTCGCTCACATAGCAGAGTTTAGAGAAAGGAAGAGGAAAAACCTTGGCAGCTTAATTAAAACAATCAGTGGTGTGTGTAGGGAAAGGAGAGAAGGACAAGGAAAGATCCTGCTAGTACAAGAAGGGTAAGTACTGGAGAAGATGAATATTACTTTTGAAGTAATAACCGTCTCTTGGTCAAGTATCCCCATAAATCTGTAATGTAGCCTAGGATTTTTGAACTAAACCCTTTTTCTTCCTGAAATAAGTTTTGGAGACAATATTTCCAGAGGTCTTTTTAAGAATCTAACACAGGAAAAACATAACAGCTGTGTATAATTTTATTCAGCTAACTGAAATTGTATTTTTCAGCACTCATTTGTCTTATTTATTTGGAAGGATCTTTCTGACACCCGTAAAATGTTATTCAGCACCAGGCCTTGCATTTGGTTCAGAACTGTCCATTGACCTGAAAAAAGTATGGTCTATTAAAGCACCTGTTTGGAAATTATATGATGCATGATGTTTGCTCTTCTTTCCATTGTTTAACATAAGTGGCTTTGAGGTTAGTCGGTCGAGTCTTTAAAAATAAGATACGCGTTACTTCATACTTCTCGATTATTAAGATGGTGCATTTTTTCAATTTTATGAGCATAGTGATCACACAAATAAGAATTCTTAGAATTCCTAGTCTGGTACACCATACTGAGAAATGTGCTATATGGAAAGTACCTATGGAAAATGTCTCTACCTGTCCCCCCCGGCACTCAGGGACAGTCCTCCCCCTGCCGGGAGGCACCATCAGAGCCCCCGTCCGGTGCAGACACCAGCCCGTGCCGGGTTTGGTGCGTAACTGCCCTGCTGAGCCTGTGTGCAGCCTCCCCATCACTGTCCTGATGTCTGCTAATTGATAGAGACAGAGCTATATATCGCTGTGGGGAAGTTTTTAAACTTCTTTTTGGTCAAATCGTAGGCGAGACACATCCTGACATATTTAGCGTGAGGGTAAATAACTGCTGAGTCTCTCAAGAGGCTGCTTTGTAATTGCTTTCGTCGAGGCATTGTTATTATCACTAATAAAAGGGCTGGAGCTGAGAAAACAGCACTCGTGTTTGGGAGCTGGATGTGCAAGGGGGAAATGGAGTAAATAAGGAGATGTCAATGGTTGTCAGCATCCAAATTCTCCAGTGGTGGAGATACAGGAGGTGAAATGTTAATTGCTTTCCTGGAAGATGCCCTCTAATATGGGAATTGCTTATATGAGTCTTCCGTAGTCCTACAAGCTTTATCTGAAATTCAAAAACATGTTTTCTCATCAGTGCATACCAGCCAGAGTGATTTTTAATTTCACATTCCCTACAGACTTTCACCAAATGTTAATAAGTGATGGTGTACTGCACAGAAGGTTGAAGGAGCCACCTCAGAAAAGGTTGCAGAAGCACTTTATGCCATAGTTTGTATCAAGATAGCGTCCTGGGAACTAAAACGAATTTGTATTCGTGCAGTTTATTTTCTGTGTGGTTTGCATTTGTGTGGTTTTACACCTATCAAACACCTATTTACACCTATATATGGATACTTTGCTGCCTCAGCAGGTCACAAACGTATGAACTCTGTGGTGTGTGGTGTGGTGGGAGAAGGGAGTAGAGCTGTGGAGTGGCTGCCCAGCCCCGCTGGTGCCTGCAGGTCAAGGTGGCGGTGGCTGAGGTGGGACAGGAGGATATTCGGGGCTGGTTGTCTTTGGCTCTGCACAGATACCTGATGCCAGACAGTAAGTGCACTGAGGAATTTACAGTTTGAAGGATGAGGTAAACGATGGGGAAAAGGAAGAAATTCACTCCAAGTGACACAACAGATCCGGGCAGACCTCGGAGAAAGATCCCAGGTCCATCGAGCATTATGCAGCGCCCGTCCTCCGTACATCTCACTGCCTTTTTGGCATCGCACGCACAAGCGACAAGCGATGTAAGAGGTTGCCCTTCTTTGCCTCCTCTGCAGAGCGTGCTGGCAGCAGAGGTCTACGTCTGCTCTGGGGCTCACGGCCCACTGCTCACGCCCGGCCGGCAAGGCTGGAAGGAGCACAGCAAGTCTGTGCCGAGCAAGTGCCCCTTTTCCTCCGCCTGCACCTGCGGGCAGGAGCCCCCAGATAGCCCCCGGTTCGTCTTGTTCTAACCCCTTCGCCAGCCCCCGGGGAGCCTCTGCGGCGCTGGGGGCAGAGCCAGCGTCCTCCTCCTCCGCAGCCGCCCCGCCCCGGCGTTCAAACTCACGTTGCTTTGATGGATGAAAACCTGGTAATAATCTACTTACCGTGAAGCCTGATATTTCATTTGGGAAATGAAAGAGACATTCACAGGATTATGCACGCTCACTGTCTTACATCATCAGTCGTCTTCCCTTTGGATTTTTCTGGGTAGGAACTGTGTTGGGGTTGTGTAGGACTTAGACAAGGGGAACCTGGAACTGAGCAAGGCTTTCAAATGCTTCATTTGAAAATATGAATCACGCAGAAATGAACGTACAGTACCATACAATTCTTCTTGACTTTCATATTCCAAAATAATTAACAGGGGTGAAAACTTGTTTGTATTTCACTTCAGATACGTCAAACGGTGCCTGCCAACAGAAGTTACAATTATATCTTTGGAGACTTTTTTGGATACAGTAATATTACAAAGAACAATTTTTTTTAATCAGTTCGGCTAAGATTTAATTTGCCTAGCTCATACGCAGAACTCGAGAGTCTTAGGAGAAAGAAATAAGAATAATGGAAAACTGCAGCATATGTCAGAGTACCTAGAAAGAGATGGAAAGTCTTAAAAACTGGTGTAAAAGCTGGTTTTGTCTAAAAAATCAAGGAACTTTGAATTAACTAGCCTTAACTTTTAAAGTTCTACATACTCTTTTAAAACCAGCTTTTTCTTGTGAATTATTTCCAATGTAATGTAGACCTTTATTTTTCAAATGACATTACACCAGAAATACATTTCCATCTAAATACAAGCAGACAATAATTACTTTTTTGTGAAAATATTTTTTAACAATAAATAAAATAACAGCCACCGGTTTGCTAATTTTGCTTTTCCCAAAACTTGAAGTTCAATGTCAAAGGCCTGTTTTGACTGGAGCCTTTAACTTCTGCGAAGAATCCATAATGAGGAAAAAGCATCTCTCACCTGTCTGTCTTTGCAGTGACCAGATATGTCCTGTGTGACAAATATGTGACAGCAAGCAGGACGTCTGAAGACTGGAGCATGATCCAACAGTCTGAGTCAAATGTCAATGTCTTGCTCCAAGACAGATTACAAAATAAAAGTCACAAATAAAAGTAATTTATGTAATTATGGTAAAACTATCTTGGTTTTATTTCATAACATTTCTCAGTTTTTGTTACATCTTTTTATGTAGATTCTACATCTGTTTTAATATCTATTCTATTCATTTTAATATATATTGTTCATTCATTGTAATATATATTCTATTCACTTTTTTTGTCTGGCAGTGTGATATTATATTCTTACACTTTCAAAAATAGGTCAAACTGGCTTTTCTGTCTGAAATCTCAAGCAAGTATCTACCAACAGCCACTCTGCAAGCTGGTACCTCCCCATTATTAACCCTGGGAACTAATGGTAGCCATCTTAATTTGAATGTTGTGAATGGTTCCTGCACAGTTCGTTTTACCACATTCCTGCTATATGCTGTTCAAACCAGAACCCACTTCTAGGTAGGTTACTGAGGAGAAGAAACAGATGAAAATGTCACTGCTGTCTGGCCATGACAGTTGACAGAGCACTAGAAGTCTCATGATCCTCTGTTCCTGCACGTCTGGCTGGTGTGTGGAGGAGAGCTGGGCTGGGATGCTGGGCGGTACCCAATGCAGGAGGCAGGGCAAGGATTTGCCCCCTTGGCTGGCCACCACCATCACCATGTGCTGACCGACCACCTGGCCAGCACACGCCAAACTCAGACCTGGGTACAGCATGAGCTGCCGTTTGCCACGGTGGTGTTTGGGGAGCTGAGGACTTTGTTTGGGATGGAGGATGGGTTGTGTGACACTAAGACAGACATGAGGAGGGACTGTCTGGGATGGGATTATGGTGGAGGGAAGGGAGGTGCAAGACCCTGCTGTTGGGGGCACTTCAGGCAGCAGGAAACAAAGTTCTGGGAAATCACACTGGCAAAACTGTTAGTGTTAGTATGTTTGAACCCTAACCAACTACTGACCTTGAAAACCAGGAACAGGGCTTTTGAAATGGTGATAGGAAAGATGTAAGAGGCAATAGAGGTTTCTGAAGGAGGAAGCAGGGTAGTAGACACCCATAGCCTCTTCTTTTGACAGCTGACTAGCCAGGCCAAGGACATGGTGAATCAAGCACTGACAATAAACACAGAATTAAAGTTTCTTCTAATCACTAGGGCTTTAATTTTACCTGTACCAGGATGTTTAAGACTATATCACAGCCTCTGGAAGGAGGCAATAAGAAGCTTTAAACTCAAACAATGAGCTCGCTCTTCTCTGACACAGGAAAGAGCAATTTAATCACCCTGTTCTGCTTTGCCTAGCCACCATGGAGTTCCTGCCGAATACGACGTGCTGAGCAGGAGTGCAGGCTTAATAGAAGAACCAGCACCGAGCTGATTCACTCTGTTTTGAGAAAGAGCTTACTATTTATTTGCTGATATCAGTTTTGCCATTAGCTTTAAGGAGAGGAGTAAACACTCTTTCTCTGATGCATCCATCATCTGAAAGTCCTTCCTTAAAATACACAATTCCTCTGTCCTTAACTGGAGATGTTCTTATTTGCAGGGTTGCAAGGACTTTTGCTGCCCTTCTGCGCCCTTGCTTATGGCCACACTCTGGTGCTGTTGAAACTTTACTGGACCTGAAAGTTTCTATTTTTAATGGACAAAGATTCCCTGATTATACCATTAGGCTTTCATATACCTTCCACCCCATTTTCTTCCCTGTCAAAAGACCGTAGTCCCATGCAATCATTCTAAAAATACAAAAATAGCGATTTTTGGGTAGCTGTTTTTGTAGCTAATTTGTCAGAATGAGCTGTTTAAAGCTTGGGGGTTTTTTTTGTGGTTTTGTTTTTGCAATTTTTTTAGGTAGAATTGTCTGTGATAGTTCACTCCACCATTTTATGCAGCAAATGTAAGCCTGATTCCTGTTGTTTCTGCACACCCAAAATAAAGTGAGTGGCTACCACCTATGTTCAGCTTTTTGAAGGGAAATTGTACAATTTTTATCAATGAACACGTTGGCTGAAAAATTAACTTTTTTTTTTTCTCTTTTTTTTAGTTTGAAGGATCTTGGTCCACTATCATTGTTTTGTACCTATTCATGAATACTCTTAATCTTCAAAAGTCTATTTTATTCTACTATGGACATTTTCTTACCAAAGGGGAAAGAAAACACAAGTCCTTTAGGCATGCCAAATAGCCATTTAAAAAGGACCATTTTCTTTATCTCACTGAAACTTCAGACAGGGGAGTTGAGTCATTTACAGAAGGAATTCTGATGTCAATATTGTAAAAATATACATTTTTCTGCTGGGGAAAGTTCATAAACTTGGAACTTTTTAAAGCTTTGCTAACAGATAAAAACGTGTGAGGAGCAAAATCACGGACTGAGATGCTTGTTTATTATTCTTCACTTTTGACATTTTATGATCCCATGCAGACTGGATGAGTAATTTTATCAGTGCTAACCCTAACCAGATAATCAAGCAAAGTGTGAGTAAAAACATTGCCACTGTGGGACTCCATCCCCTCAGAGACCTTATTCCCATTTGCCTTTCTCTGAACCTTCCTTCTGGCTCCCATCTCTGTCCTCCACATCCTGTTACCACTGTAAACATATAACATGACAAGGTTGGGGGATAATCTTTTATGAGAACAAGTTCTGTGTTTGAAAGAAGTAGATAAGCTTTCAGGCACACAAGTCCTTCTTTGGATACAAAACAGAAGGAGCAAACTTCAGAGCTAAATCCTAGCTACTCTGTATTGAATTAGATATGTAAATGATTTAAGACAACTGAGAGTAGCTGGGCAGTTTGAACCTCAGGAATAGCATGAGGGATGCCAGATAAGAAGGTGATTATCACTTACTGAAAGAAAAAAAAAAGAGCAGGTACTGTATTGCCTAAGGAGGAAGGGAAGCTTAATGGGGGCAGGGAGGAGAGATCCTCCCATTAAAACAGCATCCCATTAAAAACACCTCTCTCTTGACTCACAGTTTTATGGATTTCAGTTCCTGGCATCGCATTCTGAAAGTGTTTTGCATACTTAGTAAGGAAAGCAAAGGAAGAGGAAGCAGTGAAACAGAATAAGAGAGTACTGCTTCTCTGCAGCCGCACGGTTGGAAAGCCATGCTCTTCTATGCCAGGACTCAAAGAGTGGATGCAGTGCCTGAAAAGTAGAGGCAAAACATTACAGGGAAAGAAAAAGAAAAGTCTGGTTGTGGAATGAGCCATTGTTTGAGACGGAACCAGCTCCACAGATGGTCAGCTGTGGGACGCGGTGCAATACAATGATTTTCACAGTTACAGAAACTTCTTGCAGAGTTCTTTTATATGATAGTATACGCATGTACCTAAAGGAGAATTGCCTAGAATAGCTCAGTGGGCAAGGGAGGAATATTCTTGATGACAGATATAATAAAGATTATGACGATGTAATTTACCAAGAAACATTATCGTAGAGAGGCTCTAAGTGAGATAAACGGTAAGTCAGCTTGTTCGTTGTAGCACGCTGTGCATTGTATATCATCATAACTGCACCTTACTGATACGCCAGTGCTTCCAAGAAGCGTTACCCTGTTGTTTCTCTTTTTTTCCCTGTAAGGTCCTGAGTCAGGGACAAGATCATCCTGTGCTGATAGAGATCCAAGCATGCGATCCTTGAAATGATTTTGCTAGCTACAACGCTGTAGAAAGTCTTGTCACGGTAACATCTATTCTATGGATTATCTTCTGACTGTAAATAAAAGCCGTTTAAAAGACTTATGAGTCAACACTTTGGCACAGCTCTATTTATAACTCACTCTATATGGAGACTATCTGATTATGCTTTATATTTTGACATTTAAAAAAACAGAGGCTCTTTAGAGCTTAAAGCACAATAGCATGAAATAATTTACTATTGTTTGAAGAAGACTTTCAAATGCAGTTCCTTCTCCAGGTGCCTCTGAGGTGACTGTTAACTGTTTGCCTACTGGTGTGAAAGCTTCAGTATAATGATGCCTGGCGTCGGGTGAGCTCCCCAGTGCTCGAGGATCAGCCTGCTTCCATCAATACACATGAGCCATCGGCTTGACTTTTTACCACAAGTTGCCAAGTTTTTGTAACTACAAAGACTGTCATGTTAAATTACCAATGGATAAACTTTGTAGAAATTTCATTCATCCCTCACTCAAATGCAAAATAATACCCTGAAAGGGTGTTCCTGAAAGGAACTTAGCTTTAAAGAAAAGGGAAAAGGAAGAGCTGTCTTGTCATGCCTCATGTCTGTGGGCATTTGTCCTGGTTATATTCAAAGACCTCTGGACTTTTCATGCCCTTCATTGTCTCAGAGCTGTTTCACAATAATGGGAATCTTCTAGCAAGAGTTTGAGCACCTGTATAGATTCAACAGAGAAGTGGGCTGAATCCCAGACCCTGGTCTCTGTAGGCTGACTGAAGTTTTCTGCAGTATCCAAGAATTTTGACTCTACAGAGGAAACCTACTGTCCTGTGCTGCTGCCCACAGTGGGTCTAGGAGTGAGTTTCTCCCATAACTCCTGCAGCCACTATGGCCACATCCCCACATAGAAAGCTTTGCACTGTGCTTTAGCGTCTCTCCCCATCAGGAGTAAGACCCACTGCTCAGCTAAAACGCTTTATTGCTTGACCTGTCCCAGGCTAGGGGCTTTTCTCCAGAGGACAGACTGCACTGCATTTATAGAGGACCATTGGGAGCAGTGGTCTTCACACAGCTTGCTGTCACTGAGCAACCAGTTGTGAATCAGTTGAAGGACATAGATTTGGCAAGCAGCATGAGTTGTTCTGGCTGGAGCAGTCATGCTGTGGGAATTAGAACTGGTCCTGAGCAAAGGGCAAACGAGATCTGTGCCTCTGAGCCACTCCTTACCTGTGCAAATAGTGCACCGAAACGGTCATCGGAAGAGAAGAGTTTTACAGCAAAGGGTAAAAACAGAAAAGCACTGTCACTTGTGTCTCTTCAACAGTTTTCTCCAACTGTGTCAGTCCTACACAGAGTCTTCTAGCAGTGTTTAGACCGATCCAAGCCAGCCTTTTATTTACAGGGTATTTGGCAGGAGCTGTATCTCTTGAGTCAGCCCCAGCTGGAGTCACTTGTCACTCTGCTCTCAGCTGTCGTAGGTGTATATGCCACCCTTGGCTGGCATCATTCCCAGAAATACGCTGTAAGTAAAAGCGACACTGAAGAGACCCAGTGTTTGTGTTACGTGCTTTTTCCCAAGTTGTTTCGTTCTTAAAATATATTTGCTAGAGTCCTCCAAAGCTATCGCGGCGCTTAAAGTTATTTCTCTGTCACAGAAAACTTCTTACTGGTTTTAAACTACTTTTGAGTTTTACTAGAGTCATCAGTAACTGTCTGGAAGAACACGGTTCAATAAAGTGCACCAGGAACAAAAAATCATTTCTGGCAGAAGACACCAGCATGAAGGGTGATTCACTCACAGGAGGATTAAAGTAAATTACAAAGCAGCCTGGAAAGCTGAGAGTAGTGGAGAGCGCAGGAAAGTAAATATGATTTTGTGTAGTAGGAACTTGAAATGTGAATGGAAATTAAGGTCAAGGTTAGAAAATTATGACTGAACATAATGGAACAACTACATCTGTCTCATTAAAGCAAGTTCAGATCATTACCTTGATATAACTTTCTCATGTATTCATGCTATATCTTTAGTCTTTGAATAGAACTATCCATCAAAGAAGGTTTATTTTATCCATCCTTTGAGATGCACTGGCCATATGTGCCCTCAGGCAGCAGGGGGTCTTTCCCACAGTACTGTAAACTGGAGGATTTTGTAGCCAGCTGTAACTGCGGATCCATGCCTGAGGCTGTCTCCTCTGCACCTACCTCCCACCGCTGCCACAGGGGCAGATCAGGACATCCTGGCAGCTCCTCCAGGTGCAGAATCACAAAATTCAGGGTGATCTGAAAGAAAGGGGTAGGAGTTCAGTCTGCAACTGTGCACATCAGGACCACATCAAGGAGAGTGGTTGTGGACAAGAAAGCCTCTCCTCTTTTTCATGGGATTATCTATGGGTTCATTCACACTGTGGGTCACTCTGTGAATCTTACCTACTTTCCCAGAAAACTGCCATCGAAAAGGCTTTGGTCTTTGATAGCTAAAGGAAAGAACAGGATGCATGGATTGAAAAGTCTTGGTTATGAAAGGTGTAAGAAGTGGGCTCAAGTCTCACCAGGGAGTCAGCTTCCAGAAGGAAACACTGAAAACTCTCTTCAGCTGACTCACAATACAGTGAGATGAGAGAATACTGAAAAAAGCTCATTTTGTGGATGCAAAGCAGATACATGTTTCCTTCCGTTGTGGGAAGTAGGTCTACACCTTTTACTAAGTAATGATGATGCTCTGAAAGAGGGTTTTAATCTAGATTTACACCTGGTCTATTTGGCCAAATAGTTTTTAATAGAACTCCTCCTGCAATTACTGGGAATGCCATTACCATGGATAAGCAAGCTTGCTTTAGCCTCAGGGCTAGCCCAGGGTCAGCCATCACTCTACCAATTTTGGTAGATCCAGGTGAATGGAGGGGAATTGGATGGTCTCCAACAGCTCTTGCAAATGTGAAAATCTCTTTGGTTATTAGTGCATCAATTGTAGGATTATACCTATACACAAGCGTTTGAAAAAACCCAGGATGTTTCTTTGTTCCTACGTATATTTAATAATAATACATTCCCTGCTGAGTTTCCTCATTTAAATAGGAGCATCTGTCTGCAGTATAATGTGTTGCTGGATTAAGGCTACAGAACATGCAGGCATCAATGATATGTTGCTTTCTGGCAGCAAGGGTTTGTTGTATCTTGTTAGTTAAGAGTTTAATTTTCAGCCCAGTATACTGTGTGCAGGATGGGCTGGACCCTCAGGCTTTTGCTTTAAATTAATGTTTTAAATAAGACAGAAGTGTTCCAGGGAAGAGAAATTACCTGAAAATCACACAGCTTCTGGCATCTATTTCTGGTCCATAGTTTTGATATATGAATCAAATTAAATTGGTATCTGTATTTATTTTCCAGAAGGAAAATTTTCCAGGCTTCAGTTGTTGGAAAGAGGGACCAAAGGAAAGAGAGATGCAAAAGCAACCAGGGAGGACTTCCATTTGCAGATAAGTAACAAGTTGTAAACACCAAAATAAAACCAGTATTCAGTAATTATGCTAGAATAGTCATCAGGACTTGTAGACAAAACCAGAGCCTAGAAGACTGAGCCAAATATTTAACATGATGCAAAATTCAAAATCTGGAATTGCATTTGCATTGCTTTTGCATTTCAGAAGATGTGTGCAGATAAATTTGAATTAAAAATGAGTGATTTATCAAACCCACAAACTGACTGAAGGTAAGGTGAAAAGTAATTGTTTAATAATCATTACTCCCCGGCTTTGCTTGTTATTCTTTCCTTCAACTGAGGAGAAACAGTTGATTCAGTGCAACTGTAGAAACTGTATCTTTTTTGTATGCATTATTGCTCGGGAGGACTCATGACACAATTAGTAAATTTTCTATTGTCAAGCTTTCACACAGACTATGTCCTTCAACATTAACATACCATGGCTGAAGACGAATACACAACACAAAACATGATAGACCAGGCTTTAATTACATTTCACATGGGGCTTAGCACCTTCTTTATCAGCTCTGATTATGGGTTCGCCAGAGCTTGTCATCTGCTCTTTTAGAAACACACAAATGACAGTGAACACTAAAAGAAGACAATTTATTTTGTCCAACCAAAGGATCATTTAATTTTGCTAGAATAAAGGAAGCATAAAAAGAAGAAGGATCTACAGTCACGTCGGTCTTATCCGTAGACAAACCTGAAGACAACCCAAACAGTTTCAGGTTACTGAAATTTTCATGAAAACAAACATCTTTGTGATTTTAGATTCCTATACCACTTGGATACACAGGAGGCTTCTGTCAGACCTCTGTTCCATGCTCATCCTTTGCTTTTATCACACGTCTTTTTATAGCACAAATTCTTACACGGTTGGAGCTGATAAAATAGATAAACTCTGTGTCTGAGTTTTAGTTTGGGTAACAGTGGGTGCTGGAGCTATTGATCAACAGCAAAAGGTACTTACTTTAAATAACAGACTTTGGGGTGAATGGCGTTTGTGCTGCTTGTCACAGTTCTCATTCCTACTTAATATCTCTTTGAAAAATGAGAAGTGACACGGTAAAAGGTAGTGCCCTCTCTCCGACCCTGCTGGGAGAGGATGTTGAGTCTAGAGTAGTTACACACGAAATTAATTTGGCTATGCAAAAATAACCAAGCCAAGTTCCAACTTTATAACATGACACTACAATATAAATATACTTTTTAATCCTACTTCGGTAGGAGCTTGCTAGCGGGCTGCCTGGGACAGGTTCACAGCTAACGTGAATGGATGGAAATGGGTGAAGACCTCAGGGGTCTCAGAGCTCCTGTTGCAGCAGGTGTTCACACATTTTTCAGTTTCCACTCGGAAAGGCCCTTATTTTGCTATTTCTGAAATGTTCAAGTGAGTTCCTTCCCAGTGCAGTTGGAGGAGAGGGGAATGGGGGGTCAGAGGCCGACAGTGGTCCAGCGGGCAGCGGTCCACTGGAGAGGGTGGGGGATGTTGGGATGGATTAATCCAATTAGGAGAGGAATTGTAAAGGAGAAAAATCTATTTTCCACAAATCCATACAACCACATTTTTTCCTTGTGCAGTTTGTGGGACTCCTACATGTATTTGAGCCGCTTAGGCTGAAATTTTGTGAACGTGGCAGGGTTACGTTTGGTTGTACAGTAAGAAAGTAATGCAGATAAGTTGCTTCTGCCCTTAACTCAGCCTGAAGCACAATCTTCTTGTTTACAGCCAGGTTACGGCAGTTCTTCTTTATTGGCTTATACACCCAGACATGTTCATTGAATTTACATTTCTACTTACTGATTGCTAGCCCTGCTTTTTACCAAGGCTGCCAATAGTTGCATTTTCATCTGAAAGTGATTTATACATGTGGGTTTTTTTCTTTTTACTTCTCCAGGTTCTTAAAAAAATTCTCTTGTGGAGAACAGCAACATTTTTCTCGCCATAAGGAATTGTATTACTTTCAAAGACATTTTAGTCCTTATAATGAGAAATATGCAGAAAAGTCAATCATTTTAAAATGCTACTGCACTATCAAGGTTCCCTGTTTTGCATATTCTGGATACTCAGGAATTCAGACAAAATTCAGCTGAAGGAGGAGGCGTCCAGAAAGATCCCCAGCACAAGGCAGGAGAGCGGGGCCAGGACCCCAACCCAGAAATCACCTCATCCTAATTAACTCATTCCCACCCAGGCTTTCTGAGTTTGCTTTTCAGAGGTGCTAGTTGCAACCTGAGGTGAATTTAATTGAAATGGCAGTTGTTCGCTACTGCTTGTGAGTGTCCCTGCAGTTTCAGGAAGGTTATTTGCGGGTTACTTCAACACAAATAAAATGTGTGGGACGAGATATATTCTGTGTGTCCATTAGAACATATGAAAAGCACTACAAAGCCCAGATTAATTTTATGCAGTGTAAGCATACATTTCTGTAACTGTTCTTCACATTTTACTGCAGTGATTCTTCACATAAATTAGAATTTATTTTCTTATTTCATGTGATTAAACTTTTAAGAAAAAAAAAGAGTTTTTTGCATATTAAGTGTCATCCAAAATCTTAGCACTATGAAGCAGATTAATTACCATGAGCTCTATCTGCAGATGTATGGTCTTGGCTATCACAGAGGGATGTGAGAAGCTCAAGGTCAAACAGTGAGGCAATACTGAAGGAGAAAACATGCCCTGCACGTCTCGATTCCTGTTCCAGCACCTCTCCTCCAGTCCATCATCCAAATTAGTGTGGGCACAGAGAGAAGCCTTAGGAAGGGTTCCAAAAATCAGTGTACCTAGACAAATGATAGAAAGCAAAGGAGAAAGGGAGTATACTATGTCTTTGAAGCCCTCCCTCTGCCCAAAGGCAGGTTTATTTATCTCTGCCTCTCCCACTCCTGTTAGATATTTGTCCAACCTGTTCTTAAAAAAATGACACCGGCGATTCCCTCCCTTCCTTAGGCAATCTCTTCTGGGAAGTGGACAGCATAACCCCAGGTCGCCAGATTTGCCTTTCATTGCAACAGTTCTGGGGAATGCCATTCACATGCTGACTTGTTGTGGCTAGTCACCAAAAAACTCTGGGAGATAAGATGTTGCCCAGGCTGCTGCCTTTCGGGGTGTTTCTCTGTCTTCGTGGGTGAGGGCAGGAGCTGTCAGAGGCTGGAGCAAGGAGGGAGGCTTTGCATTAGCTGGTGAAGGGTGGATGTAGGCTGTGTGTAGGCATGTAGGGGTTTGTACACGTACATAACGTAAAGTCTGGCAACCGTAGCCCTTTGGTAAAAGTTATAAGGTGTCTGATCCAGCCAGAGAGCAGGGCTAATGTTGCTGTGTGTATGCACAAGTCAGCAAAGTGGCAACAGAGTGGAAGAGTTTCAGAGGAGGGTCTTTCTGAGAGAGGGAGGGCCACACTGGCTTTGGCAGCAGGAGGAGGGCACTATTAGGAGTGACCAGAGAAAAAGAGGGAAAAGAAACATTGCGAAGGTTCTGCATTTTTAAGAGTGTATGAGGCAAATGTGGTAGGGCTTTTAAATAAAACTGAAGGGATGGATTTTCAACCTTGCAACCCTAATGGCAGAGAATAAAATATTAATAAATCCCATTTTTTTCCTTTTTTTCATTGAGCCTTGGTGGGGGCTTTTTTTATACCACTCCTTGTCCACCTAGTACTTACTCTGTCTAAATATCAGTACATGAGTTAATATGTATAAATCAAGACCAACATGTATCTCTGAGCACATTAGCCCTTCCTAGTGACTACATCCATTGTAATGAAAATTGTGTTTTAATAATTGATGTTTCACGTGCTATATTTTGCCCTTCTTTGCACTGGGAGCCTAGCCAAATGCATCTGAAGCACTCCTTGTAAGTGGAAGGTAATGATAAGTGAAATGACATTACAACCTTTTTCCTTTTGTAGATGGACAGAATTTACATGCTAAATTCAAGTAAAATTTCAGCTCAGCCACTGGATCCTTGTCAAAATGCTAAGGAATTGAGGTTTTGAGATACCTTCTCCAAATTCAATGGAAAGGAAGTCATGAAACATTCATGTAAGTAAATTACAGCTCCACACCCTATTAGTCATAGAACTTGAAAGTAATTTAAAATCTTGAGTATACATGAATTATTGAACAATGGGTGAAAATGAAAGAAAATGAGGACTACAGCTTGCACTTCCACCATTTGTGTAAATTGCTACTGTGATCCTTCTGTTCAGTAATTTCAGGGCAGTGTTGAAAGAGCAGCAGACACCTGTAATATTTAAAGACAGTAGGATCCTTATTACATAGCAAAGCCAGAAGGCAGCAACAGATCAAAGACGAGAAAAGACTTAAAGGGAATGTGGAGGGTTCCAGTTAGTACCACCTGAGCTCATTGCTGGGTTCAGTTCTTGTACCTTTTCAGCTGGTTGCTCTCCTCCCATTTTGGTTGGTGGAGAGGATTATCTTGTTATCTTGTTCAAGAGATCATCTTGTTAAAGACAGCTGGAACAAGCTATAAACAAAGTATGCTCCAGCATCATACCTGGCAGTGGGTGTGAGCTCCATCTGAGATCCATGGGATGAAAGAGGCGAAGTGAAGCTACAGAAACACCTCAAACACTCTGAATAAGTGTTGTAAGATGAAAAGGAGTCTAAAATGTATTTAATTGCCCGGCAAAATTTCCTGTCGTCCAGGAAAAGAGACTAACAGAATATCCATTAAATGTACCAAAGATCACAGTGAATTTCAAAGGTACCTGTAGGCTTTGTATAATTCAGGGATAGACACTGCAGAATAGCTATATAGAGCTACAGATTCAGCTTTTAGAATTGATCTCTGAATAACCTTGATTTTTGGAAAAGCCCTTTTTTCCCTGTGCTTAGTTTTTTTACATACTCTCAATGTAACTTTTGTATGGCTATTTACGGAAACAAGTTTAGGACCCTTTAAGTTTTTCTCCTTTTCTTGGTGCGAAGCTCTAAGTTGCACTTTTTCTCTCTTTTAACATTCAAGTCTCATTCAATTTTCTGAACTCCTCAGCTCCAGTGACTTCACTCATTAGCTTTTCCTGTATCCTCCAGATTACCCTTCCGAAACTGGAAAATCTTTAATACAGGCTCTTTTTGTTGATCCTTCCAATTAATTTAACCCCATGCAAAGCAAGACTACCTTATGTGGCCAGCACTTTTACAATGGCCTCATGTTCTAACAAGATCAGATACAAATCCCTTCTTTGTTCAGGAATTTGTCTCTCAGTTGCAAACTGATGAGGAAATTTCTTGGTTATCAAACCAGATATCTGATTTCCATCTCTAATGAGAGAAATCTCAGAGATTATTAGAGAATTATTATCTCTAATAATTAATCATCTAATTGATATCTGGGTACTGAAAGCATTCCTTAATGATATTGTCTTTTATAGTATTTATCTTCCTGTGTTGTTAATATCTTTTCTAGTAATCTTAAGGAATTTTTTTGCTATATCATCACCAGTACTGAAGAGATTACAGCAGTCTGTTATTTATTTCTCTTTTCTCATTATCATAAATGCTTCAATACAAGAGATCAGATCTTGATTGCTATTTGACTGCATTTCAGTTTTTCAGTATTTATTTTTAAGTTCTGCACAGTATTTCTAATTCCCAGATTTTGTTGTTTGGACTCTTTGAACCTCTTGTACATCAATTTCTCAGTTGTTTCTCACTGCTATCTTCTAGTCTTCTACATGGAAACTCATTAACCGTACCTTCTATCTGATGACTTTTACAAGAATCATTCTTTCTCCCAGTTCTGCTTCTGCTGTTTCATTACCCATTACTATGTTCTTAATTTCCTTCCTTCTTTTTTTTTCTTCTTGCTGATCAATAACAGGGGTCTCCAAGATCCTCTACCAATCTTCTCCCTTTAGTTCATAAATTAAAATTCATAGCCATGCACAGACCTCACACACAGTCTTTGATAGGGTTCAAGAGGAGTCCTTTCTCTACAAGTGCTTTCTTATGCTTTATAATGAGAAAAATTTCTTCTACCAGCAGTACTTGCACTAGCTTTTAATATTTACTGTTTTGACTTGTCACTTCATTAAATTCAGCCAAGGTAAAAATATCTATTAGAAAATGAGTTTTCTAACCCTGTCTATACTAGAAATGTTGCTTCGCTATTGTTTCCAAGAGCATGTGATCCTTCAGTTAAAAAAAATTACACTGGCAAAAGGCAAAGTTGGAAAAGGTAGACAAGTTGTGTACTTGTAGTTTATTTTAGAGTGAGCTGTAGAAGTTAGCTATAAAACCAGTTTTGGCAAGTACAAGCTGTACTCTCGCAATGGCCACACTGGCACAGCCTGCCTAGTACTGGAAGGGCCAAGTGGCAAGCTCATTCTGCAGCCATTAAATGAGATATCGGTCATTGTCTGCGAGCATGCACATGAAGCTCGGCGTGCTATTTGCTGGTTGTCACAGGAGACCTGTACGTGAAGTTTCCAATCAGCAGTTTGGAGCCAGGCCATGCAGCTTAGTTTGCCAGTCTAAATCAACAAGTTCATGAACGGGTTAGTTTGTGTAAGTTATCTGGCACCTAGACAAAAGTCAGACTGAGAGGAAACAGGAGTCCTTTGTGAATGCCTCATAAACACGAAAAGAAACTAATTTAAGCAAGTACTATAGAAAATAGATAGTATGATCAGTTCCGGTTTTAAGCCAGAGCAGTGTTACTGAACTGTCTATACGAATATGAATCCAGATTGATACAGTGACAACTTGCTAGCCAGCTTTTGCAAAATCGGTGTGCCGTTTGAATAGTTAATTCATTTCTTTTGATATCAGGGCCCCAGGCAGTGATAAATCAGCTTGTGAAAAGGTGGCTCGGGCAGTTTGGATGCTTGCCTCTTGGTAAAGTATTTATAGGATACCTATATGGTTATTCCAGGTGAGGTGGACTGGATGTTGCCATGCACACCATGGTTAACGTAGGCGAGGACAGGCAATTCTTTGATGGGAGGTAGAGATCTAGGAATCCAGGGGAAGAGGGGAAGTCCTGCTTCTCTGTTTACCTGTGTGAATATAACACTTCTGTCCTTCCTGTTTCATAGCAATTTGATGCATGTTTTGATGCAATTTCTATACATCCATTTCCAATGTGGTAAACAAACAAACAAACAAACATAAAAGCCTTTGAGTAAAAATATGATCTGAAAAATAAAAATGGGTCAGAGGTTGTACCCTCCAGCTGACCAAGGACACTGAGCAATACCCAGAAGGGTCTCTTCATCTCAGCTTGTACCTCTGGCCAAGTCACAGAATAACCAGTATCTGGCTCCCTACCCATTTGGGCTTTTAACTTCATTGTGCAAACACAGGGAAGAAGCGGCAAAGGCATAAGGAGGTGAATTAAAGACTTGGAACAGTAACAATTCTGGTCTCTGTCCCCTGCCCCCTCCGCTTTTTTTTTCCCCTCCCAAATTAAGAAAAATAATACCAGAATTTTTAATGGGGATGAAGGGGTAGTGAGGGGTTAAACCAGAACATAACTTTTAGCTGGGACAGAAAAGGGACATCTCTTGCTGTTTCCCATTCACTGAACCTTTTAGAACCTGAAAAAGAGCCTGTGGGAATTCAGTTTGTTTGCATGGGAAGTGACCAGCCATGGTGTGAATTTTCTGTTGTTACTTCATTTAGCTCTGTGAAGGAGTTGCCAATGCTATTTGAGGCTCCGTCAATGCTGTTAAAGTTGCCGCTCTGGGTAGGCTGAGTTTATCTCAACAGATAGTCCTCAGAGCCTGATAAATTTAAGTGCTGATGCTAGTCTTTGAGAAGTAAAGTTACACCAACAGTGCCAAGCCAAAATAAGATCCAGATAAGTGGAACCATTAAAAACGTGGGCTGTTACCACTGGCAATATTCTGTTTCCTCTTTCAGCATTGCCTTTATTTAAACAACAGCACCATTTACTGGAAATAGCAGGTGGAGGGGTTTTTCATTATTTACTTTTTTGCCTTATTAATTCTTTACAATCAGAATTTCACAAACTGTGGAAATGGTAACAAAGGCCTATTTCATTCCTTAGTTTTAATTTTCTGACACTGGACAGTGTCAGGACCTGTGTGCGAAGCACTGGTCACATCCCACAGCAAGGGAAGAGAGCACCACACAGTCCCACAGGACTCTCCAGGCTCCTACCTGCTTCCACATAGCAGGTTTGCTACCCATACTCTGGGACACTGTTGGTGGTGTGGACTAGGGGAAGGCATTCAACCGTGGTACATGATTCACTGCTGAACCATCACGTCAGATGGTATTAGTTCTGCTTCCTAACCCATATAAATCCTATTTAATATATGCTTATTCAAGTATATGGGGGAAGATGGGCATAATGAAGATAAAATGAAGAAAAGAAGTATTATGCAGGCATCAGTGCTATGGGCCTTTGCTGTTATATACACAGCGCATTGCTTGGTGCTGTAGGTGCACCCTTATTCCAGCTGTGATACCCCAGGAAACCTTCCTAACTTTGTTCTGCAAACCCACACTGCATGTTCTTGGCAGCATCTTGCTTTTACTGTGGTTAAATATCACTTTACACAAAGTGCCCAGGGACACAATGGATCATTAGTCACTACCATAAGACAAGTACTAAATACCATGCACAAAATTGTAGTGAACTAGTACCTGAACAGAGTCCCCCAGGAGAGGGAAGTGCTTCCCTGTTCCTCCAGTGCAGGCACAGGCACAGCGGTGACATCTCTTCCTGCTCCTTCTCCTTCCGTGAAGCTCCCCAAGAGCCAGCCAGTTCCCTGCTCTCCAGGAGCAGAAAAGCCCTTTCCTCCTCTCGAAGGAAAGCTGAAGCTGGTTGATGGAGGAATATGCAACTTGGTCAACGACAGATTATTTGAAAGCAGCCCTTTTTACTCCAGAAGCTAATTTAAAATAAGCTGCATTTTTGATGCTGTAAGAAAGCTTCACTGGTTAGTCCTCAAAGGTTACACACAACAGGAGAGAAAGGAAGGATCCTCTTGTGCTATGGCAACTGTCAAAAACTCGTGTACACATTAGCAAGATCAAGCATTTGCCCAGCCTGGGAAAGAGCAGGTAAACACCACGGTAATCCCTCTGGAGCTGTGAGACGCACGGGCTGCCAGGACATACTGCTTTCGTCAAGAGATGCAAGAAATCACTCAGGATTCATTTCTCTCCTTGCAGTTTATTTATTCAAGGTACCTATGCTCTGATGCTTCCTGCTTTACAAGGCTGCTCCACTTGTTCCTTGTCGTGCAGCCGTGCTGACTGAAGTACAAGGAAGAGGGAAGCTTCAAAAGGTCAGCTTTGCACTAGAAAAGCATGAAGCAAGCTGATAGCAAGGTCTCAGGGACCTGTCAAGTGGGGGCTGCAAGCTCTGTTCTCCCTTAACCATCAAACCTATCTCGCTCCAAAAATATGTTCCAAACTAGCTAAACTGGGTGCTGAGGATGCATTTGTGGCACACAATAACAGGCTTTAAGCCTACGTGGTAAGTACATAGCCATCTAGGACCACTGCTTATGGGACAGGGGTGCCATAAGCAACCGGGTGCCTGAATGAGGATTTAGCCATGGGCAACTTCATCTCTTTTGGATCCAGACTCCAAAGGCTGAGAGCAGGGATGATCCAAGACAAGCTCAAAATGATACCAGTTAGCCTGACTCAGAAATGCACCAAGGCTAGATTTTATTTTTACATGATAGAATGGTTTGGGTTGGAAGCAACCTTAAAGATCATCTAGTTCCAATGTCCCCTGCCATGGGCAGGGACACCTTCCACTAGACCAGGTTGCTCAAAGCCCCATCCAACCTGACCTTGAACACTTCCAGGAATGGGGCATCCACAAGTTCTCTGGGCAACCTGTTCTAGTACCTCATCACCCTCACAGTGAAGAATTTCTTCCTTATATCTAATCTAAATTTACCCTTCTTCAGTTTAAAGCCATTACCCCTTGTCCTATCACTAAATGCCCTTGTAAAAAGTCCCTCTCCAGCTTTCTTGTAGGCCCCCTTCAGGTACTGGAAAGCAACTATAAGGTCTCCCTGGAGCCTTCTCTTCTCCAGGCTGAACAACTCCCAACTCACTCAGCCTGTCCTCATAGGAGAGGTCCCCCATCACTCCAATCATCTTCATGGCCCTCCTCTGGACCTGCTCCAGCAGGTCCATGTCCTTCTTATGTTGGGGGCCCCAGAGCCGGACACAGTACTCCAGGTGGTGTCTCATGAGAGTGGAGGGGCAGAATCACCTCCCTCGACCTGCTGGCCATGCTTCTTGTGATGCAGCTCAGGATACAGTTGGCTTTCTAGGCTGCAAGTGCACATTGCTGGCTTGTGTTGAGCTTCTAATCAACCAATATCCCTAAGTCCTTCTTGGCAGGGCTGCTCTTAATCCATTCCCCATCCAGCCTGTAGTTGTGTTTGGAATTACCCTGACCCAGGTGCAGAACCTTGCACTTAGCCTCGTTGAACCTCATGTGGTTCACAGCAGTCCACTTCTCAGCTTGTCCAGGTCCCTCTGGATGACGTCTCGTCCCTCAGGTGTGCCAACTGTGCCACTCATCTTGGTGTCATCTGCAAACTTGTTGAGAGTGCACTCAATCCCACTGTCCACGTCACTGACAAAGATGTTCAACAGTGCCGGTCCCAATACTGACCACTGAGGAATGCCACTCATCACTGGTCTCCACCTGGACATCAGACTGTTGACTGCAACTCTCCAAGAGCAACCAGCCCACCAATTCTTCGTCCACTGAGTGGTCCATCCATCAAATCCATATCTCTCCAATTTACAGACGAGGATGTCATGCAGGACAGCGTCAAATGTTTTGAACAATTTGCACAAAACCAGGTAGATGACGTCAGTCACTCTGCCCTTATCCACCAACGCTGTAACTCCATTGTAGAAGGCCACCAAATTTTTTAGGCATGATTTGCCCTTAGTGAAGCCATGTTGGCTGTCACCAGTCACTTCCTTATTTTTCATGTGCCTTAACACAGTTTCCAGGAGGATCTGCTCCATGATTTTGCCAGGCACAAAGGTGAGACTGACTGGCCTGCAGTTATCCTCCTAATATTACTGAGAAAAGACTGTGTGTATGTCTACCAAAACCTGAGACTACAGTCTCTACATACTGTGCAGAACACAGGCACAATTGCTATTAGCCTCAGAAGCATAATTATTATCAGGCCATGTGAATTGAAGGAAAAAACCTGATTCTGACATGTGATTAAGTGTTGAGGTGGACATCACCACCAGTGCCTTTACTCTGAATCAAGCCAGGCTAGTACTACAGAAGAAGAAGAAAGCCCTGAAGAGCTGAAATGGCAATGAGAGAGCCTGCTGACACTGGAGAGCTGCTTCCTCATTTATCTGGACCCATCAGCATCTGGGGAGCAGTGCTTTGGCTAAGGTAGCTTGGAATACGTTAAGAGAGTCTTGCCCCTGTGTAAATGGTTTAGGTCTTCTTTTAACTGTCTTTCGAAACCCATTTTCCTAAACCCTTACTCCAAACTTTATAATAAAAAATAAACATTCATGCCTTTTCCACAAAGTGAAGATGTTGACATGGAACAGGGTGTGCAGGGGGAGACCTGCCCCCCTCCACCCACCCCGCTGAAGGGGACCGCTGCACAGCCAGAGATGCAAGGTAGCCAGTGACCGGGGAGCCGTCGCCAGGGCTTGGTGGCCAGGACATCTCGATAAGGTACAGACGAAGTCCAGGCTGCATTCCTGTGTCCTGCAGTGTTTACAAACATTTCCTGAGACAACAGAGAAAAAAAAATAATTTGGGTCTGTTAATCTGAAAGAGGTGACACAGACACTGCATCATCCACACAACCCAGGTGAAGATGCAAAATCACGCATGCATGGAGCTAAGGAGAATTGGGCAGCTCTACATATTCTGTATTGAAAAAGTGTCCTCAGCTGAGGGGCAACCCAGAGAGGATAGTGAGGAATAGTCTCTCCTACCTGAAGCTATGGGATTTTTGGTTGTGGAAGTGCGGGAATGCATTTCAGTCCATGAAATTTCCTAAACTGCATCAAAGACATCGATCAAAGTCCAAAATTTACTTTTCATCCCTTGAAACCAATGTCCTGTTGTTCGTCTAGAAAAAATTACGGGTTTGCTTTCTTAAGAGGAGGAGATGGTGAAAAATTCAGAGGGCTCACAAGCCTGAGGTAAGGTAGAGTTAGGTGTTAATGAACTGCCAGCTCCAAGTTCATGCTGCAGCCTGTGATCGCAGTGAGTCTTGCTCTCGGTGCTACAGTCACCTCACATGGTAAGAGAAAGCTAGGTCACCCGCCCCAAAAAAGGTTTCAAAATTATTTTAGTTCTTATTTTTCTTAAAAATGTGCAAGTCACAACTATAACTGGAAAATTTTTAACTTCTGAGGTCAAGAGCCATTCTTTTTCTACATTTCTCTACTACATAGCAAGTAAAAGGGACCTTAGGCTACATCACCTCACCATTACTTCTACTACAACTTGAATCAAGTGAAATTGATGGAATTTTTCTAGAATGAAATGGCCAAAACTCATAATCAGGCTGAGCACCCTGAAGAAACAGTGACATCTTCCTGATATGACAAGTAATCCAGTTTACATTTCACTTTGTAAGCAGGGAGATCTTTGCTCTTATCAGGTTTTTCCCTACAATTTTTAACAGCAGGATGAATTAGCAGAATGTTGTGAATGTGACAGCTGAGTTCAGTTTCATTGCCCTTTATAATTTTCTCTGCTTTCTCTCTGTTTAAGAAAAACCAAGGAATGCAATAATTAGTTATCAGAGATTTGCTTTTTACACTACAAATGCAAATGCACAGGGTGACAGCTGAGCCTCAGCTGACATCGGTGCCTGCTGTTAAGGCTTCACAGAACCGTCTTGTAAACATTCACAGCGTTTGAGTCATCTCATCTGCCTCCTCCCAGTCACACAGAAACTATTGAATGTCAAGAAATGAGGGAGGTGGAGGAACCCTTTGGTTTATGGTGCTGTCCACAGCGTCACGACCTTCACGAAAGTTCAGGCTAACTTAGAAGATTTACAGAGTTTGAAGACCTTTTTATCAGCGTTTCCTACCTATATAAAATAAATAAAAAACAGACAAGAAAACTTCCTGATAGGGCAGTCTAGATCTGAAGAGCAAATTAAGGTCAATTCCTGCAAAGAATTCAAGCGTGAGCTACTTTTCTCTTTCAAGTAGTTTTACTTATGTTAATAGCCGCTGTTCCTCAGTTTATGAATTATTCATGTGCACAAGTCTCCACAAGACTTCAGCCTGCAGGTTACAAACTTGTATTAAGCACTGAGTAGCTTAAAACTGTATTGGTAAAGAAGTACAGAACAACTTTTAATTGGTGCTAAAAAGAATAGCAATAGCAACAGTTAATTATTGTGAATAAAGGTGGTTAAATAAACACCGTATACGTAAGGAGAACGTAGTAAATATCTTCAATACATCTTCAACATGCTGTATTGCGTATTATGCTTTCATTTTATGCAGGAACATTTTCAGGAGCATATGGCCACATTCATCCAAAGGAAAATACACACACATTAAGCAGGACATGTCAGGCAAAGTTTTTGGCAGTAGAACAATGACTCCGATTTAAAATCCTGTTTATTTTTTCTTTATATCCACCAGTGTGTTCTCAACTCTCCTGAGCCAGGTGAGCACAATTTTAGGGGGGTGGTTTGTTCTGGTGATGTTTTTTACAGTGGCGGCAATTTCTGGTGGTACCCACCGCCTCGGTGACTAACGGCGAGCAGTGTTAGCCTTCGGGACCCTGGTCCCCACTTGTGCAATCGGCGTTCACTAGCATCTCTTTGGGTACTGGACAACTTGACAAAACAGCATCTTCAACGAGCACAAGGAGCCTCACCTGCAAACAGGATCTTAGAAGGTCCCATCTCTATTTGATCCAAGGTTCCCATTAAACTGGCAGAGGCAGCTTTCAAGACTGGATGGCTTCTGCCTGTTCCTGTAGAAGTCAGTCCAGAGTCACTCCCCTCCTCTTGTTGGGTTTTCCCACCCATCGTCCTTCCCTCTGCTGAATGCAGCGGGGATCAGGGAAGCAGGCACCGCGCCGGAAAACACAGCATGGAGGCAGAGGTCAGGCAGGGAAGGGCAAAAAATAACAGCAGCATGAAGAAGAGCGAGGAGGGTGCGTGTCAAGGAAGAAGAAGAAGAACTGAAGGCAGCGGTGAAGGTGGGGAGGGAGGGTGCCGTTCCTCGCGGGAGGGCTGCGGGGCTCTGGCTGTCTGCACATGGACATGCTGGAAGAAGGCTGAAATGGCATCTCCTCCACACTGGGGCCAAAACTCTTGCAAGAGCTACAGGTTTCAGTCACGGATTGGTGAGGTCCTGCAACACATAATTTTCCTTCCACCTTGGCACTCATTTGTTGCATTTGTTTTAAATAACTGACACATGGCAGCCTCATCACATGTGAAACCGCTCCAGGAAAAGCTGAATGCATGTATTTTTTTAGATCTATGTACTATATCTGTTATACACTGTGTGCCAAAAAAAATTTTAATACTGAGTAACAGGACATGTGTTTTGGAATTGGAGTGAGTGGAAGAGGTCAACTGCACTTAAGAATGGCATGTTGCAGCAGATATAATCCAGTCCTTTGCACTCAAGAGTTCATGCTTTTGAAAGGTAGCCACACTCAGAAGAGCACTGTGAAACTTCCAAAAAGGAAAAAAAAACTCAGCCCAAAGACAGATTGTTCCTGTCAGCTTACTGGACTCGGGAGTATGAATGCACGTTCAAAAGGTGTTTCATGCAGAAATGAAGCTCCTGGGGTGAGCAGGCTGTGGCGTGGCGGAGGAGAAAGCAAGCTGGAAATTGTTCCTCTGAAAGGTGAGGCAGCAAAAAGGTGCGGGCAGGTGTCCTGGGGCACAGGGCAAGGAGGCACTCTGTGGCATGCAGATGGCTGCCAGCAGCTTGGTGGTTTCACTGCAGCCCACCCCACACCTTGTGTTTGCAGTGAAAGGCAGCAGCTCTTCCCCCTTGCTCCCAGTGCCGCAGCTCTTCCTGCGGCTACTGGGCTGCAGCGGGGACCACACTGTGCATGGGGGAGTGCCATGGGGCATGAGCCTGGTCCCACTGGTGGGGGCAGGAGAGGCAGCCCCGGGACCAGTGTTGTGACACCTGGACACTATGGACAAGCGGTAAGTGGAGCAGTGGTTCCAGCACCCACTAAGCTAATAAAAAACCTCCATACTTGAAATGCAGTCAGTCCTGCTGTGTAAGTGTGGAAGGAGGTTTAATCCATACCCTCACCTCAGAAAAACTTGTTTTAAGCCTGGGTCCTTGCCCTAAGTCAGGAGTTGGGGAGCGCTGCACCCGCTGGCTGCAAACACCCCTGCCCAGGTTGCCTCAACCAAGTGACCTCTGGCCTTTTGCTCCGTATCTTCTGGTGAAGCTTGTTTTATCCCTTTTATCTGTCCTCTTTGACTCAGTAAAACCAGTAACTATCTCCCATTCTGTGCATCTTAAGCCACAAGTTGAAATTTGTCTCCTCCCGGCTAGCACTATTTCGGTATCAGACCACTTGCTGTTCACCTGGCAGTGTCTAAAAGCTCCCTCAGTCTCTACCTGCTCCATTAAACAGTTGTCCTGGGACATTAAGGACAAGCTTTAATGACATTTGGATGCTTTCTGCAGTGAGTAGTGGCTAAGCCATTGGCATATCTGACAAATGATTAGGACGTGTAGGACCTTTTCCCCAGCACATACTAAGGGCAAAATGAAGAAACAAATTGAGTTGTCCTACCTGTTTACTACCAGGTTTAAAAGGTCAGGCTGGGGATGATGTCTCTGAAAGGATCCAGAGCACTGAAGAGATTGTCGGCAAGTAGTAAACATGGTTTTCCAGTATCTGTTGTTTAATTTGCAGAGCAGGTATGAATCTATTCTTCACCTTGGCTGGGTGCTCTGCTGACCCCTCTCCTCCTCCCTCTGCATGTTGCACACGCACACCGGGAGGACAGGGTGTCTGAGCACATCACTGGGATGCCATCTGGGAGACTACCTCCGCCGTAGGTATTTTATTGTCTCGAGTAAATCACATCACCTTCTTCCCGCAGTCCTTCCCCATTTAAGTGTGTCTACCCAGCAGATTACACCAGATACCCCTTCTAGCCCCTGTAAGATAGAGGGTGTATTAGTCCAAGTGAAGTACGGCAGAAATAAGACTTCGGGCTTCTTGGCTAGTTCTTTGATACCTTTACATGACACAGCACCGAGCCATATAAATATACCCTGTTACCAGTGGTTTTAACCTTTCCCACTTTTAGACCCCTGAAACATGTCAGGAAAGGCACAGACAGATTCACCGATGTCCCAGATGTAATTTTTGCGTATGTCAATGTCCTTTCCTTAGCCACCCCCTGCAGTTCACATCAAAGTCTCCTGCAGTAAGTACATTATAACAGGGAACGTCTTTCTGTGTTTGCAGTGAGCAAACCACACGCAGTGTTACGACTGTCAACAGCTTAGCCCAGGCAGCAAGAGCAAGGCAAAGACAGCGACAGGGGCTCTAGGTCATGTTGGTCATTGAAGGACCCCATGGCGAGCCTGCAGAGCTGGCCCCTCCACCTCCTCGCTGTTGTGTGCCCACACGAAGCAGAGGAAGGCTGCACGCACGTACTGCTGCCACACAAGTACCGACATCAGCGGCATGTGCTCGTGCACTTCTCCGCACAGCTGGCCTGGAGCTTGCCAAGACACTAAGTTGTATTGTTATGTGGATCTTGGATTATATTATCCATCTTTCTCTTTCCTTTCTGGAATCGTGTATTTTCACTCAAATGGAGTTTGAAGACTGATTTTTTTTTTTCTTTTTATCTTCTGCATGATCTTTGTGTTGACGGGTCTATTGCTTCCAACATCAGTGACATTCAAAGTTGTGCAAGTGCTTCACAAACATGCAAGAAGATGAGTCTCTGCTTGAATGAGATTATAATCTTTGAAGGCAACAGCAAACACTGAGCATGCGGATAACTCCTGAAAACAAGTCTGAGAAAAGCTGGTCAAAAATTGATATTGTCGTTAGGAACTAAGTGTTAAAATTGCAAACATTTCAAAACAAATTATCTTCTCTGATTTCTTTTAAATGGTCATTAATCGTGGTTATTATTCTTTGTGCTTTCTTGTGAAGATGTTGTCATAGTGCTTCTTAATGTCTTTTCCGTTAATTTATCAGAGACTGAGATTTAAGCATGTTAACATTTTAGTAGCTATTTTGGTAACGCTATGTCAAAATATGGGATGAAAAAAATTAAGAAGCTCAACACTTTCACAAAATAAGAAAGATCTTATTGTGTTGCAAACAGGTTTGTTCAGTGAAAAAATCATCCTTGCCAAAATCATTTATTGAGAAAAAGCCAACTGGCTTTTGCAGCTCATTCATCTCAGAGGATCGGTTCCTTTCAACCTGCGCAATGCAGAGCCTTGACCTAGGTTTGAGGGACGGTTTCCACGCTGTGACTTGAGTTACTGCGAGGCAGCTGCTTGAACATGGCTCAGTGTTGGCGAGGCAGGTCCACCCCAACCCAAGGCAGAGAGACTTTTCTTACCATATCCAAATCCTGACTCTTTTTCCCTGCTTTGTAGTCACTGTGACATAGAGCTCAGTTTATTTATGTGCATCATTTTATTTCCGTCAGGGCATATACAGAACAATCATACATTTCTTCATCAGGATTTAAGGCTCTGCCCATACCGCAAATTAAAACAGGTTTGGAAACCAGTCCTTGGCCAGAGGCTGAGAGGCAGCTCAGGCAACCTTGCACAGCAGTTGACCTGCCTCTCCTCAGCACCTCATCTTCTGCCCCTGTGCCATCGTTATTATATCGTGGAAGGATTTTTTTTTCAGCTAAAAATGCATGAAAAATGTGAGGGTATTGTCAACTACTTTTTTTCCGCTGCAGTAGGAAGGAGGTGGTTAGTTTTGCAAAAGCAGCCGTGTGGTGTGCTGGCACACGGAGCTACTTGTGGGTGCAAAGCCCGGGCACAGGTTGGAGGACGGAGCCAGCCTGATGCAATCACACCCATGCTGTCTGCTGGGAACTGGCCCCTGCACGTGGCCTCTCCCAAACCTTGCTCAAGCTGGATTTGGGAATGTTTTATCTAGCACACACCAAAACTCTGCCTGGAAGCATGTTAACAGTTAAACAGCCTGGATAACTGGTGGGCCGGTGCTCAAACCTGCCTCCTGGCCCTGTTTGGGCTGGTGGTGTGGGTACCGTGATGCTTGTGTTCAGGAGTCGGACGGGACTGCCTGTAACATCAGGTGTTGGCAGGGGTAAGGAAACCGCAAAACTCTTTCAATAGTTATTTATTGGGTTCTATTTTAATTGCATTTTGGTTTGATGCTTCATTGTTATCCAGTGGATCTGATGCTTGTCTTTGAAAATTACCGATTTTCTTCGTTCTGAGCCTCCCTGAATGCTTCATTTCTCACAAGCGCTGTGAGCCTGCAGGCAGCCTCTCCTCTTTGCTCACTCTCTTATCCTTAAGAAAATTACCAGTTGGCCAATGATTTTATTTTTTTATTCCCCTCTAGATGTTCTCTTCTGCTACTCTTCAGGCACTAGGAAAGTGCTGCAAGGTAAACCCGCTACCCTAACTTCCTATACGTTGGAAAATAAATGGAGAATTTGAATAGCGAGTGCCTTCCTGACAGAGAGAAAGAGGACCTGGCTCTAACAAGCCTGTGGCAATAGCCTTTCACCCCTTTTACCTGGCCCATGGCAAGCAAGGTGCTCTTTCTATAGCGCATTTTCCTTGACCCTGCCAGCCCCATGCAGGCAGACCAGCTGGCTCGGTCCAGAGCTGCCGTACGTTGCTGTGGCTCTGATGGATTTGTATTAGCTGATGCTCTGACCCATTGCCCGAGGCAGAGTATAACCAGGCAGTGTTTCTCATGCACCATTTAGATGATTTAAACATTTAGGAGTTTACATTAGCCTTCTCCTTTTGATGAATTCCTCATCTGCATTCAGAAAAAGAGCCTCATTACCTTACGACAGAACCATTATTTACCTACCATTTATTTCTTAATATTTTGCTCTCACCCAGGAGCACACTAATGCTTCCTGCAACGTGAAGAGCCCCCAGCGCTGCCCTGGTGAGCTGACAAACAGATCTCAGTGACCATGCTGCAAGGAGGGATGGGGGCTTTAGGGGGTGAATGGGGGTAATCTTTAGAGGAGGACAATGTGGTATTTGGTGGCCCTTAGCCATAATGCAACAGAGCAAAGGAGGCTTTTAAAAAAAAAAAAATCAAATAAATAAGATTTTATTTGAATACCCTTCACCAATGCACTGCTTGTTGTCACTGCTATGAATCCTAAGACCAGTATGATCCTTCAAACTTTTAACGTTTCTTTTTAGAAGAACCTGCCCCCTCTCACGGCACTGGAAGGTAATTTTCCCTTGAAGACAGATACGGTATTTTCCTGGACCAGTGACAGTCTAACGCTGTACCTACATCTAGTGGTTTTCCCAGAACATTGCCACTGGCTCCAGCCTGGCTGCCGGGGAAGGTGCAGCTCTGCCCGGGAGAGCGGGGTGCCCGGCTGCGCCTGCCTGGGAGCACCAGCCTTCCCCCGGTGCATTGGCCACCGCCCAGCTCTGATAAATCTGCGGCTCTCCACGTATGCAAACTCTAATCCAAACTGGTGTGGGTGTCTCTGTGCAGAATGACACCACGGGAGTTCTTGTGTGGCTGTGCTGTCACGCTGGTGACTTACATCTGGTTTTCTTACACACGTCTGTGTCGATACAGTCATTAAGTCGGTATAACCTCTGCAGTGCAGTTAATACTCTCAGTGCCTTTATACGTGTACACCAAGTACGGCTGAAAGGGGGAGAAGACAGGAGAAGACAGAGACAGTGCAGCTCCGCTTAATTCTTCATTTATTTCCAGACAACATTGTCACTAAACGCCATTAGGAGACCGGGGTCCCACCCTGCCTCCAGATATATCGCTCCAGACATTTCTTGTTCCCCCTTCCCACCTCTCTTTTCCACCCCACCCCACTGTATTCCGACTACTTCTGTGGCTCGTTGGAGCTGGTGTCACCTCTTCCTGTGCGCGGGACACCTGTAGGGCCTCAAACGCGGACGCCGACTGGATACTGTTGCTCAAGGTGGGTGCACTAGGCAGCCGTAGGTGCCCACAGCCCTGCGCGAGGGCCACAGGCCTCCCTCGTCCCGGCCAAGGCCGTCTCCTTCACCGCGTCGCAGTGACTCGCTTCCCGCTCCTTCCTCGCTGCCCGTGCTCCCCGCTTGCACCTCCCGCTTCCACGTCAGCCAGGCGCATGCAGCTGGCCTCGCTCCACGGCTCTCCGTGGCCGCCGCCGCGGCCGCGAGCTGCGGTGCTGCTCGCCTCCCGGCCGCCAGCACGGCAAAGCCAGAGCGGGTGCCGGCGGACGGCAAGCGCCCGCGTCCAGGGTGCCCATCAGCGCGCCCCGGCCAGAGCTGCAGGAGACACCATTGCCCGTCCGGATGGCGGCGTGAGCTCTGCAGTGCGCCGGAAAGCCCCTCTTTCTCAAGAGCTTCTTCTCCCTCAAGAGCTTCTTCAGCGCATCTTCAGCGGTGGAGGACAGGCTTCACTAAAGACGAAGCCAGACGGGCAGCAGGACCCAAACACCTGGCTAAGGAATTTTTATATCACCGTCAGATCCACGCGTTCGAACAGCGGGAGCCGGACCCTTGAAATCATGAAGTTGGCACAAGCCTGGCATTTATTTTTAAAGCCGTTTGTGCTTTTCTCTTTAGGTCCTGCACACGTTCAGAAGGAATTTTCAAGGTTTTTACTGCAGCCACCGGCTGGGACTTGGCTGTTTAATTTAGTTTGCACTTAAACTGTACACGCCTAATGAGGCAATTCTCCTTTACAGATAAACCCCAAATTCCTTATACAGGTGATCAAGAATGAGGCTACGGCTTCTGAAGGCCTCTGGAGTTGGTCCCGTAAAAGATATTACCCCTCTCCACAAATCTTGCGTTTCTTCAGGCTAGACACCAAAGGCAGGCACACAAAATCTCCCTGTGGAGGTCTAAGTGGCTCCTTCTCTGCACTGACAATATAGAAAACCCATGTGCTGCCTTTAGAGGAAACGTTTTTTTTCTATGTTCATCTGCTGGAACTGGGCTAGTAAGGAAATACTTGAAGATTCAGCATAACCCTGCAGAGTAGAAGTAACTAGTAGGTTCAGCGGCTGCAGATAATAGCAAAAAAGTCTAGTATTTAAAGATGGCCAGAAAATGTATGTTGCATTCCATGTTTTTTCAACATTTAAGATGTCTTCTGGAACAAACATTCTCATCCATTTGTCAATATTTTGTCAGTGGATATTTTGGTAATGTCACAATTGTGTAACATGAAATTTAGTGTGAGAAAGAGACACTTAAATATGATATAAAATTAAAAATTAAATCCAAATGATAAATTAAAAAAAAAATCAAGTATTTGGAAAGAAAGAAGAAATGGGCTTGTTAAGTCTTTTTTTCCTCAGAAAAATTTCTCCAAGACAACTGGGAGCCACAAAACTTTCTCCTTGGACACAAGGTCATTTTACAATGGGAAATTGTTTTATTAAAAAAAAAAGCAAGTGTGATTGGTAACAATAAATATAAAATCATACAGCCATTACAAAGCACAAACAGAAGAGAGTCATGAAATACAAAATACCTTCAATAAAAAGGGGCGTTGAAGCAACCGCATTTATCTCAGCTGAGGTCTCCCTTTTCCCCTCACAGTCCCTGCAGGGTAGATGTGGAGTGGATGCATTCAGGCAACAAGGAAAATTATTAAGATGGTCCTTAACCAAATCCAATGAGAAATATCACCTAGTTTGTTCAGTACAGACAAAATAATGGCTATATAGTCAGTAGATTCTACCCTAAAGAATCACCCAAGTTTTCCAAAAGAGGCGTCCCTTTCCTGTTCGTCCTCTAAGAGGTCAGAAGAGCCCTCAGCAACTGATGAAACAAGCAAGTAACTATCCAAAGTAAATGTGTCAGCCCCAAATACTGATCACAGGGGAAGAAAAAAGACCAGGAGTTGTTTTTCGTGGGCTCCTCCCCTTTCCCTACTCACCCTTGCTCAAAATGCATGTGTTCAGCTGTAAATTTATAACTCTTTTACGCATATATCATGTTTGTCTGGAGATGAAAGAGTTTTGAGGAAGTTCTTTGTCAATCAGTGTTATTAATGACATGGTTGTAAATCTTACTGTCACAGTATTTGCTGAGTAAATAACTACTCACTGACTGTGTGACCTAGAGGAATATTTTCCCAGTGAGGAAACCATTTGAAAAAAATTGACTCATCTTTTTTTTCCGTTACACCTCAAAGTCATGCATGGGGTTGGGCACTCATTCAAAGATGAACTCAAACAGTCTATATCTTACAGGATCAGTAACATGCAGATTTTCTAGATGTATCAATTAGCCCGAAGTCCAACACGTTATGCAAAATTGATATATTTGTTGATTGGACTAAAAATAAAGTAGATCTCTGTATTTTTTCCTGTAATTCTTCTCTCTTTTTTTTAAATTTTGTATTATCTGATTATGTGTATTTGTGCTTCCAAATAAATCTAGGGCTTGCCTGGAAACAGACCAAGGTTCAGCCATTAATTTCTCCTTTTTTAATCTGTATTATCAGTAACTTGCCTCAGTTTCTTTTGCCTTAGAGTCACTCTCCACACAATTTCGGGCGTGACAATTTGCTCATTTAAAGCCAGCCATGGCCTGTGCGTGTGTGACTGGTGCCCCTGCCCCAGGCTGCTGTCTAGACGTAGCTGTGGTAGGACAGGCGGCTGGGCAGAGGCAGCAGGAGGAATCTGAACTGGCAGCCAGGTCCTGAGTGCAACAGCTTCACCCCTCGAAACTCAGACCCGGGCCATCCCTCGGCACAGCCAGGTCAGGGTCCAGCAGATGCAAGTTTTTACCATCATCCCCTGCTGATATCATTCCCCTCTCTCCACCACCGTGCTGCTTCACAGTTATCTTTACCACATCAAGGTTGCTGCTACGTGCTCAAGCGTGGTGCCTGCACCTCGCAACCCTCTGCAACATCCTGCTGTCGCAGAAGGCTGGGGGCTGCTTACAAACCTGTGCCGCATCCCAGCAGCGCACAGAGACCAGCGTGGTGAGACTGGCTGGACCCTCCAGTAAGCTTTTTGGTGGAATTCGGACATTAGCTTAAAGCCACGGAGTCCTTGACGCAGATGCTGGCTTGTCTCAGCTGAGATCAGCAGAGCTCTCCAGTCTGGAGCTTCATCAGTACAAAGCAGAGGAAAGCTGCCTCCGGGCTGACCTTTGTGAAGAGCACTCGCCTTCTGAGCTGCTCTCCCCTCCTCTCACGCATCGCCCCTCTTCTCAGCAGCCACCCCACGAGCTGTAAGGCTCCTGGCACGTTTGCATCCCTGTGCATCCCATCTGCTGCTGCTCAGGGCAGTGAGACGAGAGCACTCACCTCTGCCGCGGTAGTCACCATGATTTTCAACGTGTGATGGAGGTGCCCAGAGCACTGACTGAGCACCTACTGATCTTGTTTTGAGATCTAAAATAAAATAAATAAAAGCCATTTCAAAGAATCTCCCCCAGTGGCATGATCTGTGCTTATGCTTCCTCCAGAGAAGGAAGCGTGCATTGCCTCTCCACATGTCCATGCTGAGGAGCAAGAGGTCACAGGAATGTGGGGAAAAAGCAGGCAACAAGTGTCTAAACAACTGGGTAGGAGCTCAAAAGCACAGTTACAGAGGCTGCCCTTTCCCAGACTCATTCATCAGCCTGATCTTCATCACGTTGGGTTACCCCAGAGCTTCGTGGGTTTTACCTTTTTGTGGGGGTCCTCCAAAAGACAAACAGTTTGTCTTCTTCTCCTGTTATGGTCTTCATGAGCTCCACTCACTCACACAAAGCTCCTGCCCTCTTGCACTTGTATAAGTGCCATTTGAGACTATCACCCTCAAACTTTGATTTTTAAGGGTATAGCTTAAAAAATCAAAGCCAGAAAATGCAAAGATTTTTTGCAAATGCAAAAAGTTGCTTTTTTTTTTTTTTATGCAAAAAACCCCCACATTTGCAAAATGTAAAGTTTTGCCCTTCTGACTTTTCTTGAGGTAGGTTTCAAGGTATGCAGGTTTCTAAGTCTCTTCCTTTCCCAGGGGATATTTGAAATGAGAATTTCAGGCCATCATAGGTGAGGCAGTTTTTATCTGCCCTTTCAAAATGTTGATAAACTCTGAATAAACACCCATGTTTCTCCTGATCTATAAAAATTCTGTTGATGAGGCTATGCTACTAACCCAGGTGTTAAACACGTCTTACCCTTTTTACAGTACCAAGCAATGATTTAAGATACAAAGGGATGACTTCAGGTCATGTGGTCCAACTCTTGCAGGACTCAAAGTCAGATCCAGGTTTGACATTAGATCATGTCACTCAGGGTCACATCCAGTCAAGTGTTGATTGAGATCCTACCAGAGATTTCAACAGTTTTCCTGGATTTTCTGACTGCTGACAAATCATCTACAAGTTAATGTGTACCCTGGGCTCTCAAATAAGAAACTCTGTGCCCTTCTGGGGTCATTTCTTACTGTGGTGTTTCTTACCTTAGACATCCGAGCACACTTTTTCTTCCTGGAAGCCAGCTGGATCAACCCAAGACACAAGGTTTGCTTGACTCTATTGCTCAGCTAAGCTGCCCCTTCTTCCCTCTCCTCCCCTTAGCCCTGCCCTTTTTCAGTGAACTTCAACAAGAAGCTGTCCAGCAACAGAAGTTATACCTTTCTTTTTTGGAAAATATCATCTAGTGCATTTTGAGTGCCACCAGAAGCAGATAAATATTAGCCATACCTCTGAGAAGAATCCATCAATGCTATGAGCTCGTTTTACCTATGGATCTTACACAGGCAACGCTATGACCCTGCTATTGCCTTAACAATGGTAGATATATAACTGAGGCCCAGATTCAATAAAAACTGTCTGAATTATCCTGAAATCAATTTTTTATATCTTTTGTGACCTTGCATGGGACCAAAATGATTGTTTTTATTGCATTGAAATACACTATGTTTTCTGAAAATTAATTAAGGTATGAGGCAACATTAGTCATTATTAAAAAACTAGAACAGGACATTTTATAATGCAACATAATGAAATCACACAATAAAGTAAATTATTTTGCTACTTTTATATTTTATCGTACATATGAATAAGTGACAGATACAAGCAAACAAATTCATTTCATTTATTCAACAAAAGCTAATCTGTAGTTCTTTTGTATACCTGTGTTATCTGTGTAATTTTTTTTTTTTTTTTTAATTCTAGAGCTGTATGTTAGAGAATCCTTCATGTTGCAGATAGACTGCATCCTGCCTAAGCTATATGTGGGCATGGTGGCCTGTCATCACTTCAGAGAGAAACAGAAGTACAACTTTAAAACAGACCATGGTATCAGTTTTAATGTAGAAAAATATCTTATAAAGTATTGTATTTTGACAGAAAGAGTAAAAACAGGTGTATTCTACAACTTCTTTATTAAATATAAAAATAGTATTCACAATAAATAGTTATTTGGTTGTTCTTAAATTAGAAATATATTAATACAAAATTCTACTTATTTCAGTTTGCTGGAAGACTGTTTATAAGACTGGATTGTCAAGTGTCTGTATACGAATGCATGCAGCCTGGGGAACAAAGAGGAGGAACTGGAGCTCTGTGCCCAGTCAGAAAGTTATGATGTCATAGGAATAACTGAAACATGGTGGGACAACTCACATGACTGGAGGATCACAATGGACAGCTACAGGCTGTTTCATGAAGACAGGCAGGGAAGAAGAGGAGGAGGAGTCCTATGCACTCTACGTTACGGAGAACCTTGAATGTATAGAAGTCAACTACCGCGATTGTGGAAGCCCTATCGAATGCCTCTGGGTCAAGATCAGAGCAGTCATCTCCAAGGGGGATCTTACAGTAAGCATCTGCTACCAACCTCCAAACCAAGATGATAAGGCCAATGAAGCAATATTTGGGTCACTTAAGCAAGCTTTGCGTCAACAGAACCTGGTTCTTACGGGTGACTTCAGCTATCCAGACATTTGTTGGGAGAACAATACTGCAGCTCACAACTTCCATCCATCCGTCAAGTTCCTGGAATGCGTAGGGGCCTGCTTCCTCATACAAATGTTAGAAGTGCCAACCAGGAATGAGGCACTGCTGGACTTGCTACACACAAACCAAGAAAACCTGCTCTGTAATATCTTGGTTAGTGACAGCCTCGGCTGCAGTGCTTACAATATTGTGGAGTTTGGGATCCTGCTGAGCACGCTGAAGCTTAGTACTAAGACAAAGATTTTAGATTTTAGAAGAGCACACTTCAGCTCACTCAGAGCTCAGTTGGGAGGGATTCTGTGGGAAACTTCGAAGGAGCCAGTGAGTGCTGGGTGTTTTTCAAGAACACTCTCCTGGAAGCACAGAAACAGTTCATCCCCTTTAAAGGTAAGGGAAGTAGGCGGAGCAAGAGACAAGCTTGGATTAACTGAGTCTGCTCAAAACCAAAAAAGAAGCCAGAGATGGAAAAGCAGATGAATACCCCTTGAGAACTACAAGGGCATTGCTAGGGCACACAGAGATAGAGTTAGAAAAGCAAAAGCTCAGCTTGAATTGAAATTGTCCAGAGATGTTAAAAACTACAAGAAAGGGTTCTTCAGGTATGTAAACAACAAGGAGAAACAGAATGAAAATATCAGCCTGCTGTTAAACAGGAGAGATAAATTAGTCACCAACAATGCTGAAAAGACAGAGGTTCTCAATATTTTCTTCACCTCTGTCTTTACAGCACAGTTGGGCCTTGGGACCAAAAATCCAGTTTGATGCAAACACAGACCCACCATCAGTGAAGGAAGAGTTGGTATGGGAACTACTAGAGCTTGACCCCTACTAATCAATGGGCCCTAATGTTATCCACCCAAGGGTGTTAAGAGAGCTGGCTGATGTCATTATGAGGCCACTCTCCATAGTCTTTGAGTAGTTGTGGAGCTCAGAGGACATCCCAGAAGACAAGAAGAAGGCTATTGTCACCCCCATCCACAAGAAGGACTTAAAGGAGGATCCAGGAAATTACAGGCCCATCAGTCTTACTTCAGTCCCTGTGAAAGTTATAGACTGAACCCTCCTGGGGGCTATCACAAGTCAAATGAAGCACGTGATCGGGAAAAGTCAACATGGATTCACCCAGGGTAAATCATGCCTGACAAACCTGATTGCCTTCTGTGACAAAGTAACCTGCTCGGTTGATGTGGGGTGAGTGGTGGACATTATATACCTGGATTTCTCCAAGGCTTTCATTATGGTTTCCCACAGCCTCCTCCTAGAAAACTGATGCATTATGGTCTAGACAAGTGGTCCATGTGGTGGGTGGGAATCTGGCTGACAGGACACACCCAGAGTGTGGTGGTAAGTAGCTCCTTTTCAGACCAGTAACCTGTCACAAGCAGGGTCCCCCAAGGGATCGATATTGCGATATTGGGCCCAATGCTGTTTAATATCTTCATAAGTGATGTGGATGATGAGATCAAGTGTACCCTGATGAAGTCTGTGGATGATACCAAACTGAGTGGGGAAGTGGACACTTCAGAAGGCAGAGACACCCTGCAGGAAGACCTGGATAGGCTGGAAGAGTGGGCTAACAAGAACCTTATAAAGTTCAACAAAGACAAATATAAGGTCTTGCACCTGGGAAAAGATAATCCAGGAGCACAGCACAGGCTGGGATCTACCTGGCTGGGGAGCAGCGCTGTGGAAAGGGCCCTGGGGACCTGGCAGACAACAAGCTCCATATGAGTGAACAGTGTGCTGCCACGGCAAAGAAAGCCAAGAGGATGCTTGGTTGCAACAAGGGCATCACCAGCAGAGATAAAGAAGTCGTTATCCCACTTTACTCAGCACTTGTCAGGCCACACCTGGAATACTGTGTTCAGTTTTGGTCCCTGCTATACAAAAAATATGGGAACAGGCTGGAGGGGGCCCAGAGAAGGGACACAAAGATGTTCAAAGGCCTGGGAAGCCTGTCATATGGGGGAGGGCTGAGAGAGCTGGGTTTGTTCAGCCGTGAGAAAAGAAAACTTAGGGGAGACTTTATCACCATGTTTCAGTATTTAAAGGCTGGCTATGAAGAACATGGAGACTCCCTTTTTACAAGGACTAACATGGAAAAGATGAGGGATAATGGTACAAGTTACTCCTGGGGAGATTCTAACTGGATCCTGGATTCTAACAAAAGGATAATTTTTCACAATGAGAACAATCAGGCATGGGAATAATCTCCCCAGGGAAGTGGTAGATTCCCCAACACTGGAAACTTTTAAGATTTGGCTGGACAGCGTGCTGGGCCATCTTGTCTAGACAGTGCTTTTGCAAAGAAAAGTTGGACCAGTAGTCCTTGAGGTCCCTTCCAACCTGTTATTCTATGATACTGTGATACTGTGATTGTGATGTTTGTGTTGACAGAAGGTAAGATATCAAAGCACGATGGTATGAGAAGCCTCAGAATGGGGGAGGGGTAATACTTCAGAAAGACAGTTGATAAAGAAATTACATTTTGATTAAAAAAAAAACCCTGAAGTTGTTTCCATTTCATACGGAATGAACAAGAGCTTTTCCTTTATTTTGGGCTCTTTTCTGAATTATTTTTAGGCTTCCCTCTGCTCCCCTCCCAGAAAGGAAGACTAGCTGCTCTCTGACCCCGCTGCAAAAAACCGGGGTGCCTGGGGGTGTTTAGCATTGGGGCTTTTCTCTGCCTCACCCACCTCCCTCTGCTCCCGTTGTGCCCTGGTCTAGCTGAGTTCAACCCCCCGCATGCCATGTGTGCTCCCGATGCCATCGACGCACAGGAGGCGTTACAGAAAACGTGACTGGAGAACACCGCTTCTGGAGAAAAGAATTTCATCTCGGTTGAAAACCGAGGGGGAAGAAGGGCCTTGCTGCATTCACAGGGGCTGTCCTGGTTTTGGACCTGCAGAAAGAGGCTGTCTGCAATGCGGTGAGATTCGATGCGATGCAATACAGCGTGCGCCTGGCTGACAAGGAAGGATGACGCCACTGAAACTGGTATACTCTGGTTAGAGGCCAGTAACTAGTGGTGCACCCCAGGAATAAATACTGGATCCAATTCCCTTTCGCATCTTCATTAATGATCTGGATGGTGGAGCAGAGTGTACCCTCTGCAAGTTTGCAGGTGACACAAAACCAGGAGGAGTGGTTAATATGACAGAGGGTCCTCGACTGTCTGGAGAAATGGGCTGACAGGAACCTCATGAAGTTCAACTATGAGAAGTGCAAAGTCCTGCACCTGGGAAGCACAAACCCATCCACCAGCAGGTGCTGGAGCCCACCCAGCTGGAAAGCAGATTGGCAGAAAAGGACCTGAGGGTCCTGGTGGACACCAAGTTGGACATGAGCCAGCAACATGCCTTTACTGCAAAGACGACAGCCAGTATCCTGAGCTGCATTAGGCAAAGTACTGCCAGCAGGTCAAGGGAGGTGATTCTTCCCCTCTGCTCAGCACTGGTGAGGCCATACCTGGAGTGCTGTGTCCAGTTCTGGGCTCCCATGTACAAGAGAGACCTGGGCATACTAGAGAGAGTCCAGCAAAGGGCCACAGGGATGATGGACTGAAGCGTCTCTCCTTTGAGGAAAGGCTGAGAGAGCTGGGGCTCAGGGGGGATCTTGTCAAAGTTTACAAACACCTGAAGGGAGGGTGGAAAGAGGATGGATCCGGGCTCTTTTCAGTGGTGCCCAGTGACAGGAACAGAGGCAGTGGGCACAAACGGAAACACAGAAGGTTCTGAACATCAGGAAACAATTTTTTGTTACTGTGAGGGTGACCGACAACTGGCACAGGTTGCCCAGGGAGGTTGTGGAGTCTCCATCCTTGGACATATTCAACAGCTGTCAGGACATGAACCTGGGCAAACAGCTGTAGGTGGCAGGACAGTTGGACCAGATGACCTCCAGAGGTTCAACCATTTTGTGATTCTATGATTCTGTGAAACATTGGGGTGTTACTGAGTTCAGCTGCACATAACCAAGCCATCAAGGCATGCATTGTGCAGGAGATGGTTTGCTCATGAGTGGTGCGTGCGCTTGTATCTGTTGTATATCAAAACAATGTTTTAGGTGCAAAGTAATGGCACAGCGGGCAGGAGATGGGTGGGAGCCATCAGCTCTGTGCAAGCTGTGCAGCACTTTCCAGACAAAATTCCTGTTTCTAAACATTTCCAGTGGAACTTCATTCAGTCAGTAAACCTCTTTATTGCTTTATTTTGTCATTCTCTTTATACAGTGATTGAGAAACTTTATTAATAAAGTCTGACCCATTATTTACGTTTCAGTGGCAAGAGGCACAGGTCCTCTTAGCCACGTTGCTGGTTGCTGATCCCCGCCAAAACAAGACAGACAAACAAAAAAATCACTCTCTCCTGAGGTACAGATAGCGCAACACTTTTTTTCTGGTTGCTTGGGACATCCATAGTTATGATACATTTAACCACAGACGACTTCTAAAATAAAAATAAGAGGAATTTTATTACCTATCAACAACCTAGTTTCTTCTTTCTGTCTCCCAGCATGCTAGGCTGGCAGTGATTTTCCAACCTGAATTCCTGAAGTGTGTTGGGAGCTGGACTGTGATACACTGTTTATATAGCAAAATACAGATTTTTTTTTTTTTACCATAACAATTATGACTTTTTTTTCATCAAAAGAGAGACATTGCCAGACGTTGTTGTGCTGTCTGGCGGCCACCTGATCCTACAAACCTGCCTTAAGGGCCAAGTTCACAATTCTTCATCTAACAGAAATGCAGTTGAGGTCAAAAAGAGTTTTTGTGGTTTAGGGGTACATGCTGTAGCCCTGGAGTGAAGCAGTAAATGTTTATATTAATTACACTAACAATGTGTGAGAGAAAATATCAACTCGCAAACTAATAGTTATTCAGGACTATTTTGGAGGTAATGTTGTATACAATTAAAGCAGTTTTACAACAAAATAAATAGTACTAGCCTCAGGCATTTATCTTTATTGCACAGCTACCTAACCCAGTAAATCTCCTAAAAATTTTAAGGCAGCAAATCTGTAGAAAGAGTATATTTGTGTTTTGGTAGACAAAACCATCAAAATGACTTTACACTGCCAAATACTATAAAAATTCAAATTATTCTTTCACCATTCAGTTCCAAAAATCCCTTAGATTCACTGTTGCATTTAAGACTTTCTCTGGACATTATGACTCGATTTAAACATTTCAGATTTAAACCATGCTCTGTCAACGGCAAAGCTAAAAATAGACATTGTGTATGTTTTGTCTCACAAGGGCAAGCAACAAATAGAACAAAAGGTTATTGAGTAAATATAGATTTTGGATGGGGGGAGTGGGTATAAAGGATCCAGATTTTTGTAAGTGCTTTTATGACAGACTGACACAAACATTAAGACAGTTTGACCTATTGTGTATGCAAACCCCAACAAAAACTGATTTATGGCTTATTTAGACTTGTGGTACTGAGGTGGAAGACATTCATCTCATTCTACGGATGCTTAGAATAAATCAAAACTGGTTTGTGGATAGGACGTTAAACTTGTTTTGTATAAAATTCAAGTTAAAAAAAAATACCTGTGTTTTCTCAGACTACTCTCACTAGCAAAATATTAGCCAGTAGAAAAGGTAATAGAAAGCAAAGGTCTGTCTTTTTCTACATAGCAAATGTGAACAGCTGCTTGGTTTGAAATGTTTCCCTAAATATGAATAATTGCTCTGGATCAAGGGGTCAAAGTATGAAATAATCATCAGCGTAGCACAGACAAACTTTTGGAATTGAATTATCCAAATCCCCTTTAAACACATTTTCAGAAGACCTGATATTCCTTTTGTAGCAACAGGGAGCAGGGTGAAGCCAAGGGGAAAGAGAGCAGATTTTAACAGAAAAATCATAAAACTGTGGTTACTAGAACTATAGTATGCTCAGACTATAATTTACTATAATTTCATTTTCTTAGATGCTGAAGGACTATTTTGTAAAAACTAAGGGAAACAGCTGATGGCACTTCATGCATTCCACAAATAACAATATGTCATGATCAGAATAGTAAAAAAAAAAATGGAATTGTTATATTGAATTTTGATCTGCTTTTCTCAAGGTTTCTAAAGTGGTCAGGACTTCATTGATATCAGAACTTCACCCACAGTAACTTTTACCCTTATGTATCAATGTCATATGATTTGGGGTTTAAAATAGTAGGAACTTGAAGCGGGACCCTGAAGTTACGTGTTACAAGAGATGTGGGCAAAAATACACAGTCTTTTCTGTCTATGGAAGTTGATGCACTTTCTAAAATCAGGTCTCTAGGTCACAAATTTTATCAAATGCCCTAATCTTTGCCACCTCACTAATCTTTTACATCTCTATTTTTGCAGTGTCCAGCTGACAGTATTCTTTTTTAGTTATTTTACGTATTTTAACTTGTTTTGTGAGGACACAGTAAGACTTAAAAATAGTAAAACGTGATGTTTCTATTTGGACATCCACAATTAGCACACATTGGAAAGCACAAGATACGGTCCTTAATTGGAAGGCTACAAAATTAAACTTCAGCATCGGCTTTAGTTCACCAAGACGGTACTCTGAAAGCTTCCATTCTGCTTCTTTCAGAATTTCTTTCACCTTGGTAATGGATACTGCTCCAGCAAAAATATTTGCTAGGAAAAGGGAAGGATTTTTCTTTTTATTTCATTCTCTTTGAGAAGATGAAAATTGTATTTCACTCAGTTCAGAAAAGAAATGCTAAGGTATCTAATCTCTCTCGGTAAATACAATCCTGCTGAATTACCACCTCTCCTATAGCTTCTGCGTTTATTTAGCATCCACAGATTTACAGGTATTGTCCCCTGCCCAATTTCAAATTTCAGCAGGGCAGAGAAGGGCTCGTTTTTAATCCAGCATAAATCCCTGGTTAGTTTTACGAGGCTGTCACAGGCAGGACACAAGGGGCAAATATAACTGCAGCCTGTACCAGACCTGGGGGGTGAGCAGAGCCTCAGGGCAGGCTCGGAGCTGCAGTGAGGACTTCGGGATTGCTTTTTCTGTTGTATTTGCAAACTCCGTTTTGCTTTGACTCTTTGGCTCAAACGTTTGATTTGTACCTGGCTTTGAGTTAATAAATATTTGTAATCTGACCCCTGAAGGAAAAGAAAAAGGAAAACTAAAGATTTCCTTTCCACTCTGTGGGGATGAAAAGGGTGGGCTCTTACCGGGAAAGCAGATAGGGCTGTCGCGGCTGCGTGGTGATCAAATCTCCCTTCGGAACTCACCTCTCGTCTCCTAGCCACGGTGCCGGGGTTGTGCCTTTCCACGGGGAGGCCAGCGGCCAAAAGTGAGCCCTGCCTTAGTGCCAGGATCTCCCGAAATGCAGGGAGCGATCTAGGGGGAGTGGGGGACAGGGAAGGGTTGTGAGGAGGACCGTGATTTTGGAGGGAAACCAGAGGCAACAGGACTCTGTTTCTTACGGAAAAGCCAGAGGCAGAAGGGACAGAGGAGCCACGTCGGTGTTTGGCAAGCACGGGGTGCCTCCGGTGGCTGGCTGCATCGCTAGTTGTTGCTTTTGGGGTTTTTAAAAAACTTTGCCTGAAAGGTCAGATGTTGATCCCTGCCGGCAGTGGGGCGCTGGGGAACGAGCCCCTGCCCTGCGGCAGCGGGGGGTTCCCAACCCTCACCCAGCCGGAGGGGCACCTGCGCTGCTGCGCACAACGGGAGTGCTCTGTGCAGGGGATTCGGAGCGGCCGGCTCCAAAATTGTGACGTTGAGGAAATGTCCCATCTTCCTGCAGGGATGGGGAAATGCGTAAGGTGACATCATATTTTAGCCTCTGTTTTCATGCAGATTAAGGCCAGAATAGACTATTATATTATTCAAGGTGAGCATTTATTTATTATGACCCATTGAATTGCATGTAAATATACATATTTAGAGAGAGCTCTATGACTACTTAAGCAAGTGTATTTCTATTCACATAACCTCTGAGAAATAAGAACTTAAATAAGAAATAAATAAGAAAAAGGAAGGTAGCCCCCATGGATGTTTGCAGCCCCTTCACTGTCAGGGAGCTGATCACAATGTTCAGATGTTGAGAGGACTAGAGCAGTTCGTGGATCCCTGAATGAAGCTGCAGAGACATTAAAAAAATAAGAATGTCCTAGGTCCCTCCAGTCCAATCTGCCAGAGATTCCTGCTGGAGCTCAGACACGGGTAATCAACTAGATGTTGGTATGTGAAGCCAAGTTGCTGTTCCTACTCAAGATGCTCAGGAGGACACATTATCTTAATGTAGGGTTCTTGTCTTGCGAACGTGGCAAGGACAAAGCTGACCCTTCTTGGCTGTCACTCATCCAAAGAGAGGGAAATGGCCTGTGGTCCTCTGCAAACTCCCCCAGAGGCTTACCATCCCTCCAGCCAGAGTTGCAGTGTTTAATAACCTTCTCAGCTAGGAACACCAGGGATGAATTTGTTTGATTTCAGCTGCCAAAATGTAATTTTACTATGCCTCTGCTTGTCAGATCAAAAAGACTCTTTGCCCAGAATCAGATAGTTTCTTCCTATGCCCCTGCCTAGTATGTCACATTTCATTTCTTCTTCCTGATAAAGGTAGTATGTTTGCTTCCATGTCAGTTTTTTCAGCCCCTGAATCATTTTGAAAGTTTCATTCAAACCCCCTTATTTCCATATAGAAACCAAACCAGGAAGAAATATTCTAGGAATAGCTTTATTGTGTGTGAGGCAAGATTGCTTCTTGCCTTGATCTGTTATCTGAGATGACATCCAATCATTCTCTGAAATAATACTTTCTAAAACACTCTTCCAAACTGTAGATATTCTTGATATTACCTTGCATATAACTGAATTGAAATGCGTTTTGTGGAACTTGAAATATTTGACTCTACAGTTTTAGCTCCTATATAACAGAAATTTATTATTTACTACCTTACCAATTTTTGTGTCATTTGCAAACACACCAGCAATGATTTTATATTGTCAGTCTCAGTCATATAATCAGCTTTAGATCAAGAACTGATACCATGTTAGTAACTGTCTGGCTGATAGATGCTTCTCCATTATCAATTTATTTTCCGAGATCTGTCATTGAGTATGCTTTTTGTTTATGTGATGGGTGTTCTGTTAATTCCGCATATAATGCAAGCAATTTGGTTAAAGTATTATGCTGTAGTAATAAAATTGTAAAAATTAGTTGCCTTCTCTGTAACAACCTGCCGCACCAAAAAAGATAAGATTCTTTCACTGGATTTGTCTTCTATAAAGCCATTCTGGCTGTCCGGAATTACATTTTCAGTTTAATTATTTGTTGATAGAATATGAAGTAACCAATTCCATGGTTTGACCTGCAGTGACAGTCCTCTATTCCTTTGGAATATCTCCAATTTTCCAAATTTTCTCAAATGAGACTTCAGTGGTTCAGAGAGCCCCTTCAGCACTGAAGATGCTGGGAGAAGAAAAGGGGTCTACTGATTTCCAGAACCTTTCAAAACTCAACTAGACAAGGTCCTAAGCAACCTGATTTAACTTTGAAGTTAGCCCTGCCTTGAGCAGGAGATGGTACCAGATGACCTCCAGAGGTCCATTCCAACCTAAATTTTTCTATGAATCTATTTTCCATTTCATATCCCAAATGTAGGAGATTTCCCCTGAGGAAGGGGGGGAAAAAAGGAAATAACCATATACCTAAAGATGGTGTCATATTGCATAATATTACTCAGATAATCTTAAATCTGGAATCTATTAATTTTTGACTGATTAACCTGACATCTTAAGCATTTTCATGTATTTTTCTCACAGGATAATTCTTGACTGTTCTGAGCGACTAATGAGAATGAACGTGCTGGTATGGAAGACTTAAGTGGGAAAAGAAAATCAGACAATGCTAACATTAATAAGACCTTTCATTGTTTCATTGGTGGCTTGAGCTGAAAAGGTTTCTAAGAATGTTTTGGTCAAAATTAGTAAGTAATTGAATGTCATGACACTTGACAGTTAGGGATGCAATGGACTTAACACCTCTCCTTTGTCAGAAAGGAAAAGTGGAATAAACTGAGTGAAGCTTGAATTAGCCTCCGAGTTGGAGGAACACATAGGTAGTGGAAACTTAAACCAAATGCGGCAGAAAACACAGCACAGCTTGTTGCAGAACCTCAGTGCTAGAGGAATACAGTTACCCTGGCGCACTGAAGTAGAGACCTGTGGTGATCCTGCCATAACTCCTTAGCTCCATTTCCCCTTGAGAATTAATTCAGAATTTCAATTTTATATTAAATGCAATGAATCAGTTTCTCTGCAGCTATATCTGAGAGAAGCACTGTGGCTTTTATTTTTAGGCACATTAAAATCAATTTATTGTGATTAGTGCTTCTCATTTTCTGAACTTCCTGCTTTCTCAGCTAACGACAATTAGTTTGCTAAGAATACTCAAGTGTTAGAGAGCAAAGTGCATAAAGCTCTGATGTAGATTCAAATTCTGCTTTCACTTATCTCACTGTACAGCCTTTTTTATCCTGATTTCAAGACTCCGACTCCAGTCAGGCACCTGTTTGACTCAGGCTGGAGGATCTGACACAGCATTAGCCTCTGCACCACAGTTTGTTGAAGAAAAAGCATCTGAGTGGGATTTTGCGTGCTCTGTAGGAACCTTCCACCCACCAATGTCTCCTGCAGCAGAAATGTCCCCTATCCTGCTAAGGCCTTCCCCAAGCAGCTATTTTAGGGGGAGCAATTTCATTTGGTGCTTATTGAAATGCCTGATTTACTCTTCCAAGTTAACCCATGTAGGCATATTTAGCATCACTCAATTTAAAGGAACTGTCACTGACAGATTAATTTAATCCTTCCTGTGCCCATTGACACGTACCCCATGAAATGATCTACCAGATCACTAAGTCACTACTGATGGCACTGAATGCACCCTTTAGCTTCCTACAGCTAATGCTGCACTGGTGGACTTGTGGATCCCAGCTCAGTCAATGGGCTGTAAAATGGTACAAAGGTCTGTGATCATGCAGTGAGCTGTCAAAATATGGCTTTTGTGCTTAAAAATGCGTTGAGGGCAGAAGGTTAGTGTCTGAGTTTATCCTAATCACAGAACCCTCCTGACCACTTTGTCCCTTTAGCCGGGGTATTATCTGAGTCATTATGTTGTTTTCAAGGCAAGATCAGCTTGCAAGACGGAACCTTTCCCTGTTTTATACACCCAGAAAGATGTCTGAATGCATATTCATTTTAATGTTAGGCATCATCTTTTTTAAGATGATAATTGAATAATCGAATTCATATTTCCTTCTTTAACCTGAGTAGGTTTTTAATGGCCCTTAGGAACAGGTGGCTGGATTTCTGTCTGTGTTCCCTCCAAACATCTGCATTAACAGTGGACAGATTGTACTGGGTAACAATAATGTTACCGCTGTTATGAGACATTTCTGTCTCCTTTGCCCTACCAAAGCAAAGACTTTGCTAGATATTGTTCCTATTTTTCCAGCCTCAGCTTGAAAAATGTGTTTCTTCCTATTTATCCTTACTGCCAAAATAAATTCTCAGCTTCAACACTGTAGCCTCTTCCTTATACTTTATGCCCACTCATCCGAGTACCGCCAAAGCCTCCATTCTCTGCGGCTCTAACACTGCCTCCTGCCTTTGGCTTTGGCTTCCAGCCCCCACGGAGCTCATTTCTTGTCATCTCGGGTCTTACCGTACTGTGTTAAGCTTTCAGACGTGATTGCTATTTGCAGTATAGCTTGGGTTGAGAGCCAAACCAGCACTTAGGCAGATTTCAGATACATACATTGCAGACTGTGAACCACAAATCTTTTCCTCTCCCATCCTTCCCCACTACTTGAAAGCCCCTACTCCTGAAGACACCAGATGACCATGCAGCACCCAGAGGACTCATTACTCTTCTCCAGTTCTGCAATTGCCCTCAACCGTCGCATCTCAGCAGCTCCATGCCTCTTTGGACCACCCTTCAATGCAGATATTCTCCTATGTAATTTCTTTGGGAGGCCCCACGCTGACAGAACTGGGCCCCTAGGCAAATACTTTGATGAAAGGGAGAGAGGATGTGTCCTCTTAGTATCATTAAGTGGCTCACAAACTTTTCTGCCACAACCTCACTTCCAGCTGCAGTTTATGACCCAGCTGCTTGCCTCGGAGAGGGGACAGCTAATGTTTTCCAACACCTGAGGTGGCTCACATCAGCACCCACCACTTTCCGAGATATGTCCTAACCACAACCCTAGGTTAAGGAGTCTTCTGCTGGCTCTCTCCTCTGCACAGTGCAATTTGTGCTCTTCACTGGGAAGTGGTAACAGTTTTCACCAGGAAGAGGAGAAAGCATCTTCAACCCTATTTTCTACACCATAACCAGATACTTAGGGAACTCTCGCTGAAGGTCAGAGAGGTGGGTTTGACCCTCCTTATTCGACCTCCACTCTTAATGAAAAGGGGAGGCCAGAGACTGAATCTTTTGTTCACTGGTCATGGTTTAAGCCATTAAACCAATATCTAAATATGGGGGCCAATACCTTTCAGACTGCTGAACAGTCCCTGTACTCCACATCAGGGATGGGGGCAATCCATATTTCCTTCAGGGGTCAGGTATCACACCACCTAACTTGTTATTACCTTCTTCCTTCCCTGAATCTATGCCTTCACCCTAATTTCAGCATCGACAAATTCTGCTTTGTTTCAACTGATGTGATTTAGGGAGTGGGAAGGATGAATGGCTTTTATTTCACATTAAACTGGCATTTCGCAAAGGGATATGGCTGGATTCCATTTCCATTATCTAGTTTGGCCATTATCTGACATTTCAAATGGAACTGATTTATTGAAATTATATTACCTCAGCACTCAGTGGTTACTTCAGTGGGAAATTGTTCAGATAATCCATTGGGGCATCATTTAAAAGGACTGTCTAGAGTACTCCTGCAAGTAAGGCAAGCAGCATTGGATCAGCATGCCTAACGGCATCAAATGGGAGGCAAAGTTTAGTTGAAAAGGGTTGAAAAACTAAGAATCTATTTGAAAGGATTATCAGAAACACACTGCAGTGTTCTTGAAATTAACCCTATTGATTCCCCTCTCTTTTAATCTTTATTATTTTCCCTATATCAGGCAAGTTGGAGGAATAAAAATGTGCTTCAGGCTCAGTTCATTCTTACTACTTCATTTATCTGTATTCTGCAGATTCTCACATAGAGAAGTCAATCTTTTATTTATCTGAAGAATATATGTATTATCCTATAACAGCCTTTTCTACCACTGTAATAGCGAAAGTTCTATCAGCAGTAGCATTGTGAACACATAGACCTCATTTTTAAAAATGTGGTTGCAAAAATATGGTGTGGGTTCAGACTCGATACTCAACTTCTCAGCTAGAGGGCAATTGTTTTTTCTTAACACTATTTTTATGAAGATACTAGGGAAAGGGCAAAATGAAAGCAGGAGGAATTTCAGAAGTGGTGTTGCAAAAGAGGCTCTCCTACAGTAATGCAGAAGATAACTACTGAGCAGAGACATCTATTAACACCTAAAATGGGAACCAGCAGAAATGGTTTAGAACGTCTTCATGCCTGCTCAGTGCAGTATGGTCTTAAGCTAACTGAGAGCATCTAAATGTAACTTTGCAATTAAGACATCCTTAAAATGACCTTTTAGTCCTGCTCTATTTTCAAACTCTGTAAGGAAAGTGAAATCCATACATTCTAAAAGCTTAACTTGAATGGTCACATCTTGCACAGGGACTGTCTAAGCTTTGAAAGTCTTATTAGAACTCATGCTTTTGCATGAGCATTTCTCAAGTTTTTCAGATTAAGATTTAGAGTGTTTGCAGAGTTTTTGTTGTTCATCTATTCATTTTTAGAAGAGACCTAATCTTCTTATAGCCATTATAGAAATTTAAAAATTCCATCAGTGATGTTAATCACAAGCCTATAAAATCTACATGTAGTCTGGGTGAGAATTTTATGAAAAATAGTGTAAAGCCCCCCAGATACTGTCTTTGGTTTATTAATAGCATTAGGTTAATAACACACTGAAATCCTTTATACAACCCCTCATTTGTCTTCTGGAGGCCACTTTGCGTCATACCATGCTAGGTGAGAAATGGTGCCATAGGCTGACAAAAACTATTAGCTCTGGAAAAACTGGTCAATGGTATGCAGGAGCATCATAATGGTTCCTTTTTGGCCTTAAAATCTAAGAAAAGTACAGTAAAAGAGCACTCCGGGAAAAATTAGCAGAAAACTCTATATCGGTCTGGAGTGAGAAAAAAGGAGAAGACTAAACCTTTAATTTTGCAAAGTTCCAAATTGCTGAACTATGCCAATTACTGCTAATAACACTTCATCAGAAGGTGGGTCTTAAAAAAATGTTTTCTTGTCCCAGAAGAAAAATAATGGGTTTATAAGAAATAATTATATTGAGGTTTGAGATTATTACTATTAAAACTGCATATTTATGAAGCAGAATAGTTACCTTGTTATACGCTACTAAAGTAGACTGTACTGAAATAATGGCACAACTTGTTGTAAGTGAAAAAGCAGCTGCTGGCTTCTTCAGTTCCCTCAGCTTCTCAGAGGATCTCCCTTGGAGATAACATCTAGGTGTCTCAAGATGTGTGCACCGTAGCTGCTACTACAACAGCACTGAAGAGTAAATATTCTCCAAGCTAGTGTTTAGCTACTAGGGGAGGCACTGAAAATAATTCAGACCTCACAGATGCCCAGCTGTGCTGAAGTGGAGTCTGTCAGTGCTGAGGACAACCACCTAACTGGTTCTGGATACACCTGTAGGTTGGTGGCAAAGGGCTGTGGGGCTTTAATCTTCAGCACAAAGTGATCTTAACTATCTTCCATGCAGTTACCTGCTGTGAAGGAGCCTCCCTTTAAGTGGGAAGAAGCAGCTCTCGGGTGGGAGATTCTTTGGCGATCAAAGAGAGGAGAAACCCTGCCAGGCAGGACATCTAGGGCAGGTGGGGTGCATTGACCTGGGAAGGAGAGGTGTGAGCAGGGGCCTGGGAAACCCTGGCTTAAGAGAGTTTGGGGAGCTGGGTGCTCTTGGGCTAGGAGCATGGGATTTGGGATGAAGTTCTGTTTCTAGTACAGTAGAGGAGGGAGCAAGTGATGTTGTGTGATAAAAGGGTTTAAGAAATCATCATGAGACACGGTACCTCTAATGAGGAATACAATGGTAAGCAAAGGTAAAACTACCAAAAATGTTTCTCTTCCTTGCCTCTGGTCCTCATTCTCTTTTTTGGTGTCTGGCATATGGAAGTCCTATTTTCAAAGGCTTAAATGCCCTTATGATGTCCATTAACTTTCAAAACCTTTTGATGATATTCCTCTCAATTGACTCTTAGACATAACAAGTTCTTACTGGCTTAGAGGGTAGATCAGGCTTTGGACTAACTAACGTTAAGAATAAATTTTTAGATCACAAGCATCAGAAGAAGCCTCTGAAGATCAGTGGTGTACTGTTCAACGTGTTCAGAATCAGCCTGGAATAAATGCATGACTAGTGAGGTGAATGCCTGTGGTGGATGCCAAATTATTCAGACGCTCAAAATTAAAACTGAATGCAGAATGCTACTGAAGAAGTTCACAACATTAAATGGCAAAATGTCAGATGAAATTCAATGTCATTTAAATGTAAAGAAATTCACATGGCGAAAAATATCAATAACTATACATGCATAGTGATGGATTCTAAATGAGCTGCTACTGCTCAGAAAATAAAGTTTTGGAGCTGTTGTAGCTAGTTCTCCTGAGACATCAGCCCAGTGCTTATCTGTTATTGCAAAGGCACAACACATATTAGACACTATCAGAGAAGAATGAAACAGAGAATGTAATCATGGCACTGCTCATCTTGAATTCTTTACACATTCCTTGTCACGCCATCTCAAGAGGAATATGGCAGAACTAGGGTCATTTACCTGCTAGATGACCTTTACCATTCATTTGCTCTGAATATAACAAATATCCGAATACTTGGGAGGCTACTGCTTCCCTTGTGCAGGAAAAAATTAGCCCCTCTGTCACTGCCTCAGCTGGAGGAGAGGAAGCATCCCATCTTGCCTCTTAGTGGAACAACTAAGGCTTGTTCACGTTAAGGCGAACTCACAGCCTGAAGTAGATAAAGCTTGAGGCAGAAAGTCCACCCAGAGTTTGGGAAGTTCTGTTAACAGCAAGAACAGATTTCCTTAGTGATTTAGTGTGGTACCAGGGATACCAGTGTACAACTTCTTCTAGTTGGTTAGTTCTACACTGAAGCAGTACAATTTGTACTGGTAGCTGTGCTGGTTAGGGCAAGGGACAACAACCTTGAAGTCAATTTTTTTCTCAACGTATCTTTTGCTCTGGCCAAAGGTGGTATCTGTTACACTCCCTTTGCCACCTTTGGGGACATCATAGGTTTAGCAATAATAGTTTAACCATCTTGTTTTCATTAATCTCTTTTTCTCGAGCCGGCAGATGACTTGAAGCTGGCCACTGTGATGACAGTATCTCAATTCCTTTTAAATGCTTTCAGGACAATGCAACCCTGAGATCTTGGTGGCCTCAGTCCTCTCAGGGAAGAGGGATCTCTTCTTCTTACACCACCAATGACATCTCCCCAGACTCAGCACGTTCCTCCCTCCTCTGAATGTGAGATGGGCACTGCTGCTCCACAAATCTCATGAAAGCCAAGCAGCAGGACAATTTCTGTTGGGTCCAGGGATTGCCCTAAAGGAAATAATTAACATAAGAACATCTGTAATGGAAGCAATCCACATGAAAGGGACAGTATATTTTTCAATTTTTTCTGCTTCCTTAATTTTAGTTTTAGTAGTCACCTAACAAATGGGATACTTGACTGAAGTAAATTCCTGCCTATACAGAAAAGCATCAGTAAAAGCCGCAAAATATTTTTTTAAGAATTTCAAAAAGTAAAACCAGAAAGTGTGAAGTACTTTTAAGATTCAACATTTCAAAGTCAGCATGAACTGTGCAGGGAGAACAGGACTGTCTAAAATATAGACAGGCACGTTCATAGCCGAGTAACCCAAAGCCAGAAGCCAATATGAAAGACTATGTGGTTTGCAGGTGAAATACCTGCAAAGGTATTTCCGGTAAATGAAAAATTCTGAATTATTCTTTCTTCTGGCCAACCTCAGGAAAACGAGGATAGGCTACAAATCACCCCCATAATAAATATGGTTCTTACAGGTGATTTACCACACTAAATCATTCCTTTGGAGATAAGGTTGAAGAGTAAACATACAGTATCAAGTCGGAATATGGTTCTAGAAAGACTGGGAAGTTGGTCATCAATGGCAAGCTTATGTCCCTGCTTGTACATGTAGTTGAAGTGGTAACAACTCTTATAATTTTATCTTAGGTATCCTGATATCTGATAGGTTTCTTAAACCTATGGAAGTCATAGAATTATGAAAAAAACCCCCAACATTCATTAAAAACCAGAAATGTTTAAGACTTATGCCTTAATAGAAATGCCAGAAAGTATGACCAAGTTACCTTCTAAAAATAGCAGAAAGAGAACAGACTGCCACAGCCTCCTGTTTGGTAAAAGTCTCCTAGTTAAGTTGATCATACTATTTTCTTGGTGTATGTCTTGACTTTTGAAACTTTGGGGCTGGCAAAAGTCCAAAAGGATAACTTTTTAAATAAAGATCAAGCTTACCTGATTGACTGAGTAGCAGAAACTTCCACCAGACCAGAATCAACTTGTATAAAACTGATTCCTTATCTTGTACTGGATGCATGAATTGCATGGCAGAAAATGTATTGCACATATCACAACAATGTTTAGGGAAAAGCTTCTAACTGCACACCAAATCTCCTAGTGGCAGTTAGGCCAAAAGTAATCTAAGTATCACCAGATCATGGCTGAATTAACAGAAATCGCTCCATAATACTAGAATGCAAAACCTACTGTTTGCAGTATTTAAAATAAGTTGAATGAACACAATTCACCCTTGGTCAAAATTCTTGGAAGCTCATGTAATTACAATTAATTACAATAGAGGTGATCTGGTTCACCAGGAACACTAGATGACATAAAATGAAATTACTACACCCAGGCTGCATTATATGCAACATATGCCTTCCATCTATATGATATGAGTAAAAGAAAATTGGCCTCCAAAGTGCCAACTTGAAACGTGAACAAGGCATGGAAATTTCACTGTAGAAAGCTCCTGCACTGGCCAGTGCCGTATGAATATCCCAAGAAGTTCTGCAACCAGATTTAACTCTAACTCCTCTCTTGGGTCGAGGTTTCTACCTCTTCTCTTGTATCTTGTGACCAGATATATTACGGATACTCTCTGGCTGATACACAAGCTCCCTTTTACAACTTTTGGTGTTGGGACTTTTGAATACCAAAACCAGGCACTGCTTGAATAGAATATATTCAGGGTGGGGAAACTAATGCTTGCCAAATGCTGTCTAGGCTTTTCAAAAACATTTTTAGGCCAAACACTAACCACAATTATTCATCCAATAATAACATGAAAAAAAGCATGTACTTGTAATGCCTTGCAAAATGGAGTCATGGATTGAATTTGGGTCCCAAAGCCACAGGTTTTTCCACCTGTGTTGTACTTCAAATTCAGTCGGAATTTTGTATTGTGTGTGTATTTTAGGAGGTGGAAATTAGAAGTCTAAATGCCGCTTTTGATGAAAGTTCAACAGTTATGAACCTTAGATGGGCACTCTGAATTTTCTATAGACCTAGGCAATAAGATTCTAGTGTGCAAATGCAAATTATACTTTCTTTCCATATTTATTTATCTGTCTCATTTGAGACTATAAAAATATGACAAGGGTAGCTGGAAGCTAGTTTGTTCCTATAAGTCAGTCCTGATCAAGGAGACAGGATTTAAGTTACTATATGGCCCTAAATTCACTACCTAGTACTCATTTTAAGAAGACACTTTGGGGAAATATTTCCTGTATTTATTTTTTCTTCTGTCCTTGGTTTTTGGTGTCTTAGTTTGGTTTTCTACTTTCTTTTTATTGGCTGCAAGGTAGACTACATATTGTTCAATATGCATGTAATGGAACGGAACAAAGACACCAGGAATTACAGTGAACATTACATTTGCTTGCAATGCAAGAAACACAACACCTAAAACAAAAAAGTAAAAGTTTGTGAGCTGGGATTTGCTTTGCATGTTACTGATTAAGAACAACTCAGTGGGATTTGCCCGCCTGTCATATAAAAAAGAAGGAAAATAAAACAAAATAAAATCTCTGGGTCAAATAGCTGAAACACACTGTGGAATAAAAAGGGAGTGCAGGTTGTGAGCCCTTTGTAATTTTCAAATTTGCTGGTATCCAATTACTTGCTGCAATCAGTCTTCCATCACATGAGCTAAGGGGATTACACGTATCGGTGTAAATGTTCTACCTATAAGGTCGTAAAGACGGAGCTGTTTTCCTCTGGAGGGTTTGATGGGGGCTGAGCAGTTCTTAGGGTGCCTCACCCTGGGCGACGTGCTAATAGGAAACTGAAGGGTGTTAGCATCTCCCCAAAGCAAAAAAGAAAAATTCAGTCATTCTTGGCAATGTTTCAAGGTGGTCTCCTTTCAAATTAATCTGCTCCATTCTTCAGTCTCGTTAGGAATTAGGGACTTGCTGATTCCTGTCGACATTAATATCATGAAAGGAAAAACAGCCTCTCCACGAAAAGCAGAAGAAATTACTGCAACAGAAATATTTAAGGCCAAACTCTGCACTTAGCTACTCTTTGGTAAGGTTATTACAGATCAGTGCTGATAAATGTTATGTGGAAAATGGCTCATCTTGGTTAAATAAAAAACGCTGGCCTAATTTTCAGTGCTGTGGAATGATTTTCAGCTGCAGGCACTTAATATTTCTGCAGAACGTCCCCGTTCTCCATAGTATCCTTTCATTTGGAGTTGTATTTTTTTTTTCCTTACATTATATCATACCATACACATATTCTTCCAGATTCTCTTTTCATTTGAATTTTGTTATATGGAAAAAATAAAGCTGCTTAATGACATTTTTATTATGTTAGTGCAATTTGCATGGTGAATTTGGGACTGAAAGGCAAATCTGATTTGTTGCTCTAGCAATCAGGTGTAAAGGCAGTACGTGGCTGTGCCTTTGATCCCAGATCATCGATGAGCTCAAAGCGGCATGGCTGATCTTTCCTATAGACAGACGGTTTTGGTTTGAGGACTTGGAGTCCGGCATTAAACGTGCCACCACACATGCAGTGAAATTACAACACTGACAGTGCCTGGCTGTAGAAAAAGAGGAAAGGTAATAGTTGTAAAGGATGAAGTGTGGGGTTTTGGTGGTTGGTTTGTTTGTTTGTTTGTTTTAAGTGAGGGAACGTTTTAAAACTCTAATTTTTGAACAGTGTTTTAAAGCGATGATTTAATAAGGCTTTAGTAATATGAATGTCACACTGAAAAGAAAAGTAGCCACTAGAGATAGAAGCAAACTGTAGTTAAGATGGATTTTCTTTGGATTGAAGTAGGGTTTTCTCTTTACATATGGAGGTGGTGTCTCAAGCTGTTATGAGATTTGCAGTATTACACATTTCAAATTTGCAATTATTTAACATCATTCATTAAACCATAGAATCATAATTCCTAGGCTTGAAAAGCACTGGAAGAGGCCATATAGTTTATCTCCCTCTCCTCATGGATATCTGTCAAGCCATCTCCAACCATGCAGGCTTCCCAAACCCCCACATAATCAGTGCTTCACTATGTGATGATTAGAAAAAAATTCTTAATGGTAAACTTGTTTTTTTCTTGCTGCAACTTCAGCGCGTTCTTGCTTGCCACTGTGAGCATGGAGAACAGATTCTTCACTTCTTTGCAACAGTTTTTTGTATCTTCTCATCCCAAGCAGTCCATCTTTTTTCACAGGGCAGAGGTTTCCAGACTTTTCGTCGTTCTTGCTGCTTTTCTCTGGCCCACCTTCAGGCACATCTCCAGGTGCAGCAGTCAAGCTTTCAACACAGTATTCCAGATGGGGCCTTAACTTACGCTGGATCTTTTGGAGGCTAACCTCCTGTTCAGACAGGAGCTTGCTTCTCCTGCAACGGCAAGACGCCACTGTCCCAGCCCGTGAGCTGCTGAACCGCCTGCTCTGCTTTTGCAGGACTGCTACAGAGCAACACGTCGCCTCGCCTGTATTCGTGGAGCTCGTTATTTCTGCCTCGGTTCAGGACCTGAAATTTGTCTTCAGGGTTTATACAAACTCTTCCCAGGATGTGTTTCAGGGCCCTGAGGTCAGATGCTTGGATCACAGGTAGCATGGTTCCCAAAGCCACAGAGATTTGGAAACTGTTTTTTGAAACACCCTCATCGAAAGTGTTGGTGAGGGGCAGAAAGGAGGCAATGGCAAACATGTGTAACAACAGAGAATTGTGCTTTTGCCTTTATTCGTCTGAAATGACAAAAATCCTCCCTGAAATATTACACAGGTCCAGCAGTAGCTCCTCATCCCCGGTGATTTTTCACACATACCTCCAGCACAAGGTGTAGACATAGCATTTCATCTTACTCTGAGTACGCTTAATTAAGTGGAATGTTTAAGGTAACATAAGAAACAATATTAGCGCTAAAATACGGCAACATGAGCAGTAGTTTGGCTTGTATGGGCAACCACTGCAAGTATCTTCTGACTTTCGCTAGGTTAACGGGAAAGGAGATGCCACGGGAACTCCATTAGTAAAAGGCAGAAATTACCCGCGACTTTCTGCGAGCAAAAAGTCAGAAAGCCAGGTCGACTGCTATCTAGCCAAACAGTCAAGAGAGATGATTTTCCCTTCTTTGGAGTGATTTACAATCATCTTATCATATCCACTTACATTATATAGACTAAGATAATTTTATATTACTGCTTAAGATAATGAAAAGGAGGGACAGTGCTGACTTTGCAGCTGTGTTCATGTGGTTATTCTTATTTGTAGATACTATAAAACCATAAAGTTACCTAAGTGAGGCCAGATTTTCTGCCTAATAGCACCCTATTAAAATAATCCTTAGTTTTGTGGGTTTTTTTTTTCTTCTTACTATTATGCTTGCTTTCATTAAGTATCTATAAAATAATTGACTGCATATATTTTTATCATTATATTATGTGTAATTTTTTGCCATAACTGTATTACATTGTTATTTATTTTTTCATTGTACTGCATATTTAAAATATGAAATACAATTTATTTTATGTAGTACCAGGAAAACTTTTGGGACAGATTTCTTGAACTTTTTTGCATCCTAAACTACGTGCTGGAGATCAACAAAACGAGATGGAATGAAAGAACAAGTTCTGAACTTGTTCGGTGCTACAAAATAAATACAAGGTTTTTTAGTAAGCAGAAGACTGAGGAGTTCTGGGGAGGAGTAGGGAGTCTCCACCCATGTTCAAGTGTCTGTGGCTGGCTGTTGTCAGACAACTGGATGTAAATGTGCCAGAGTGACAATCACGAATGCCTGGTGATCTTTCCAAACCAGGAGTTGTCAGCGTTCACCAGCTGGCAAGTGCATCTCAGGTTTCTCACATAATCTCACTTCCCAAATGTGTACACAAAAAGTATTTTAGGTCATCTCCTTCGTAAACATAAATGTATGCTGGAGACTTGAGAATTTCACTTCTCTGCTCTGGAGCTTTTCTTGCCTGCCCAAACTCAAAACTCGGGTCTTTTCAGATCTCCTGGGAATATATAGGTATTGAAATCAGTACAGCCCATCCCGCATGCTCTCCTGCACATGCCTTCCTCCATCTTTTCCCTTAGTCACTGGGAACTCATCTTCCCTATCATTCAGGCCCATAACACTGATTTTCTTTCACAACTTTGGATCTGTATTTTTACGCTGAGCTTGTTCCTGAATTTTTGTGGCTCTGTCTGCATCTGTAAGGTAGCTCTTTTCTGTCCATCCACCCAGCTAAGATTTTCATGCAGGTTCCTACTATATCTCAATTATTGCAACATTGACATCTCTAATAAATTAGTGATATATGGGCTCTTCTATGCACTTCTTCACTCAGCCAAAAATGACAGTCTTCATCAACTGCTTTTTATATTTTTAAAGCAAACATTAACTTTCTTTCTCCTGTGATGCTTCCATCCCTCCTTACTAAAACTCCCTAGAAATACCCTCAAACTTGCCCTGTTGTTTATTAGACTCATGAGTGTTGCCCCAGGGACAAGCAGGTAAGCTGTCAGTACCAGGAGCAGCAGAGTATCTGCAAGCTGCCATGCTGAGACCTTGAAGACCTCAGAGCTTATCGGGTCAAAATAGCTTTTTGTCCCCTGTTTGCAGAGCACATAGAGCAGCTGAATCAGTTTTGTGGCTGGGTTCTTAGGCACTATTACAGTACAAAAAATAAATACTATTAATAATTACAGTGTCCCAAGGGAATGATGGCATGGGAGCTGTAGAGCAGAGTCATGCTTTGTGTATACGCTTGCAGTGCTGATGTTTACACACAGATTTATGTGAGTAACTTTGATTTCCTATGATTCACCCCATGTCTGCTTCTTCCCAGCCATTTGCTGTATTATTTCCATTTGATACAGAAATAATACAAGAACTATATTAAATTACTCTAATTTTGTCCACCTAGACCCACACTTGTCAGACACAAACTAAAAGCTTTGCTCCAGCAGTGCCAAATATGCACAACCAAAGGTAGCTAAATTACCAGAGGGGGTATACAGAAGAAAAGTTAAGAGAGAGCTAAGCTTGTGCCATCCCAGTATGCTGAACAGAGCACTTAAGTAGTCAAGACAGTATAAGTTCAGGTATGATTTAATATACTCTACAAAAAGTTGCCAGATGCCCTGAGAATAAATCCTCAGGCTCGGGTGTTTTTCTAGCAGAAAAGGCTAGAAAAGGCTAGAAAAGCCTCTTTGAGAGGGAGCCTGTAGCAGCAACAGCAAGATCTACCTGGATTTGCTGGTGGAGCATGTTTCTGGTTTACAGCCTCTCTTCTCTACCCCATGGGGCTTCTTTTGTTGCTCTTCTTTCTTACTTTAAAGGTAGTCTCTCCTCACTTTCTATTTTAAATGGAACCTCTTCTTCACTTGGGAGGGCATTTGATGTTTGAAAGTATTCTTCAGTTTTATAAGGAAAAAGCCACTTGACTAACACATTTCATGCTATAAAGATCACTCCTTTTTGGGCTGCTTTGGGAGTCCAAGGAAATGTTAGACGTCAATAAGTGTACGTGATACCAGTGTATAGCACAGTTTATAGAATTGCAATGTAAAGGCAGATCAGCAAAAATACCACCTGTCACATCCACCTTTGAAAATCTTTCCCATAGGCCTACTGTTTTTCAAAGGCAGCCTCTTAACTAAAATTCTTGGTATCAAGGTGAGTTCTCTGCAGAAAATATAGAGATATAATTCCACAGAGAATGTAATTAAAACAGGAGGGCATAACAAGCTTTTTAAAAAGGAAATATTACCAGGAAAGACCAAGGATTAGCTGCTGGATAAAAGAAGCATTGAAAACACACAAATTAACTAATAATGAACATGCATGGCTACATGCTTACACTTCCAAGCAATGAAAAGCTTTAAAAGTTTAATCAACATTTTAAGTACTTCAGACATTCCTCCCTCTGTTTCATGTATTCCTTGTCTGGAGAGCACAAGGAGACAGTATTTCCTCAGCTATAGCAGTAGCAGCGCCAAGTCACAGTCTCACGAACAGCAGTGTAATTACCCACGCTGCTGATTTTTCAAAACAGTCTTTGATCTAATTTTGGCCTAGATCAACCAGAAATCTTCTACATTATTTTCAGGAGTGGTTGGGATTTTTTCACAGGCTGGGAGCTGCTGCCAACTGGCAGCCTGCATGCACTCGCAGTGCTTTGGAGAGAGCAGAGTGTGTGGGCACGGGCTGCTCTGTACCGGTTGGCTTCAGTGCCAAAGGTGGTCTCGGCATCTTTAGTTCAGTCACGCTGAGACAGGGCAGAAAGCGCTATCATATAGCACCACTAACTTACTTAATTTTCAAAGGTAGCTTGCTTACTGAGTTTTAAAGAAGGTAGCAAGGAGGACCCTGGGAACTACCGACCTGTCGTCAGCCTCACCTCTGTGCCTGGGAAGGTCATGGAGCAGATCCTCCTAGAAGCTATGCTAAGGCACATGGAGGGCAGGGAGGTGATTTGAGACAGCCAGCATGTCTTCACCAAGGGCAAGTCCTGCCTGACCAGCCTAGTGACCTTCTATGATGGAGTCACAACATCAGTGGACAAGAGAAGATCTACCAATGTCATCTATCTGGACTTGTGTAAGGCCTTTGACATGGTCCCCCACAACATCTTTCTCTCTCAATTGGAGAGATACGGATTTGATGGGTGGGCTTGCATCCACATTTGGTGAATGAGTAACTGGTTGGATGGTGGCATCCAGAGGGTAGTGGTCAATGGCTCAATGTCCAGATGGAGATTGGTGATGAGTGGTATCCCTCAGGGGTCTGTACTGGGACCAGGACTCCTTAATATCTTCACCAGTGACCTAGACAGTGGAATTGAGTGCACCTTCAGCCACTTTGCAGATGTCACCAAGCTGAGTGGTGCAGGTGATACGCCTGACGGTGCCATCTAGAGGGACCTGCACAAGCTCGAGGAATGGGACTATGGAAATTCATGAGGTTCATCAAGGTCAAGTGCAGGGTCCTGCACCTGGGTTGGGGCAACCTCTGGTATCAGGACAGGCTGGGGCATAAGAGGATTGACAGCAGCCCTGCCCAGAAGGACTTGGGGGTACAGGTGGATGAAAAGCTGGACATGAGCTGGCAATATGCTCTTGCAGCCCAGAAGGCCAACCGCATCCTGGGCTGCATCCAAAGAAGTGTGGCCAGCAGGTCGAGGGAGGTGATTCTGCCCCTCTACTCCACTCTGGTGAGACCCCACCTGGAGTCCTGTGTCCAGCTCTGGAGCCCTCAGCACAGGAAAGGCATGGGTCTGTTGGAGTGGGTCCAGAGGAGGCCACAACAATGATCTGAGGGATGGAACATCTTTCCTGTGAGGACAGGCTGAGAGAGTTGGGGCTGTTCAGCCTGGAGAAGAGAAGGCTCCGGGGAGACCTTCTCGCAGCCTTCCAGTACTTCAAGGGGGCTTCTAAGAAAGATGGGGACAGACTTTTTAGCAGGGCCTGTTGTGAAGAGGACAAGAGGTAACATCTTTAAAATAAAAGAGATTTAGACTAGATAGTAGGAAGGAATGTTTCACAGGGAGGGTGGTGAAACACTGGCCCAGTTTGCCCAGAGAGGTGGTAGATGACCCATCCCTGGAAACATTCCAGGTCAGGTTGGACGGGGCTCTGAGCAACCTGATCTAGTGGAAGATGTCCCTGCTCATTGCAGGGGGGTTGGGCGAGATGACCTTTAGAGGTACCTTCCAACCCAAATTATTCTGTGATTCTACAATTATTAGGGACACTAGAAATGGCCATAGTTTGTGCTTACTAGGTCCAAAGCCAACAGGAAACCAGGCCAAGAAAATGCACCTTCTAGTTTGGCAAGTTTGGGTTCTTGCTGTTTGCTGGTGGGAGTGTACAGATGCTACATATGCTATCTAACTTGAAACATCTGTGGAAAGTACAAGCATCACATGAATGGTGAATACAGAATAGGAGGTTCTCATAATGAAAAAAATAATGCAAGAAATAAAAAGCTGATTTTTGCTGCTTTTCCAGAGTGATACTCATCAGGCAGCCATGGCATTGAGGAGACTGTGTAGATCTTGCCTGTGGTAAGAATGAGTTACCTCAGGTGGCCACCACCCCAGGAAACTAAGACAAAAACTCAGACTAGATTTAAACCTGAACACAGCTGCTGGGAAGGGCTGGGGTTGGTGGCACTAACTGCTGCTCCCCACCACTCTCAGACCTGGGGGGCTCTTATGGGACTGAGCACCTCTGGGAAGGAAAAGAAGGGCATGAAGTGTGGACAAGCTGCAATTGAAAAGTCATTTCATGCAAGAAAAAGAAAAGGAGGGATTTTCAGAAGCACTGAAGGAACAGGTGTTTTCCCTCTCAACTGAGAAGCTGCTGGATCAGGCCCTAAGTCACCTCCAGGAGACACAAACCACCTGGCAGGTCTGACAGAGCTCAGGAGCAAACCCAGCTGTCCCCTGACATTGGTGCTTGAGCAGCTTGTCATACTCCAACTTTCCCAATTTTCAATATGCAATTATTTCACCACTGAAATGGAAGGCCTAAATGCAAAAAAAAAAAAAAAATTGAAAGCTATAATTGTAATAAAAAGAAATATATCATGTCTCCAGAGTGAAGAGTGCTTGTCTAGTGCAAAATGTCTTGGTTTTATTAAAGCAACCGTGGTATTTAGTGACATCTAGGGACAATCTTCGAGTATTACATTGTCTGGAAACTATAGATGTCCATGTGTCTCCAAACATCAACCAGAGGTTTGAACTCTAAACCATCACTTCCAGCTGCGGTGGTAAGTATTGAAGTCTGCGGATAGATATTTCCACCTTTGCAGTGACTGAGAAATGCAATAGGTCACGGTCTGTGGAAATACATAAATGCTGAGGCACTATTTTATATTTTAAATGAAACAATCTGAGTTACTTAAATTGTGAAGTTTTCCACTGGAATAGAAAATTTTCACCATAACTCTGATTATGCCCTTTTTCTTCCATGAAATTACATGCCATTCACCATTTGTAGTTTATTTTCAAAAAAGTGCCATGATAGTCTTAGGGCATTCTGACAAAGGCTGCACTGGCAATTGTTTCATTGGGATGAACATAAAAATAAATTACTTCTTATAAAATGCTAAAACTCTGTGGTTGATGAATTATTTTTTTCTAAAGCTAAAACTGCCACCAGAATTTGGAACTGCACGGGCATGCTGCTGGTCTAAAAATCCGTATACAAATATTTGCTTACAGTGCATCCCTGTGGAGAGTCACTCTTGCCTTACCTCTCGGTTCAGAAACCAAGACTACTAAATGTAATGGTCTTGAGACATTACATGTACATTTATTCCTGTAGTAAAAAATAGTCATTATTTATTTGGTTATATGAAATAGATGTTATTAACTTGGAAATTGTTGTTACGTTAGACACCGCTAGTGCAAGATTGTAAGGGCTAATCAGCATTCAATCTATATTAAGCCTACACAACAGTTATTTAAAAACTCACGGCGTTTTCAAGAGTGGCAGTCTGTTTCTATGGGCAAAGTAAAGACTAGTAACCCTTAGATTTCACCCCAGTGCTACTGGTGATTTTGCTATATGACGGTGAGGATGTCATATAACCTTTTTTTGCCTAATGCTGCTCTCATCAATGCCGATGCCAGGGAAGAGGAGCCAGCCCAACGCAGCTCAGGGGAGAGCGGGACGCCTAAATCTCAAATTCTGCAGTTCTGCAAGCTGGAGCCGCGTGTCCCCGGGTGGGTGTCGGTGGCGGCATCTGACCCTTGGCGGCCGCGGGTGGCCAGGCCACCCCTGCGAGCAGTGTCCCAGCCCGGCTGCGCGTGGTGGCCCGGACTCCAGCAGGTTTGCCCTGGGCTGCGCTCACCCCTCTGCAAAGCGCGGTGGGCAGGAGGAGACTTATTTATTCAATGCATGGTAGATATAGGGGATGCAGGCACAGTGCGCTTGATCACAGTTTAGAGTACCTAAGTTATGAAATAACTTAAAGCATTATTAGTTGAGAAACAGGATTCTTGTTCCTTCTCATTTGTATTCAACAACTGTAAGTGAATAAGCATCAGTTTCTGCCTAACCAGCTTTTCTCCTCTTTCAGTCCCACTTTGGTGAGTTGGGGAAGCTGCTTTTAATTCAATTTACTCTTCGAGTCCCCTGCCATTGGTATTTCTAGGCATCAGCCACTCGGGATGCAACAGCTGAGCTGGAGGACCAGGTCTGAATGTCACGTAACTTACAGCCTCGTACCCCACCGCTAGCTACTCCTGACGGCGTGGGAGGAGGTACGATGGGTATTTCAGAGCAAAAGGGAAGGGTGAACACCCTGCTGCGTACCGTGAGCGATGGGGGAGGGCTCCTGGGGGTCCTGGCTGCGCTTGGCACGGGAGTGCAGCAGAAGCAGGTCATGGGCAGCACAGGTGTAGGGGGGCCATCAATGCCTTCCCTAAACAGACTGCTGCAGGAGCCAGCGTGAACAGAGGGTGTTCTTCACCAGATATGTCCCAAACTAAAATGCCTCTACTACAAACTACTCCTTTCCTCCCACCCAAACACATTGGGATTACAGAAGCGAACGCAAAACCAGAGGTCATACCTCTCTACACAAAAAATACTCTGGAGATTTAGCTTTCATGACAGGGTTCTTTCAAGCTCAGCATTACTTTGCTGAGAAGCCAGTTGTGTTGTAAATCAAACACATCCATGCTTGGAGGCAGGCCCTGTGTGTGGGAGAAACACCAGGTTGGACTGAACAGCAGGGTGAGCCACGGTGGCATCGTGGGACCTCGCATTGTCACAGTAATTGTGTCGCCAGCACCTGCGATCCTTGGTAACCGTACCAGAGGCTGGTCCTGCTAGGAAGTCTACTAGTTAAATAGAAAGAAGGACTAGAAGAAGCATGAAAAGATCTTGTAGTCTAAGGTCTCAGAGTAGGTTTTACATATGACCACTAGAGCCTGTATCTGTCGCCCTTTCCAAATTTAGTGAGGGGTGTCAGAGCATTTCAGTGGCGCTTATCTACCTCATCTGTGGAAGTCTCCTCCAGAACATAGCATGGGTATTTGGTGGTCAGCCCTTCCTCTGGCTATTGAGAGAGCTCAGGTGAGATGATGTGTAGCCCTTCTACCTTGATCTAAAAAAACATGGCATGAAGTTTGACCTCCACCTCTGGCGTGGCAATCTCAATAACCAGCTCTGCTGACAGTTCATTTCTCAGTAAGAGATTATGTACTGGGGAGTGGTGGAGCGTGACATGCTTACTTGTTTATTTGCTTTATTTTTAAACTCGGACATGTTTTTTAAATGTTGCCTGTAATACTATGCTGCTGGGAGGGATCCCAGTGCCTTTCATTCCTTGAGGTTTTTGGGTTCATGGTTACTATGCTGGTCTCTGGGAAGGATTTACTGCGTGTGCTTATGACCTGGGAGCTGTTCCTGCTATTACAAATACATTGTTGATTGAATAACCCTGTTCCATTTTGAATTTCGTATTGCACGTTTCCCCACCCACTCTGGTTTTCAGATCATGATGATGCTGCCTGCTCTTGGACCATTCAGCTCCTGGACCGCTCAGCTAAGCAGCACTTAACCTGTGGGTTGGGGCAGTTGTGCATCCCATTTGTGCTCCCGCTGCTCCACGACACAGCCCCACCAAGACAGCAGCCATATCATGCCGGACCCCGCTCCAAATGGACGTGGCTCCTGCACCTTCCCGAGTGAAGCAGCTTGTGCATGGTTGACCTTGGATGGAGGCAGAGAGGGCATGAGTCTGCCGGCACCAGTCCACGTGCCCTTGCCCTGCACTTCGGTGGTCACCTGAGGTTCCAGTTCTTCTCCCTTCTGCCATCTGCTTCATATAGGCTTTTCTCATGTTAATTACTAACCTACTTATTTGCTTATGAATAGGATAAATTATATTTCTCCCTGGAGAAATCAAGTGCTCCCAATCTGAGGTTCCTTCAGAGACAAACCTGTGCCCAGGCTCGACAGAAATAATTGCCTTTGCCCCAGTGTAATGACAAAGAGATAAGCAATCTCTGCAGCCTGTCAGTTTAGTGAATCTATCTTCTCTTCCAACGGCTGGATTAGAGGCTTTGTGTTCCCAGGCTCTGGAATAGTTTCCATCTCTCAGAGAATACAAATAATTGCTAAGAACAAACCATGCTATCACAGTTGTCATATATTTCTTGGTTGAGTTATCAGCAATAACTTATCTATTATCCAAGGTTTATTGTTTTGGCACCTTTGGGAAACATCTACGAAGCACAATGAATATAAATTATGTTGCATTTTGACAGTATCTTAAGATTTATGGAGAAACCAAAGAGGAAACAGAACCATTTTGTGTGTGGAAAGGATGGGAAAATTATTGATTTAAAAGCGCTTTAGAATGGTCTTGGTCTGGTAAGACAACGTGAGCAATAAGTTTAACTTCAGATTCATGGAATAATGCCAATAACCTGAAAATAGGAAGGGATTTTTAAGCAGCTTCACTGAAGTCAATGGGGGGCAGGGAGGGATGTTTGTGATTTCCAAAGTCACAGGGAGACTGACAGAGAACGCTTTTGAAAATCCTGCCTGCATTGTGTACTGTTTGTAATATGCTAAACAGTCACAAGGAAGTCTTTTCTATTTAGTTTTCAAGGAAAAGTGTTTGTCACCAGAAGGGGGGGAACAGCTGAAATAAAGGGAAGCCTAATTACACCCATGAATCTGTGTTTGACCCACAGACCCTGAAGCAATAACGCCACTGCCATTTTCCCTGAAAAATATTTGATTTTGAGTCTCTCTTGTACAAATTCTTTATTTCCTCCTAGGTCCTTTAATATGCCTCTAATCATTAAGGTGATTCCCAGAGCATGGAAGCAAGTGACCTAATACCTTATCAACTTTATTCATCCCACCTGAGTCCTAGGCAAAGATTTCATCTTTGAAGCAGATGGAATATACCTTGTGGCAGAATTAGCTGCTTCTGTTGCCCCAGTGCAATGAGGACGAGTTGGCTGTCAGTCCTGCCTGTAGCTGCGTGCTCAGCTAAAGATGTTGGTCTTATGACATCCACCTCTGATGAAAGCACAAATCTGCATCCCCAAAAAGACACATCTTATCTTTACCTTGCTGCTCCAGTAAGACGGCACCTAGAATACCATGTTGGTGGATTTTCATCAATTAAAATTTGATTCCAACTGAAAAAAAGCCATTGTGATAAAACTTGGATAGTTTCAAACACATTAAATTGCTTTGGGTTGTCTTAATTCCTAGTTTGAGCAAAAGTGTTGATTTTGAAAGTATGCCAATATTTCCACCTCCAAATTAGTAATTATGTTAGGCTGGCCATAACCTTTCGTCAACGCATATTTTAGAGGTCAGCCACTAAACCAAGTTATTAATTATGCACGTAGACATAATTCTTAGTTTCTAAAATAGTGACAAAGTAGTTAGAATTAAAAAAAAAGAAGCAAAATGAAGAGAGCTTGATTAGGAAATTCCTAGAAAAACTAAATCAGAAGAAATAAATGTCTTAACCAGGTGATTATCACAGAAAAACACAATGAAAAATGACAAGTCCAAATGTAAGAAAACATACAACTTGAGAAAAATATCTGTATTAAGAGATAACAGGCATGAAAGACTCTTGTGCTAATAAAGCTTTAAACACATATACTTCTATTTCCTGTTCCTCTTCAAAAATGCTGATGATGAACAACAGAAAAAGTGGTATTATGGATTTTCGACTGAACACACACAGAAGCACATGTTACCAAGTACACATCAAGTCCCAGGATAACAACTTGTCCAAAGGCTTTTGTGCTGCCTGAAACCAGCAGTTTAGAAACACAAGACTAAGAAAAGAGATGATGATTGAGGGTTCATTTAAATGCCCTATGTGTCCAGATCTTTGATCATCAGTGACAGAAGGTGCAAAAGTTTTCATTGCCTACAAAGGGCAGTCTTAAACATCACATATCACTTTGTCTACTCAACGGCAGGTCTGTTTACAAGATTATTCACATTATTTCGACTATTCTACAGTCCTTCGGTATTCTAGGAACTAACGTCTAGGCTTATCTAGACTCCTTTTCTCACAAAAGATTGGACCAGATGATCTTTCAAGGTTTCTTCCAACATGAGCTGTTCTGTGATTCTATGATTTTATGAAAACATTGTTTTTAATTTTTTTCTTATACTCTAAGACATCTATTTTATACGTACTATTAAAATACTAAAATTCCTCAAAAAATGCAAAATGCAGTGCTTGGGATAAATAACCCTGCTTTGGGTCTGAGGAAGAAGTATCAAATTTGAAGTTAAGAAAGGTCAAGAACAGATTGAGAAAGGCTGAGAACAAAACAACTGCTCTGATTTTAATTTAATTATTTATTGAATTAAGCAATGTGAAAAAAGGAGTCGAATGGTAGAGGATTTTAGAAGAGGATAGATGATAAAGTCATTAGTCCCAGTGGAATTAAATGAGAGAAAGACATTTGTGGAAGAGAAAGCTTAATAGGAAGAAGTTTTTCTGTTGTCTATAAAACAAATGGATTTATGAATTTTAATTTTCAAGTTCAGCTTTTGAAGGGGAAGAGGGCTGAGAGCTCAAAGTCAAAGTGTCTGCTTTATGAAAAATATTCTCCCCGCGCTAAGTTAGTAACCTTTACGTACATTAGTGAGGGTGTGTGTGTTCACCTTGGTATACACAGCTTGGTTAGTTTTGTCTGATACCTGGATGAAGCACATCACATTCAGAAAAGGACTGGTGAACTTTCTATACATTTCTTTAGCCCTGTTGGCAAGGGACACTTACTGTGATGGCTGCAGAGTGGTGTTAACAGGCACCTTTTGCCATATCAGAAGATAGCACCTCTTCCTACAGATCTTGCCTTTCTTCTGTTTTCAGACTGCTGTAACAATGCTAAAAAAAACCAAAATGAGAATAAGTTATTTAGTGTTTTATCTTAAAGAGAGCAAACCCAAATATTTTCAGATACAACCACCAACTTTTGGTCCTTCTGCCTCACACAGGCAAAATGAGATGTGATTTCACCTACGTACGACACTTCTTTAGCTTTTGGCATAGTCACACCCAACTGTGGGAGCTTTCCGGCTCGATTTACTGCTTGAAATGCAGTTACAGGACTTCATGCTCATGCCCAATTCGTATTGTTAGCAGCAGAAGCAGCACAACTGGGAAACTTGCCCTAAGAGGCTGCCACGCTTTGCTGGAGGCCACTACAGCTCAGAAAGATGCTATAGGGGTGGTACAGTGGGGAAAAAGTGCTTATTGCCCTGTGCTGACCTTCTGAAAAACATCTTTGCTGTTTAGATCAGACTGATAGTCTTGCCTACTGCAATCCTTTCTGTACCATCTCCACTGAAGTCAACAGTAGGCATTAATGTTTGAACGGTGCCTGTGTTTGTTAAGTGCCTATCATAGCTGGCCCACACATCTTAAACTGAGGTCATTAGATACTTCAACACACGCAGAGTGCTTGCATCTAGCTCCAGCTGTATGTGCTCGCTGCACCTCAGCTCTTACTGTATAAGTTGCTCAGGTACGTGTAGCAAAGTTGCGCTGGCTGACACCCACTGATGTTACACTCCACCTTGTTTCTGTCCCCCCAGTCCTAGACTGTTTGTTGCAGGTGCCACGTGCTGCCATCTCCAGCCATTCACTCCCTTCTTTTCATCACCCAAGCCACCACAGCCATTGAGACCCTGGAGAAAAGAAAATGGATGGCATTAAGCTGCCTTTGCTGGGTCTTGTCACCACCGCCAGCACCTCACTGTGTCATCAAGGCGTTGCAAAGAGGATACAGGAGGAGCCGGGATCTGACCTCACATATTTGATTTATTCTTAGAGAATAAAACACTTAAAGTAATCAAAAAGCAAACCTTTAATCTAAGACAACGCCACACAGTCTCTCATTGGCTTAGGGGGAAAACATATTTGTAACCCATCAACAATTTTAGCTGTAATGACTGCACGGTGATTCACTAAACTCCATGCAATCTATGCATCCCTTAGAGAATCTGCACCTGTTTAAATAACCAAATCTTTCTCTTTTTCCACTAAATGGCACTAGGGATCTATGTCAAATTCGAGATAAGTGGGCAACAGGATACAATTACAGCCTTTCCCTATAATTTTTTAAAAAGGAGAGTTTCTCAGAGGGGAAAAACTCAACCTAACATAAGTAGCATTGTTTCAGGGTAGGCTGTGCACTTCTGACACAAACACTGTCTGTTTGCTCATTAATCTCATCAGAAGATCCTCCCTGTGATGCAGACACCATAATTTTTAAGTAGTTGAAGCCTTTTACTTACCTATGCCCGCACTAAGCAGTTTTTTCAGTCTTTTTTGCACGTTTACTTCCATTAAATTGTGGTCTCAATTAATTCGCCTTAATTTTAGGCTATCAATTGAATTAAGAGCCTAATGGCATGAGACGCTGTGAGGCCCCTAGAAGTGCCCTCTAGAGATTTCCATTTCCCTGTGTGGCCATGGAGGGGACTCAGATGCCTCAGTCACAAGCCCAAGCAAAGCTGCATGACTCTGGTTTAGTATTGAAGTTACGGGGGAGGAACAGATGGGGATCAGGGGTTTTTCCCTCTTCTATAACAGAATTTTTCCTTTGAGACTCTTGATCAACTCTATAGTTGATAGCAGGCAGCGTTTTCCTTCCTTAGACAATTAAAGTAATAGATTTCATGTGAGTGCGGAGGAGCAACTGATACATAAGTATTTGCTTTTCTTCATTATCTTTCTAAAACACGGACTCCTGATCCTTGCTAGAAAGGAACAGGGAATGGGGAGGAAGGGGGGAAATTTAAGTGGAAAGGGGATTCTAAAGGCTTTTTATATTCACCATAACTTGACTCTCTTCAGATGAGATAAAAGAGTAGATAAGGCTGCAATCTAGTGTTGGATGCGTTTGCATACCAGCCTGCAAACTTGCAACCTTCTTTCAGGCTATGAATCAGATTGCGAAAGCTGATGTTCACATAACTAAACATTCTCCAAGCCAAAAGCCATCTGTGGCTGCTGCCTGCCTCGGCTTGCAGTGCTGAAGGGGATATTCATAGCACTGGCCCCGGGGGGGCTTGGGGGGAAGATACTCCCCAGCAGCTGAGGAATAGCAATAAAAGAACTTCATGGCATGAAGTGCAATGTTGGTGCCTTAGCCCTCTGCGAGAAGGGAATGAGGGGGAGTTTCTGTCATGTTGGGTCCATTACCTTCTTCCTCTGTGGCCTGCATTTCCCCCCGCTTATAAAAACGATGGAACAGCAGCAGAGCGTTACCATGGCTTGCCTTCTGGGATGGGAAGATTTGCGTCTCCTTGCCCAGAATCTCACATTCTGGGCACAGTGTAAGCAGTGCCCACAGTGTCCTCTGCGCTCAGGGGCTGTTGGCAAAGCATCACCAGAAAGATGTGGCATTCAAGCATGCCATACAAGCTCTGAAATATGGTCCTGATGCTTTGGTGCTCCTTTGTGTCTGTCGCTCCTGCACACTGCCGAATGTTAGAATGCTCTTTGTTCACATTCCTTGTTCTTGTCAAGGGTGCAGGAACTCAAGGTTCAGCTAAATACCTGAACTATGTTTTAAAACGAGGTCATTTGAGTTAGAGCTAGGTAAACAAACTAGCTGAGGCTGCTAATACATCCTTTTAATGTTTGTTTATTTACTGCATTCCAGTGGTGTGGCTTACACACTATCAAATCTACTTTTGTCAAATGCAGGAAGAAAAGAAAACCATTCTCCTCTGTACCGAGAGCTTGGAAGCCAAGTTTCTGTCTGGAACAATCTTGAGGGGGTGATTTGTAGACATCCAGAAATACAGGTTTATAAAGGAAAAGCAATGTCTCAATGCCCTACATAGAAGTGGGGATTGCTACTTTGCCTTAAAAAGCAGAAACACAACACAAAACAAAATCCTCCAGAAAGTGTTAATAACGAGTTTTTCCTCTGTTATCTTTGAAGTTGTTCTTTTCCATAAATGAAAAGAAGTGAGGGAGATCCCGCTATGTGAGTGGGTACCAAGCTTACCTGTCTGAAAACTGTTTTCATAAAACCTGTTAGGGTTTACATATCCTCACAAGTGTAACTATTTTTCTCCCAGTACTGCAGCCTTTGTGCAGCAATATCACACAATTTCCTGAGATGGCGTACACGAACATAAATTCAGAATTTAATTTTCCCACTTTGAGAAACTTCTACTCCTAAAATTAAGTGGCTCATCAGTTTTCAGTGGGAAGATTGCATAGAAAATGGGAAGAGCTGACTTATAGATATGAACATTACCATATAGAAGATGGCAGACAGACTTAAATAGTTCACCATGGTTCAGCCAGAGGGATCAGATGATCCCAGAACACTGAGAGAACTGGCACACAGAGCTGGAAGTCTGGTAGAAACTGTTATAAATACACCCATCACACTGACTGTGTTAGCTTTTGACTAGAGAATAATAAACTTACTAGCTATATTTAATGAAAGAAAAACAGAAACCAGGCATCTACTGATCCATTTGTCATGATATTTATGATTTCAGAAAAACTTTGAAGAAAAACATAAGTAAAGATGTGGAAGAAATGCAACAATACTTACCAAATATGGATTATGCAAAGCTTTTGTGATAAGCTATTCCTGGGTAAGGGTGATGAACCAGAGCCAAACTATCCAGACTTGTCTAAAACACTTGCTCGTAGCCTTTGATCATGTCCTACATGAGAACTGAACTGAGATGAAGATGAGGAAAATAGAAATTGATCATCAGGAAGGAAATACCAAATAGGAAGAAGGTGAGGTGTTGCCTCCAGTGGGTATCTATGGAGCTGAAAAGGGCTTTTTAAAAAAGAGATTCGTCATGAGGTGGGGCTGATTTAATATTTTAATTGATAGTCTTCCCACACAAAATGGGTACTTATGAACTTTGCTGGAAAAGCAGAACACTGAAAAGCATTACAAGCATAGTGGGGGGTCAAGATCTGGACGAACTTGAGACGTGAATTTATAGAAATAGGGTGAAAATTAACAGCACGGAGAGGAAGTTAGAGCACCAGGGGACTACAAATTAGCTTCAGAACTAACGTCTTTTAAAGATTAAGCAGTGTAAGGTCCCCAGTGTTCTGAGGACGAATTAAAAACTGACTTAAAAAAGTTCAAAGGAGCATTTTCTTTCTTGCTGAACTGTTCTCAGAAATGTGGTTTTGCTGAATGAGCTGGGGTTTCCTGATACATTTACCTGCTATTCTGCTTGCTTTCTGCAGTGGCGTATTTTTCGTTTCTTAACTTCTGAGTGTTTTGAAGCTACTCTCATGGCAATCACTGTGAAGGAAAGTGAAAACCATGAAGAAATAAGAGGAAGAGCTTTTGTGTTTCAAGATAGAAGTAAAAAGGAGTAACCTGCCTGTTGAATTTTCCTTTGCCTTTTGGGGGGATTATGCAAAAGGCAGAAGAGAAGGACTTTTTTAAGAGGTAGGGCAAATGTTTGCTAGAAAAGGTAGCCCCTGTACAGGGTTTCAGACAGCTCAACAGGGCCATGCGTTTTCTGTGATGCACTAAAAGGAAACCTTGGTGTGTATCAGTCAGAGTTACTGCAGGACGAGGGTGCCAGCCAGCACCGCACGCGTTCGGCGTGCGGGCGGGCTGACGCAGCAGCTTGCGCAGGGCGAGGGAATGATCTTGCCACATCATCCAGGTCTCTTGTAACACAGCTCCTGGACCTCACTTGTGGGAAAAGTAATTTTTGGGGGTACTCACAGGCAGTCAGGAGAATTACATTAACCAGTGCAGGTGCAGGGTACAAGGTCCGAGTAGCTTATTGAAGAACAGGCTCGTGAAGAATCAAGGTGGGATGTTTTCTTCTGGTGAGCGTTTTTTAAGGGCAACCTGCCAAGCATTTCAGCAGCTAATTATATTGGGAGTTTATTTTTTGAAGTGTTTATAAGAGATCCAAAAAGAGGGAGGTTTGATTCTTCCACTTGACGTGTGCCAAATACAATTGGAATGATCACACACTGGTCAATCTGTGAACAAATTGGATTTGCAATTTTGGCAATCACCCGGCTTTTGAAAGGCCCTCTGGAAATTGGGATGGTTTGTTTCATGCAATGCTGACAGTTTGTGCACAAAAAAAGGGATAGAAAAATAAGCAATTCCTTTGCTGGACATCTAGATCTAGGATGAAAACTTACTCTTTTGAAGCTGATGGCAAGATTCCCATTGGCCATGATTTCACCCCGAATCTTTCAGTAGTGAACCTAGTAGTTCCTAGTAGATCTGCAGAAAAAACATTATGAAATATTATCTGATAAAGATATCTTGTCTCCTTGAAACATTCCCAAATATAAATACTATGTATGATCATGCTGACATCATCCTACCTGTAAAAAAACCATCATTTAAAGAAATTAAGAAGTGAGGGAAGCCAGTACTTTCTTTAGGTCAACACCACAATGGTAGGGGAAAAGTCTAAAAGGACTTAAAACAAAGGCTGAGGACTTTTTCATTATCTTATCTTCAATAGTCTTTTCTTCTTCATCTAATCCCTTAACTTTATCAGCACATGGTTCTGAAAGACTGGCTCAAGGTCTGTTTCTGGTAATTTCTGTGCTTGTACTCCTTATGCACTCTTCTGAATTGTTTTCATCCTTCCTGTTTTCAAAGTCTGTGGGGTTCACTTTTTAGAAACCTAAAAGGAGAAATGAGAAATAAGTAACAATTTCTTGTCCTGAGTTTTGCCATTTCATCTCTTCTCCCTATTTCTCTTTTAAGTTCTTTTTTAATTTTAGTATTTTCCATATTTTAATCAGAGATTAAAAAGCTACAAGACTGTAAAACTCTATTTTTTTTCTTTATAAAACTACTTCATTTAGGCCTTAGTTCAGCAAAGAAACTTAATTCCCTGTTAAGAATTTGTTAAACTCCAGTGTGACTCAAGCACATGGTAAATATATTTCTCAAGAAAAATGTAATATATCTATTTATCTTTTACATATACAGCATCAGACTGTGCATTTCAGATTGCCACTGCCACTAGCCAGTAACCTTCACTCTAGGTTCTCCTACTATCAGCTTTTTTCTTTTGACTTCAGTGGGAGCAAGATACATTTCTTTAGTTATTTGTCTCCGTGTCAGATGCTAGTTGTTAGAAATCAGGACAAAATTCAAGAGAGGTCATCAACTTGTAAAACTTTCTCATTGATACATATTTGCCTCTGTGGCAAAGAGAAAAAACTCAACAATTACTTAGTCTTCCTAAAAATGTCATTTATACACAGTATGTTCAAAACAAAGAAAAAAATTCCAAAAATAAAGGAATCCAAACCAAAATACACTGTTGTAAATGCAGCGTATGAACACAGACACAAGGATGCAAAGATCCCTTTCTAATTCAGACTTTCAATTTCAAATTGCAAGTTTTTGTCAATGTAATAGTGGATATAAAAAAGCTTTCAAAACAGTTTATTAATCCAACTGCCTTGCAAGAAGCTCTATCTATCAAAATCCAGTTAACTATTGCTCTGCTGGCTGCCACTGATGACAAAGTTTAGACTGTCTGAGAGAAAGACTCCCACTGAAATGAACTGAGACACCAGAATTCTGTGTTTTTGAACAGCAGCCAAAGTATGCTCAAAAAATTTACTTCTTTCATGAGGACTTCATCCCTTGGTAAATTTTATTCCATAATGTGAAATACAGATACTCAGTGAATGACCAGGTAAACATAAAAATTTTAAAAGGATATTAAAATCTATGAAGCTCATACACATGTTAACATTTTAACATCACATAAATTTGCAGAAAGGATTATCAGGTCATGTTAATAAATTAATTATGTTATTTTTCTGTAGTTGTAAAATCACCTAAGATGTCAAGATATTCTCTGTGCTTCTCTTTCAGGAAAAAAAAAAATCTGGGTAGCTAGGTGTGGCCCCTGCAATCACAGAGTGATGTGCCACAGAAGTATCTAAGAAGAAAAATAACAATAACTGTCTCTTTCCCTCTCTCACCTGTGTGCTATATTTTCTATTGAGCGTATTTTTCTTTGATTCTGCAGGGAACCAACTTGACATACCAAAAATGAGCGGGAAAAAAATATATTCCAGGACAGTGAATGTGAAGAAATCAGTTTTTTACTTAGTTCTAACGGGCTTTGGAAATCACAGGCATTAGGGGTAGGAGTGCGAAGGCCACAAGGATTCCTTGAGATTTGCGTGGTCCATTGGTTGCACTTTCTCACAGCTGAATGCTTTCTGCTTACTGCTCATGCCGTCATCGCGGCAGGCTCACCCTGACCAGCGCTCGGGGCAGCTATTAATAATCCACAGGAGGGAAAGCTTTGCTATCAAAAACTGCAAACAGCTTGCTTGAGACATCATTTTTCTCGAAAGGGCTTCCAAGTTTTAACCGTATTTCTGGCTTCACAGATTTCGGAGTAATCCTTGTGTGGGGGCCTTGCTAATCTCCGTCTTGTGCCAATTTTATGCTTTTGGCTTTATGGAAAGAGGATAAGGAGAAACAAAAGGATGTTTAATACCATAGGGAACTCAATAGAACAACAGACATCTCTTCATTTAACCTTAGTTTATGGGAGCAAATGGACTGCTCAGTTCTCCTGTCTTCCTCCTAGGCCTTAAAGATGAGGCCCAAAATAAAATGAGGCTGACACCATAAAACATTGTGACTAATTAATTAGTGGTGCAAGTTTTCTGATACGATCCTTTTTCACTCTCTCTATTCTACACCTCCTTCCCAAGTTTATGCTTTCCCTTTCTATATTGCCGACTCCTTTCCTCAAAAATGCCAGTGTTCTCTGACGGTGCCACTGCAGCTCCTCTTTACTGAAGCAGACTCATAAGACCATGTTAGCTGGTTAGATGCTTATTTATCCTCTCCATTTATCTGAAATCACAAGATCTTCTTCCAGTAGTCACATATCCCTTACTCCTTTCCCTTCATCGCCCATGACTTGGGCTTTGACTCTTCCTGCTCCATGTGTATGAGAAAACTGGTATCTGGGCAGTACTGCCTCGTATGTCTCACAAACACTTACCACGCAGCCTTGATCAGCTTCTCACATTGTCCCAATGATATTAATTTAATTTAGAGCATTTCAAGTATTAGAAAAAAACTCCAAAAGATAAGAAGATGGTAAACATGGGTACTCTTGAGCTAATATGGAGCCCACCGCCATACCTGCTGACACCGATGGTATCTTTTCATCTGTGATTTGCCTGGGTCTGCGACCACTGTAACTGTGGATGTTGACACATTAGGCAACAGCTCTGTAAATGAAATGTCTGTTACTGTTGTCGTTTAACCTGGCAGTCAGTTAAACACTACACAGCCGTTCGTTCACCCCCCCCTACAGTGGGATAGGGGAGAGAATCACAAAGAAAAGGTAAAACTTTTCAGTTGAGAGAATGAGAATTTAATAGGACAGGAAAGAAAGGGAAAACAATAATAATGATAAAAGAGTATACAATACAAGTGATGCACAATGCAATTGCTCACCACACGCTGACCAATGCCCAGCCAGTCCCCAAGCAGCGGCCACTGCCCCCAGCAAACTCCCCTCAGTTTTATTATTCAGCTTGACATCGTATAGTGTGGAATATCCATTTGGCCAATTTGGGTCGGGTGTCCCGGCTGTGTCCCCTCCCAGATTCTTGTGCACCCCCAGCCTCCTGGCGGACAGGGCAGCATGAGAAGTTGAAAAGCCCTTGAGTCAGTGTAAGCATTGCTCAGCAACAATTAAAACATCAGCGTGTTATAAATATTATTCTCATCCTAAATCCAAAACACAGCAATATACCAGCTGCTAGGAAGAAAATTAACTCTATCCCAGCCTAAACCAGGGCACCTTCAAACATGTTCAGTGAGGCAGCTCATTTCTTAAAAGAAGAATGTCCATAGGCATTCATTATAAAATTCTCTAAAGTTAATTCCTAATGATTTCAAGATGAATTGGATCAAACCTTTTAAGCATATAAAGTATTTTAATCTAGCTTCCTATGGGTTTTTTTATTTTGTTTTCATTGTGGGTTTTAAAAATTTTTTTATTTCAACATTTACTAGAGGACTTCTAGGACCACAATGGAAAAGCAGCAAAAATCAGCCTTTTATTTCTTGCATTATTTTTTTCATTATGAGAACCTCCTATTCTGTATTCACCATTCATGTGATGCTTGTACTTTCCACAGATGTTTCAAGTTAGATAGCATATGTAGCATCTGTACACTCCCACCAGCAAACAGCAAGAACCCAAACTTGCCAAACTAGAAGGTGCATTTGCTTGGCCTGGTTTCCTGTTGGCTTTGGACCTAGTAAGCACAATCTATGGCCATTTCTAGTGTCTCTAATAATTGTAGAACCACAGAATAATATGGGTTGGAAGGTACCTCTAAAGGTCATCTCGCCCAACCCCCCTGCAATGAGCAGGGACATCTTCCACTAGATCAGGTTGCTCAGAGCCCCGTCCAACCTGACCCGGAATGTTTCCAGGGATGGGTCATCTACCACCTCTCTGGGCAAACTGGGCCAGTGTTTCACCACCCTCCCTGTGAAACATTCCTTCCTACTATCTAGTCTAAATCTCTTTTATTTTAAAGATGTTACCTCTTGTCCTCTTCACAACAGGCCCTGCTAAAAAGTCTGTCCCCATCTTTCTTAGAAGCCCCCTTGAAGTACTGGAAGGCTGCAATAAGGTCTTCCCGGAGCCTTCTCTTCTCCAGGCTGAACAACCCAACTCTCTCAGCCTGTCCTTACAGGAGAGGTGTTCCATCCCTCTGATCATTGTTGTGGCCCTCCCCTGGACCTGCTCCAACAGGTCCATGCCTTTCCTGTGCCGAGAGCTCCAGAGCTGGATGGAGGACTACAGGTGGGGTCTCACCAGAGTAGAGTAGAGGGGCAGAATCACCTCCCTCAACCTGCTGGCCATGCTTCTTCGGACGCAGCCCAGGATATTGTTGGCCTTCTGGGCTACGAGTGCTTATTTCCAGCTCATGTCCAGCTTTTCATGCACCAGTACCCCCAAGTCCTTCTTGGCAGGGCTGCTGTCAATTCCCTTATGCCCCAGCCTGTACAGATACCAGAGGTTGCCCCGATCCAGGTGCAGGACCTTGCACTTGGCCTTGTTGAACTTCATGAGTTTCACATAGGCCTACTTCTTGAGCTTGTCCAGGTCCCTGTGGATGGCATCCCATCCCTCAGGCATATCAACCGCACCACTCAGCTTGGTGTCATCTGCAAACTTGCTGAGGGTGCACTCGATCCCACTCTCTAGGTCATTGATGAAGATATTATACATCCTAATATGGTCCATACCTAATGAGGTCCGTACTCATACTAATACGGACCCCTGACGAACACCACTCATCACCAATCTCCGTCTGGACATTGACCGTTGACCGTTGACTGTTGACTACTACCCTCTGGATGCGACCATCCAATCAGTTCCTCAACCACCCAACAGTCCACCCATCATATCCATAGCTCTCCAACTGAGAGAGAAGGATGTTGTGAGGGACCATGTCAAGGCCTTACACAAGTCCATATAGATGACGTTGGTAGATCTTGCCTTGTCCACTGATGTTGTCACTCCATCATAGAAGGTCACTAGGCTGGTCAGGCAGGACTTGCCCTTGGTGAAGACATGCTGGCTGTCTCAAATCACCTCCGTCTCCTGCATGTGCCTTAGCATAGCTTCTAGGAGGCTCCGTTCCATGACCTTCCCAGGCACAGAGGTGAGGCTGATGACAGGTCGGTAGTTCCCAGGGTTCTCCTTGTTAACTTTTTTAAAAATGGGTGCAATGTTTCCCTTTTTCCAGGCTCCAGGTACTTCACCTGACTGCCAGGACTTTTCAAATATCATGGAGAGTGTCTTGGCAATGACATCAGCCAATTCCCTCAGGACTCTGGGATGCATCTCATGAGGTCCCACAGGCTTGTGTATGCTCAGGTTCCTCAGGTGGTCTTGAACCTGATCTTCTCTTACAGTGGGAGGGATTTTGCTCCTCTAGTTCCCATCTTGCAGGCCATCTGCTTGAGAGGTGGGGGAAGAAAGACTGCCAGTGGAGTCTGAGGCAAAGAAGTTATTGAGTACCTCAGACTTCTCCCCATCCATTGTTACCAGTCTACCAGTCTTGCTCATCGGGGGTGGGGGGCACGTTTTCTTTGACCGTTGTTTTCTGGCTGAGAGCCCTGTAGAAACCCTTCTTATTATTCTTTGTAACCCTTGCCAAGTTCAGCTCCAGGGGTCTGCTTTAGGGTAATGCCAGGCAGGTGCTCAGGCGATGATGCCTTTCTAAACAAATAGGCATGTACGCAACAGAACCTTTCACAGACTTCCACTCTGCCGCAGAGGAGAGCTGCTGCCTTCACTGCTTTTCCCCCACCGTGTTCCCACAGTACAGACACTTGTTTTAGTATTTTTTTTTTCCTTTCCCACGTTCTTGCTCCTTTTTGATAACATACATATAATTGTGAAAATATAAAGGGGCCAAAGGTTTGCTTTTGGAGTGATGGATGCCTAGGACAGCTGGGGTTTGCCCAAGATGGCAAGTTTTCTCTAGGATACAGCTTTGATTATTTTGTAGGCATGTAGCAATATTACAACTAATTTGCTTTCACTGTCTTTAACACCATGGGCACCACAGAGAGCTTAGCATATTACTGTGCCGGCCCCTGAAATAACTGACTAGTCCAAAATGACTGCACACAAGCAGCAAGTTGAATGGTGCTGTCAATGTACCAACACGAAGAATCTAACAGGGGTGGTTTAGAAATACACTTCCATATTCCAAACATGCCTGTGTTCAATTCCTTTCATGTATTAGTCCCTGAAGTGTTTTAAACACAGGATGTTCCTCACATTGAGCGTAGGGAAGAGTAAGTAGCAAGGCTGGCTCAACCAAGTATCCAGCAAGCGGCAGATTGGTGAGCTGGGTGGACACAAATGCACAGCTTTTTTCTCTTTGGCTGCTGCTTTGCCTTTTTACCTGTCTGGAATTCTGGTCATTGGTCAATTCTGTTTGCAAAAAAGGTCTGACCAGAATTTCATCTTCTGATTTAAGAAGATTACGCTTTATCTCATGCCATTATCTCTGCTGTGAAAGCTGTATATGTTACCTGACTTCAGGAGTATAAAAGACAAGGTTGTCTGACTTTGAGAACAAACTTACCTACGTTTGCCCAAAGAAGTTACAATTTTAACAGGGGCTACTGACATTTCTGTGCTGACCTTAGAAAATCACTTTATTCTTACCTAAAGTGAGAATTTTTGTGTGCCAGTTCACTCTTTGGCCTCCTTGCTGAGTACAGTAACCTGGAAGTTTATTTCATCTATAGGGACGTGATAGACTGCTTATAATAGAAAGCAACATTATTCAGTTTGGTTCTGTTTTGGATTCATGGGGTAACGTTGGTGAAGGAATTATTATACCCAGGCACTCAAATTAAAATCAGGCCTCCATCATATCTTCACCCTGAGTTATATTTGGCAATGTACAAGTATTTTGAAAGTCATGGGAAGTGAACAGACCGTGAAAAAATATGGATACTCCTAATGTTGATATCATTGCTGTAAACTTTTTCATTGCTCTGGTATTTGGAGTACTCTGTTTAATTTGGGCCATCAACGTTCCAAATGAAAGTAGCAAGAACTCCACCGTAAGTTTATCTTTCTTTGACTAATCTTAACATGCACCCAAGTCTTTGTCTAAGCTTTCCAGGAACCACATGGTACGGTTATATTTCAGAAGCACATTATCTATGCTGTCTGCTTTAACTATTTTACTGACACTGCCTAAATGCCCCCCCTCGAAGCACTTACCTCTCTCCAGTGACTATGTAGGGAGATTGCTGTTCTAATTCTTCTCTTCTGAATCAGAGCAAAATTAGATCTTACAGTAGAATAACCAAATGATGCCAATATGTCAACCAGTGTCAAGTCAGAGTTTTGATCCTTTAAATCTTATTCATGCAAGTAAATCAGTGGTGCTGTTTGTGGAGTGAAAGCGAAGCTATGTTATTAAAGGTCACAGGACCAGGGCTTCGGAATATCTACAGCCTTTGCTTCACTCAGTCCTAAAATTGCCAAGCTCAGCTCCCTCCCTCCATTGCTGTATTTTAGCCAATTTCTAAGTAATATTCCCAGCACAACATAATCCTGAACTTCAAAGCAGGCCCTTATATTTTTACACATGTAGTAAAAGCACAGTTATGAAAATAAACACAGCTAATAACGTAATAATGATGGAAAGGGCACAACACAATATAATCCAGTCAAAGAGCTTCAGTCCAGCATTACTTCTTGATCAAATACTACATACAGATAGATACACACACGCGCGGAGACACTCCTTAAAACCGCCACACAGAATCTACCCTTAATTTACTCTGCCCCTCCACTTTATTACCTATTGATGCAGTAAGGCCTTTTGGCATTGATTTAATATATGTGATGAATACTTATAAAAAAATACTGAAGAACAGGGTTTGAAAGAGTTGTCTTTCTCTGCAACCAGAGTTTCAGCTAGCTTCAGTGTATTTTCCTTTAACATTCAAATCTGACACGTCAGTGCATAGGGGGAAGTTTGCATTTTCTTTACTACAGACAATTACTAAACTGTTGTACTGTTAGTGCATGAAAAATGTTGCCAGGTGAAGAAAAAAGGAAGGAAAGGGCTATAATTATAACGCACATATTTACAGCTTTCTGTATCTCTGACGCACACATTGTACTGCAGGGATTTCAATCCCTTTTTCTTTCAGTAGTTAAGTTTCTTTGCTCTGAAAGGGCGTGAAATGTATAAACACAAATCGAAGAGCAATATGTATGAAAATTACTGAAAGACTGCAGGATCACAAAACTACTGGGAACAGTAGAAGAAAAGTCTCAGGGAGCTGGAACACCTGAACACAATTGAAGAAAATTTTATTTTTCCCCATTTTTACAGAAATAATCCTTCAACCTTTTATTCACAGTTTTGGAGAAAAAAATAAATCTAAACACTTTCTATTTTAAAGAGTTTAAACACTGGCCAATTCTTATGAAAGGGAGGATTTTGTGGAAGATTCCGTTCTGTTGAAAAAATTACTTTTGTCAAAACCCAAACTGACAGCTGTGATTCAAAGAATCAGAGAAGACCACATACCAAGAAGAGCACATTCCCCTTTCAAGGACCCAGAAGCCGGGACACTGGCCTCCAAACACTTCTCAGTATTTATGCAGGGATAGTCCCTTGCTGTAATCATTTCAGTTACGTAGGGCTGCACGTAGTATGCAGATAGCTGTATGGCTGGGGTGGAGCTCCGGTAAAAATGCAATGCAGGGGAAAACATCTGTGGGTCGTTATAATTGTAAAGCCTTTATTCTGAGGGAACTGAAATTCAAGTGCTGGAAAAAATAGATTTAAAAAACATTAATAACACATTCACCTTTCCCACATAAATAGTGGAAATGCATACTAACATACGTTGACTTGTTTCACAAAGCATAGATACCATTGCCATCCTTCTGTGTGCAATACTTCACTTAAGGTTATCTCGTTCCAGGACTAAGTCCTGCAATAGATTCTTCACAGTCTTTTAAGTCTGTCCATCATGTGGGTGGTACTTGGGCAGATTTCATCTCGCTTCAGAAAAGGCTAGTTGTCTTGTACCTCGTGAAGCATGTATGGGACAAAGACACTTACAGCTTCCTTGCGCTCAAAGTATCTGCTGACCTCATCTGCTGAGCTAAAGACCTCTTTAAAAAATATTGTCAATTGGATTAAAGTTAATCTTGACATAAAAGAAAAACATGCAATATACCCGTACTATTTTAGGTGTATCTAATTCATTGATCTTACTAGGAGTGAGCCACTGAACTCCTTTTAGCAGCAGAAAGTAGTGGGATACCCACAGTATTATTTTACAGAGTTATGCAAATTGAAAGGTTTTGTAGTGAGAAAAAGATAAAGACAACTATAGACAACTTAAGAGAGTTAAGTACAAGTGCTAGATTTAAAAGGGAAGATGCTGTTTCAGGATGCCAGCCATGTTATACAGCTGTTTTTCTAAGACAGAACCGCAAGGGTTGAAGGGACCATACAAAATCCCTTGGGGAAAGAAAGGTGAAGTGAATACTTGGAGTTTGCCTGCGGAAATGGGGAGTGCACTGGAAGAGGGGGGAAAGGAAAAAGAAAAAATGTAGCTAGGCAATATGACAAGCACCAAGGCAACACTACACAGACTTTGCAGGAGATACAAGCAAAGAGTAAAGACTTAGGTAAGAGAGAAGAATAAAAATTTATTGACTTTTTAACCCTTCCTGCATGTGTCTCTGAATGAGTAAGAGACTGAAGAAAGCCAGTTCTGCATTACTGGTCATAGGTTCTTAGGTGAAGGGATGTTTTTTGTGGTGTCAAGTACAGCTGAGTTCATGTTGTTGTGCCATCTGGAAGCAAAGAAGTGCAATCATGGGATTCAATTTAAGATTAAAAGAACTGTGATGATATTCCTGGCTATAAAAGGATGAGAATGCAGACTCACCCTGGAGCCCTGACAATTTTCAAAAGTTTTCCACCATTTTCATTTATCATATTAAAACACACATTGCTTCCTTAGACTTTAAGCTTTCAGGTCACACTCCAGAGGAAGAATCCCCTTTTCCTTCCTTATTCCAAAAATTACTAAGGGACATAGTATATATTCAGGAGCCAAGGCACCAGGAGGGATTAACCACATTGTTAATGCTTTCAATTGACTCTACTTACCTTTCACTGCACCATGTAAGTAAGTATAAATACCTGTTCCAAAGGATAACTCTGTCATGGAAGGTAGAATCTATATTTAGTTCCTCAGGCACAAAGAAAATACCTGCATAGGAAGAAGACATCTTTGTGGTTCAGTAAAGCGTGAAGTTCTCTAGTCTTTGAGCAGTGACACAGCATTTACAGTTTACAGAAAGGAGGTATTACAGAAAGGAGTTATAGATCCCTGATGACCCATTTCCAGGAGGAAATGTGAAAAAGGTCTTGAGAACTTGAAAATTTTATTTTCTTCCAAGAAATCAGTTGGAAAAGTCTTCAACAATTTTTGAAATAAACTTTGATGTGTTCCATGCCCAAAATCATGTTTCCACTGAAGCCAATGGCAATGCTTCTGCAGATTTCAGGGGTAATAAAATCAAGATGTGACTGTTGATACAGAAGATAGTGTTATATAATTCATTTTGTGCTTAGAGACACCAGGCTAGATTTGTTAAGATGTTTTAATTGCTCAGCTGCCACTGAACTAAGTAGAGGCAGGCAGTGTAGTAATACTCTTCTGTAATACCTGGATCAGATCAGAGGACTTAAATCTTAAAGCTATTGTATAAATCCATACGATCAACTAATACTTCAGATCACTTAAAGTGATCATGTTCATATTTGTAATTCAAGCAGTAGCCTCAAACGTACAATTATTTTTTTCATCCAAGGTTATATGTTTGTTATCTATTGGTATCTATTTTCTTGGTTTAGCTTTTGCTACCTGCAGAAAACTTTGAAAAACAAACACAGGGAATCTATGGAAATCATGCATTTATTTAGACATGTCAGAATTTTAAGGCTTATCACTCTGCTAATTCCACTAACCTTTACTTATCTCCTAGTCTACATTGTTCAGACACCTATTCTGGTTTTCACAGCAGCTTATAAAATACTGTCATTAAAGTCCAGAAAGGAACTCTCCATCTATCATGGAGGTGCACGGCTTTCTTTAAAAACAACAGCCTAGGCTTTGCTAGGGAAGAATGACTTTTTATCTCTGTGACAGAAATCCCAGCTGACAGCCCTGTTTATGCTACAGAAAATAATGACTGCTGACAGTCTCAAGGACCACCCGGTGGGTTATTTACATTCGAAACATTTGAAATCAGCTCTGTTTAGATAATGTTTCAGTTTTGCATCTGGCTTGCCTGCACATGTTCCTTGTAGGCTGTATTAAAGTTAGTAGATCCCATTGGAACTGTAATCAATAATGTCCAAGTTTCATACTGTCAGCCAGGATCTATTAATGTGAAACTGCTGAGTTTCATGTTAAACATTTTGTTCATTCAGATTTTGGAGCCCAGTTGTTAACAGAAAACTCTTCATGTTTAAGAAAACTGGCACTTCTAAAATGTAAGTGAATAACATTTAGGTTTTTTATTCTGACATCACCCTCAGGAGAAGAACAGAAATATAATTTTTTAATATTATAACATGTAAAAGAAAGCTATTCCAGGCTACCTGAGTTCCCTTAGGCTTGGTATGTTAGATATCATCAACAATATTGTTAAATTAAGAGCCCTTCATTAAGATAATCCATTTAGCACCATATGATTTGAACAATTTTAAGAAATAACAGCTCTTCATGAGATGTGTATTATCTTCAGTTCAGGAAGTTCTCTCTTCAGCTCACTATTTTCCACCTCTTCGTATGGCCAAGAATATTTCTAAACTGGTCAAAAGAAGAATAACTCAAAGGGCATTCTATTAATCTAAAACAATTACCTGAATATCAAGTTAGATAAGTACATATTATTATCCAGCATTTGTCTCAGTACCAAAAAAAGCAACAACGAAATAAGCAGATAGCTTGAGTGTGTCAAAACTAGCAACTAAGATTAGTATCCCATGTTAATTCCTATTACCGAAGTAGATATGAACTTATACTGCTGTTAATGATATCTTTCCCTTTCTTATATTTTCCATTCTTCATTCAGAGTGGCAGTGATCCATTGTTTCAGTTCATGTTCCAGTTTGGAAACTTTCGTTAATAGGATTTGAAATTGTGTCTCCTTGCTTAATTTAGTAGGTCATGGAGAAAAAAAAATCATACTTATATCTGAAATGCAAGTATAAAGTATTTATATACAGAGATCATCCTGAAGGATTGCCAGCAAAACGACGTTAGGATGACAGTTTCAAGGAACAAGTTAATCTTCTGTACTACAGATTCCAGAAACCGTTCTAGAAGGGATTTCATGCAACCTACCTCTCTTGACTGACTGCTTTGGAAAATCAGACATCTAACTTGGGAGGAGTCCGAAACTTACCTGAACAGCTATCTGAAAGTAGATGGCACAAATCTGGGTATATTTTCAAAAATAAAAATGCTCGTTGGATGATGTGTTCGTTGGGGCTGAATATCCTTCCCCTCCACTGTTGTTTTTGTTTTTGAACATATATCAGCAGTGCGGCAATGAGTGCTACTCCGCAGAAGGGGACCTCTGTGTATCAGAAGAAAAAAACTTGCTACAAGAGCTATAGGATTCTACTTTTTATATAGCAAAACCTTTTTTATGCTATCCAAAAAGCAATTGTAATTAGGAATCTTCAAAAAGAAAGTCTGTTTCCTTTAACTGCCATGTTCATGGCCAGACTCCAAGGGACCTATAGAAAAAGATCCTGGCAACCTGCACAAGAATCTGCAAAGAAGGTCAGGGCTGCTTCAGACCTTCAGTCATAATTAGCTTCAAATAAGTGAGATGTATGGGATGGCTTTTTAAATGACAGAAGTAACTGACCAAAAGAACACATAGATGCTAATATAGGAACAAAAAATACTTAGCATGGACTGATGCAAAATCAGTATCCTTTCTGCTAGGAATGTGAGCTAATGGAAAGCTATGTTAAGAGCATGTATTGCTTGAGAGTGTGATGGCCATGCAGAAAATAGATGGGATTGTTTTCAGAGGCATATAAATACATCAATAATTTCTGTTTTACACTGTAATTTGAGCAGCAGCCTGGCTCCTAGTAAAGTCAGCAGAGTCAAGTAGCTTTTAAGTAAATGTAGCACCATTTAATTTTTAAAGTCTACCTCAAAACTACCAAAAGAATACCACTGATTTAAAATTGGCTGGAATAGGCCCAAGTATTTTCAGCATTGCCAGAAGGCAACAAGAGGTTAGCCTGAAAAACATGAAATCAGATATGCAAAAAAATGATTCAAAACACATCAAATACAATCTTCAGCTGCGATATCTTAAAGCAGCTTGTCCCAGTTCACATTTGTAAGAATGTGACGGCTGACAAGAAACCAATTAGAATAAGAGACTGATGTTTTGAATTTCTGGATTAACTGTGGCCTTAATTTTGACATCAGATATGACAGAAGGAAATTGGGAACATTAAAATACAAGATACACTAAAGGGAATACCAGGCTGAGAGCAAGTAATAGCCTGAGTCAGGTTTTAAGAGGTAATGGGCAGATGTAGTTTCCACAAAAAATGTCCACCACAGAACATATAACTCAAATGAAACCCAGTATTTAAACATACGTCGCCTCTGATTAAAAAAAGGTCATTTTGGCCCAAATTTCTGCAGTTGGTAAAACCTTACAGGATGGCACCTATTTAAGTGACTTGATACTTTAGTAAACAAAAATGTCTCCCAAGCATCTGGAACTGTCAATCTGTGACCACTGCTTTTGCATCCAGGTGCTTTATTTATTTCCTTCAACAGCATTATCTAAATTTATTGTGAGGCATAACTCACATTTAATTGTGTGAAAATTAGAGTCTAAAATGATTTTAAACCCTTGGAGATAAGGATTTGATTAGCATTTGCATTTGGAAAATAAAATTAAATGTCTGAAAGCATAAAAAGCATGAAAGCACTGCAAATATTGTGAAAACAGGATGTTCCAGAAACTTGTAATTCTAATAATGTTTCTTGTGAGACCATATATCTGATTTGACAGAACAACAACTTTAATTTGCAGGAATGATGTGAGAATGTAGACTGACAAAGCCAGTTGACTGGTCTCTTTTTTTTTTCCCCAACTAACTAAATATTCGGTACAGTGGTTACCATTACTCAGATGTTTAGAGGGAGGCCACAGGAAGGTTAGGTTTAATTGCCTTGAACACTGTCAAATATAGTCCTCGAGCATTCAGCAAGTCAGGTACTAAAAGACCATGCATGGCCCACGTGGTGGGTTGACCCTGGCTGGACACCAGCTCCACCAAAGCCGCCCTGTCACTGCTCTCCTTGGCTGGACGGGGGAGGGAAAGTGTAACTACAGGCTGGTGGGTCGAGATCAGGGCAGGGAGAGTTCAGTCACCAGTTACCGTCACGGGCAAAACAGACTCAACTTGGGGAAATTAATTTAATTTATTGCCAATCAAATCAGCGTAGGGTAATGAGAAATAAACCCAAACCTTAAAACACCTTCCCCCCACCCCTCCCTTCTTCCCAGGATTGTCTTCACTCCCGATTTCTCTCCCTCCTCCCCTCCGCGCGGCGCAGGGGGACGGGGAATGGGGGTTGTCGTCAGTTCATCACACCTGGTCTCTGCCGCTCCTTCCTCCTCAGGGGGAGGACTCCTCACCCTCTGCCCTGCTCCAGCCTGGGGTCCCTCCCACGGGAGACAGTCCTCCATGGACTTCTCCAGCGTGGGTCCTTCCCACGGGCTGCAGTTCTTCACCAACTGCTCCAGCCTGGGTCCCCCCACAGGTGCCGTCCTTCAGGGACAGACGGCTCCAGCCTGGGCCCCGCGGGGTCACAAGTGCTGCCAGCAACCCTGCTCCAGCCGGGGCTCCTCTCTCTCCCCACGGGGCCACAGGCCCTGCCAGGAGCCGGCCCCAGCGCGGGCTGCCCACGGGGTCACGGCCTCCTTCGGGCATCCCCCTGCTCCGGCGTGGGGCCCTCCCCGGCTGCGGGTGCAGATCTGCTCCCCCGGGGAGCTCCATGGCCGCAGGGGCACAGCCGGCCTCCCCGTGGGCTTCCCCAGGGGCTGCCGGGGACCCTCTGCTCCGGCGCCTGGAGCCCCTCCTGCCCCTCCTGCTGCTCTGGGCTGGGGGCTGCAGGGCTGTTCTCCCCCATGTTCTCCCTCCTCTCTCCGGCTGCAAATGCCCCATGCCAGTTTTTTCCTCTTTCTTAATTCAGGCAAATGCCCCGTGCCAGTTTTTTCCTCCTTCTTAACTCAGTTCCCCCAGAGGTGCTGCCACCGTCGCTGATGGGCTCGGCCTTGGCCAGCGGCGGGTCCGGCTTGTAGCCGGCTGGCGTTGGCTCTGCTGGACACAGGGGAAGCTTCTGGCAGCTTCTCACAGAAGCCACCCCTGCAGCCCTTGCAGTACTATAACCTTGCCCCACAAACCCACTACTATATTTTATTATGGAATATAAATACAATGGGACAAGCTGAGACTACATAATGATAGAACACAAAAATTGCTGCAGTATTTTCTCACCTTGGTGATCTGTTGTAGCAATTTGCCAGAAACCCAGATCTTTGCAAGGCAATGACTGCTATAGAACCTCCTTGTCCACTCCTTGTCCATCTTATTAATGGTTCCTTTCAGGATACCACCATTGTACGCTGAAGCGTGTTCAACAAGCAAGCACCTCCCGGTTCTTCAGCTAGGCAGATCTTCCATGTGGTAGACAGCTATGATGAGCTCCGCTAGGCACTGCTTGGCTTGCTTTCTCTGCCTCTCATATAGATTTTTTATAAAACAAATTCTCAAGCTAAAGTCTGGAAATAGGCATTAGCGTGCCAGGAGCATTTGCCTTTTCCATAATGTTAAATGGAGCGTGGTCTTTGCCAGGTGAACGGTTCAGGAACCGTTGAAGAGAACTCCAAAGCCGGTGCTACCTGTAAGCTTTATAAAGGCAGATGCAAAGACTCGCCTTAGCAATGCAGACGGCAGAATTGCTCTGCAGCCTACAGTTACCGGCGTTTTTATTTCTACTGTTAAAAAAAGCTGTAGGTAAAGAATTACAGGACGGATTGCAGATAGAGAAGAAAATGTGGATATCAATCTAGTGTTAGGGTTAGCATGCATTAGTTCATACACTCCTAACATTTAAGGAACTATTTGCCCTTAATTTTAGATGAAATTAACTAAAACCTTTTCCAAAGAATGAAGCTTGCTATTTCTTTTTATTTATTTTTCTTACATTAGTTATGGCATGGGAAAAGCCCAAAAGGTTTTCTTTGCAGTATTTCTAATTCAATTAAGAGCAAGAACCAATTAAAAACTCGCAAATGGTTTCCCGCGAACTTTTAGACTGAAGTGTTGGGTAAATTTAGATTCTCAATACAACCTATTTTGTTTTCAAAATGTTCTGGCCAAGTTTTTTAGAAATAGATGCCTATAGGTAGGGTATTGTGTCTATATTTAGGTAACACAGAAGAAAGGTCTACATTTCAGAAGTTCTGTGCATCCAAGTACCCATAATAAATCAACATAAACAGCTGCAGTTCAGCTCCCTTTAGATCAGATGATTCTTTTAAAGATCTAAAGGGTATGTAAATGACTTTTTTTGTCTTCCTTATGATCCTGTAGGCATAAGTTATGTATAGAATTGGTAGAAATGTATGCAATATGGATTTAAGACCATAAAGTTTGACTTGATTTGTAAAAATTTGGTTTCAAAATTTGTGCAAGCATGATTAGAGCTACTGTAGAAATTTATTGAACTTTTAAAGGAGAAACTCAGTCGTTTTTCAAGGAGATGCCAGTACTCAGTGCTGAGCAATTTCCACCTGCCATTCTACTCCCAGTTTCTGAGGGCAAACAGAATGGAACATCAGCGAGGAAGACATTCAGTCAGACTGAGCTGGTCCTTATACAATCACGGGACCAAAAATAACCACCCAGTGCGTGTGTGCATGCGTGTGTGTGTGCACGCACATACAGAAAGAGAGAAATGGAATAGTTAAGCAGGAAAGACCAGCCTGAAATGTGTTTGTGGAAGGTTCAATAAATGGGAATGTTTGGCCCAATATGAGAAGGGAGAGTGGGATTGTATGTTTACTTGTTGCAGAAGAACTGGAACTATTAGCCACAACAGAAATCTACATCTACACCTGACAGAACTACTTTTTGGTCAGCAACGGTTTGCAAGGAAAAAAAGAATGGAGGAAAATGTCAGATCAAAAGTTTTACAGTTATACCTATTACTGAGTTAATTTTTAAAATTATGAGTTAAAGGTAGTTTACTAGTAAACTAAAATATTTTTGCAAAACAGATATTGCAAAGAACAGAATTTGAACACATTGGAATTATGGGTTTGGTCATGTACTTAAAAGTATTGCAAAAAAACATAAATGGACAAAATTATGTAAGCTGTCAAAAAGATGTGTTAGAAATAAACTGAACAAGGTTTACAAAACTTTTTAAAATTGCTGAAAGCATAGATACCATTGTAAATAGTTAATTAAAGTGCATGCATTAATTAAAAGAGATGTGGAAGAAAGATCTCCTGATAAGGTTGCATGCTGTTTCTGTCTAAACAACTAGCTGATGAAATGCCTGTAAGAAAGAAAAAACCTTCCTTTTCAGTTTTCCCCTGTATTTTGCATCTTTGGCTGGTACCAGGATAAAATAAGTACTTTGGGTTTTAAGCTAATCTTAGTGGTTTAAAGACAAACTTTAAAATATACCATCCTGTCCCATTACCATAAGCTGAATGCTTTTCTTGTTTACATCATTTGTTGACCGCCAGTTACCTAAATATTCTGAATACTGAAAATTCTGGAAGCATGGAACTGTCAGATATTATTGTTTCACCATTATAAACATTATCTAAAACTTGGTGTATTTAATAATTATGGTGGTGTTCTGAATTTTTCAATGGATTCTCCTGGCAAAATTAACAGACACAGTAGTCAGGTAATGTAAATTTTGCTAAATACTGATATAAACCAGATATCAAGTCTTTTGAAGTTTTATTGTATGGAAAGGGTGGATTTGAAGAAACTAAGCTGTCATATGTCTTGAAACCACATAAAACGCGAAGAAAGAGGGACTCTGATCCAAAAGCTGATGAGGAGATTGTATGCACTAGTATCTTCCCATGAGTTAAACTCTTGCTGGATAGACTTGGTAGATAGTCTTGTCACCATCACTGTATATTCTCTGGTATGCTTTTATTCTGGAAAAACAAGACTTTGCTTGACGACAGTAGATTGGACAGTGAACAGCCTCGTGAGGAAAAACTTGCATGCGCTCAACAAACTCAGACCAATGCAGAAGCCACGTTATCTTAACGTGTCTAAGGCTCTAGAAGTGCCTTCCTGTAGGTGACAGAGGAAGCTTAGGAACTAATTAAAACTCAGGTTTGAAAAAAAGGGTAGGGGGAAAACACAGTTTAGGGAGACTATGTAAAGTGTTAAAAGAGGAATAAGACTACTTCCCCTTATCTTTCAAACAAATGGACATAGATGGTAAGGCTTTAATCATCTTGGACTTACCTCAAAAAACTTGAGTCCTCTAATCTATTGTGAGGAATATGTCTGAGTCCACTGGAAACTGAGCAAAACCTGCACTCATGTTGAGGGTGAGAATACACTAGATTTTCATTCTTTTTGTCCTTCAACTGTGACATTTATGCAAGCATCTCAGTCTCTGAAAGGATAAACCTTAGGCCACATGCTTTCAAGTGCTCCTAGCAGACAAATCATTTGATATTTTATAAAAGCCCAGAGTGGGTGAAAACTTTCTTGCAAATTTGCCGTCAATATATGCACACGTTAGTGAAATGCACATGAGCCAGACATGTCAGAAGGAAGATTCTTTGTAGCACACCTTGCAATACTGATCCACCAGTCCAGTGACCCATTGGTAACCATATCCTGAGAAAAACGCTTAGAGGTGCAATGGCAAAAATTATTTCTGGGCACCATGGAATTAAAAAGCTGAAGCCTATATGGTAAACTAAGAATTCCTCCAAGAAAGAATTCTACTTTGACTATTTAGGATGGTGAAACATTTAATGTTAAGATGAATTATGATTAAGTCACCTGATGATGTTGAGCACAGAGCATACAGTCCTAACTATTACTCTTTGGGAATTACCTTGCTCACAATAAAGCCTATGAAGACTGACAGGAAACTGGGCTGCCACACATAAAATATAGTCACAAAATAAATATGGAAAGTACCTGTATTATATACAGAAAAAATATTATTGTCTGATTAACTGCACTTCAGCCACAAAATTAGTTGTTTCTTATGCTGAAGGTAACTGTTTATAAGAGCAAGATGATGAATTGAACCTGCTCAACACCACAGCAGAAGTACTTGCCCATAATCTCTGTACCTTATTATTAAGTATCCCCTTGAGGGAGGCCTATGGCTCCATAACTAATGTTTTCTCTTCTAGTACAGACACCGACTAATTTGGTCCTACAGACATCTATCCTACCAAACCTCCACTAAAAGACTGGATGCCAGGCACCTCATAACTGGTCTATGAACACATGTAATACTTATGCTAAAGGCATCATCTTCTTCAGTATCTTCTCCTTCTTCTGGATCTGGGTCAGGCATCCTGTAGCAAAGGAACAGATACATGGACTTTCTTTCATGGAAAACCTCTCTTCCTAGAACATAAGTGTCTCTTGGGTGGCTCTGTGTATACCTAGGTTTTTATTCCTAGACCTGCTTCAGAGAACTTGCTAAATAACTATCTGTTCCTCACAGGAATCTCTTAGTTTACTGAATTGCGCAGACTGCTTTTTACTGTAAAGGCATTTTTACTGTAAAAACACTTCTGGAATTAGCCTAAGCCCACTGACGTGGGTTGATCCACCCTGTGTCACAGGCATGTAGAATCAGGCAGCAGAGTTCTGCAGTGCTTCAGGAAGGTTTGTTTTTGACAACCAATAGCTTTTCTTGCATTAGGCTAATCCACTGAATCTTCTCTCTCCTATATTATACTTAGATGGAGAAAGAAATGTTCCAGGTATGAGACACACTTCCCATTTAATATTTCCCCCTCAAAATGCAGCTTGGACTTAGTAATTAATCCGTGCTATCCTGCAGAGTCTACAGACTATCATGAACACTTAGATTAGACAATCCTCATTTCTCCCCGAACTCAGCTAAAGCAATCCAAGAAACTGTATTTACATAAACAATAAAAAGATTTTACTGTGCAAGTTCATAAATTCTGAGAGTTTCATGGAAGAAGACACTTGAGATGAGTTAAGAAGCTTTAACAACCTTACACAAAGGCAAGCACACTGGCTGAAAAAGCAGCCAGCATTCTGGAAATGACTAACGAAGCACTACAGCACAATTCTGGTAGTGGCTGCTTCAGTTTGTACTGCATAACTAAAATGCAACAGGGTATAATAAATGTAGGAGTGATTCTTTGTGAATATGTGGCATATCTAGCTTCTGGATCTATGATATTATTATTAATTCTGCTCACTGAGTCTTGATATTGGATGATTTTGTGTTTTCTTGCTTAATAAGGAATAGATAAAGATAGGTAAACACAGAATTTGCCTTCTTGCCTCAAACTGGCAAATGCTACAACAGGCCTTCCAAAGGCATATATTAACACTTCTACTGTAGCTACGTAAGGTTATATAACTCTTTCCAACTGGTTGGAAAATACTTTCTAAAAAAATACCAGCAGTATGGATGTTTGATGGTCACATCTGTCTTGCCTATGAGGCAAAGAATATGAAGGATTTTCATTGAAAGTTAGTAAACACCTTTGACTATGGCTTCAGTCTCTTCTGTCTCATTTTGAATTTGTTTATCAAAAATGTGTGGCCTGGTCTGAAAGAAATCCAGAAACTTTTGCCAGTTCCAGTAAGTGGAACGGACAGGTTTTCTAATGGTGGTAAGTCTTCCTCTGTACTAGGCTTAACCTCGCCATTCAGATGGGATAACTTAAAGCTAAATCGCACCTAATAGATTAGCAGATCATAACAGCAGATCAACTGCAGCTTGGTTGTGGGAAAGATCACACTAATTTTCCATCTGACACTCGTGGCACTGTTAGATTTAAGGACTTAACAAAATACATTTTCAAGTGGGAAAGAAGCAGCATAATTATCAACTTGGCATTAGCTTTATATGAGGCAAATCCAGCACATCCAGCAACAAGAAGGAAACTAAACTGGTTCTCAAAAAATCCAAGTCTCATTCTCACCTCTGCTCTGATTTGTCACATCAACTTTCATGTCAACATCTGCATCTGTAAAATGAAGTTCATTTACAAAAATACTCAAAGTTGAAATTTGAGAATGATAGTGCTATAGATTACTACTACATATATCCTACAAAAATATTTTCCCTATCTCACTGTTAGTAATTTACTCTACTCTGTAATTTACTCTATGTTGCTCTTTCCTTAAAGATTAAACATTTAAAAAATGGAAAGAAGCAGGAAGAGTTGTGCAAGCTCACTTGTGAACCAGGCAGAGATTTCTCTATCTTGCTTTCCATCTGTGGAACAAGTTCCTACAGGAATCAAAGGATATCATAAGCCTATATATTTTCTGTGAGGGATTATTCATGCATTTTATTAAACTTTCAGAAGTGTTTAAATACTTCAAAGATGAAGGCAACACAAGACAAGCTATCAGAGAAGCTGAACTTCTTAACTGTTACAGAGTTGCTTAAAGAAAAGTCTTTGTAAGCCTAACAAGGACAAACATTGGGGACCAGACCTAAAGCAGTTAGTAAGAAAAACTGCAATGACTACAGTGATTTTTAAAACCAAGTATAAAGGTAATGTTCTCTGCCCTACCTGCAAAAAAAATCTGTGTTTAGTAAAAGTAAAGAACTCCAACTCAGAGATGGTTTGAGAGAATTTATTATAGAAAGAGACCATAAATTATAATTTAATAGAAACCAGTATTTTTTCACCATGTTCAGTTTTAAATTGTTTGTAATTTTTCCTCATGTAAAAAATAAATCCATATAGCAAGAGAAAACTGAATCTTGACACAAAATGGAGTAGTTTTTATACAGCAACTTGCTCAAAAATAAAAGTTCATCATAGATTGACTACCACCTACTGTTTATTTAGAAAAAAATTTAGGGGAAGGTTAAGGTCGTTTAATGCATTTCAATTTTGTGTTAGAATAATCTTGATCAAGAATCTCATTTTAATAAAATCTGAAAAGTTAAAATAATTTTTTCAGTGTAAATATATTAATGCTCCAACATTTTCTTTTCTACAGATTTAGTTGTTACTTATGGCAACATAATTGGCTGGAAAGATGCCAGTTTGTCCGCCTATTCTTCCTTCCCACCAATCAAACTGGGAATCTGTTTTGGTTGTGACTGTGATTTTGTCTCCAGCTTTGAAAGTCAAGTCACCTGGCTGTTGTCCTTCGAATGAATAAAGTGCTGTCACTTCTACTGGATTACTCCAAGAGTTACCTGAAGTGGAAGAAATTAAAAAGGAAATTACTAAACTGCACATACAATAAGTCCTTAAATACAGTATTCTTTAATGACAGTAGAAAACAGTGACAAAGACACCAGAATAATTTATATGAGCATATAAACCACTGGAAAAAACCCTCCATTTCCACTACATTCTTAGGTAAATTAAATTTGGATTCTAGCCCATCAGCACAGCCTATTTAATAAAGTAGTACTCTATACAAAATAAAGATCAGCAATTTTTTCTATATGCCTCATATGGTCAAACAAAGACAATGGGAACAAAAGTGATGTGTTGAAGAAAGTGCGAGTGCTTCCTGAAAGATTGTTGAACAGAACCACTTTCGGGTTTTAGTTTTGGTATGTGTTCTCTGTGACAGTTTCTTCATAGAAACTGCAAAACTTAAAGCAGGGATTTGAATTTTTTATCAATGCTCAGGATATAGGATGGCAAAATACAAAATATCCACAGCACTTCCCTTCTCTTTCCATAGGGTTTCCAGTGTCTAGGATTTTGGTGTATCTAACTCGCATGTTAAACAAAGCACACAAAATGTGCTAGTGGGAAGAACTGATTATGGTTTGATGTACCGGAAGTGACTTGGCTAGCACAGTGTTGTTTTAGACCACATTTTTAGAAAATGGCTTTTCTTCTCTTTTCATCAGTCTCTTACATAACTTTTTTAGTCCTTAGCTGGGGTTGGAATCATGCCATGAGTCAAAAAGTCTTAGATACTATTATCCATCCTCCATTCCTGTTGATGCTTTTTTAGCCAATATCTCAATGTTTATTACTATTGAACTTTTAATCTAAGTGGATATCTTCAATTTGCTAATAATTATGCTTGCTCTCAATTCCTTTAACTGTCTGAACTGTACGAGGTGGTTGCATTTGTTTAATGTTGATTTAGAAAACAGTTAAATCTCTTGCATGAACGCATCTGAAAGTGAAAAATGGAAAGTGCAATGGAGGACTAGTTAAGAGTTAAAAATGAAGACATTTACACAGTCAGGTGGAGACATTTCAAGATGTATTGCTCATATGTACATGATGGCTGCACAAATGCTCAAGCATGCAAGATTAAAGGCTTTTAGCATTAGCTGCACTTGCTTGCTGCCAAAACTGTGTTGCAAAGTGGGAAACCCAAGCTCTTCTCAGTCTGCATGCTGCAAGTACAGTACTAGAAAGGATGGTGAGAGAAGCACTGACACAACTTTTTTTTGGCAGTCTGTTGTCAACAACTGATACCCACAGAACTTTTCTTTGAGTTCCTTTTATCACTTCAAAAGAAAGAAGAAAAATCCTTTTCTTCCACTCCTCCCAAAAAAAAACCCATAGCCAAAACAGGACAGAGAGAGAATAATGAACTACAAATGTATGCATAAACAGCATATATTTTTTCCCCAGCATCTGTCAATATGTATGGACAGTTCTTTCCCTTCATGATCTGCATTTGTAGCAATCATCGAAGTTTAATACAAAATTATTTGGCACTGTGCTGGGAGAGTGTTGGTTGCAGAGAAGTCAAATGCTGTTTTCCTTGATCACACACTCTCTCTCTCCTGATATCTATATTCATGATCTGAAGTCACACAGCACTATTTCTTTTGATGTAAAAAAAACAGATGAGAATACCCATGTTTATCAAGTCCTTATCTCCACCAGTTATTCCTACCAAAAAAGGCAGCAATATAGCTTTTCTAAATATCTTTTACTTTCAACCTTGAAACCCTGACAGACTGAGTATTCAGCAATTACATGATCTTCCTCCAAGAATTCAAGCATTTGATGCAGTGAGGATATGATGTGTTCCCATGCAAAGTGTGGTTGAAGCTAGATATTTTGATTGAGAAAATCATAGCAAAAACCACAAAAGTAGAAGAAGCTTCGACTTTTTACTCCTAGTTTTAATTGAAGAACAGTAAGAAAATACTGTGGCTCAGGACTCTTTAGGTGCTAAGGCATGAAAACAGTTATGACTCAGTTGCACATAAAAAGGAAGATGGGGTGTGTTTTACCTCGTGCCATATTCAGGCAACACGCATGGGTAAAAATGCATTTTATAAGTTAAAATGAAGGCTACAAATTCTTATACTTTGAGTTCTTAACCATGTGTGTTTCCATCACCTAGATGTTCAAATGGATAATCACTCAGGGAGAATGAGAGTTACTATATAACTGCTCAAACTATGTTTAATATACTTGGAAAAATTAGATAATTGACAGCACAAAAGAAGAGACTGAAAGTGCTAAAAGCCATGGTGAGACCTTCTTTTCATTACATTCAATAGAACTGTCACCACCACTTTAATATGCTGGACTTGTAGCAATGGCAGTAAGTTATAGTTACCTCCTCCATGGCTGAACTTGCATTAAGAGTAAGACTATAATTCCTCTTACATGAACTTACATGAGTATACTGAAATTGGCTCAGTAAAAGTAGGAAGAAAAATGAAGGGAAGCTGACACAAATTAAAGCATGAAAAGGTGGAACAAAAGAAGTGCATGTGAGATATTAAAGTGTAGCAGTGCCTTCGATGCACCACAATCATGCCTCCATGTATTGTTTGTTCTGTCACATGAACAAAATTGTTTTATGCATTTCCCTTCCCACTTTTTGCCCCTGTGCATGTGTATCTTTCCAAACATACAGAAATCCCAAAGCACTACAGTTGATTATGAATGAGTTCTGTGTCCTTGCCCCATTTGCTACCTGCTATCATTTAAAAGCATTTTTCAGTTTTATTCCGGTCAGCTATTCCGTAACAATTCCTACTTAATTTTCCCTAGCAACTCTTTATCATACTACAGTTTCATTTCATTTCTCACAAAGATTCTAATCTCTGTACTTTAAATCTGTATTTTCATAGAATAAACCAGATAAAATGCATATTTATTGCCTCCAGATCGTGGCATCCCATGCCTCATATTTATATGGATCATCCTAGCAAATAGGTTTCTTGAATGAAAGCACTGTTATGAAATCTACCATATATATTATAAGGGTGAGCTATTTCATGTTCTTGTTTCCCAATTTCAGTTTTACATAAAAGGGTTTGAGATAAAATTGTTACAGTCAACATGAAGATTGCTGAATGCATAGATTGAAACCACATTTGCAGCTCACACAAGATGGTGCTACAGTGCTTCATACAGCATATGACACTGAAATCATTGAGATTTATGAGTATGCACACTAGAATAAAAACAAATTACATTGTGGAAAATCCTTAATTAATGGTATCTGAATACATACAGCACGCTTCTACAAACACAGTGGTCAAAACAGAAATATAGAAATTTTGGCTGAAGATCAATTAGCGCAGCAGCTAGCATACATATTCAACACTCTAGCATACATGGGTATGGCATATGCTTGATAAAAAACTGCTCTGACCATATCCTTTCATGTTCATTCATCTTTACATACCATAATGATTTTAGATTTTTGCTAAGGACTACTGCTATGGATTGCGGCCTCCTGGGTGCACTGCAGTACCAGCCCCAGAGCGAAGGGAAAAGCGATACAACTATCTTTAATTACAGCACGTTTACCACAGAATGAAAGCATTCTCTAGGAAGTTGCTACAGAACAGATACACTGGCTACATTTCTATTAATCGGCTGAAGAGTGCCAGAGCCTTTCTTTGACTTTGAGGCCAACCGGCATAGACTGGCCACAACCACACTATTAAACACCATCCAGAAAGGAGACACACATCCCAACTACCTGCTGGTTTCTATACTGGAGTAACTCCTAAACTACATCTATGAATCATCTGGGAAAGTGCTAGGTGAGAATAACTTCAAGGAAGTTTCTAACACCACAACCACATGGGTAACTGAGTTACAGAGCTTGGCCCATGCCTTCACACCTTTTAATTTACTAGTAGATGTAGCCACTAGTTTCACATTCTATTGTGAACCTATAAAATATTAATAAACCCACAGGCTGATTCTAAGACTGGTTTTTAGAGAATAGGCGTTTCACATCATTTTGGGTTCAGCTTCTTATACTTTCAAAAACTAAATCTGAGAAGACAGAATAGTACAGTTCAGCTGTGGGTCCCAAATTTAATTTTACTGGCATAGTTGTCTATAGCCCCTAGCCACTGCATATCTGATATCAAAGAGCTTGCAGAAAAATTATATAAAAACTGTAAAGTGCTGCTTTTCGCCATTGACACAGTAATAAAACTGAAGTTTCATGTGCTTAAGGTTAGTGGTGAGATTGCTAAACATCCACTTCGCAAAATTTGCGAATTGTCAGCAATTAGAGAGCTAGCATGATTTTGTGGGTCATGTATGCACCTATATGATAGAAACTGTAACTGAACTAACACAAACATTACTGCTGGTTTGGGGTTCATCTAAATCATATTAAAGAGCTTGCAAAAAAGGAGCCCTGTGACTCAATTGCCACTGTCAAAGAACCATCTGATCAACGCTACCAATGACTTACTGGGTAATCCTGTTGTTGACTGTCCATACATTATGCGCTTTCTGCTAAACCTCTACTTTGGTAAATGGTCTATGGGTCTGGTTTCTTTTGAAGTTGAAAGTTGTTTCTATTGGGAGGCAACATACCATGTGAAAATGTGATTGTCTAGGTATTTTTTTCCTTGAAACTGAATAGTCTCTCTCTCTTACTCAAATTTGTTGTGCAACCTTTAGAATGCATGGTTATATTTTTTATTATTTAAAAATCAATCTGAATGAGCAACACAGTCACCATACTAACTTCTACTTTCCACGTATTTTGTAAATAAAGAGAGATGTGACTGGAACTACCACACAAGATGTTAAAGGCAGATGAGTGTCCAGCATCAGAGACAACAGAAGTTCTATAGCGCTGGCATAAAAGCTCCACCAAAAAGTGTCATGTTATAGAAGAGCTGTAATAGAATTCTCATTGGTTAAATGGAGACCTAGAAAACTAAGCAATCACATGAACCCTGTTTGTGCAGCAGAAGTAAGAGAAAACCAACAACAGACCAAATGATGGAAAACAACAATGGATCTAGGCAGATGCAAACATCTATGCTTTTAAAAACAAATATATCCAGTATCAAAAAAGGTTTACTATCACTAGTACAGTATTCAGAGGCATCAAAAGCTTCAGGTATTGCTCACAGGTTTAGAATAAGAGTTGTAACTAACAGCGAACAGACAGAAATCTTAGTTCTCTACCCATTATGGGACACTAGGCTTTTGTTTGGAAAGGATTACTACTGAGTTTATAATTTGAGTTCAGGGAAGAATCCAAAGTAGGCTGAAGAACTAAGTTAATTACTGGGTCCTGCAAATGTCTGAGTAAAAAATAATAGTTGGTGCCAGAAACAATGAAGAGTTTATAGAAGATGTTAATGTCCACCCTTAGCAAATGGTCTGGACACCATCTAAGGTGGCTACTAAGGTACGATTGTGAGTGCAAATACTGTGTGTATACATATATCGGCTATACTAAAAAGCCCGAAAGATGTTTGCCCAAAATTATCATATTAAAAAGGAAGACTATTATCAGGCCCCGACTGGACATCTTAAAGAGGAAGACAACCATTAGCTTGATTCAACAGCACTGCATGAGCCGGCTGTTGCTGCAAAGAAGGCAACCAGTATCCTGAGCTGCTCTAGGCAAAGTATTGCCAACAGGTCAAGGGAAGTGATCCCTGCCCTTTACTCAGCACTGGTGAGGCCACACTTGGAGTACTGGGTCCAGTTCTGAGCTCAGTGCAAATAAAGACATGGACATACTGGAGAGAGGCCAGCAAAGGGCCATGGGGGTGATGAAGGGGCTGAAGCATCTCTCCTACGAGGAAAGGCTGAGAGAGCTGGGACTGTTCAGCCTAGGGAAGAAAAGACTCATCAATGTCTGTAAATACCTGAAGGGAGAGTGGAAAGAGGATGCAGCCAGCCTCTTTTCAGCGGTGCCCAGTGACAGGACCAGAGGCAATGGGCACAAACTAGAACACAGGAGGTGCTGTCTGAACATCAGGAAACACTTTTTTACTGTAAGGGTGACTGCGCACTGGCACAGGTTGCCCAGAGAGGTGGTAAGAGTTTCCATCCTTGGAGTTATTCAAAAGGCATCGGGACATGGTCCTTGGTGGTCCTGCTTGAGCATGGTGGTTGGAGCAGATGATCTCTACAGGCCCTTTCTAACGTCAACCATTCTGTGATTCAGTGAAAAACTTCAAAGACAATCCTCATCAACAACGTTTAAAACTAGATGAGGACCAGGAACAGAAAGCCTGTTTTCAAGGGGAAACAAAAATGAGCTTCACAGAACAAAACTCAGATGAAAGAGGTTACTACTGCCAGACAAAGGAGTAAGACAGGAAAGTATTTTAGCTAAAAAACGGGAAAGCATAGACAAAACTGATTTAATCTTGATGAAAAGCAGAAAGAAGTTTCAAGTCATTAAAAAAGAAAGCTTCAGAAACTGCTTTTGGTAAAAAAAGCTGGCGAGTATCTCCGAACTATTTTAATACGAAGTCTACCACTTTCATGATAACGTATTTATATTATGTGAACACCTGCAATATATATAAAACTCTTGTTAACTTTAGTTGGGTTAAGGGGCTTAGAGGCTATTGAAATCTATGCTAAGTTTTATTCTTGACACAATTACTTATTCTCATTGCTGTTATGTTAATCTACCACCAGTACAGCCATTATTAACTCTACCTGTCCCACAGGCTCCATCAACATATTACTTCAAAAGGTATTCAACAGATGTTCCCTTCCTCTGCCAAATGGTAGCCCAAGCAATTGCACTTCCACTTACAGTATCCCATGGCACAATGCCATTTGATCACAGTGTAAACTGGTAGGATAAAGGTAGATACCCCTACTTCATCACAGAACAACTTCAGTAAGAGCTAGACACAGCACAGAACCATGAACTACAGTCTAAACAGATTAGTGCAAACTTGCCAACTTGCAACATCCACCCTCATGAGGATGAAGCATCTTGGACTGCCACCATCACCCAACCTGTGTTCACATTACGCTTCCCAGGCTAGCACAGCCAACCTTCACTGAATACTCACTACATCAGCTGGGTCAAGAAGTACACAGTTATGATAAAGTTTGTGAAATGAAACAGCGAACAGTTCTGCAATTCCAGTTAAAGTTTAAGGAAGATATTGACAGTGTTCTTCATGCATTTATGAATATGATGCAGTGCTACATATGCCTTTAGGTCAAGTGAAATATTGGATGTGTAGAGGCTCCTTCAAAAGAAAAAGCTTATAGTAACTTACATTTGGTTTGCATGGCAAGGTTTTGGTAGCAGGGCGGCTACAGGGACAGCTTCTCCGAGAAGCTGCCAGATGCTTCCCCTGTGTCCGACAGAGCCAATGCCAGCCGGCTCCAAATCAGACCCGCTGCTGGCCAAGGCCAAGCCCATCAGTGACGGTAGTAGTGCCTCTGGGACAACATAGTTAAGAAGAGGGAAGAAAAAATGGCAACAGCAACTGCAGCGGGAGAGAAGAGTGAGAATACGTGAGAGGAACAGCCCTGAAGACACCAGTGCAGCAGGAGGGGCAGGAGGGGCTCCAGGCACCAGAGCAGAGGTTCCCCGGCAGCCCCTGGGGAAGCCCATGGGGAGGCCGGCTGAGCCCCTGCAGCCATGGAGCTACACGGGGGAGCAGATCTCCACCCACCCCCGGGGAGGGCCCCACGCCGGAGCAGGGGGATGTCCCTAAAGGAGGCCGTGACCCCGTGGGAAACCTGGACTGGAGCAGGCTCCTGGCAGGACTTGTGACCCCTGAGATCATAACGGGGGGACCCAGGCTGGAGAGACGGCACCCCATGGGAGGGACCCAGGTTGGAGGAGTTCGTGAAGAACTGAAGCCTGCGGGAAGGAATCACGCTGGAGAAGTTCGTGGAGGACTGTCTCCTGTGGGAGGGACCCCATGCTGGAGCAGGGCAGAGGGTGAGGAGTCCTTCCCCTGAGGAGGAAGGAGCGGCAGAGACCAGGTGTGATGAACTGACGACAACCCCCATTCCACGTCCCCCTGCGTTGCTCAGGGGGAGGAGGGAGAGAAATCGGGAGTGAAGCTGAGCCCTGCAATAAGGGAGAAGTGGAGGGAAGTCAGGGCCAACCCACCATGTAACATTTGTGGAAAAAAAAAAAAAAAAATGCCTTAGTTCAAGTATGAGGATATTCTGGCTTGCAGATGGGATTTAGCCATTAACTCCAATTTGTCCAATGTGCAACAAACACGAAGGCAGATTTTTTCCCCCCAACTTTCTCTACTGCCCTATACCCAGCTGTACCACTAATCTCAAATTCTTCCTCATCCTTCTGCAGTAGTTGACAAATGGCAGAACTGGTGGAAGAAGTAGGGAAAAGACAGTCTGAACCTTATGGCAGGGACCAATACATCAAATTGTGTGCCAAAGCAAGTTTTTCCCTTTCGTTTTTCCTTACAGAAGAGTTTTCTCTTTTCTTACTTTTTATCTTCTTTTGTTGTCTTCCTTTCTAAAGAGCAAAGGATCTGCTAAGAACACAAACATGCACCACTGAGACAAAAGGGGTAAGAGGGGTGCAAGTCTCACAATGTATGAACAAATTAGTAATTCCTCCCTTCCTTTCCACAAGAGTAGAGGTTGTTTCCAGTTGCACTTCTTAAAGAAACACACAACTGGACAAGGAATATGTGAAGGTTACCTAATATGGCAATAAAATAGTTAATGAGAAAGAGAATCCTAATAGAATATACCCAGAGAAGCCTCAATGAAATCCTTGCGAGACCTCCCCATGAACAGGTAAGAACTTGACACTGTATCTTTTTGTGAAAGTGAGACGCGTTATTATACCCTATCTAGAACAGTTACTTGTCATACGAACATTAGTTTATATTAGTGTTTGCCTTATTGATTTATTTTTGCGAGACCTCCTATTTCTTATTCAGGAACTGACAGTTTTTCCACAGTATGTGAATGACCTTTTTGGTTCAATCAGCAATATCCTGCTGGCTGACCTGCACGATGTAACGCTGAACTAGCACAGCCGAGGTAGACGCAGGACCGCAGGTCCCTCCATGACAGAGAACACATCACTCTGTGGGGAACCATGACACTTAATTTTACTGCTCATGGAAAAACATATTAAAAGTGGTTGTTCTATCAAAGTAAAAACTAATTAATTCCCAAAGAAAGGAGTATTATCAGAGTCTTCCCTTAGCACCTAGTATTAAGCAGATGTTCAGTATCTCTCCAGGAACAGATATGCAGCATTTCCTCCCATCTCCTTCCTACCTCTCACCAGAGATAAGGGGAGTGGTGGGGACCGTGTGGAAGACAGGATGCTCTCAAAAATGCCATTTTCAGATGCAGAGAAGTTTCTTGACCCTGCTATCAAGATGGATCTGTGAAGCTTCACCCTAGCATTACTGCAAAACAATCTCCATTTCTTAGATCAATGTCAGCTTTCATCCCAAGTCAATCAAGCACAGGGCATTTTGCCGCAGTCTGGATAGAAATCCTGTATATCTCTCACCTCCTTGAGGTACATAAAAGTCCTGTTTGGCTTCCATTAGTATTAATGAAACAGAAGCTCCCATACTCCCAAAGGTTTTTCTAGATAAATAGATAGGAAAGCAATTTAAACTTGCCTTCGTCCTACTACCTTAACAATACAGAAAGAAAATACTATCTAATGCAGTATACAGTTTTGAAAAAAACTTTTTAAGCATGTATTTCATAAATATACTACAACATTAAGCTGCATGCTTTACAAGGGCCTCAGACAGAAGACTTTAACCTATACTATTTAATATTTGTATGCTCACATGAACAATTTCACATTTTAACTGCGGTGAATCAGAATTATCACCTTAATATGCTTTGCACTTAAAAAATAAATATAGATTGCACTAAGGTTTTCCTATAATTTAGCTCTAATTTCCTAATTTTTATTCTAAGCCATTAAAAAATGCTGAGAAAAAATCTTGTTCCCCATGCCAGTAGATCTGGTTCAGATTTAGCATAACAGCTCTGCCGATGCATCCACACATCAGAAGACCCCAATTTCATCCTAGCACATCTGACCTCAATCTCTCTATGCATTGTATTTTGAGTTAGCTGATTATATGCAGTAGTTATTTGTTTCAGTATGACCAGTGAAGTCCTGCATGCTACATATTTTCCCCTCAGCTTGCCACAACATAAGCCATAAGCAACTTGATTATCTGACTTATTACATTCACGACAGTAATAGTACGATCCAGTAAAAGTGAATCTGGGATAAAAATAGTCTCAAAAATAATTTCCTGGGATTTCCTGGGTTTGGTTAGTATTAAGAAAGCGCTCATAATAGCACGAAAATTAATACTGTGGGGGACCACCAGATGGATGTTTCATTTTTCCAGTAACTAAATATAAACATGTCACAAGCCTTGCCACGAAAAACACAAAAACAGACCAAGCTGAGCTAAAACTCTTAAAAACAAACAAACAAATAAAAAGGTACTTTAGTTACTTCCCAGGTGGTTAACTTCTTCATGTTTACTAAATTAGTAGACAAAGTCATGAAGGATCATGACAGATACATTGTGTATCTCATTTCATAAAAATGTTCTAAAACAAATACCTATTAGTCACACTGAGCTGCCTTACTGATTTTACAGTTTATAATCTGATAGAGGTCCTCCTCAAATTATAGTATAGAAGGAACAGATTAGTGCACAGCCTGATGAGGGTTCTTGCTTACAATGTGAAATAGTTCTACTTGATCCTACAGCAAATCTCTGTCTTTCTTGGAAAAGGAGTAATTCGTGAACTGAAAAATGAAAAGTGGCTTTTTTCCAGTTTCAAATACACAGCAGACATCCACAGCACCTAAAGGAATATGCACGTATTTGATTTTATCAGAGTTTGTTATTTTAATTATTTTATCCAGTTTTCAGTTAATTACTGAAATCAGTACCTTTTATTCACCATAAAAAAATGTCTGCTCCAATTCCCCATGAAGACACACAATGGAAGAACAATTTCATTAACCAGTTAACTTCTTTATCTACAAGGAGTGAGTAACAGCACAGAAATACCACAAGAAAATATGGGAAGTTGAATTGAAAGAATGGTTTCCTTTATCAGCACTATCAGGTGGAGAAGATTATTCTGTTTATCTCCAAGTTCTCATACCCCCATTAATGAACAGCCTTTTTAAAGTGTACAGTCTAAGGCCTATGAAAATGACTCAGGGCCAACATTTCTGAAGTATCAGCCAGCCTCAGTGACAGAAATAAATCATGTTTCCATGGATGATTTAATTTCCAGTTCAAAAGCAAAATGCATTTTTCCCCTCACTGTGAACCATGAAGTCCTTCTCCACCCTTAAAAACACCAGGTTTTAGATTCCTTCTCCCTTCTGTCTATGCAGATAGCATGGTATAAAAAACATTTTATAATCTTACTTAACTAAAAGTTAAAAGCTTTTGATTAATTTTTACTACAATTCAAGTTGCAAATGAGTTTGCAGAATGATGACATCATTTAAAATCATCTCAATCCAGAACAGACAGAAAGAAGTGAAAATTGCAATATTGACAATATTCTAGAAAGACTGACTTCAAGCATATGCTTTCTGACAACACAGGAAAAACAAAAATTCAGATATTACTCTAGGAAAAGATTAGCCCGAGACTACAGAGACACTTGAATTTTATTTGTCCAAAACTGATAAAATACTCTTACTTTACTGTTACAACTAAAATGTCCAAGTCACAAGTTGCACATCAAGGGGAGATTTGGGAACACTTCTCTTATAGTGCAGTTGTCAGAATTTTTTTGTCAGTGGTTATTTTTAAATTTGGAACTGCACAGCTGATATAAATAGCTGTATGTTAGATTTCCAGTTAAATTTGAGTTGTTCCAAAATAATACCAGTTTTGTTAAAACTAAGTCAAGAGAAGCATATCAGAAAAATGAAGTGATTGCTTCAATACACATTTAGCAACGCAAGGCTATTTTAAAGTTGCAAGCACATAGAGTGATGCTCTCTTTCAGCAGCTCTAACTAAAAATTGTTTCAGTACACTGTGTTTAAATAAGCTGAGCAGTACCTGTAATTAGAGGTACTAATTAATGCAAAGACAGCTAGAGTAGTGTCCATGTTCCAGGTTTTATTTTATCTCCTCCCTGAATTTGATCAATATTATCCTACAGGGTAGTAGCTCTAAAAATAACAAGATTGTAAGTCAGATGGAAACTGAACTGTAGAACAGGCATGCAAATAAAATAAGTGAAACAGGAGGTGAAATCACAAATAAAAATTATGCTATTGCTCTCAGAGCTGCAAACCAGTTTGGTTTTTTAAAGCTTTTTACCTCAGAAGCAGTCTACGAATTCTTCATCCATATAATTGCACTTAGTTAACACTTATGTTTTTAACTGGCCACAAAAACCCCATAATGTACTAAGAAAGAGAAAATCACATTCAGACCCTCAAGTTTCCTTGACAAAATACACTTCAGGAGGCTTGAAAATCTGTGTGGGAATTCTCATAGCAAACAGATTTTCATAGATCTACTGAACCATCTGGCATTCATAGAATACTGAAAGAAACATTGAGATGGTCTCTGAAATTATACAGAATCAGGCCAGACCTGATTCCCAGAGAACTGCAACCATGAAAAGCAGCACCTCTGAGAGGGATTTAGTTAACATAAACCGAGTTTACCATACCTCATGGTATCACCTGATGAGAAAGAGTTTATGTTGTCTCAACTGTTTTAAAATAGAATAGCAATATGTAAGAAGGATGAAATAAATAAATGAAAAAATAATAAAAAAGGTAAGGACTGGAGTTTAGTCTAAATTCATTATGGCTTTTAGGAGCCCAAATCTCATTGATCTCAGTGAGCTCACATCTCAGAGTTTGCTATTTGTAGCACTATTTAAAATCTGACAGGAAAGAGAAAATGACTTACGCCAAAGAGCACATCAATCTGTTTAGCAATCAAAAGAAAGATCAAGGAAGATCAAAAGGTGATTTGATTACAGCAGAAGTGTCTCAAAGGGAACAAGAGGGGAACAAACAAACCCTCTGTGTAGGAAAGATCTCTTTAATATAGTGAAGAAAGCCACAACAAACATCATTGTCTAAAAGCTGCAGACAAACTCATATAGGAAGGCATGAATTTTTAATAAGGTTGACAAATCACTCAAAACATCATTGAAGGAAGGAGGGCTTTTTCAGCTTCTTAAATATGGTGACAAATTTCTCATCTGCCTCTGTATCTTCATCATTAGGCTTGATATATCACTTCTTTCAGTATGTAAAAATACAAATTTATGCCTAATGAGGCAGTAACAATCTGTTAATATTTTTATATTATTTTCAAAGTGAAAAGTTTCTGCTGAAAAAATCTAGTTTCAATTCGTATTTTAATTTTTTCAAAGTTTTACTGTAATCAAGTTTGGGTGTGATGATTTTATGTACGATAGTCTTAAGGGTTCAATGTCTGCAGACAGATAATTTATTCAGTTCAAAAATCAAAAGAAGAGGGCACACATTTTCCCCAAGATAAAATTAAATTTAAAAATGCTTAGTTCAAATACTTGTGGAAAGTAAGAAAGCCACTCTTTTTGAGAGGAATCTAAAAAAACCCACGAACATTTAGGCTTCACATGCACAAGTTGTTATGAGTTTCTTAAACAAATCATATGACTGCTTAAAAGACGCAGACATCATCATTACTTTCTCCTAATTATGACAAAATATTTACACTGTTATAAAGAGAAGTACTTTTGTGTTTATGATGAGCATTTTGTCTTACAGTACTGTAGCCATAGACCCACCCTCTTGTTCATAAACATTCCTGGAAGCGAACATATTAGTGAGCAGAGCCAAAATGAAACACTAAGCAAGTATACATTTTCAAAGCCAGAGAACTCAAGCCCATGATGATTTTTGACAACTGTGAATGAACAGTGAAAGAACAGTGTTTGGATGGAAAAAGGTTTTTGCATTTTCATTCCTATTCGTGCCAGTTTGTTTCCTGATTGTTTCAGCATCTCGGCAATTTTAACTGATTCTTTTCCAAACATGTGAGTCAGTCCTTTTCTGATTAGCTGAGCTGAAGAAAAAGAGGAAAAAAATAAATCTGACTACTGATTCTGAACTAATTGCCTGTTAATGACTCAGGTCTCATCAACATTCACTTTATCCCAGATCCTGCTTTTACTAGTGGATAGCTACTGCTGCTGCTACCAGTTCTGTTGGGAAACCACATCATTGCAACTTTTTCAGAATTGTATAGTATTCAGCAACCTGTTGGAAGGACAGACAGGTAAATCAAGTAACCATTTATCTACAGTTTTGTTTACTTGCTGCTCCATGGCAGAACCCCGAGTAGAAATAACTGGAAAACACAACATCAATTAAAAACTAATACTAGGATTAGATATTCTAATGTGACAAACTATCAACCTAATTATCAAAAAAAAAAAAATGCCCTAATGAAATAAAGTTCTCCTGAGCCTACGATGCCCAAAGTAGAACATAAATGACCTGTTGTTCTTTAGATTACAGATGTCACACAGAACTCTGAAGAAACCTTCTATCCAGACAAGGTAAAGCTAGATCATAGCAATCAAGATTGGAAGAACAAGTCCACCCTTTTATTAGATTGTACAACTAGTAGAAAAATGAAGCTGCAAATCTCTAATTCTAGTAAGGCATGAACTTTTATACTAATAAGCATAATAATTTCTTTATCTGAGCAGTCTCCAGAAAAATCTCTACTACTGTGGATACTTCACACTTCACTGACTCACAATAAATATATCAACCATGAGGGCTCTTTTTCCAGAATTGTAAAAGGTCTCTGCAAATTATTTTTTAAAAAAAACATTTGTGGTATTTCCAAGTTTCTGGAAACACCTTAAAATATTACCAAATCTCATTTTAAAACTAAATGCATTACCTTAAGTATTATCCAGTTACATGAAAACAATCTATGTCAATCTGAGTTCAAGTATCACATTATCAATTTAGAAAAAACATGTTTTTCATTTAACATTCTTCATGCACTTGAAACAGGTTATATTACATTGCCTATCTAGATAATTCAGGTCCACATAAAATAATTAAAAATGTTTCATCCACAGGTCTAGCTCTTCTTCCATCTAATGAGAAGAATTAGTGTTTTAACCTTTGGACTACTTTTGTTACTGTTGCAAAACCAAAACCTCATAACACAATGCCAATCTCCTCCCTCCCTGCCCAAAAGCAAGTCCTTACTACTGGCAACCCAGACAAGCTTGTTGCTCAATATCAAAAACTATGCCTGCACCAGCCATTATACCTAAAAATGTAGCTTTCTAAAGATTAGTTTCATGCACTCTTCTATTAGTTAACTAATAACTTTTTTTAAAATTAGAAAAACACAAAAAATGTTGAACTTTTTTTCAGATCACTGTAGATGATCTGTTGCAGCAACTAATCCTGCAATGAAGATTGGCTAGTACAAGCTATAGCTGCTAGGCAGCTCTGTTGAAATCATCTGGACTATGAACAGGCAGAAAGATATTATTGACAGGAAGTATGGCCTTAAGGCTCCTTCTGTTCCATCACCGAGCATTAATACAGACTTTGTCACTAACATGAAATGGACTGCAACTCTTTTCCAGGCTCCCTTATATGCATGTATGTATTGAGACACTCAGGGGAACGGATTCTTGATTTTTCCCTGTGATAAGAACAATTCTTTAGCCTTCAGAAACATATAGTACTTCTGTGGACTCAGACAGCATTCGAACTGTTGCCTATGGAAATACAACCTGCAATAGAAGGCAAAATATACCATGCCAAGCTTCCAAGGTAAACAAAAATTTATCATGAGGTATTTCTTGCAGAAGTGTCATTTACACAAGATCCTACTGCCTCTTGCACTCTTCAAAGATAAGCTTGTGTATTTCTAGAAACTGTTAGAAATCCTCAGTAGTAGACTGACTGAGTCTACATTTTGATTTCAAAGAATCTTGAAAGCCATCAACAGACGGCTCTGGAAGTTTTCTACATTGTCACTTGCACCTGAATGGAAGAACCGCCCTCTAAAATAGCAAATGTGTGTGCAAGTTTTTCCTACTGCTTTAGAAACCTCTTCTCAGCTGGTCAGGTTTTTTTTTTTTAAGCCTGGAAAAAATTAGTTTTAATGGACAGAAGACCAACTTTTTCTTTCATTTTGGATGACAGCTGCTGAGTACAGATCACTAGAGTAATCATGCTTTTCCTGGTACAAGTCCTACAGCACAATAGCAAATTTTCATTCTCAGGAAGTCTCTGATCTGCAGAAGTCACATCAACAGCTCAGCTTAAGATCCTCCTATGTTGGTCCCCTCAATACACACACAGCAAAACAGCATGTATGGAGAGAAGACATGAGGGAGAATATAAAGACAATGACACATAAAATTTATTTTAATTTTTAGTGAAAATCTCTAATTACATGACACAAGAAATTAAAAACACAATCATGATTTTGGCCTTCAGACAGAGTTTAAATACTATGTTAAATCAGAGTGTAATATACTTCAGTGCCTGAAGTAGACTTTTCACTGTGATCTATTATCAACCTTGAACTGAGCTCCATTTTCAAAAGTAAAAAAGGATCTTTTGTTTCATTTTATTTTCAAGTGGTGCACACAGTATGTGAAAATTACAGAATAATTTAGATTAGAAGACCTTTAAGATCATCAAGTCCAACTGTTAACCTAGCACTGCCAAGTCCACCACTAAACCACCTTCCTAAGCACCATGTCTACACATCTTTTAAATACCTCCATGGACAGTGACTCAACCGCTTCCCAGGGCAGCCTGTTCCAATGCTTGACAACCCTTTTGGTGAAGATGTTTTTCCTAATATCCAATCTAAAACTCCCCTGACACAATTTGAGGCTGTTTCCGCTCATCCTATCACTTGTTACTTGGGAGGAGAGACCAACACCCACCTTGCCACAAGCTCTGTTCAGGTAGTTGTAGAGAGCGATAAGATCTCCCCTCAGCCTCCTCTTCTCCAGACTAAACAACCCCAGTTCCCTCAGCCGCTCCTCATAAGACTTTTCCTCTAGACCTTTCACCAGCTTTGCTGCCCTTCTTTAGATACGCTCCAGAACATCTCTCTCTTTCTTGAAATGAGGGACCCAAACCTGAACACAGTATTCGAGGTGCTGCCTTACCAATGTGAGTACAGGAGATGATCACTTCCCTAGTGCTGCTGGCCACTCTATTGCTAATACAAGCCAGGATGCTGTTGGCCTTCTTGGCCACCTGGGTACACTGCTGGCTCATGTTCAGCTGGCTGTCAACCAGCACCCCCAGGTCCTTTTCCACCAGGCAGTTTTCCTGTAGCACTGCATGGGGTTGTTGTGACCCAAGTGCAGGACCCAGCACTTAGCCTTCTTGAACCTCATACAGTTGGCCTCGGCCCATTGATCCAGCCTGTCCAGATTCCTCTGTAGAGCCTTCCTACCTTCAAGCAGGTCAACACTCCTGCCCAAACACATGTACATATTCACATATGGCCTGTCAGCCTGACCTTGGTACTGGGAAAGATTATGGAGAGGTTCATCTTGAAGGGTGATCACAGGGCATGTGCAGGACAACCAAGGGATCAGGCCCAGCCAGCATGGGTTCATGAAAGGCAGGTCCTGCTTGACCAACCTGATCTCCTTCTATGACCACGTGACTCACCAAGTGGATGAGGGGAAGGCTGTGGACTTTGTCTACCTGGACTTTAGTAAAACCTTTGACACCGTCTCCCACAGCATTCTCCTGGAGAAACTGGCGGCTCGTGGCTTAGACAGGTTTACTCTTTGCTGGGTAAAGAACTGACTGGACAGCCAAGCTCAGAGAGTTGTGGTGAACGAAGTTAAATCCAGTTGGCGGCCAGTCACAAGCAGTGTTCCCCAGGGCTCGGTTCTGGGGCTGGTCTTGTTCAATATCTTTATAGATGATCTGGATGAAGGGATCGAGTGCTCCCTCAGTAAGTTTGCAGACGACACCAAGCTGGGTGGGAGTGTTGATCTGCTGGAGAGTAGGAGGGCTCTGCAGAGGTATCTGGATGGGCTGGATCGATGAGCCAAGGCCAACTGTATGAGGTTTAATAAGGCCAAGTGCCAGGTCCTGCACTTCGGCCACAACAACCCCATGCAACGCTACAGGCTTAGGGAGGAGTGGCTGGAGAGCTGCCCGGCGGAAAGGGACCTGGGGGTGCTGGCTGACAGCCGGCTGAACATGAGCCGGCAGTGTGCCCAGGTGGCCAAGAAGGCCAACAGCGTCCTGGCCTGTATCAGCAATAGTGTGGCCAGCAGGAGTAGGGAAGTGATTGTGCCCCTGTACTTGGCACTGGTGAGGCTGCACCTTGAATACTGTGTTCAGTGTTGGGCCCCTCGCTACAAGAGGGGCTGGAACATATCCAAAGAAGGGCAATGAAGCTGGTGTGGCATCTGGAGAACAAGTCTTATGAGGAGCAGCTGAGGGAACTGGGGTTGTTCAGCCTGGAGAAGAGGAGGCTGAGGGGAGACCTCATTTCTCTCTGAAAAGGGGTTGTGGCAAGGTGGGTGTTGGTCTCTCCTCCCAAGTAACTAGCGATAGAACAAGAGGAAATGGCCTCAAGTTGCGCCAGGGGAGCTTTAGACTAGATATTAGGAAAAATTTCTCTACTGAGAGGGTGGTCAAACATTGCAACAGGCTGCCCAGGGCAGTGGTGGAGTCACCATCACTGGAAGTGTTCAAAAAGCGTATAGATGTGGCACTTGAGGATATGGTTTAGTGGGCATGGTGGTCTTGGGTTGATGATCTTAAAGGTCTTTTCCAATCTTAATGATCTGTGATATAAATACATACATACATATGTGCAATACAGAATGACTTTGTCTTGGTTTTGATCCTAGAGACCACTAAAACATTTATCAAATGGACAACGTATTTCATGGGAGTAATAATTTATGTCATTGACTTTAACAGCTAACAGTCTTTCACCTGTGAAAGATGAGACTCCTGGTGGGAGAGAACACTATGGCAGCCAAATGAACATAACCACTTCGATAATAAAATTTTTCCTAACAGATCACAAGCTTCCAGATGATGGGACCCACAGTTAAGAGTCACACTGCAAATACTGCAGAGTAAGATTCACCCATTAGAGGTGAAACTGCTTTAAGCTTAAGAGAATCAGAATAGAACAACAAACAAGTAGTATCTTTTTTAATATAACGCAGAGTTATTTCAACTCAATATAAAACCCTCAAGGAGTATAACTGCAATGGAAATCTGTGTTTATGCCAGCATAATCAGATATGACCTGTGGAAGCACTTTTTAATTAAAGCAGGAGTTATAGTACCTTGCATAAGGACTTGGAGACAAGCTTGTTATATAAACTTTCTTTTTCACTTCAATTAGGTGGTAACGTAAAACAGTTTTACTACTTTCAGTACATTTTTCAAGCTCACCGAATAAAACAAATGAACTTTTGCTGTTCAGAAAAAGAACATAGTTGGTGTAATGTAAAGGCAGGGAATAAGATTCATGTTTATGAAATATTTTCAGGAGAGCATACAAGACCTGAATCTCAATTTAACACATGGTCAGTAAAGAAAAATACGTATGGCCAGATATTGTTAGATATCTTCCAAAGTACTTTTATAGGACTTCTCGGATTCCACACTGCATTAATAAGATATGTGTAAGCTTAGTACTTACCCACAGAGGCATAATCATTTGGAAGTTCAGGATAAAGTTTGTTTGTATTCTTTTTAGCTGAAAGAGAAAATTAAGTAGCAAGTTATATGATATACTAACATATGTTGTTATATTTCATATACTGCTTTTCTAATACATATTCAATAGTTATAAAATTATTGCAGTTACCTAAGGAGCATTACAGAAGAAAGAAATAAGGACTTTGCCTTATATCCTTGTCCAGAGAAATAAATTGTTAACAACAGGAGCTGCACAGTAAAGCCTCACTTTCAATAAGGGCACTTTGGTAGACAAACTGTTATGGAGCCAAAACTCTGCCGTCTCTGCTCTGCTGTAAGACCTCTACCTCTTAAAAGATAATATCCTGAAAGAGAAATTTTAGGTTTCTAGAAACCAAAAGTTTCTAGAAGTAGGATTAGCAGTTTCTAGTAGGTCTGTTCTTTGTACAAAGAAGTTTCATTGTACTGTGGCCCTTCTATGTATCCAATAAACATGAATGCTTCCTTTGAATTATTACATCCTTCTGTAACTATAAAAAGACTACTTCTACAGCAAATCTGTCAGAGACAAGATTTGTTAATATGAAACAAATGAACAAAACCTTTACCCTTTATCACTCAGGGCACTATCCCAAAATGCTTTCAGTGTTCGCCCAAGGATGAGTACTAACAAAATATTTTTATAGAGACAGGTACTACTATAGTAATTGCATAACATTCATTAGTTTTAATGCTTTAATTTTATATAGAGAATAAATTAATCATTACCAAAATGTTTCCTAACCTGGTGGTGTTGGCCTAACAGTGGGTTTAGGTGGCTCTGGTCTCGACGATGGTCTTGCAGGTGTGTCATTTATCTAAAATGCACAAATTTAAAAAAAGAAAAATTGCATCACACCTAGAAGTGGATTGTAACTTCAGAGTCTAGAGGTATGTCAACTTACACTGTAAAAATATTACTCTTTCTCCACTGAAATTGTATGAAAACAAGAAGCACGCTAAAGAACTAGTGACATACAGGTGACTGTAAAGTAATTCAACATGGATTTAAAAAAGATGAAAGTAAATGATTGCCTACCACTAGCATCAACACCTACAAGAAAACATCTTCTACAGTTCTCAGTATTGTATTGTAAATGTGATTGTTTGAATGGCAGACAGAAAAAGTAGAAAAATGAAGCGTATCTACATCAAACCTGGTATGCTCATTATTTACAGATTAACTTGATTAGGAATAGTTGCACAAACTTTTCTAATCATCATGTCAGATTTGATTATGCACTATTATAAGAACATGGATTTATTTTGTTATTCTGGAGGACGCAAAGCAAAACCAGCAACATTCTTGTCCAGAAGAGCCTATCGAGGCAATACGTGAACAAATGTGTTACATGCAGTATCTGCAATGTGTTACCCTTTTAAGCATCCAACAGAGAACTTAAGAATGGCACACGAACATCAACATTACCACTGACTAGAAACAGTTCAGGAACAGAAAAAGCCTATGTGAAAGTGGTGCACAAACCCTTCTTTGTTCCCTTACAGCTTTTCCTGGGTTATTCTTTTGCTCTTCGTTTTCATATACTTCAGTGAAGGATGCTAGAGTTTCATAAAGATCTTCTGCTTGAGCAGGAAAAGGCACATCACCAAGCAAGATGGCACTAGCCCGAATATCCTGCCCATAAAACCTGATGCAAAAGGAAAGATGCCGGGTATTTGATCACCATTACGTTTCAATGTCTAGAAGAATCCATCTTGCGCAAATGTTCCTCCCGCCTCCCCGGCCCCGCATTTCTCCTACTAATCATGGATTGAGAAATGACAGAACTAGTTCAACGCTGGAAATTTTGAATAAGTAACTGCAGCAAACTTGAATGCCTACCTACTACCTTATTTTAAAACGTTTTTCATCAGCAATATTTTGTTCCTGGTCAGGCAGTAGGCATCAGCTAGACTATGTGAAAGCCAACCACACAGCAAACTGAAAAAACACACACCACTTTTTCAAAACATTGTAATAGAATCCTTAATGATGTAGGGAAATTCCTTAATGGAAGCACTGGAGCCTCAACTTTCTGAATGGACATAGCTGAAAGTTACCGACATGCTGTCATTAAAAATCGGTATTAGTCTTTGCTGATATTAGCAGAATCAAAATTTCCATAATCACAGAACATACAAGTGCAAGACACTCAGAGGTCCTTGGATTTTAAGATTGATAGGCTGCACAAAAGAAGCAACATTTCATAAGCTAGGTATTTTCTCAAATTCAGTGATGCTTTAAACCAGATCTTTTTGGTTTCAAGTCACCTAAAAGAATATTTCTCATTATGCAGTAAATGCCTCAATAGCTATCTTCTATGATATTGTACTGAGTTTACATGGCAAGGTTTTGATAGGGGGTGATGCTGCAGGGGTGGCTTCTGTGAGAAGATGTCAGAAGCTGCCCAATATCAGACAAAGACAGTTCCAGCTTGCTCCAAAATGGACCTGCTGCTGGCCAAAGTTAAGCCTCTATTTAAGAAAGTGTTAAAAAAGCTGCACTACAGCAATTGGGAGAGAGAAGTGAGAATATCTGAGAGCAACAACTGCAGACACCAAGGTCAGTGAAGAAGGAGGGGGAGGAGGTGCTCCAGGTGCTGAAGCAGAGATTCCCTTGCTGCCCGTGGTGAAGATATGGGCGAGGCAGACTGTCCCTCTGTAGCCCATGGAGGTCTACAGTGGACCAGATCACAGAATCATAGAATCATTTAGGTTGGAAAAGACCTTTAAGATCATCAAGTCCAACCGTTAACCTAGCACTGCCAAGTCCACCGCTAAACCATGTCCCTAAGCGCTAAACCATGTCCCTAAGAGAGGGACCCCAAGCTGGAGAAGGGGAAGAGTGTGGAGAGGAAGGAGTGTCAGAGACAAAGCTTCATTAACTGATCACAATCCCCATTACTCATCCTCCTGTGTCACTCAGGTGGAGGACGTAGAGAAATTGGGAGTGAAGTTGAGCACGGAATTATGGGAAGGGTGGGGGAAAGGTGTTTTTTAGATTTGTTCTTATTTCTCATTATCCTACTATCTTATTAACTGGCAATAAATTAAACTAATTTCCCCAAACCGAGTTTCTTTTGCCCCTGACAGTAATTGGTAAGTGATCACCCTGTCCTTATCTCAACCCACAAGCTTTTCATAGTACTTTTTCTCTCCCCTGTCCTGTTGAAGAGTGGGAGTGATAGAGCAGCTTGATGGGCATCTGGTAGCTAGCCAAGGTCAACTCAACCACAAATATCATCTACAAACGTTCAGCATCTTCTCAATACCCATTGCATGATGTCTACACTGAAGAAATCATTGCCCCTCAAGAAACTCTAAACTCAGCACAGTATGTTCTCACAACAAACTCTTTTTCCAAATTGAACGTGTCCTAGTTCATTTCGTCACTATGCCTTCACTGAATCAGCTAGATTTGAAGAGAACTTACTTGCGATTTGTTTCTTTCCTTTCAATTAAACAGGTTCCTTCCAGAGACACACCTGCAAACAGTCCTCGAGATTTGCAGTATGTATAGACAGCAGCAGAGCTTCTCAGGGCAACATCCCCTTCTAAGTTTCTAGGAGGAAAAAAGTTTTGGTTGATATTCTTCAATATGGCTTTGCAAGTGAACAGCAATTGTCTTTTTATTTTAACCCTATGAAAAGCCAGCAAAAGTTTCACTTCTCTCTGTTCCTACAAACTCTATTTAAAATATTTAGCTGCGTCAGATTTGAAAGCCATTTTCAGTTCTTATTTCAGACAGGACCCAGTACAAAGCAATTAATTTGATGATAAGGTTTCCTCTGAAGCATAGAACAATGTTCCCTCATCTGAATACTCCATGTTAGACCTTCTCTTGCATTCAGCAGTCAGAAAATTAACAACCCATGTTTTAATCATGTTTTAAAACAATCTGATTATGTTTGTGGTAACTTGGAACTCTATCCAATATGTCCAAATTGTCCTTGACTTTATGGGGCGCAAAACAGCACAAAATATTTCAAGCAAGGACTTACCAGACCTCAATAGAACTGGAAGATTACAATGTTTGTCTTACACAGGATCACAGACTATTTTAGGTTTGAAGATACCTCAGGTCAGCCAGTCCAACCTACTGCTCAAAGTGGGTACAACACTGAATTCAGATCAGGTTGCTCTGGGCTTTGTCTAGCCAGTTTTTGGAGACTTCTATGGAGACAGATGCCACAGACATTCTGAATAACCTGTGTCAGTGCTCAATTATACTCATGTTGAAATTTTTTCTTTTCTCATATTCAGTCAGAATCTTCTTTGTTTCAGTTTATGACTACTGTCTCTCACTATCTTGCCATGCACCTCAGTAAAGAGTTGGGGTCTGTCTTCTTGGTAATCCCCTGTTGGGAATGCAGCTTCTTAGAAGACCTTAAAGTCTTCTCTCCTCCAGGTTAAATATGCTGAGCTCCCCCAGCCTCATAGTTCATGTGCTCCATGTCCCTGGCCATCTTGGTAGTCCTTCACTGGATGCACTCAAGTTCATGAATATCTTTCTTGTACAGCAGGGCAAAACTGGACATAATATTCTAGGCACAGTCTATGAAGTGTCAAGGGGGACAATCACTTCCCTCACCTACTAGTTACAGCTCTGTTGATGCAGCCTCCTACACTGTTTGCTGCCTTTGCTGTCAGGATGCACTGCTGACTCAGCCTATGGTCTACCAGGATCCTAGTACGTTCTCAATAGGGCAGCTGCCCAGCCTGGCAGGCCCTGCCTACATAACTGCAGAGGGTTCATCCAACCAAGGGTGCAGGACTTAGCATTTGTCCTTGTTTAATTTCATGAGGTTTCCTCTTGAATCTTTCTTCTACACTCTCTAGGTCCACCACTCTGAATGGCAGCCCTGCTCTGAAGTGTATTGGCTGCACTCCCTGAGTTGGTGTCATTCACAAATTTGAAAAGTGTGTTTTACATCTGGTCCTCCAGATCACTGATAAAAATATCACGCAGTAGAGGTCCCTGCCGAGTCTCCTGGGGAATTCCACAGGAACTTGGCCTCCAAGTACAACATGAATCATTTACCATTATCCTTCAAGCCTGACAATCCGGTTTTTCACCTATTACCTAGTCTGCCCCACCCCGACACCTAGGCCACGACATTCCAGCTTGTACACAGAGATGTTGCAGAACAGCATACTGAATGCCTTGCAAGGCAGATGATATCCACTGCCCTCCCCTGATCCACAGATCTCTCTCATCTGTGGAACAGGTACTATCTTATCCTTTTATTTTTTTAAAAAAAGATGATAAAACATCAGTAAAAAAAAAAAAAAAACAAACCAAAGGTGTAAGGGGGCGTATGTCCCATGAGAAGAGTCTGAGGGAACTGGGCTTGGTTAGCCTGCAGAAGAGAAGACTTAGGGGGGACCTAACAGCAGCCTTTAAGTATCTATGAAGAGACAAACAAGAATATGAAGCCAGGTTCTTTACAGCAGTGCATGGTAGGAGGACAAGAAGCTATGGACATAAATTGAAACAAGAAATGTTTTGATTAGATGTAAGGCAAAACTTTTCACATGAGGACAGCTGACCAGTAAAGCAGATTGTCCAGAGAGCCTGAGCTGTCTCCATCTTTGGACGTTTTCAGAACCCAACTGGAATACAGGCCTGAGCAACCAGATCTGAAGTCATACCAGATGTTGCTTTGAACAGGAGATTGGACTAGAGGTCTCTTAAGGTCCCTTCCAAACTAAATTATTCTGTGATTCTATCATCTCATCCTTCAGAGCAAGCTGGCTTAACCATTTAGGGTTTAAAAGTAATTATTTGGTGTATTTTTTATTTATTGTCAGACAGATCTGTGGTGATAGAAAGCATAGGCCCATGGGTCAATGAAAGGAATAGTTGTCAGGCACGGTAGCACCTGTGCTCTTTGAGCCTAGTCAAGTAGTCTCCTGCAAAAAGAGAATAAACCTCAGAACATTTTCCTTCTACCAATAAATGCCTTTATCAGGAAAGAAAAAAAAAAGAAAAAAAAGGCAAGAAGTGACTGAAAAGGTACAACACTACAAGAACAATATGGTCCAGTCAACATATAGGTTGCACAGATTGTTTTGTAATTTATCAAAAAAAAGTCATGTGAATGTTTATACATAGCTTTAAAAGCTATCGTCCATGTTTAATTCTACCCCATATTTAAATCTACCCCACATTAGGAAAGTATTTTACTCACCTTCCTAGAGGTCCAATTGCCACAGTAAGATTGCCTCCAAGTGTAAGATTCCCTCCTTTGGCAAAAGCTTCTACTGCCCTTTCATGATTCAATATTATCACTAAGTCTGAAACCTATAAAATATTGAATAAAAGTACCGTATTTTTTAAGAAGAAAGTTAGAACAGCATGGGAGAAGACTCTCATGTTTTGCAGGAAAACAGGTGGGAGCACAGAAGATATTCCCTCCCCCAGATGAAAACTATCTCCAGATTTATCAATGTTTTAATTCAAGTGAGAATCTCTCATTCTTTCAGAGAATTACTTCCTTTTTTCCAAAGGATCATTTTGAAACAGTTTTCATAACACAGTTGATACTTTTTCTGCAAGATATTTAGAAACTAAAAGTCTTCACTTATATTTTTAAACAAAAGTGATGGATTTTTGTCAAGCACATCTATGGTCAGTATGTAACAGACAACAGCTGTAACAGAAATTCTATTTTAATTCAAAATTTCCTAATTAATAAATTTTTATTTTCTATGGCTCTTGCAAACAATAAATTATGAAGGCATTTTCAGATGTGAAGAGAGATCACATTAAGAAAATAATATGGATCCTTCCATAATTAACTAATAACAGCAAGACAGAACTTAGTAAACAAAAATTACTTATTAGTCTGCCCAAAGAATAAACAACAACAAAAAGAATACAGGTTTTCCCATTATTGATAAAATTTTATCTTCTTGATCAAAAATTAGGGGTTTAATATATATCCGTGTGTGTATATATATAAGAAATAATATTTAGTTTTTTAAAACTTGAATATATAAGATATATTTTCTTCAAGAAACTATTAAACCAAATAACTGGAGAACTAGCAAAGTACTTTTGAAAGATTCAAATGTAAAAAAAAAAAAAAAAATCACTATTTTTAAAAGATTTTTTTCTTGGACAGTGCAAATGCACATATCAAAGAACTTCTACTACTATTTAAGTTGATGCCTATTACCATCAGTACTGTAAAACTATAACTCTCTTCAATTTAACAAATTTCAATAGAAGTCTCCTACAACTCTTTTCCCAAACTATGAAGCATTTTAAAGAAGGAAAAGGTCTTTCAAACACAAACGCAATATTATAAAGATCACTATCTCATCTGAAAGCTCAGTAAATACAATACATGTATTAAAAAAAAATAAAATACTGCAGCAGTACCAGCAGCTTCAACACAATAGATTACACTTTTGTATCTTACTGTGAGGGATTATTTTTTAAACAGATGTGCCCAAGGACTATGGTGCCTGATCTTTCATCTGATGGACTTGACTGAAAGCCAGGTTCAGAAAAAAATTTCAACTTACCCCAAATTCCAAACAGTGACAGCAGGGAATACAAAAGGAATCACCAGATTATTTGCAAAACAAGGCTGGCCCAGAAGTATTACACACAGTGTTAGAGAGGCCTTTGTTATTAGCCCCCTGGTAACCTCCACCCCATCCTAAACAAAAGACTGCTGACATGAGTAGTTTCTGAATCATCCAGAGATGCAGAGAGAATGTCACTGAGGATGCTGCTACTTCTTCTAACCCATTAAGAGTATGAATCCACAGCTAAGTTAAATGAATCCACAGTGAGAAAACCTTGAAGGAAAGCATTTAGATTAATTTTAAAATTGGTCTTTAATTTGAGGTACCAACTTGTTTCACTTGGAAAAACATGCAAATACCATGACTTCTAAAGTCTGTGATTTCCTTCTTGTTGTTTACAACCACCCATAAGTACCACTACAACTATGTCAACTATAATCTCTCCTACAGGAATAAAATTCAACTGATTTCTACAAGGTTTAAGTTTATATATGACTAAAAGAATGCTGAAATTGGACTCTGGGCTCCTAAGCCACTTAAGTATTTCTGAATAACATCTCTTCTTTAGAAGAAGTAAATAAGATTGTGTTGTTATAATGCCAGTAAGGAAACAGTATCTTGTAAGCTGACTAAAATTTCAAATGAAGGGCAAGATATTGCTTAGAAAAAACACCCTTTCGGAAACAGCTTCCGTATTGAAATTATTTGAGTAAGCATCAATTGTAATGGTTACATTATCTAAAATATCAGATGGAGATGATTAAAGGAAAAGTTTCATAGCTTAATCAAAGCATCTGAAGAGTCTGTTTCATTGTCATAAAAGCAAAAAAACCTCAAACAAAACCACAAACCCTGGGACTCAAACTCAACGTTTTGTAACGCATTCAGATCCCGTAGCCAGGAAAACCAAAGAAAAACCCTTACAAAAATTAAAAATTTTGTATTCACGGCATCCGTTAAAAAGTGCACAGTAATAATGCCTGAGATCACACAAGGAACAATGAGGATACAATAAAATATTACTCCATTGCTCATTATGTGAGTGCCAGCTGACTGCTTGTCAGGACAGAATTAGTTGGCTAGTTGTAGGAGACACACTGGGGGCTGCCACGTACCACCCAGATCAGCTATGCATGTATTCCTCTGAATGTCCATAGCAAGAAATCTTGTTGGCAGCATACTGTTACTTTATTTTCTTTGGGAATTGGTAGAACAGAAGCTAAACAGAAAGGACAGGACTGGAGGCTAGAGTGGGAAAGAGGAGGAAAGATGGAAATAAACAAGACTGAAGGACCCGTGAGGAAGAGATGGAAAACAGACACAGAGAGGTCCTCAGATCAACAGGATTTCTCAGAATATGTTGAGAGTCCCTTATTTAACTGTTTTTGCTGGCTGGAAACTGCTTCATTTTCTGTAGCATTTCTTCGGAAGAGGCACCAACAGTTTTGGTGCTCCCAAACAAAAGGAAGGGAGAAGTCAGTAATCAGAAGTTTGAGTGGTGAATGAGTAACGCACTGTAGGATTAGCTAGGCTCCATTTTACTTCACCTTCAATTCCTTTCACTGTTTCTTACCAGGTAAGAGTCCTTGTGCTCTTTAACAAAGCATTTGATACACTGTTAAGCATAGGATACTTTTAATTAACTCCAGTTGGCTTACATGTGAACACTGACTGGAAGATTTCTGTAAGGGAAAAATTCAGTCTGCTACAAGTGAGAAAATGAGGAAATAGCTGTTTTTTTTCCTTTAAATCTCTCCAAAGCAATTAGAGTGATCAAAAGCCCATATTTTGTTTGTCTTGTAGAAATGAATTTATAATAGCTTTTTTACACAAAAAAAATCCTACTATTTCACCAACTTTTAGATCTTTGTCAATGCATTTTAATTTCTTGTAAAAAAGTTATCAACAAGTTATTTCAAATGCAAAATTATACCTCAATTCCAATTTCAAATCCACCACCAAGGCCAGCAATTCCTATTGCAGAAGGAGCAGACCAGGCTGTCAGGCAAAACAAGACAAATTTACAGAAGTTTTAACATGTTACACGAAATACCAATTTTCTTCTTAGAGTTCAAAAACACTAACATGTTCTCTATGTAAAACTATGATCACAATCACCAGAATGCAATCACATAACAATACTGGTTTATCCCACTGGCAGGAATGCAAGAATTACAAACCCTCATTTAAACAAATCTTTGTTACAAATTAGTTATCATACAGTTGTCCATGACTGAACACCATTCATTATTCTAATGAGTGTTAAACTACAGGTTTTTATATTTCAGACTTTTCTACAAAGATATTGAAAGCATTATTCAAATCTGGTCCAAAATTTAAGCACAAAATTTTGAAGACAGCTTTCAAACCAAACATTGTCACCTGCTGGCTTGACACCTCACACACCTCGTGTTTTATGCTATGAAAAGAAATAATGAAGAAAATTTTTCTTTTTTTCCCTTTAATTCTCCCATGAAGTAAAAAAGGAAAATATCCACTTACTTCCGTTAGGAAGACGAGCTAATACAATTCCACTTCCACCTCGAGCGGTCACCAAAAATCCAGCTTTGATAACAGACAAAACTGCAAGGCCTTTGGCTTTAGCTATTACATGGGCTGAAAGAGCAAATCATTTATTCAAGATCTTGTAAGAGCAGTTCAAAGAGAAAAGGAAAATAAAACTAAATAATGACAAACAAAATAATAACACCCCCACTCCATAGTCAGCCACAAAGCTAGTCGCAGGTTACATTAGCCTGTGCTGATCTCTACACTGCCACAACTGCTTCACAGAATTAGTTTGCTTATTGCCATGAACATTGTGTGTGAATACCCTTAGCAAGATAAAGAGTCAATAAATAGTTGACATCCATGTCTCTACAGATTTTTGGAGGAGAGGCGTCTGAATTTAAATCACAGCAACACACAGCAGCATAATCAGCTTGTATCATTACACAGTGTTTGTGGCAAATGAAGTGTCATCCTGCAAGTATTAGTATAGGCGTTCTGGAACATCATAGTTACAAATTCAAAGCCACAACCAGCAACACCAGATGAAGATACTCAGAGAAACACAGAGTAACAACAGCAAGAATAAAGAGGACTGCAGCAAATAAGAGTGCTTATTCAGTATCAAACAAGAAATGTACCCTGACTTCTTTCCTTCAACTTATTTTCACACAGCTAATTCTGATCAACACAAATATTCAAGAACCAGAGATACTATTTCAGGTTCTCCCTTAAGAACACATATTCACAGGGCAAGCATGAGATAGTCCATCCACCCCAGAAAGAAGCCTTCCTGTGCAGATATCCTGTTGTTGTAAACATGCAAAAGATCTCTCCCAGTAAGTAATGTCTGCCTAGAATACAGCAAACTGAACCCCTTTACCTCCAAAATATTTTCACTAAAGTTATAGCACCCTAGATCTTCCTTCCTCCCCATGTTACTGTCAGTGAAAACAGAGGAAATTTGGTAAAGAGAGCAGGATTTCACACCAGGGGAGCACTGGAGGTTTTAGCTGAATCAAAACATTTTCTTTACTCACGAGGTATTATTTTATCGGGTCCATTTCTGGAAGTTATTTCTGTGAATTCTCGTAGTATTTTAGCTGCCTTTTTAGCTTCTGACTTCAAGTTGGAAGGTATAGGGTTATTCACTGTAAAACATGAAAGAAGTAAGAAGTTATGCCTATGGTCAGTTCAGGATAGCTCATATAAAAATAAATCAGTGTAATTTGTATGGGAAAAGTGATTCTTTACAAATGAAGCGTAAAACAAACTGAGAAACAGCAAATACAGGAAATGACCTTCTGCATCAGACCCACATTTTGTCTCTGATGAAAGACAGAGACACCACTTAGAAGAGCACATCAGCCCAGTTCTTTTCCACAATTTGCTCCCCTTGTAACTCCTCAGAATCCACACTGATAAGAGCAAGAATGCTGGAGATACACCTCAGTTGTTCCTGTCACTATTTATTTATGGACTTGTTGCATATGAACTTGTCTAATACCTTTTCAAACCTGCTGATACTCTGCAGCAGCAGTTCACTACTTACTAGTTAAAGAAATACTGTTTCTATTTTAAATTTATCTACTAGTTACAGTGAATGCCTGCTAGTTCAAGTCTAATGAATTCTGGTGAACAACTACTGCATCCAACTTATCCACTACCTTCATGCTTTTATAAATAGCCACAGCCCTCCAGCCTTCTCCACTTCTTCAGGAGTGCCATCCTTCTTAGTCTCTCCTCAAGGTAGCTGCTCCATCACTCTGATCACTCTAATTGCTCTTCTCTGTACCACTATCAACTCCGCTGTCCTTCAAACACACAACTGTTGACCAATGAACATACAAGACTAAAAGGTTAACATCTCTGCTTTCTCTGTACATTAATGAATGGTATTTCCTTTCTCTTCATGAGATTTCTCTTACAGAACTAAACTTGCAGCATGCTTTGAAAGTGAAGAAAATTCTGTTTCAGACCAAGAAATTTCCTTTAGAAACCTACTTCCTGTTGAAGTGCTTATCAATATTTTCTCTCCAATGTGATCCAACATAAGCACCTCTGTAGATTTCAACTGTGGAAAAAGCAGGGATTAGGGATAGATTTTGTTTGCTTTATAAAGCTATAGACTACAGTAGAAAACATGAAAAATCTTGAAAACTACTCCCCAAAACCATGAGGTCAGAAATTCTGCAGAAGAGTGTTCATTCTGTTTAGATCTACCAGATCTGCTGCCATTAATCAACTACTACTGAACAGAATCAAGTATTATAAGATGTTAATATTCTGCAACAGTATAAATACCATTTCATGTGTGAATAGTATCATTTCACCTGTAGATTTGCAAAAAGAGGCCTTAGGACAGGTAAAAAGATATGAGTTAGTCGTGATTCTTACATCTACTAAACCCAGTCAAAGCTATCACTTAAATTATTCTTGTTTTCCTGTCTACCTCTTTTCCTACGTGGAATAAAATGGAGCCTAGCTAATGCTATAGTACTTCACTCATTCCCCACTCAAACTTGTGATTACTGACTTCACCCTTTGGTTTGGGAGCGCCAAACACCCACCACTTCCAAGTTTATCAATGACAAATTGTCCCAGTAGTACATGAATATATTATCAGACCAAAGATGCATCTAGCCTCAGGTCTTGTCTCTGAAAAGAACTGGAAACAGTATTTCTATAAAGTGCCACTGTTCTTAAATTCACAAAAGCACAGAAAAGACTGCACATTAAGAAACAACTATGAGTCAAAAGTGGCCTAGATTTTTAACTGGTGTTCCTTGAACATTTATTCACCTCTTTACTCTGGGCAACATTCCCATCCAAAGCCATGAAGGTGAGGACTAAATACATTTTGACAGTAAGTCAATGAAGCTTGGAGAGCAATTCAGCTCAGACTAAGCGAAACACCTTGCAGCAAGTCAGTCAAGTTTCTGTCCAGGCTCCATTGACTAAAATAGGAATTACACTTCTACTTTTCAAAGTGAAGTATATTCCTCTAGTATGCTCTCCAGGAAGACCCCCAGACGAGAGATTTTGAGAGCTGAGTTTCTGAACTAGCTTCCCCTCTGCAGCTTGTAGCAAAACTTGGCTTTGGTAAAAATGCAGCACGTATAACATTGGAGAGTTTGAAGTGACAGCAGCCATCATGAGGCTGTGCAGAAATATCAGCCTCGTTGGGAACAGAAGGAAATAGATGCATAAAATGCAACAGACTCTAAACTGCATCGCAGTAACAGGGAGAAGATACACTAATTCTGTCTCCTAATCATTCCTTCTGTTTTCAGAAAGTTAAGATGATAGCCAAGTCCCCATGTGTGAAAGGACAGGGGAAGGTGACCTCTAAAACCTAAGAGATCAGGACCTTCAGAAAAAGCTACTGGCATGTGCAATTTTCTCTGTTACAGCACTAAAATTGTAAGCTAGATTGCAGGAGTTTTGAACATTCATTTCTTCCTTGGTTCACCAGGCTGGAACATGGCTACATGGTAACCGCAAGAAGAGAGGCCAGTGTAGCCCAAAGAAAACATGAATGGACAAATTGCTTTTGGTAGATTAACAAACTGGGCTGGAGCAAATGTCTCTATTACTTCTGTTGTTTGTACTTGACACTGCATTTTCAAGGTCAGAGGGGAAACATTACCAGCATGTTGTAAGAGAAAAACAGGAAGATTTTGGGTTTTGTATGGAGATACATCGAGGCAGCCACAAAAAGCATATTGCAACATCATCCTTCTCAAGAAGGCATTAATAATACACTTCTAGCATATTATAACTTCTAATTCATAATTAGTATTGTAACACACAGTGCATGTCCATTTGCATAATGAGGTGAACACTTTTGGATGTAGGTTTTCACTAAACATGTTTTATAAGTCTAGAGGTCTCAATTTTGGGGAGGGTCACCTACTCAGTCATCCCATGATGCACATTTCATGGTATTTAATTATTCTTACGGTTCAATAAGATTAAAGTGGAAGATATGCTTCATTTTAACTGTAGTAAAATGGACAGTTATATGCCTGACAATGCAGGACTCCTAGCAAAGTAATCAAGACAATGAAAAAAAAAAGATGTGTGCACACTGGACATAAAAAACATTTCGGAGCAAAAGCAAGCATTATCGAGCTTCTAGATTACAGAGAAATAAAATACACTTCTGTGCTCCCCTCACTATCCTCTTCCTTATCTTTGCATGCATTCCTCAGAATTTGGGGGAACATCTCCAATTCATTTCTTCTTACCACTAAAAAGGAAAAAAAAACCCAACCCAGCTCTTATTTCAAACAGATTAGGAGAGAAATTCCTCAGCTAAGTCTGTTGAGAACACAAGATGTTTTCAGACCTAAAAAGTCTGCAAACAAGAAGAGATGAGTAAAGAAAAAAAAACCACCCCACAATTAAAAACCCCAAAACTTTATAGTTTACATATGAATTTTCGGATTCAGAATCAGAAAACAGTGTGCCCGTGTTTATGTGCACACAGGAGTTACTGTTTAATTGAAGACAATTCAAAGCTGAATTTCATGCGCCAGAAAAAGCAATACTGTTACTACCTCACTGCCTCTCCAACTCTCAATACATGAGTGGTTTCAAAATCAGGTTTTGGTCACACCATGAGGCAGGAGGAAAGGTGTCAAAAGTAACCCTTTTCAGTGTTTACTTTGAAAGTTTCACAAGATACCTAGGCTGACTTGATGATTTTCCTACCTGGCTTATTTTTATCCTGGTGTTGCTATTTATTTGCATTATGATTCTAAACATTATATTCCCAATCGCAAACTTTGCATAGAAAAATAGCATTACTTGAGCAAACTGAAAATTATGTATTTCCACTCCAGTCCCTCTAAAAAGGTATATTTTGTGGGGTTCCTCTACTACCAGGGTATAGGGTAGATGGAGAGAGATTCCTTATCTAGCTGCACACAGCAATGGTAAGCACAGGAATAATCTAACTCCTCATCCTCAAAATAATAGCAGAAACTTCAATTTCTCCCTGCACTATTTGTTGCCTACACTAATATTGCTTATGCATCCCCTGGGTATCTACAGGAATTCATGCTTCCATTTTCCCTTGCTTTTTCCCTTCCTGCCACAGACTGAAGCAATGCAGGATTATTTTTCTGGACTAAGAAACAGCAGGAGGATTTGACAACAACATTCTGCCAGTTATTTTGCATGGAGCCAGATTTGTGTTTTTTCAGAAGCTTTCAGGGCTAAGAAATGCGTCATATTTCTAAAGCACAGTAGAGATACAGAGCAGGGGGAGGGGGAAGGAAAAAAGGAAGAGGTTGAATGCACTGTAATTGAAGAGCTCAAAGCTACACCTTGTAGAGAAGGGTTGCAAGTAAGATGACTTAAGACCCAGATTTTAATTTAGACAGTAGCAGGTATGAAAATTAAATTGACTTCAATTGGCAAGCAAGCATGGCACAGAAAGATTTTAGTAACACTGGACAGGATCAACAAGCCAACTGATTAAAGACTTTCACTGCTGAAAACTAACAGTCACTCATCGTGGCTGCCATATGATTCTTTCCATGAGTTCCTTTATTTACTTCCATAATGTTACATAGATACTAAGGAACTGGCAGGATTCCTACATGGGTCTTGAAGAACTGATGACTTATTTAAAAAAAAAAAAAAAAAAACACACAAACAACAAGCCCACACCCTAACCTTAATTATGTATAATATGATGCTTGATAAAGCCTGGCTGGACTCCCAATTTCCTGAGATTGCTAGAGCCATAGTAAAAGAACTATAATATTTTTATCACTGAGTAAAGGGGGGCATTTGCCTCTCCCTCCTAGGTGATGCCACACTCAAGATTTTGTTGACAGAATTCAAGATTAAATAAGGACAGAGACAACAATCAACACTAAAAAGGCAAAGTCCAATGGTTAGCTATATAGCATGGGTGAGGCCTCACTGTTACTATCAAATTTTAGATCAATCAGTTTTGTAAAATTTTGTCCAAAGGCAAAAAACATTATGCTTTTTTTCAGCAAAAACACTATTAACTGGAAAATCACTTAAATATGTCAAAGACAATTCAAAACTTGTGTTTGGGGTTTTTTTATTATTAAAAAAAGTACATAGAGGTTTGCACTATGAAATAGTGGTGTGTGCCCCAAAACACAATAAAAGTAAAATGACTAGAGATTATAGTGAAGGTTAGGGACAAAATCTTGTTTCTGCTTATTTGAATCATGGTATAAACAGACAAAACTATAAGTGGGATTTCTGTGACATCAAAAATGGTTTAAAACTTCTGTTCACCTATCAAATCGTTCTCTCCCCCTCAAGCTTACCTTAGTATTTGAACTGTAAAATTCTTACCTTAAAACCTGATTTAATATTGAAACTTCATTGAACAGCTGTTACAGAAATATCTGCTCTTTAATAAAAATATTTAATATTGTACGAAATATTTAAAAACAAGCAGGATTTCCATGTTCAGTTCACCCCTTCAGTAACATAAGGAACAATCCTGTAGCACTGTCTTCACTATTAGCTTTTAAGTATGCATATATAATTGTCTGTTTTGTATTCAATCAATGCTCAGGAAAGAGGTAACCAGGAGCAATAATACAATAATACCTATCAGGAGGATATACTGACTGATGGATTTGGAATGCCATGACCGGCGAATGCTCAGCTGGGAGCAAGCTTCATTTGCACTGCTGCTTGTTGTTGAAAGAAGAAGATATTGAGCATATGTGAGTCAGCAACACAAACCCCTTGGGGAAATATCACACCAAAATTGATTAACTGCTTAATTTGTAAGCTGATGAGGCAAGTGCGTCAGCCTCTAATTTACATTCTGACTAACAGTAATAATGTGTTGGCTGAACATTTGGTGAAATTATCTGAGCAAGGTATAATAAAGAATAAATAAAGCCTTTTTACTTAAAAGCTATAACTAATTCTGGTATAATCAAAATTCTGCTGAATATGAACAGATGAAATAAAGCAAGGTGGCATTATGAGAACCCGAACATCAAAAGTACAGTTTCAAAGAAGATCAATGATAAGGTGGAGACAAAGCCTCACACGCAGATTTCATACATATGTTGCCCATGTATGTATGAGCTTTGAAGTATTTTGGTGGAAAGGGGTTTGGGTTTTTATGGTTACAAAAAGAACAATGGCAAATACCTTCTACGAGCCTCAGACAGTAATTCAGTCTTCACTTTCACTTCACTAAAAAGTTTAGAAACAGCACAAGAATACATTAAAGCATAGATGACTTGCAAACATCCATGGTTACAGCAGCAACATCAATGCTAAAAGGATTGTATGAACAGAGAACATTCAAAATTATGAATTAAGAACATTCATAAACATGAGAACCAGCATAGCCAGGAAAATTTAAAGAAAAACATCTAATGGGACAGAGAAACCTGAAAAGCAAGACAGTGCAGTGTTGGAGAAGAACCTCAAGAAGAGATTGCAATTCAGCATTACAATTAAAGAGATGAATGCAATTTTGGTTTCACAAATGTGTAACATTGTGGTACTGTTGTAGCCAGCTCCAGCCCTGGGAGTCATCTGGTACTTGGAATTCCTATAGCAGCGTGCAAGACGTGCATTTGTAAGCATTTTACCTAGCCCAAGAAAATGTGAAGTACTTTAGAAATGTAGATGACAAGCAGCAGACTATGTGAAACATGTTTCCATCAGCCTCCCTCAATTTACTACTTCTAACACTTGAAGCCAAAGGTAGACAGCGAAACAGTCAGGTCAATGAAAAGTCAAGAAAAGATCTGCAAATTCCAAGGCAATAGTGGTAGAAGGTGAAAAGGAACCTGAAGGAAATGGATGGAATAATACAAAGGCAATAACCACCCCTTTTAGCTGAGACTCAGCAGGCTACTGCTGTCAGAGCCTGAGCTCCATACTCCTGGTTTTGGAGCCAACACCGCTAAGCGGGTACTATTTCCTTGAGGCTCCAAAGAGCACGAAAGAGGAAAGCCTCAGAACATGCACTTTGATCACCCTGCTGGAAAGCACTAATAGTATGGCAAAAAGGAGTATGAGAGAAAAGTGTAAGAACATTCTCAGGAAATGAGAAAGTAGCAATTATTGACAGAGAGGTTCATGCCAATTGTGTATGTTGTACAATTCTGCCATAGGTAGCTATAGAACGGCAAAGGAGACGCAAGACAACAGAAACTACATTGTGTAAGGCAATGGCAGCGAAGTTGAAAAGGAGAAAACAGGGTCCTTCTGTATAGTGATGCCTTATACTAATCTCATTCATTTCTACCATGCTCCTCATCATTTGGATTCCTGAAATTTTACCAACTTTCATGCAGTACTGTTCCTCAAGAAGTTTGGTGTGAGTAGTTAGTGCTATATCAGAGAGAGAGCTGTGGCAGGGTACAAATACTTCAGCAGGAACCACATGATCTTGTAAAGTGGCAGCTGAGCTGCACTAAGACCAAAAGACTCTAATGTGTGCCTTCACGACCCTGAAGTTTTTTGTATTATAAATTAACGTAACTACTCTTTTCTCCTTCCCCACCCTGGAAAACAAGAAGTTTACTGGATGGTATTGCATTAAGAAGCTGGTGCTGGCAGTGGTGGAGGAGGGAGAAGAGAGCAGAAAGGTCTGCAGAACCTACAGCCTTCAGCATACAGAAAACAAGGAGTGGAAGTATTTTAAACCTGTCTTAGGTTTACATAAGACAGACGGAAACATAAGAACAATCAGATGTTTTCTTCTCAAACGCTGCATTGGAAAGAAGTGAAATGGTGCTTAAAAATACAGCTGAAAATCAAAAAATGTCACTCTTATCCATGTTAAAAATAGTCTGGTTTTCCTTGTTTCACCTGCAGTAACCTGCTAAAGTTAGATGTTTATGACAGCCTGTGCACAGGAAAAACCTCACGGCCATACTAAAGTTACAACTAAACTCAGCCTTCAAGAACCCAAATATGAAAAAGGAATGTCACATAACAGATGGCATCTTCTCTAAAAGGAAAATAGCCCAACAATTATATTTCTCAAAAAGAAGAATCTTACAGACATTTCTATCACTACCTAAAACTAAGACATTTACAATATTTTGAAGATTTTTGATTGAACTGTGGAGAGGGCTATAATATGAAATAATTTTTGAATTTATGAAGCTTACATGTCCAAAATTACATATATTTATATATTTAAATCACAGTAATTTGAGGGGGGTATGACGAAGGCCATTTTAAAGATTAGTACTTCTGAAAACCTGTGCGGAATCTTGCATTACATCTGTATGCTTATTTCAAGACAGCTAAGAAAGTCAGACAACAATAAGAAACCCCGTCATCTACATTTGAATTTTGGTATGCAGATACACAGTACAAAGTCAAACCAAAATCTCCAGAATCACAAGTCTTTTTTGAATAGAGAACCACTTCAAACACAGAAGCCTTTCCATTGATAGAAATGAAATAATGGAGATAGAGAACAGATTTCTTTGTCCTCATCTCTGTAAGCATGTGTTTTTTGGGTTTTGTTGGTTTTTAAAAAAAATATATTACTGTGAGTTATGGAAATCAAAATACCTCTGGCAATAACTTGAAGGAAACGAGAATTATTGGAAGCATGTAACTGTGGTGACTCTGAACCTGGAGAGGGAAACTGCCCCACCATCAACCTGCGCTGGTACTACTTTTACTATTAGTCCGTGTTCCAAGACAAATTGCTCTTTGCAGCCTTTCTAAGTACCTAACCTTGGTCTAGGGCTTTCTGCTACAACTTTTTTTACAGGAGAAAACTTCTCCTTCTTGGTCAAGTTTTTAGGCTGTTTTCCTCTAAGGACAAGGATTTTGTAAACTCAAGCTTACAGAGATATGAACTGAGATGTTAGCCAATGATCTTTCTGAAAGCAAAGCAGAAATTATTTGAAATGCATTAATTACATAAAATTACACATCCAAAAATAAGCTTAGTCACTGCACACGCTACCTGAATAAATGAAATGGTATGAAATGTGATAAAATATTTATGCCTGTTAGCTATGTCAGTGTGAGTATTGTCATGTACCATGTCCAAAAGCATACAAGGTTTTTGGTCAGCTGCTAGTGTTCACAAGCTGCATTTTCAGATTTTGCTACCAATTACGTATGCATTTCTAGATGACAGGATCTCAATTTTTTTCATATGGAATATCCATATTTTTAATGCTACCCCCCACTCCAACATGCAAAAAACCCTAGGCCTACAGTTTCACTGTGTGCATATTTTTTATTACCTTTCTCAACAAAGAAGAAAGGACTTAACTAATCCAAATACAAAGTGTATCACTTGGTAACTTAATGGGATATCAGTCCTCAATCCTACTTTGAATTAACCATTTCCTTGAGAGAAGTCAAGGTATTTAAAAAAACCCTGTAACACACATTATAAAAAGCATTTGATGAGTCGTGTTCCCAGCAGTTTTTGTATTGAAGTCAGCTTGGAGGAAATTCTAAATAGAGATGCTGAATTTCTTCTCATCTTCTAGAAGGATGAACTTTCCAATGAGAGTTGGAATGCATTAGGGTAAAATGATACTGACCCAGCTGAACAAGGCACTTTAAAGAAAAACATGTTCCCTTTGTACATGCAAGATGTTTCAACTAGGTGGTGGCTCCTTATTTCTATGGACCTGTGGCATGTGAAGACAGTTGCTAACGGCCCGAGGCACAGCGGAATCAGAGGATTTGTTCCAAAAAGCACATCAGACATCTGTTCAACTGCATGGGAGGCAGAGCAATGGAACACCTGTAGCTAAGTCTTCAAAATCTTTGTTATATTTTAGCAATTTCAAGAATGCTAAAATACAGAGTCCACAGTTCTACAACTGAGTTGTAGCCTTTGCACTAGGAGAGAGGATAAACACAAGGGGCATGGGGAAGAAATCACTCCGTTTGTACAAAGATAGTGAGAAAACAGCATTTTCAAGAATGTAGAGACTATGGTATGCTCTACAACAAGCACCAAAGGCAGAATTACCCTGGGGGTTGTCCGAGACTAACAAGTGAACTCTTCCAAGAATTTGTACTACAAGAATTGTAGGCTTTTGCTCCAAACACACCACCACACCTATGCACCGTGCCACCCAAGCCCTGGGAAGCTGTCTACCTGAAACCCTTTTAGAAAGTCTTTCATATACACTTATTTTAATATGTTTGATGTGTAAATAGTTGGTACCAAAGAGGTTGAGTACTGCCCACCAAGCAAGATAAGTAGCATGACTGAACCTAAGTCAGAGCTACGAATTCAGTTCTGCCTGTCTCTCCTCGTATTAATGAAAAAGTTGGTATGAGATGTGAAATTTAGACATGGGGGTAAGGGGAAAATCCCAAAGGGAACCCCAACTTTGGCTTGCTAACTCTGTTTTAATCACAAAGAATATGCTTCAAGGTAATCTAAGCAGGTAAACAAGTACATTACTTTACACAAGAAAACTTTATTTTAGTTAAAGTTGTGCTTTTCAGAATAAAATTCTAAAAACCACCTTATCTTCTCACCAGGGACAGAAGCATAGAAAGAACAAAAATGTGACAGAGTACAATCCCAGCATGCACTACAATAGCCCTGTATGCTACAATAATAACCTGCACGAAAAAATATTTGTGTACCTTAACAAAACACAGACTCCAGCTATTTTCTGCATAAAATATTTAACACTTCTATCAGCAAAAGTGTCACTATCATTCTGACCCACTCACCTCCCCATTTCATGCATGTCCCAATTCCCTATGCGCATGTGTCAAATCTAACAAGTTACTAATTCCCACAATGAATTAATTTCTACAATTAATCACACAACATTTCTTCAAACTAAAAAGAATAAACATTTTAAAAAAACCCACGAAAACCAAGAAGTGTGTTATTAATCAAGTTTGAAAAGTCCTACCTAAGCTCTTTGATTGTCTTGTTCACAATAGTGTTTCTCTCCCACTGAGTCATACAGTCTATTCTTCATAGCAGCCTTGCATTACAGGCTCTTTTATGAAAATGTAATGTATGTTTAAAAAATAAGAGATACTATAGAGAGCTTATTACATCAGAAACAGTAATCTTAGTGGTGAGAAACAATGATACCAGACACAGAACAATAATGAATTCTGTCAGAGTTCATTTCAAACGTATGAAGTTGACATTAACTGAAGAAGTTATTGACTATGACTGCCTTCCACTACTGAGGGGTGAGAATGCAGAACTCTTAAGATAATCATCCTCCCCATTCCCCTCCCCAAGACATGAAAACATGAAATACTTCATCTCAAAGTTAGAGCTTGGCATGTACCTATGTGTAACATACATACATACAAATACTGGGTTTTATATGAACTCCAGAATGGTCTTTAAAAGCACTCACTTCTCTATACAGCCTCACTTTTCCCTAACCCACAAATGCACAGAGAGGTGGTGGTAGTGAATCTATTTCCTACACTGACACCTCAAGGCACTCCATTTGACAGAAGGCAGGAATAAAAGCATGCTACACTGCTCAGGTTATACAACATGGTAGAGCTACACACGAGAATTACACAACCAAGGCATCTTGTCCTTCTCTCCTTTGCTGAGGCTGCATCTGATAACTGAGCAAGTGCCATGGTCTCCTTCTGGCTCCACCACCTTGCACTCCTGACACCTGCAAGCAGACCTGTGCGAGAGCAGAGTGCTGCAGTACGTAATGAGGGGAATGCTGGACAGAGAACAAGTGTTTCCAATTACCAATCATGTCTACTGCAAAGTAAAATAAATAAATATTAAAAAATGCAGTGTACAACTGCATTGATGAAAAAAAAGTGATGTATGCAGGCCAGCATATGAAGGTGCATAAAAGGAAATGCGCTATTTGTTCCATTCCACAGAAAATATGCTATATATAAGCTTTTCAGGTTATATCGGTTAACTTTCATTTGAAAGCCACAGATTTGGCACAAATATTAGAATCTGGCATTTTTATTTAACCTCAAAAGTGCTGCATTTTGACTGAAAAACAAGGCAAACAAGTCTTAAAAGAAACAGAGGAATCCTGTCCTGGCCACACCCTGCCATCGCGGGGCCAGCAGCCAGCGTTACAAAAACCAGTCAGGTACATGGTATATAACAACAGATGAAGCCAGATTAAAAAAAAAGAAAGAAATACTCAAGCTCTTCTGGAAATCGAAGAACACTTCTGCTCAACCTCACCAGCAGACTGGTAATGCCAACGCCATATTCGACGCTTCTTAAATGTCTTCTTCGAGGACGCACCACATGCCACAACATTGGGCGGGAAGGGAAATTAATGGCAAAAAAACTACGCGTTGCTCGCAGCGTAAGAGCACGTTTGCTTAGTCTGCGGTGAGGTCTTGATCAGCTCAGCGCGGGAGAGACCCCCAGGGGCAACCACCCGAGGGCGCCGCCAAGGGCCGGCGGGCCTGGTAGCGCCCTGCGCCCTTCTGGGTGGCTTCTGCAGAGACAGGGGAGGCGGCCGGCTTCTTCCCCCCCGCCATGCCCTCCCCAGTGGCTCGCCGGTCAGACAGACAGACGGCCGGCCGCCCGCCCGGGAGGAGAAGGGAGAGGCTGCGAGCAGTACGGAACAGGTCGCCACCTCAGGCGGCGAAAGCCCCCCCGCCGCGGCTAACCCCGCTGAGGCGCCTGCCTGCCCCCCGCGGGGATACTTACTCCTGCCCGGGCCGGGACACCCCTGCTTCGCTTTGCCTCGCTTCTCCTCGCCACCGCCGCCGCACTGGGCCGCGCCGGGGCGGCTCCGCCGAGCCGCGCACCTGCCGCAGGTGAGGCGGGCGGGGCCAGGGCGGCTACCAACCGCCTGCCTGCCTGCCGCCCCCGCGGACGCGTGCGGCGCCGTCCTGTCCCAGTCCCCTCTGCACCCTCCCCCAAGTGCATATACTGGTGCTTGGCAGAGGTTCACGGTTCGGCCTTTTTTCTCAAATCAGGCAAAAAATGTAGGCGGCTGTAACGGCCGGTGCCGTAAAGCGAGGCGCAGGCGGCGCGACAGCCGAGAAGGTCCCCTCTCTGGGTGGCTGCTGGCCCCGAGCGAAGATGGCGGCGGGGGAGGTGAAATCGGTGCTCTTCGTGTGTCTGGGTGAGCGGGGCGAGGGGAGAGGCGGGTCTTCTCCCGTCCTCCTCCCGCCACTCTTCGGGCGGGGGTGTAGGGAGCGCGGTGAGGTGGGGGCCGCTGCCGGGGGAGAGGTCCCGCCCGGCGGGCTTGCTGTAGGCCTGCCCCGGTAGCCGCAGGCGTCCCTCCTGGGGGTGGCTCTGCGGATGTCTGCCTTCTCGGGGAGCGCCGGAGTAGTAACCTAGAAGGGAAGCAGAAAGCAGCATCCGTCTCCTTCCCGTTTGCCTTTGTGATAGGTCGGAGTAATCGATAGGCTATGAGACGTGAAGACCAGTATTGATAAACGCGACCGTTATGTGTGGGGGCGAGCGGCACCTAAATACGCATAAACCAGCGTGAGTTAATTGCTGCGACTCGAGAGCAGCACTGAAGGGCGGTTGTGCATAGCTTTCTGAAATGGGCTGCTCGGTGCTTATCCTCTAGAGCAGCAAGGAGGGAACGGAGAACCCGCCAGCAAGGCTCCTGACGCTACATTTTTGCAGCAGTACTTCCTGGATGTGGCTTGCGGTTCTGAGCACCTGACATTAAAAAGGGAGAGAAAATGGTGACAAGAATGACTGAGTTAATGGAACAGCCTCTCTAAGAAGAGGGGAAATATATTAGGACTATATGTAAGAAATATAACTTGGTGGAGGGTGGACATGATTTTGATCTATGAAATTATGGTCGCCATGAAAAAGAGTGACAAGAACAAGCGTTTTTTGAAGGGCTACCAAAATGAAGAACTAGGAAGCATTTTTAATTTTTTTTTAAGGTATTCTATGTGTTTAAGTTGTGAATCTCACGTCATGAGAAGTCATGGAAAACAGAGATGTAAACGGGATCAGAAGGGGTTTGGATGCTTTCTTGACGCTTAAGACAGTTGATTACTGATAAGCATGATGACCTTTTGCATCTTCACAACCAACAAATTGCCAGCCTGACTATGTGGGTTGCAGGGCCATGCCCCATTTTGTACATACTTTCTCTAAACATCTGCTTCTGCTCCCTTTTGGGCATAACAAGCTAGATGTCTCTTTGCTCTGATCTAGGAGGGCTTTTAACATTGTCTTCTTCCCAACCCTTATAATCTTAGCTATGTGCTGAAAGCCGATCCCTGTGAATCCTTGGCATTTTGCCAGTTTTGTTACAAAACCATTGGTTAATATGTTTGTGGTTTTTTTTTTAATCTGCTTTCCTGTTGTAATAGGAGAAATGCAGATTAATTGAATAGCAAAATATGAGTTTTGTTTTATGAAATATGTTTACCTTAGAGGAGAATCAGCCCCTGATTCCCTTAATAATAATTAAGGGAAAACATTCTTTAATAAGGGGTTATCAGTTGGCATATGCTTGGGAGCCAGTGCCCTAGACAAACATTTTTGTATAAAAGACCTAATTAATATGCATCTTTCTTTCCAAACACTATGTTTTAAAGGCAGTAGGTATCTTCACAGAACAATTCATACATATCTATAGCTCTGTAAGCCCACAATGGTGATTTGCACTGTAGCAGGTTCCTAATCCAGTTAGGTTTCTGAGGAAGTGTTATTAGTAGAAGATAATATAATAATTTAGGTATGAAGTGAAATTATTAAGATTGAAGAAAGGGTGAACAAGTCAGGACCAATGTTAATGGGATTGATTTTTTTTAAACAAATGTTGTAAATACCTTTTAAATTTCTCCTTCTCTGTTACTGGTTTATAAAAAAACCAAACTGTAATGGTATGTGGCATGTGACATAAAATCTAATTGACATGCCAAGCACCTCTTTTTTTTTCCAGTCAAATATATACTCTTTTCAGTTAAGTTTTGAAGGCAACTTGTTTCTTCTTCCTGGTTTAAATTTGGTTCATTTTTTTTGTTAGTCTTGAAGAGTGATACTTATGCTTTAATAGATGTTTTCTTCATAAATTTTATTAGAAATAATGACTATGGTTATTGCTGAAAAGAGTATTAAACAGATTTCTAGAACCGCATTTATCTGTAGTATTCTGTGCTGATTAATGAAGCACATTAATTCTGAAGTTTGCCACATTCAGTGAGAGCTCATCCACGAAAGTACAAGCCTTCATGAAAAATTACATTTTCTTTCTATATGATTTTGAAAGAAACATATTACTGAAATAGCTGTTGACTGTATTCTTTGTAATGAAGTAAGCAGATATGCATTACACAGCAAAATACAAGCTAGTTGATGTGCATAACTACCTTAATGATAAGGGTTCCTCATCACTGAGAGATAAATGAAGCACCCAGGAACATTTGTAATTACAGTATATGAAAAGGCACTAGGAAAGATTTTTTTTTTTTTTCCATGTAAAGCAAAGAAATAATTAAAACTGGAAGTGAACCAAAATGCAGTTTGCTCGTTTTACACTTACGTAGCTCATCTAATTAATGGTTGAGGTCCAGAAATGAGCTTAATATAATGCTGTGTTATATAAGTCAGCCTCTTTCTCTCTGATGACTGCTCCACTATAACATAACAAGCTGCATGGGCATCTTAGACCAAGCACTGGCTTACTGATCTCCTCCATGTATGGAGGATATAGCCAAATACAAAGTTTCATGGGACAAAATGCCATTTATAGCTGCAGAATGGGAAAGTAATAGCTTGGAGAAGACATTGAAGAAGTCATGGAAAACAGCTGCGGTAATGAGGGTTCTTAGCAAGCTGACAAAAAGAAATAATGCTTTTTTTTGGATAAATAGGAGAATGTTAGATAAATGTAAGGAAAATGCCTTTCGTCTGTTCAGCATTGATAAGGTATCTGTAAGAATACAATGCTTTATTTAATCTGTGTTTCAGAATGATGCAGAAGTGCTAGAGCATTGAAAGCGTGGTTGTAAAGATGATCTTGGAATTGGAAAAATAAGATTAAGACATATGCTTAAAAATGTTAAGAGTCTGATGGTTGTGAGTAGGTGCTTATGTGTTGAAAACTTTTATTTTTACTGGGTAGCCTCTGGGTTGCTGAGAAAAGCATAATGTTCCAGTAGCTGATAACTCAGTATAATTGCTCTTGCTGCAGGGAAAGATTTTTAAAATGTGAACATTGAGGTAATTAGCTAATAGTTTGACTATCATGAATCCTGGCAAGTCATATTGCTGTTGACATTGATTACATTTAATCACATCATTACTAAACCTTGATTGGCTAGGGACTTTGAAACTGTCCTCATGTAGACATCCACATTTAGGTATCTTGAGCCAAAATTGAGTTCTGCTTAGATGTATACACACACACATATGCTAATATTCAACTTCTGAGAGAAATCCCACTGTGTGTTGGTAGTGGGGGGATGTATGGAAGTTAGATGATGTCTTTTAGGTAGCTCTGTACTTAGATGTTTCAGATAAAGAGTGTAAGTATGCAATGAAATTGGCTGTGAATGGGAAGGCCAGGGAATCTGGGCTGAAATCAGAGCCTTGAATGGTTCCTTATGAAGCTAATTGAATGCTGAGTGTGAGAAGATAGATTTAACTGGAAAGATCTAGGAATCATGATGATGTTCAGACAGAAATTTGAGTACAGAATGGAATAGAGTGAGTAGTAAGTTTTAAACACTTGCTTATGAAGGGGACCTGATGGATAATGCAAATGATACTGGGAAAGCAGTATTACAGTCACTCAGATGAACTGACCATGCATGGAAAGATAAATAGAGTTTAAAGCAGTTTTTAAAATGTGAGAGGATGAAAGCTAATAAAACTTCTGCCACAAACAGCAGACAGAAAAACAGAAGAAGAAGAGAAAAGCATCTATTTGCATTTGGGGAGGTTCTGAAAGAGTTAGAGAGCTGAATACAGAACAATGAAGATGCAAAAATGATTGAGAAAAGAGATTATTAGATCAGCAGTATCTAGAGATGAGCTATAGACTCTATAGATAGCTATAGAGCAGGAAATGGATTCAAGTTGTCTTTCCTGTCAGTAGAAGCAACACTTCGATTTCAGTATGGGAATGGGTCAAAGATTAATGCACAGACTGGAACAAGAACTCAAAAAATTAAGCATTGACTTGGATAACCGTCAGTGGAGTCCTTGTCCCTAGAAAATAAGTGAGATAGCATGACTGTGATCAACAAATGATTCTGTGATTGATCTCAAGTCTCTTATCCTTGAACCATCATATTTGAAGATGTCTTTAGGATTTACTTCAATGGGCAGACTCTGTCTGAGTTCCTTGGGTACCAGTTTTCTATGATTGAAAATGTCACTACAACTTAAAGGGCTTGAAATTTAAAAAATGAAGGGAGAAGATGTAGATTTGGAGACCTTTCATGTTGTTATCTTCTACATAAAAAGGGCATGATCAAATCAGAAATACAACAGAGAAAGGAACACCAGAGGAGGATAGGTATCAAAGATAAAATGTAGGTAACATTTAAGGCAAATATGGTTCAAGTCCAAGGAGGAAGATAATCTCCCTGTGAATTTTTTTGTGAGGTTCCCCCTTCAGTCCCCAATTATGGCTGTCATCCATAATTTGGGAAATACTGTGCATCTGTGAGGAACCTCAACAAAGCCTGGAAAGACAAATGTGGGATGTAAACTGGATATGAAATGTAGAAATTGTAGTGGGAAAGAGACGATGACTGGAAAAAAAGGGTTGAAGTTTGTACATGTGAGTGAGATGAGATAGATAAGGCTTTACATTAATGAGGAGATTAATGGTAACAATCACAAGGAGTAGCATGGTTAAACAGAGTTGGTTAAGATGAAAATAATATTGCAGAGTATGCAGAGAAAAGAGCTTCTGTTAAGTCAGTTCTGGGATTCTGTCCATAGTCCTCAGGAACAGATTTGAATGGTGAATGCAGTTCCATAACTGTGTTAAAACCTCCAGTAATATTTGGAATGTGTCTTCAGGGAAGACATTGATTTTTAAGTCACAAACTAGGTTACATGTTTGTTTCAAAAAGAATATAACTGCAGTTTCTAGTTACTGCTAGAAGTGGTAGTTAATATATTTAATCAGTCAGTGATCGTGGTGCCATTCATTATGATATTTGATATGATATTGAAGATGATATTTATGGCATTTATTTTAAGCAGTGAGCAGGTTCTAGAAGAGTGAAAATTGGAATAAGTCATTCAATCCAGGTAAAGCAGAAGATTAAACAAATAGAAAAAGCCATGAAGGATTTATTTCAAAAGTACCAAATTCTGGGAGCTAGTTAATGAATTAGTAGGACCATTGTTTATTACTGAAATTTTGAGTGTAGTAATGAAAATTAGTGTTTATGCGTAGTTGCATGGGATCATTCATACAGAGGGAAAAGATTGTCCAGGAAGTAGATGGCCTCAACAGCTGGTGTAATGGAAACAGAATTTAATAGTTTAGAAAGAAGACTTAAAGGTCACGTGTTTGAAGCAACAGAGAAAGAGAGGGAATGGATAAATTAGAAGTAGGGGATTATGATCACAAATTTGATACTCATGAAGGAGTCCAATGTGATTGTAGAAGTTATCTCAGGTTATTTTCAAAAGAGCTAAGTAAATATTTCAGACTTTTTTTTCTTCTATAAAACGAATTGGTAAAAACTTTTCATGCAGTGTAGTCTGTTGTTTTATTTGTCAGTATTCAAGAAAAATAAATTCAATTTAGAAAAAGTGCAGAATTGGCTTAACTGGAGTGATTAGATAAGGGTCAGTTAATTTAATGAGGAGACTGAGAGCTTGGTTTGTTTAGTTTAGCACAGCTATGCTTGACAAGAGTTCTGTTCCTGTTGAAGGAAAGAAAGGTTTTTAAGGTAGAGATTGATGTTAACCAAGATCAGATGAGCATAGACTTCCAAGAATAAATATTAAGTGGGAATTGGAAGGTTTCTGGCTACCACAGGACATGAGTTTCTGCAATAGCCTTATAAGATAGACGATGCTTCTTTTAAGAGAGACATTGGTGTGTTTGTAAGAGAAGTGATGCTGTATATACCTGCAATACCGAAGGATTGGACTCATTGATTATGAAGGTTCTTTTCTGTCTTATGCTACATGTTACCATGTTCCCTCTGTTTCCTGTAAAAATTATATTGTTTAATGCTTAACTCAATTAAAGCAGCAATATTTATTTTTAATTAATTACCATATTCTTTAACATTTTTATAATTAATAAGGACTAACTTGTTTTCTCACTTACTTCATAAATAAACCCAACTTTTTCCTGCTTTATTTTTCTTCCAAGACCAATTTAGTTTCTCTGCTTGGAATAAACTAGTTCAAACAAAGGAAATAGTATTCTTTCACCTGGAAGAAGATCTGCTGCCATCAAACTTCACTTAATGTTTCAGCAAGATCAGTTTCTCAATGGTTAGACAATTCCTTTTGCCTATTTAGTGATTTGATATTCTCTAAAACTTTGACAACAAATTTGTATTACTTCAGTGGTTTATTTCCCACTTTTTTGGGAAATCATACAGTTGGTATGATTGACAGCAAGTTATTATGTGCCCAGATCATAGCAGCTTCTTCCTCTTTAGCAGTGAAGTATCTCCCCTGATATTTTGTTTGAAAATACGGGCATGAAAATGAGGCTAAGTGCCTGATCTGAAAATTTTGTTTTGCTACCCGAAATTTGGCTTTGTTCATGGGCATTTCATTTTTTTTTTGCTGTCTGAGATTTGGAAGGAATTTAAGCAGTAGTAGAAGAGTGATTTATTTACAGGTATAGAAATGCCATTTGTGATATTTTATCTGTTCAAAGTCAGAGATGAGCAAGTCGTACGTTCTCTTTGATGGAAAGTGAAGAGTTGTGTGTATGATTTATTGCGCATCTAGGTGACATACCAAATATTTTGAATATCCATCTACTTACTCAGAATTTCTGAAGGACGAAAAGGTAGAAAGAATTCAAGTAATAGTTGAATAGACTCTATTGTTGTTAAGACATTTCATTCTTTTTCAAAGAATATGTATTTTTGCATTCATGTTTGAGAAGTCTACCTTAGACCGTTAACTTAGTTACAGCTTCAGCAGTGGAGCAAAAATGCTGTAAGTCCATTATTTGTATTTTTTTAATGGGGCACTATTTCATTATTGAAATAGGTTCGTAGTGAAAATAAGGTCAGATCAAGTGGCTAGTGCAATTGGAGGCCACTGGAAGGGAAGACTGATTACATATTTATATAATTACGTAACTTAACTGTTTGTTGGCTGAATGACAGCACTTCAGCTTTGCCATCAGTTATGTTTTCTTCCTAATCCTCCATATTTTGGACCAAAAAAAATTAGGAAAATTTCTTTTCCTGAGGTGTTTTTAGAACTTGTGTAATTGATTTCTTTTCGGGGGTTTTGGAATTGGTGGAAGCTGCTCTTGATGAGGGCTCAGGTTGACCCGCAGTGACTTCACTTCAGTGGTCAGGAGCATTTCTGCTACAGATTGTTAAACTGTTTCACTATATGGATTCAACAGTGGTGGTGGCTGTGTTTTCGAATTGTCCAGAAGTTTTTGTTAACAGGTAGGTATATAAATACTTCAGTGAAATAATCATGATTCTCCAGTAAAGCATTAGTTGAAATTTGCCAGTGTGTAGGAAGATTTGAAGATAATTTGCTGCCATTTAAATTCTCTAATTTTGCCTAGTCTGCGGTGATCACGGATACTTTGTGGAGGAAAAGAGCAGAGCAATGTGCTTCCACAATATTCCTCCTATTTATTTTAATAAGTTATATCTTCTCATATAATAATACACATTTCAAGAGACTGATGGACAGTATAGAATTATAGAATGGTTTGGGTGGGAAGGGACCTTCAAAGATCATCTAGTTCCAGTCCTCTTTCTGTGGGCAGGGACACCTTCCACTAGATCAGAGCCCTGTCCAACCTGACCTGGAATGTTTCCAGGGATGAGGCATCTATCACCTCTCTGGGCAGTCTTTCACCACCCTCATGCTGACAAATTTCTTCCTTATATCTTGCCTGAATCTGCCTTCTTTTAGTTTAAAACCATACCCCTTGTGCTATCGCTACAGGCCCTTCTAAAAAGTCTGTTCCCATCTTTCGTATAGGCCCCCCTTTAAGTACTGGAGGGCTGCAGTAAGGTTTCACTGGAGTCTTCTCTTCTTCAGGCTGAACAATCTCAACTCTCTCAGCTTGTCCTCACAGCAGAGGTGTTCCATCCCTCTGATCATTGTTGTGGCCCTCCTCTGGACCCACTCCAACAGGCCCATGTCTTTCCTGTGCTGAGGGCTCCAGAGCTGGATGCAGGACTCCAGGTGGGGTCTCACCAGAGAGGAGCAGAGGGGCAGAATCACCTCCCTCGGCCTGCTGGCCATGCTTCTTTGGATGCAGCCCAGATATGGTTGGCCTTCTGGGCTGTGAGTACACATTGCCAGCTCATGTCCAGCTTTTCATCCACCAGTACCTCCAACTCCTCCTTGGCACGGCTTCTCTCAATCCCTTTATCGCCCAGTTGCTATTGATACTTGAGATTGCCCCAAACCAGGTGCAGGACTCTCCGTTTCCACCCTTGTAGAATCCCGTGGGATATAACAACATAGGCAATCCACATTCTACCTAAGTAAATAAAAATCTTTGCTCTGATCTATGCTGATAAGTCCACACAATTACTGATGTTGCTTTTTTTTTTTAATTGTCTGAAATTTCACTTTAATCTCCTGTTTCTATAGGAAACATTTGTCGCTCTCCAATAGCTGAAGCAGTTTTTAGAAAACTTGTAACTGATGAAAAAGTTGAAAATAAGGTAAGCTATTTATTTCTGTACCTGCCTAAGAAATAATTGTCTCGCAGCCAGTTAGTAGAAATATAAGCAGTGAGAAAGGAAACATAAAAATATACATTTGTTTTTCTGTAGTGGAGGATAGACAGTGCAGCGACATCTACCAGTGAAATAGGAAGCCCTCCTGACTATCGAGGACAGACTTGCATGAAGAAGCATGGTATTACCATGAATCATATTGCCAGGCAGGTACTGTAGTTTAATTTTCTTTAAATATGTGTGTGTATTTGTTTTGTTCTTACAGTGGATGACAGACAGTGCTGCTGTTTCAGACTGGAACGTGGGGCGCTCCCCAGATGCAAGGGCTTTAAGCTGTCTAAGAAATCATGGCATTGAGACAGCACATAAAGCACGGCAGGTAGAAGAGAGTATATTTTCTTTCTTATTCATACCCATGCTTTGTTTAGCCCTTACCATTACAATCACAGAAGTCATTTGAGCAATGCATGGTTAAGCATCGAGTAATAAATACTACGTGCAGTTTTTCAAAGGACTCCAAAGTGGCCTAACTCTTCTAGCTGAGGTTAGTGAGTTTCTTGGTATTAAGCTTCATTGGAAGTATAACTGGGAAGCATTGCAGCAGTTTCTGCATTATAGAAAAATACTGCCTTCAAATGTTTAGTATTTTGGGCATTTTTCTAAAACATTTTTTTAACATGAACTTGCTTTAGTAATCTGTGATGCTTCTTTCAGCAAGGGATTTTGTTTTTATTTAGCAGGTCCAAAAAGAAGTAGAATACCTGTTCACCCATCACAAAAAAACTTCTGCTCTTGCATGAAGTTCTTTTAAAAAATTTAAAATTAAAGAAATCAAACCCAAGATTACAAGTATGGTTGGTGGTAACTTCAGAGGAAAATGTACCTTTGAAGCATTCTTAAGTCAAAGACAGGTTTGTCAGTTAGTGAAATCTTCTAAGTTTTACCAAAACTCATCTCAGTTTTCATTAACAAAAGAACCCGTATTTCCATGGTGCATTCCAGAAAGATGAGAAATAAATGTGTATGCGTCTATTTAAGTCATTCAGATACTCAAATAAATGCACATAACTTACTTCAGTTAACTATTCTCTGGATACAAGATACTCTCTTAGGGTTTGACCTTTACTTAGCTTGATTTTATGCCACTAGTTCTTGTATTGATAAAAAGATCAAGTAGTCTTGTTGTTATCTTCCATTTCTGTTCCCTTCAGAATTTTACTAGACCTTACTGAGGTCATAATTACTTTCTTCACTTTCAAAGACTACATGTTTAATTTTTTAACTTTTTAAAATAAATTCCCTCAATTAGTCAACTGCCCTTTGCTGACCTCTCCTGATGCTAATCTCCGTTATATAAGACAAATAGGATTGAGCACAACATTGTTTCAGATTTTCAATGTTTTATTATTATAATAATTACTAGAAAAAGTCTGTTGTGATCTTTCCTGTTACAAGTTCTGGATTTACTATTTATCACTGCTTACAAACAGCGTTATTTATCATTACACAAGCTAAATGGTACTGAAACTAATCAGTCAGTGTTTCAGTCACAGTATGTAACATGTTTGGATTCTTAAAAGATAAGCCTTGGAAACTTGAGAACTGTTCTTGGGTATTACTGGAGTGGTTTACGAGCAGTTAAACTAAAGCAAAGCATCCAAACCCAGTTGATCCTCTGCCTTGAAACAAATCTATATATCCTCCTTTGGCAGAGAGGGAATGAAAACACTTTAATGAAGACATTCGTTTATACATTCTGGCAAATGAGATTTTTAAAGCAGAAGAGCCTAAAATGTTATGTATAGAGGGAGAGAAAATTAACAAGAATGAGACAATAAAATGAAAGACTATCAGGATGAAAATTTTTCTAAAACATCCCAGTACAAGCAATTTCTTTTACAAAGAAAATTTTCAAATCCCTGAACTACAGGTAACTGTTCATTTTGAACTGATGTTAACTACGTAATTCCAACTTTTTTTTTTTTTTTTTAATTTCCATCAAATGGTCTCTGCTGATTCTGTAAACTGTGCGGACATGATGCAGTCTTGTAGTACTTCTGGAAATAGAGAGGGACTCAACAGTATAGAATAGGACTTTTCAGAGTGGTTGGGTTAGTACAAGTGGAGGTGTATGTGTTTCACTATTAGAGACAAACTCAAAGGTAGGATTTTGTGTATGACTTGTTTCAGAACAGATTAAGAAATATTTAATACAGAAGCTGCAGAAATAGGAGAGATTTGTCTTCTGTTGGCTTTGAAATACTGCCATGAGATGACTACCTCATGCAATTATCCTCTTCACTCCTGTGGAACACTGTTACCGACCAATTAAAGGCACTTTCTTTCATGTAATTTTGTGCATAATTATGATAATCACAGATTGTATCTTTTTTTATTCAAAACTCACATAAATTCTACAAGAATCATTTATATAAGAGAGAATGTTAAATTGATTACATCCTACCATTGTATACAGTGATCGTTTAAGTGAATTTTAAGTTAAAAGTGAGGTATAAAAATACATGTGTATATATATAAAATAGTTTGTTAACATTTCAGTTGATGGTAGGTGCCTGTATGTTTATGCACTCATTGAAATTCTCTAAGCTCTTAGTCTTCATGTACAAAACAGATAGATATTAATCAATTTCACTTTCATTCATGCTGAGGCCAAAATTGATTTCTGACTCATACTGTGCAGTTGCCTTAAATATGAAATTGAGATTAGAGGAAGGTTGTATGAAACACTGCTTCACAACTGGATAAATTTGAGAACTACTGCATCTCTTCAGTTTTTAGACAGAGAAAAGGAGATTTCCCTTCTCTAAACAAAGGGATATGTTTAACAAATAAAGTGGAATGATGATGTGTTTCTCCATTGATGGTCTTTAATAATGGTTGTATGCATTTTTTTAATGTAAAGTTGTTATTGTCTGTGTAGTTCTATCCAAAGTTGACTACTTGAGCTCTCCCCTATTCTTCTCAATGTACATAAACTTTTATGTCCTCATTTTCTTCCCCCAAAATACTAGTTTTCATAGTTTTGAGGAATATCTTTAGTTCACTGGAGTTTGCTCAATTAAGCTTTTTGTATCTGATGTCACTGTAGGGCTTAAGAGCACAAGCCAACCAGTAATCTTGTTTTTAGGGCTGCGTTTGCATCTGTGTTAGTGCCAGTTCATAGGGTGATAACTGTCAGGTTGTCAAGTATACAGAGTGTGGGAAGTGTGTCAGGTGTGTTTTTCCTTTTCACTGTTTTAATTTTAGTCTTACATATATCTGTACTACAAAGAAGTCTATGCCCACTTTTTTTCACAGGGGCCAGTGTTTAGCTGTGTAGAGCAACCAGAAGCAGCTTGTAGAGGTATTGCTTAGAGTTGCCAGGAAAACAGAGCTATTTCCACTGCAAAAATATTTTCATAGGTCAAAGGCACTGCATGAATACAGCAAATGTTTTTACAGTGAAAATAAACAAGTCTGCATTAGTTTTCACCATTAACTCTTTCTTTTCAGATGCTCCCCCCCCCCCCCCAGTTCTCCTTGTGTGAAATGTTTCATTTATGGCTTTAGTCAGGTGATAATTTCTGTAGGTCTTTTCTTACTCCCTGTTATGGGCGCTTAATCAGTGTACTGGTTGTTTACACAAAAAATAAGTGGGTTTTTTGCCATCTAAAACTTTTTTGAATATGTAAATAATTTTTACAAGTTAAAACTCTGACTTCTAGGTTAATGTGTTTGGCTTTTTTGTCTGTTCACTTGCTTGCTTACTTCTCTAGCCCATCCTTCCCAGAGACACCTGCCAGAAGGACCTGTACTAAACAATCTTTCCAAGTTTCTTTTGTTATGATATTACACATAGGACTATGTGTGAAATGCAGTCTTAATGTGAAGTCATTATAGATTTTATTCCATTTATTCATCCTCATTATGAACACTTGGTTCAGATATCGTATTCTACCATACTGTGAATTGTGGGCATGGTCTGGGAAAATTTTACCCTAAACTAAGGCTTAAGTGTAAACTAACACAGATGGTATGATGGTAGGAAGATGTAAAATAGATCCTAGATTTTTTTCACATCGTATCAGAGTGGACTTACATGGCCTAAAATACTGTGAATGCATTTGTTTCTAAGAGATTGTGACTCATACCACTGTACTTCAGCTTTGAATTTCACTTGCTATCTTTTTCTGTGTAGTGACAAATTTCTGGACTGGAAGTATTGCAACTGATTCCTGGTTAACTACATTTTTGTTTCCTGTTAAGAAAATAATTTGTCCATATTTTTATTGCATGGTTTCCATGACTGAAAACCTGCTTTAGCTTTAGTAATTAGAAAGCATTAGAAACATCACTTATAATGATGTTTCTAAGTTGATGCATGAGATGTTTAAAAAATAAGTGTTGGTAAAATAGCTAACTTGTTTCTTGTGGAAAACTTGCAAAAGGGATAAATAATCATGGCAGAGAACATTTAAAATGCCTTAAATTGTTGTAAAAGTTGATGAAGGCACATAGTTTTATTCTTTCCACCTGTGTGTCTCTTAATAAATCAGAACTACGAAATCTGAAAATACTTTTTTTCCCCTTTTTATAAATCAAACACAGTTTGTAGGCTAAAGCACGTATTTTTAATTCTAGGTTACTAAAGATGATTTCCAGACCTTTGATTATATACTTTGTATGGATGAGAGCAATCTAAGGTAATGTATGAAAAAATGGAACAAATTCATATAGATTACTTGTAGTGATGTCTCATGAGTCATTTTGAAGACAGATGACACATTTAACTGCTTAGTTTGTCTTGGGTTTTTTGGGGGGGTTTGGTGGGTTTTTTGTATATGTGTGTGAATGATTTCCTAATAGATGGATTCTTCACTTCTAATATGTTTAATGACCTAGAATTCAATGGTTTGTGTGATACAAGCCACTTAAGGATTAAGGACATGGAAATTCAGTATACTTTATGCTATAGATGTGCAGCTGATGCCTGCCTAGTTAAGAATGAGGACATACTGTCTCTTGTACTCCCTTTGCACCTGGCCATCTCCTGTTCATTAAGTGGTATGCCAAAAAGCCTTGAAAGAAGTGGTTAAATTTTTTTTTAATAATAAAAGGCTAGAGAATTTATTGAAAATCTGTAAATTCAAGCAGTAACTTCTTAGTTGATAAAGGAGTCCTGATTTTCTTCCAGGAAAAACAGTATTGTGGTCTCAATGCTACTTTGACTTTCTAAACTATCTGAAATTAATTTCTTAATCAGAATTAACTAATAATTACATTTAAAAAATAAAAACTGCTTATGCTTATGACTCTAAATATTTACTGGGCTTTTTGCCTTTTTTAATTTGGGTAAGTAAAATGATGATTTGGTATGGAGATGTGTAATATTAAAAGAACTTATGTTCTGGCTGTTCAACATTGTGAAAATCATAGTACTGAGCTGCTTTTAATCTGAAGGTGATGAGAGGCGCATTTTAACTGCGTTTGGGGTAATAGCCATTTGTAAGTAGATGGGGAAAATACTGTCTCAAAACTGGTATGTTTTATCAATTGGAGGCAATGCAGAAAAAAGGATGTGACAACTGATGAAATGTTATAGTATGTCAAAGGAAGACAGGTCTTCCTCACTGGTTTACCATTTTCTGTTAACTGAATGTAGTAGGACTTCACATGAGTTAGAGTCAGTATTGAGAGAACTAGCAGCATACCAATTTAAAACACTGGTTTTGAACAGATGGGAGAAACTTACTCATACTTCTGGAAAAATACCTAGATAATTTTCATTATTTTTGTTCAATACAAGCTAAAGGTGGATGTTGAAAGTACTAATGATTGATTTGAGGAAGAAGTTGATGAACTTACTGTTACAAAGTTCTGTTAAGCCTTAGGTCGAGTGCCTCACTGCTTGTTTATGCTCTGAATTAAGTTTATGTGTATGTCCTCAATACTCAGTTTAAAAAAAACAACTCGGAACAAGAAACAAACGAAAAAAAGCAGCAGCATAGAGTGTCCATAGAATTGACTGAGTCCAGAAGCATATTATTTTCCTGTGTTCTCTAGAAACAGTCATGAGCATCTCATGCTGATGCCAAAAAAGGTTCTGAAGAAAAATTCATGGGGAAAAATTTTATTTTCTCTCTTACAGAGATCTGAAAAGGAAAAGCAACCAAGTTAAAGATTGCAAGGCCAAAATTGAACTACTTGGAACTTATGATCCACAGAAGCAACTTATCATTGAAGATCCATACTATGTATGTGTAAGAAATTCTTTGGGTGGCTTGATTAAAAATTGTGTATGTATAGTATATAATCTTTCCAGATCCTGCAGCTGATGTGTGACATATAATCTGATGTTACACAAAGCCAAGTGTAAACATTTTTTTTAATGAATTAACAAGACAATTACATTATTGGGATAGGCAAGAAAACATGTCTTTATGCTTGTAACAATGATTTAAATTCAAATAATGCAATGCACCTATATTTTCAATATCGGGTAAAGCCCTGGTTGGTCAGCCTTGTTGCAAAGAGGATGTAATCAGGAAAGATAGAGACAAAGACATGGACAGAGATGGTCAAAGAAGTTGAATAATATCAGCCAAGAGCAACCAGCTGGATTAAGATTCTTCAGTTTAGGAAGGAGAAGTGGATGAAGATGCAGTAGGGTTTTGTAAAATCTTGATATCATGGGAAACGATGAATAAGGAATTGCTATTCATTACCCAAGAAGTGGAGAATATCAAATGGCATTAGTGGGTTCAAAACAAAAAGAGGGTGGGCTAGGTTTGTGGTTTTTTCCACACAGTGCTTCATTAAACTGTGAAGCTCAACATGACGGGTTACTGTGAATGTAAAGAAAAAAAGAAAAAGCTTATAAGGACTCAAAAAAGGGAATGGAAGAAATATGTGAAGGGAGGTTCATCCAGGACTGTTGAGTACAAAGCCACAGTGTCTGTGGAAATTCCTGAGGTGCAAGTAGTTCAGATGAGGGAGAAACATGCAAAAACTATCACCAAGTATTTGTACTGTTCTTATTCTTCTCTAATGTTAGTTATTTGCCATTAGTGGCAGCGGGAAACTAGTTTGCAAAATTTTTTTGTTTAAGCCAGTATTGCTATTCTTATGTTCCTTTTCCTCTGTTCTTTTCTAGGGGAATGAAAAGGACTTCGAAACTGTTTACGAGCAGTGTGTTAGATGCTGTAAAGCATTTTTGGAGAAGTCTCATTAATGCTTCATCATTTTATTTCTAAAAGAAAATAATTAGCTTCTCCTGAAATACATAAGGTTTACTCGATTGATGTATTTAAATTGTAAAATTATACCTCAGTAGGTTCAAAACTTTTTCAGTTTAATTTTATACTTTAGCTTTTCTGTCATCTAATTAAAAATAGAGATGATCAACCATTTCATCACACATCAATGTAATAATAAAGTATATAATTCAGAATAAAGTTATCTGCAAACTCTTCCAGTGCGTTCTCACAAGCACTGCAAAAGCAATGTCTTGTTTCTTTGTTATACTAACTAAGCGGAGGTCTTCTCATAGTGCCCTTAGTGAGTTAATTTAAACCAACTTTCAATGGGAGTTGGCAAGGTGATATTTCACAGATGATAACTTAGGCCTGTCATCCTATCATTAGACAGCCTTTGGACTAAAGCTGTTTCCTTTTGAGTCTCCTAGACTTAAAAGAACTACCTGCCTGCAGGTAGGCGTTGCTGTTAGCGCTGTTTCAAAGCTTAAACAAGCAAAACCTCTGTGTCTGTCATCAGGATCCTCTGAAAATGAGTTTTTACATCAGTTTAAATGCTCAGTTATTCAAAGAAGAAATAATTTTTTTTCTAGTAGATTTTTATGCTGAGATGAACCCAGTTCAGAAAGAGTGATTGATGTTAATCAGACTTCTGTGGCTACTCTTCCTTTGGTCTTGTGGTCAATTCCTAGCACACTGATACAAGTACCTGTAGCATTTACTTTGAGGACAAAACATGTCAGCTTAAAAGCCTAAATGTGAAATGTACATCTTGTATTTCATAGTAATAAAATACTGAAATTTATACAGTATAATCAATGAGAAGTTTTCTATAATCCCAGTTCCTATGTGGATGTGAGACAATACTTTCAGATTACTCAGGAGAATGAACAGCCTGTCAAAAGTGTTCTCTGAGAGTATAGCTCAACCTGAAGACAGGCCATCTGTAGTATAATACAAAGTTCACAGAAGGACAGTAAGTAGAAAGTTTTGCTCTTGGACAAAAGTTGGATGCTTTGTAAAAATCCATGCCCGTTTGTCTGAACATCACCTTTCATTTCTGCCTTAGAAATGTTAATGTACTGAGATCAGTAGTGTGACTGATACCATGATAATTTTCTTATTTTGAATATACCAACATTGGTATGAACTGGCTTTACCATATTATCTGTAAAACTGGATGTGTAGAACTTGCATTCTTATTTATTTAACCTTGTTTTTGCCTCTGTCTGCCTTCCAAACTAGTAGAGTAGCCTCTGTATTTGTCACCCACTCTCCATTCTGGGAGAGGGATGCGTTTTGATAGAGGACCCTGTTATTCCTGGGGAGGGAAGAATCCTGGTGTCACTCTGCATGTGCTGCAGCCTGCACAACAGGGACTAGGTTTCCTGGGACTTGCTGTAGGATGGCTGTGTTTGTGTTAATGAGATTTCTGTTTTGTCCTAAATTTCAATCAGACATAAAACTTAAGAACCTGCTTACAAAACAGGCAAGGTGTAAGTGGAACACTTAAATACAGAAATCAGGATCTTTGTGTATTATTGCATTACCAATATTTTGACTTTTAAAGAACAAGCTTGGAACTTGCAAGTTAATAGCTGTTTCACTTCAAGGACAAAGAGTAATATATATAATGTTCCAGATCAGATCAAGCACTGACTCTGGAAAAAATGATTTTCTGTTTCTTTTATGAATGCTTTAACAAAATAAATGAGGGAAAACAATGGGCAGTTAGGGACAAAACATCGTAAATGTGGTTTTCTGCACTAACCTCAGAAGTGGAAGTATTTAAGCATAATCTGATGTTATTCTCTGACAGAATGACCCTTAAAAATATTCCAGTGAAAGTAAGTAACTCAGAAAACTGAGAACATGATGGTTTGTGCTTTCTTATTCATGGCTGAGTAGGAACTGAGCCTATAGTTTCCTACATATTAATGTTAATATTTAAAAGTCTTAAATCTTTATCCTTGAGCTGCTGGGGTAAAAGAAAGAAGATAAAAGAATATGGTTTTTTACCTTCATTAGGCTTAGGAATCTTCCTGTAAAGTGATACTAAGTCAAAACTATTTGTGTTAAATTCTGTTCAGATTTTTAAAGTTTCAGCTTTGAGGTATATTTTCAGCAATTAATCTATTGGCTAAATAATTCACCAGTTCTACTAGGAGGAAGAAGCTGATCAATTGATTTTTATCCTTAGTGGGTTTCTTTTGGAGGAGGGGAAGGAGAGCACCATGGTATTTTAAAAGAATTTGTAGAATACAGAACAAGAATTGCCTTCAAGAAGGACAGTTGCTCAGTACTGTTATTTGGGTTCCAAAAGAATCAGTGAACGTAGGCTTAATACACAAATCATATATCATACAGATGACGTAAGGTCTTACAGGTTTAACATAATACCCATGAAAAATGTGATGTTGAATATAAAAATACAGAACTGACTCCTCCTTCCCCCTCTCCCTCAACACAGCTTGGTTTAGTTTAGGTAGTAAGCTTATACCTCAGACTAAATGAAAAAAAAAAAAAATCTGTTATAGTATAGTTGTATCTTCTGTCAAGCATGCCAACTTACACTAAATCTAGAGAAAATTTCCATGGGATTAATTCATTTATGTTCGTTTATTAAGTCATTAAATAAATTACTATTTTCCTTTTACAAGGAAATTTTCTAGAAGGATTTCAGGTGTCCTACTACAAAAATAAAGACTTACACTAATTTAAACTCCTACGTTAAGTAATATGCTGTGATCTGATTTCAGTCAGTGAAACTACAGAGAAGCAGAGTTCCACCCACATGTTTACTGCAGATGAGCAGCTCGGTGAATCCTGTAGCAGTAGATTCCTTTAACTACCAGTTTTTCTGTATGCAGGTATTATACTTCCATTGAGAAATTAAACATTAGCATCTAGTGATCTCTGAAAGCAAATACAAAATATGTACTTCTCCCTTGCTAAATACAGCCATGTTCTAGTATGGGATTTGGTACTTCTGTCTTTTTTTTTTTTCTTTTTTTTTTTTTTTTCTTTCTTCTAAAGAGCTATATGCTGAAGGCTCTTAAGTGTGAATTTCAAGAATCCCAGCTCCTAGCTATTTCTCAGGGTGGGGAGGGGTGTGTTTCATTTTGGTTTTATATTTTGTGCTTAGAATTGAGGATGAAGTGGAAGCTAAATGCTGGTATTAAGATAGAAGTACCTGAGGATCATCTACAGATCACACATAAATGTTTTCTTCCTGTTTGAGCCATTTTATTATGACAACTGGATTTAATATCTGATTTAAGGAAGAAAGGGAAATGTGTATGAAGGCTTCTTGAGTAAGTGTTCACTGACTCAAAAGTTTTATAATACTAAAATGATTCATTGGACATCTACTGATTATATGGCCTTGCAGTATCATGAATTGACTGCAGATTTTTGGGGGGAAAAATCCAAAACCCAAACAACCATTTGTCATTTAAAAAAAAAAAAAGATTCAAATTTATAATGCTGTAGAGACTTGGAGCAGATTTGTGGTCTGGGCCATTTGCGAGACTGGAACACAGAGATCTGTCCATCCTTACAAATCCATAGAGAGTTTCCAAATTACTGGACTTTTCTGAGGTGGGCATACCTTTCTTAGTCTACCAGACTCTCACTGGAAAGAGTTTTAAGTGTGGATAAATGATAGTAGTTACCAGAAGATGGCTTGTTTATCAAATTCTGGATTCAGTGAACAGAAAACAAACTGAGGGCAACTTCATACCAAACACTTTATTACTTATGCTTGTTATTTACAGTATTTACATATTGCACGTTTGCTGGAATGTTTTAGACATTTATTATATAAAGTAAATTAATGGCAGATTGTGTGTTTGTGTACAAAATCCATGCTCCACTGTCCCAAAAAATATGTCTACTTGGAATTACGTTCCTGTTTGTCATGCAATTTGTACTCCTAGGGTACAATGTGACCCCAATGCAAGTCTGTTTTAACCAAACTTTTAAAAAATTGCATAAGCGTGAAGGATATCAAGTGACCACAACTACTGTGGAGCAAATCTTTAGTAGTTCTAGATATACAAACAAACATTCCTTAAAATTGTAGAATTAAGCAATAGAGCATCAATTTTCTTGGTGAAATATTTGTGTTTACATAATTTTTGGCAGCATTACACATCAGTTGTAAAGTGTGTTTTTAAGTATGGAGCAGTAAGTACTACTGGCAGTTATGCTACTGTAAAGAATGTCAATCTGCAAACTGTTGACAACATACAAAATGCATGTTAAAAGAAGTATGGGAAGTAGTCTGTCAATCTGCAAAAATAAATCTCTTGTTCACAATGGAATATGTTAGAAAGGTAGTAAGTTCTATTTCCCTGTTGGTTTCCAAGGCACTTCTCTTGGGTTCTTGGTGTTTCTTTTCATGGTAATAACATCTGGTGGATTAAAAGAAAAGAAAACTGCGTTTCATCATTTTTATATTCACATACCTGGTTTAAGAATGTATTTATCAAATGAAACTGGAGAATTCAGTAATAACTTTGGAAAGATCCATTAGTGCGTTTCTGATTCAGCTCAGTTTAGTTTGTATCAGCCTGACTGCTAAATTACTATTTTGTTTGTTAATTGGGGCTGAAATTTTGGAAATAGTCCCTTTTTGTGGTGGTTCATTTTTAGTAGACAGATCTGGAAAATACAGTTCTACCCAGTAAAAATGTGCTCATAGGTATGTTTAGCCTATTCCTGTAAGCGCATCTGTGAAGTCAAACAGTGAATAAATCTCAAGGTCAGTATTAACAGATCGCAAATTCCTGTCTTATGTCGTGGCGTCAGGAAGCTGTTGATACAATGTCCAGTAATATACATCTGTCAAGGTAAGGTCTGAAGGGTCTAGGAAGGATTTGATGTTTCATTGGGCCCATTAGTGAGGAAACGTGGACTCGCACAAACAAGAAACAAGTCGAAGTAACTTTCTGAATTTGGTCATATAAATACTGCCTCTGGGACCTGCAAACACTGAGGGCAACACACACTGAGTAGGACCTGCAATGGTGCAATTTGCTGCCCATCCTATTAGCTCTTCCCCAAACAGCTTCTTGGAATTAAAACCATTTCTATGACACAGGCATCAAAATCACCGATACGAAATTACAGGTTTCCACATTGCGTATGTACATACATACTCTAGAAGTGTTAATTCAAAGGTTGAGCAGTGAAGGTTACCATGACCTTTTTTCCCCTACACCTTTAAGCCTGCTGAGAAAGTGTAACCATCTCTGTGTACATCTCTAGAAATCCATCCTCTCTCCGGTAACTTCTGAGTTTGTTTTCTGCAACCACATTTTCTAGAGAGGTGACCACTGAATGCTGCAAGTCTGTCTAGCCAGTCTCCTGTGTTTCTGAGACAACCTGCTAATGCCCTTATTTTGAAGTAAAAAATACACTGTGTCTTACTAGCTAACAGGAACTGCATGGGTGAAGGACACCGCTCTTGCGAGCACGTTCAGCTGAACCTCGTGTGTCTCATGGACAGCACAAGTCTGTGCGGGAGATAAAAAACCAGTGAGTTCTCGAGTACTGGAGTTCTGCTGATGTCATTTTTCACAGATAAAGCTTTCATATTGACTTTCTGAACATGTTCCATGTGAATTCTCTCAGATTTTGAGTTTCTCTATATTTTCTACTGCTTCAGTATAATTTGTAATAGAATCATTTGAATGCAAAGTCAGTCAGACTTGACATAATCCATTGGAAATCAAGCTATTGGTGCATACAGAAATACTTGTTAGTAGTATTTAAACACATTTAGCTTTGCAATTTTTTTAAAGCTATTAGAAAATGTAATAATGTTACAGAAAAGCTTAATGTAATTTAGTTTTTTCTGGCTTTGCAGACAGGAGAAATACTTTTTTTTTTTTTAAATATATCCTTCCTTAAAGGGGAAACACGTAAATTTTCCGTGTCTTGCATTTTCATCGAGTTTATTTTCTGTATGTACACCCCTACTGTACCCTGTTCAAGCTGTGACATTTAAAAACAAATTGGCATGCTTTTGGTTTGATCAGTGTGTGGTACAACTGACAAGTTAAACGCTGATGATTTAATAAATATTTTTTTCATTACTAATACTAATGGGAATATGCAGCTCACTGAGGGTAAAAAACTGGAATTGGATAGAATGCTGGTTTTGTCATCTCATCTGTACCTGCTTTTGTATGGCCTTAGATTCTCAGTGCTCAGCTAGGTTGCAGTTCCCTAAATACCTGGTATTTTCAGGCATTTTTAGCATTGATCAATGTTGTTGTTTTACAATTTTTTTATTTCATGTAGTCTGTGTTATATGCATCAGTGTAGGAAAGTTAGACTGGAATTTAGAATCAGAACAATTTGGGTTGGAAGGGACCTTTAAAGGTCATCTAGTCCAACCCCCCTGCAGTGGGCAGGGACATCTTCAGCTAGCCCGGGTGAAGGATGGCAGGTGGTATTCTTAGTGGAGGTCCTGGATACTCTTTGACTGCAGTCTCCATTGAGAACATCAGTAGCCATACAACTCTCTTCTCTTTCATTTGATTCTTGGTTCTCCTTTGCTAATGCAAAGGGAAAACCAAACCAAACACAAACCCAACCAGCAATATTAGCTGAAATCGACCTAACCATAACACCTCCAGTTTTAAAAAGCACAAATGAAAGGTACTGTAAAGGCATATTACTGCTTTCCAAATTTGGTTCTAGTCATTATCTGTGCATGATGGTAGAGATAAAGTCCAAGCAGCAGCTAATCTACATAAGAGAAGAATTTAATCTTTTCAATACTAACATAACTTTAAAATACTGTGCCAGTAGGATTTTGTAGCGGAACGTCCATGTGCTAACATCAAAAATTCCTTCCCCAAGTGTGAACACCCAGGTGGAAATCTGTTGTAATGTGTGTATCAGATCAGAGATCCATGCATTGAAGATGATAAGCTCTTAATGTCACAATTGGCGCTATCCACAGAGATCCCGTAGTAAGGAAAACTCAGAATTGCCTCCTAATAAAATTAGACTATGCCACACTAGTAACTGTGTACACTGGCTGGCTATTTAATTCAAAGCAATTGTTCTGATAAAAATCTTAAATTAGTTACCTCGGAACTACTTTGTGTCACCAAGTGGAGGTTAGTGAACGTCATGGGAAGTTGTGTATGACAGATCAAGCTATACTTTCTAGAAAAAGAGGGTTTGCCTTCACTGAATAATATGCAAAACCCACATCTTGATTCCACCTTTCACTTTTATGAAAGAAAAGTGTCTAACATTTCTTGAGTGCACTCAGCGTTAGTCTGAATAAGAAACTGTGTGAGAAAGCAAGCAATTAATGGAAGTTGCTTCCATTGTTAGAAGATGCTTAAAGCAAAACTTCAGGTAAAGCCCAAATATTATTTTGGTTTAAGAATAGTTAGAAAAAATGGATATATAGTATAGCGTACACAAATGGGATATTTACTGTAGTATTTCAGTTTTCTCTTTACATATTCAAAGTTTCCAAGTTGATTTTGTATCTTCAGCTTTTTTAACATATATTACTAGTATGTTCAATACATCTTGAGGAGTTCCAAAGGAAATTTCAGTTACTAGTGTGCTTTAGCTTATTAGGAATTTTATAGAGAATCTTTGACCTTTGTATGTATATATATTTATTCTTGCCCTATCATATATTTTAAGCAAGAAATACTGTTTCTATTGCTTTTCCTTTAAATGTTGTTAATTGTATCTGCTTCTCTAGAAAAGAAGCAACTGGTCGATTTTTTTTTTTTCTCATATGCTTTTTATAGTATATAAAGCTTGTTTTCTCTGCTTAGCTTGAGACTCCTACTACTTGCACTACTCTTGTATTCATTAGTGTAAAACTGTTTGTGTCGCTACTTTTATCTTGTTCATTTGAAATAACTGTAGAAACATACAAGTTAAAAATACATAAATACTTGTTAGCACAGTAATTAGAAGAAACCTTCAAAACAGAAGTATGTAATCGTACGTGATAATGCAGTCCTTAGTCCTTGAACTACTTAAGGTACAAGGAGGTTTTAAGCATACATTACGGGACCAGTGTTGGTTTCTAGCAAACACTTAAAGAATAGGTAATGGAAAAGGGAGGGCACCAACTCTAGCACCTGCAGTTTTCAAACAAAAGCAGTAAAATCTGTATGACTGTAGCCAAAGTGATTGTGACAAATGCTGTCAGAGGCCAGATTTTCTTTTTCAGACTCGTCACTGTCTGTCACAGGAAATCCACAAGATGTGAATCGGGAACTTGGGATGAAGACTTTGGGAATCTTGTTCCTGACATGAATTTCTTACCTGCTGCAGACAGGTACAAACATAATGGTTGTTGGGTGTATGCATGGGGTGGAGCAAAGCAAGCATGGAGCATGGCAACTATTAGGAAACTGGGAGAAAAAAGGCTGGAGGGCAGAACAAAAAAGAGCATCAAAGACAGGACTCCAGCATAGCCGTGTTGAACACAAGGAAGTGTTGCAGAATAAAACTAGTCAGAGATGGTGCTGGTGGCAACCAAGGAACATGGCCTGGGGTGCTGATTGGAAAAAAAAAAACAAACGGACTACGGAGTGATGTGGAAATACGAATATGCTGCTCTGGCTTCACTCATGCAAGCTCAACAAGTAAAAGGGCTGTTACTGGGTCCCTGCACTGCTTATATCTGGGGGACAGGCAAAGTGGGGACATAAGCTCTGAAAAAAGAGAAGATGGAGCCTAGTTACGTATGTGTCGGATAAATGAGAAAAAGTGAAGGCTCCGTAAGACACATTGTATCCCACACACCCCCTTAGGTATGTATTGTGACAGTAATAGGTGCTCAATTCCTGTTTCCATGTCTTATTTTCGTATTTGCTCTTAGCACTGAGTTTCAATGTCTTGTGTGCTTTAAAGCTGAGGCTCCAAAATGCATTTTAAGTACAAATAAAAAACAAATCCTTTTTTTTTTCCTTCCCCCCAAATTGATCTCTAAGCAGGGACAGATGCCCGTGGATCTGAAAAATGCGCCAAAACTACCAGTTTGCCAAAGCATCAAAAAGCAACAATACATCTGTAGCCCAGCCAACTCATAAGCCTCCACTGAAACAAAAAACAGCTACTGAGCAAAACCGGAAATCTACTTTTGGGAGAAAAATGTAGGTGTGGACAATTAAGAATGTGTTATTTTAGTTGTTTATAACATAGGAGTTTAAAAAGATTTTTCCTAATGTATCTGTTATTACAATTAATGCAAATGGTCAAATTCTGTTTGTGAATTTAGACCTTTGTGAAGTAGTATCATGTAAGAAATTTTTGTTATCTAATATTCAGGAATTACTCTGAGCTTTAGAACTGATACTAACTAGTAGCCTTATGGCAGAAACCAGAACCGTTTACCAGTTGCCAGATTATAAATAAACTCTTTGTATACTAGAAAGCTGTCTTAAGTAAGAAATAGCTTTGAATTCTTGTCTTGCTATGTGTAAGTGGTGCTGTGTTCAAAACTTTGCCACGTCTTGGAAAACACCTTTGACTAATGATAACTATACATTTTATGGAGAAAAAAGATGGTTTGGTAAGTGGAAGAAACACAAAAAGAACACATTTATCTGGAGCTTAGTCCATAAAATGATGAAAACAAATAAAGCCTGCATTATACTTTTCTGAGAGGGGATGTCTTACGCACAAAAATTGAACTGATGCAGTGGAAAAGCTTTGAGGAGGAAAGACGCTTAATTTCATGGAGACACCCATACACCCATGGATCTCAAGGCATAGGTGGTAGAGAATAGCCTTCCTTTTCCACTAATAGAGGTTGCTTAAGAGTGCTGATCCTACACATGATTTGTATCTGTGTGGAGAGTAACAGAAGTGGAGGATTGTTAGATTGAAACATGTCTGCTGGTTGAGTGGAGGAGTTGTTTGGCAAAATGAGATGGACTTTTATTTAAATGGACTCCTAGCTTGAGATACGAACTACTCTACTGTTCCTTCATGTCATGCATTTGTATTTACCTGATAGGATGTAAAGATACAGATAAAACTTTCTAAGGAAAGGGAGAAAAGAATTCCCTGCTGTTGTGGTTTAGCCCCAGCCGGCAACCTACTCTGAAAGTATCTGCCTATTAGTATTGGTAACAACATTATTCATCTATCTTTTGCAGGCGAATATCATTATATAGTAGCCAATTTGTTGCTTGCTTTCTGGATTTTACAACTGATAGGTTGAATCCCTGGTATTTCTCCTAGTTAGATCAAAGGTTTTACCTACTTGCTAACTTTTTATTTGTCCTAATACTATATGCAGTTGTTTCCATGATTCCATCCCTGAACACACAATGTATGGATAAGAGGTTCCTTGCCATGGTTGCATGTTTCAAATTATGACAAGTAATGTAACTGTTATTGGACCTTAGAAATGTTCTGCATTGAAGCTGGGCTAGTTTAGGTTTATTTTAGGAAGTCGGGCAGGAAATACTTAAAGAATTGTTGCGGAGTTTAGCATAAAGTCAGGATGCTGAATTACATCTAATGACTTAATATATTTCCTCTGCCTTTGCCATTAGAAAAGTCTTCTCTAATGTCTAGCTGGAATCCTCTCTCGTTGCAAATTTAAACAAATTATGTCTTATTTATTCACACTGGATAGAGATAATGGTCTGTAGCCACTTTTTATGAAATTTAATAGCTCCATCATGTTTCCCTGCAGTCATCTTTTCTTTAGATTAAATAATCCAAATTCCTTTTAGCTGTTCTTGTTAAGTGAGTTTTCTAGGTCTTTGGACATCCATGTTGCTCTTCTTTGGATTCTTACAGGAAGTACCTATATGTCTTCAAGTTTGGTGACCTTAATTAAATTCAGTATTCCAGCAACAGTGATTATTTCAGCTGTTTTTATAAACAGTGTTTCTATTATAAATTCCGGTATGCTGTTTGTCTTTTTTCAAGTGTTGACATGGTTGACATGTTTAGTTTGTGATCCACTACAACCCATATGTTTTCTACAGAACTATCTGTCTAGCTGTTCACAACTTGCCATGTATTTCTGCAATTGATTACTCTTGCACGGCTTCATAATTCTGCTTTCCCCTTTAAATTTTATCCTATTTTTTATACTATTCAGCTAATTTTCCAAGATTATTTCCAAGTTCCAGATTGTACTCTATCATGGTAGCTTCTCCTACACTACTGTCATCCATAAATATACTGTCTTCTATCATCCAAATTACAAATGGAAATACTGCACACCACCATACCCATAATGAAGCTGTGTGACCCTGCTCAATACATTTTCCAGTTTGACAGTGAATAACTTACTTGTATATTTTTCCCAGCCATTTTTACATTTATCCTGATCACATTTCCCTAGCTTGCTTGTAAGAATACCGTGCAAAACAGTGTCAATGCTTTAAAGAAAGAAACTAAGATGTGTAACATTTACTGCTTTTTCTCACTGACTTTCTCCACAGGATGTGTATTCTGTCATAGAGTTAAAATATCTTGGTTTGGCAGCAGTAGTTACAAATCCATACCGGTTATTATCTATCCCTCTATTGGAGGTCACATTTTTGTCTCAGGTAAAGGTTGAGGATAGAATGTAAATTAGTCCTTTTGTATTCCTAGTGTCAGTGTCCTAGAAATGCAGGTAGTTTGGAAGTACTTGTTTTGATTTGGTTTCTTTTTTATTTTGATGCATGGTGAAATTCCCCGAGTATTTGTAGGAATTAGAGGTACATTTAGGCAAAAAGGGAGGGAATAAACCTATAGACATGAGAGGTGAACACAATGAAAATACCAAGAAATCGAAGTAGCTTAGAGTTAATCAGTGCTACTAATAGTACATTTTAACTGAGTTACTATAAAAGCACCTGCAACCTATCTGCATTTATAAAGCTTTCATAGCGTATAGCTATGTATATATTAACTCATACTAAAACGTACACCATAGATGTACAGCTGCACACATAAAAGGGCTGCTGCTGCCAGTACAGGCAATCATGTACTGAGTCAACTCTTGAAAAATAAGCTACAGCTGTTATGTTGCGTGCTATAACAACAAATTGACTATTTGCTAACTGTATGCTGCTATGAATAATTCACAGCTGATGCACATAGACCTTTATATAATGACTGCCAGTAGAGGGTACCCTTTTCTTCTTGCCGGTATTTGCCCTGTTAAGCCAGTTACTTCAAGTACTCTGAAAGGGGAATACCTTAGCCAATACTCTCATGAATGTTCACATATGAAACACAAAATCCACTGCTTTGCTATGCAGTGGAATGCCATTACTGCTATGAAAAAGCTTACCTTTATCCTTCCATGCACATCGGGCTTACTGCCAACCGAGTAAGAAGTCTGGCACATCTTTTATAATCTGTTGTGAAAAAAGAGCATACATAGATTACTAAAGTAACCAATTTTGCCCTTAAAAATCAAAATTGATAACAGTGTGTAAATTATTGTCATAATAAAGTCAAATGAACACCTTAATTTGCAACAGTACAGAAATCAGCTCCTTAAACTTAGAAATGGAGTGTGTAAAAATTGTGTAACTGAAAGCCATGTCCAATGGCGCATGTAACTATGCAACTGACTTCTGCATATGTACTATCTATAAACAAATAGCATGAATGTGCTTGGAGGCTCTCCAAGTGTGCATATGTATGAAAATTTATACATCTGTGCTTAAATGAGGGATCTAAACATGTGACACTAGTATTTCCATACTAGAGGAAGAGTAAGTAGTGCTCAACCGTCTTTGAAATCCAGCCCTCAGTAAGCAAGTCTGTCAATATTAAGTAAGGCAAGTCTCCAGTAAATTTTCTGCCTGGAAAAACTGTTAAATTATCCAAATAACATCTCCTAGTCATAGAAATGTTAAGTCCAGCCCCAGTAGGTGACCACATGACACAAATTCATTCATAACTCTATTGAGTTTCATCTTAAAACTAGTAAAATTGTTTTTTTCCACAGTAGTCCTATTGTTAGTAGTTCTTAAGTGCTTTCTGCTTTTTGATGCATTCATAATAAGGGACAGAACCAATGCAAAACTACAAAGTTAATCAAGAGTTTTTTGTTTGTTTTTTTTTAACATGGCAAACAAAGCAAATACCATGAAAGTTAGTTATAGACAGACAGCAGAGTAAATTACTCTTTAGGTGCCAATGCTACTATGCTGTACAAAGCACTAGAAGGTATGCCAACAAAATGCTTTTGTACTGGCTACCACCGTGTTGCAGCATCATAGATGCTTTTAATTTCTTTTTTGCTAGGCCTTTGAATTTTTACATAAAATGAACAGTATTACCTGAAATCAGGATATTATAAAAAAGTAACATCATACTGTGCATGAAGAATTAAAGCAGGTTGTTTGCCTCATTTTCCTAGAAGAAAGTTACTGAAAGGAGACGCTAGTCAGTCCAGTCCGGTGACTGATGTTGATTTTCGTTAGGCATTATTTCATTAATGAGTAACTACATCTAATGTTTCCTAGAGGTGCAATGTTAACAATCCCTAACTCACAGCACAGATATGCTATAATTTCTACATTCATAATTCATACAAATTATCCTCCATTATCCAGACATTTTGTTGGTGGGTATGTCACCTGTCAGGAGGAAAGGGCTAATTCAGACTTTAAGACCAACTAGTTTTTAGCTTCATAGCTTGAAGTACTCATTAGTGCCAAGTCAAATGATGTTTGTGTTGTGATCCTTACAAAAAAGGTAATATGATCATTTGCTTGTTCAAAAGAGACTAGTTATGAACAATGACCACCTCCATCCATGTAAACAGAACGTGATCTGGTTAGCCACTACTTATAAGATCCTTGTTTTCCCAAGGTATTCCTAATCTGAGGCCTTACAAATAGGGAAAAAAGTCTGCCATTCTCACCACATATGCCTTTAAAATATATTGCACTGAAATATTTATTAATACTTGAAACTTGGAATCTGTAACTGTTGTTTCTATTCCCAGCTCTGCTACTGACCCAACTGGTTGACCTCAGACAAGTAAAATAAAGCGTGCTTCCATTCTGAAAAGGCTGTACTAAAATAGCATCTGCTTATTCAACAGGTTCACCTCAGTATGAATCTGGAGTCACATCTACTGACTGATAAATGTCAATGTCTGATTATTTTTTTTTTTAATTCTCTGTGCTGCCACCACTGATAAGATAGCATAAGATCAATTTGCTTATTTGTATCCGTCATCGCTTCCCCCCCCCCAAGGCTTAGGAAGTTATACTTTTGTAATATCACTGCAGACAAGGGTTGCAAAGATACCAGTCAATGTCACTGGTAGACTGGTAGCTGAAGAGTCAAAATATAAAATGTCTATAAAATATGTTCTACATAAATAATCAATGAAAAGGAAATAGCCCCACCTGGATTTCTGATCCTATCTTGAATTTGCAGCACTAGAAATTAAATATGAGAGATTTGTGAGAGGACTCGTGTTCCTATGAAAAGCAAACACCTTTTGTTTGTATCCAGAGACACATACATCAGTACCTAAGGAAGCAGTGTTTACAGCCATTCTACACAGTGTATTTGCAGTGAAAAAGTTGTGTTTCCTCACTGTAATGCTGATGCTGTTCTAGCAATGCTGGAAAGTGTACTTAGTACTTTTTAGAGCACTACAAATTTTTCATTGCAAGGAACGTATTCTAACATTGTATCACTACGTGTACCTCATAGAGCTATTACATTTTAGAATTTTCTGTTGTTTTATGAAAGTCTCTGTTTTTGGCACTTACATGCTGGGATGGTGCAGTCCCTTGTATTGTGATAAAGACGGTGAAAGTGTTTACTACACTTTGGGCTAAAGTAGAGTGGACCTGAAATACAAAGCAAAAATAAGTTATGAATCGGCACAGCTCACAGAAAGAAGAGTGCAGCTTATAGTATTTATGTGAAATGATGGATACCAATGCAAAATTAAAACATACCTGTTAAATGCTTTAAGAACTTGTCTTTCATCCTCAGATCTCTGGGAACTATTTCTGTTGGACAGAAAAAAGAATAGTCACTCTACTGCACTGGAACTATGCTTGCCAAGCATAGTACGAGGAAAGGGAATAAACCCTGTCCAGCAAACATCACCACTACATCTTGACAGATGCACAGAGGTCAAAAGTCCTTTACACAGAGTAGACCAAATCACAAGAATTTGTTTTGCATGAGAAGCTGCTGTAAAATGCACTGTGAAACACCCTGTGATGATGAAATAAGTAATGTCTGTTAGGTGTGCAGTCATTAACGATGATGACAGTTAAGAAAGAGTCAGATTTTAGCTCTCTATGAATTACATTATCAAGTTTACCTAGATTTAAACTCTTCCAGGAATTTTAGTTCATGGTTGCTCAGAAATGGCGTATTCCACTGGCAGTAAAGACCCAAAGACCAAGTTTGGTTTAGTGTCTTCTAATTCTTTTATGCAAATGTATCCACTCTTTTGTCACAGGTATGTTGGTACAAGCACTGTCCTGCTTTAATGATAAAACTGGATTGATCTACTTACAGGAATCTTCCCCCTACCCCCAGCAGTAAATAAAATTCACAGGAAATGATCCCAAGCAAATTGCTCTCTTCTGGCTCCCTATGTTTGTGGTTTACCGCCTTGCGTTTTGCGTTCAGCAGATGGCAAAATGAAACTGGTTTACTGAAATCCATTTTAGCCCTAACCCTTGCTTGTGTCTTCCTGATTTACAGCTATCTTTGATTGCTTTCCGTTACAAACTCTATGCTGATAGCGTATGATACACTACATGGTGCTTTATTTATTTGACCATAAATGCCTGAGCAGCCTTTTTCATTCCCCTGGCACCTCTTATCAGATACAAAGCAGAGAGCATTTCCATCCAGATCTGATTCACTTGTGAGGTTAGACACTTCTCGAAAGTCATTCTTCATTTACTTCTAACTTTAGTCGGTGTAAGTAAAATTGACCTTATCATATTTGACCTAATTATGTCATGAAAAGCATTAAAAACACACATGCTTCACTCAGAAATTTCCCGTGGGACAGGCTCACTAGGAAAGTGATGCCAAAACTGAAATGAAAGACTCTTAAGCAGTAGTTCCTTTTCAGAGTTGCTGGGAATAACTCCATTATAATAACAGAATGAAAAATTCTGCTTAGGAGTCAGTGACACCACCTCCAACTAATCTGGTCTGAAGTGGGTGTATCATTTACATAGATAACTGTTCAGCACAAACCACCGTTTTGCACCAACATGCTGATGTAGGCTGGCCAAAGACCATGCCTGTGTTCCACATTGAGATTTAGAGTTGTGCAGACCAGGATTCCCTGCTTAGTCTGGCCTCTTTAACTTTTCTAAAAACATGTTTCATTTCTAAAACAAAATGTTCTCACTATGCTCATCTTAAGTGGGACAAAATTGTCTTCCTTTGTATATTCATTAATCACCCAGATAGCGAAGTAACATTTTCATGACAACCACCACCAAATGCAAATCATGAGGATATGTGAATATGAATGAGAATGAAGAAGAGGTACAATGAAGCTTTATCAGATCAATAAAGGCAAAATAAATAGCATAGTAGTAAAATGAAAGCCAGCTTGAAAAAAGGTGAGTAGACATCTCCTGGAAAATATTTGGAAAGTCACTTCCAGGAGGAGGGGTAAGATGAGCAGCAGTAACGTTGTAGGGGGAGGGACAGTGAACAGTAAATTAGAGATGGCAGCAAGAGAAGCCAAATCAACTTTCATGTGGATGCACAGAAACTGAGCTGTGACTATCCATCACTACGTGGCTTGGTACGACTGCCTCCAGACTGCACTGTACAACCCTGAAGATCTTACAAACCAACCTGGGCTTTCACTGGAGGTTCAAGAGGAGCCATTCAAATGAGTCAAAGGATGACTGCAGGGGTGTCTCAAAGCAGTCATAGCTTGTACAGTGACAGAGGAGCACTCTGTTTCAGTTCCCTAGTCTTTCAAAGGTGCTACTACCTCTGGAGCACAAAAGGGACTCACAAGCGGGGCAAAAAGTTTAATAAAACTAAGCTGCAGGAAAGACTTGTAGATGTGGATCTATAAGGACATACTACAGTCTTGCAGGGGAATTCTTGCTAGGGTCATTTCCAAGAAACACTTAAACCAAGCACATATTAGAAAGTGGTAAAGTTCCAGGAAAAAGTGCATTTTCATCCCTTATTTCTTTGATCTCAGCCCATTTCAGTCTTTTCCCTTATTAGTAGGTTTTGTTCAAAGCCAACACACAGAAGTCAGACTTTCAGTCGAGTACATTATCCGGAGAGTAAGAGACTCTGAGATGTGAACGGAGTTTTTCTATTCCAAATTTGCCGCCTGTGTCAGTTTATGATACCAAAGGGAATCTGCAGGCATTTTGAGCGGTGAGTTCTTGACATAAAATTAGTAACCTGATGTGATGTCTGATTCACCAAGGCACCCTTAGGAAAAAAAAGCACAACAGATCTCCCAAGTCATGGACTGTGACTTACCAACTCGCTGCTCGTCCTGGTATCCTCCATAGTCGGCCACTTCCCTTTGATCCAAGTCATAGTCACGCTTGGAGAAGTACTGCATCCCACTGTCCTTCTCCAGATGGTACTGCTTCAGTTCCTGGATGATCTCCATGATGAGATTTAAGAGACTTTGCCTGTCCTTCAAATCTGCGGAGTCGGTTTTCTCTTTGCAGTGTCCTGCCGAGAGCATTAAGAGCAGCAGCCCCAGCAGCCCAGGAGACCTCAGTCCGCTCATCGCAGTCTGACCCGAAGGGCGCAGATGAGGAGGAAGGACCCGCGGCTGTGGGAGGCCTCCCGCTTCGCTGGAAGAGAAAAACGGGAGTGGATGGGAGGTGGGGAGACCCACGGGGCTGATAAGGGAAACGCTACAGGAGGAAGGCCCCGGGACCGCTTGCCAGGTCACACACGGCGGGAGCCCAGCCCAGCCCGCCCCGGCAGCCCCGCGGGGAGAGCCGCCCGCACAGCACCCCGCGCCCACGGGGGTCCCGCGGGTGGGACGGTGGATGGGTGGGCTGCGCAGCCGCGGGGCGAGGCGAGGGGTGCCTCGGTGGGACACCCTCGCCCTGCGCCCCGGCGGAGCGGGTCCCCGGCGGCGACGGGCTAGCGGCGCGTACCGCCTCGCCTGGCCCCGCCCGCGGCCGCGGAGCGAGCGGAGGAGCGCGGGCGAGGGGGGACAAACTTTCCCCGAAGTTTTTTTGTTTGGTTTTGTTTTCTTTTTGCCGGAGAGCCGCGGCAGCGCCCGCCCTCGCCGCGGGGCGGCGGGACAGGCGGTGGCGCGGCTGGGGGGGCAGCCGTCCGGGGGCAGGGGAGGGCAACGCCAGCCATCCCTTTCTCCGTCCTTCTCCCCTCGCAGCTTGGGGAAGGGGCGCGGGCGGCCACGCCGCCTCCACAGGGAGCGGGCAGCCGGCCGCGGCGGGTCACGCTGCCTCACCCCGGAGCCGCTCGCCGTCGGACGGCCCGCTGCCCCCTCCGCGGGCTGCCGGGGGCGGCTCTCCCCTGGAGCTTCGGCGGGCGTCCCGTCCGCGGGATGTCCGCGGCGCGGCTCCGCCGCACGCAGGGTTCCGGCTCGGCGGGGCGGGAAGGGTGGGGGCGTGGGGAGGCAGACGGGGAGGCAGGAGGGTCGCTGGCCCTTCCCGGCCGCTTTACCTGTCTCTGCGTCCCAGAAGCCGAGGCGTCTTCCCCCCGGGAGCCGCTGCCCCGGCTCTCCCCGGGCAGCAGCAGCCCGCGAGCGGCGGGGAGTCCAAGTTTTCCGCGGCTGGCCGGCCCGCCCGCCCCCTCCCGTCCCTGCGCTCCCGCCGTACCCACGGACTACTCCATCGCCGCCAGCCCCAGCGCTGCCGCTTATATAGGCTATAGGATGGACATGAGACGGCAGATAGTATCGACTTGGAAGTGGGTGGAAAACAATAAAAGTCCACTTGGCAACCTCGGGAGCGTCGCTGCTTGCACAAGCCCCCCCCTTCCCGCCCTCCCTTCCCTCCCGCCCCGGTGCCCCCCCCGTCCCTCCCCCTCGCTCGGCTCTCCCGGGCAGGGCTCAGTCACTCCTGCGCCTCTCTCCGACGTAAGGAGACGGTCCCAAGTGCGTGTGTGTGTGTGCGCGCAGTGGGAGGGGGCGGCGGCGGGAAGAGGGGGACGGGGGGGGGCGGGTCGCGCCTCGCCCGAGCCTTTAATTAGAAACGCGCTGAGAAGCCTCTGAAATATTCATGGCCTCGGCGCGGCTCCCCGTCAGGCGGGTCCCGGCCCCGCGGCCGCCGCCGCAGCCGCCGCGCTCCCCGCTGCCCCCCGCGGGGGGCCGAGTGGCGGGGGCGGGCGGGGAAGCCGCCTGTTTACCGGGAACTCCGGGCCTGGCGGCGGCGGGGAAGGGGAGGTGTTGGGGCGGGGGCGAGCTGCCGGGGAAGAGGAAGGCTATTTTTTGCTCCCGCCGGCCGGGAAGCCGGCGGAGAGGTGGCTGGAGCGGGGTCTCGGTGGAAGAGGCGGGCGTGTCGCCTTTCTCGCCGATTCTTGGCAAGGGCAGTCCCGGGTGGCGAGGCGGCTTCCTGGGCTCTCGGCGCGGCGCTGCCTGGAAGCGCTCCCAGCGGGGCCGGGTGGGGTGAGGAGAAGGAGGGAGGGCGAAGGCAGTTCCACCGGTCGGAGAGCCCTGCCGGCTCCCTCGGACGGGGGTGGCAGCCCGGGCGCAAGGGGAGTCGCGGGCTTGGGGCAGCTGGCGGTAGGAGGCGAAGGGGGGCGACCGCCTTGTAAAAGCGAGACCCCTCCTTTGAGAGACAACCCCCCCCCCCCCCCCCCCCCCCAAATCGTCCCAGATGCCCCGCTGCTCTCCCCGCGGACCGTGCGGAGCCGAGGGGGTGAAACACGATCCGGCTGAACTTTCCTGTTTACTTTGGTTGTGCGGATAAACCTCTCCCTTGGCAGCGGAAACGGGCACATACGGGGCTGGGTGGCGCGGCGGGCGTACTGCCCGCACCCCGAAAGACGACGGACCGGGGGCGCGCGGCGCTCGACGCGCGCCTCCCTGGCAGGCAGCGGACCCGCGGGGCGCGGCCGGTAACGGCGGGCGGGGCCGCCCGCCCCGCGCTGCCCCCGTGGCCACGGCGGACAGGTAGCGCGCGCCGCCGGCCCTTCCTTCAGGCAGCGGCAACGGCGACCCCCAGCGGCCGCTGCCGAGGCTTAGCCCGGCGCTGCCGCCGCCAGGCGGCGCTGAGGGGCGCGGCCGCCACGCGGCGCCCGCCACCCGCGCGCGAGGGGCGGGCGGGCGGCCGTTTAACGGTCGCCCCCGCCGCCTCCCGGAGGAGCCGCCGCTTCCCGCCGGGCAGAGCGGGCAGGGGGAGCTGTGCGGGCAGAGCTCTGCGAGCTGTCGGGCAGACTAAAGGAAAACCGATGACTTCCGTTTCACAGCGCTCCCTGTGCGTCCCTGTGTTCCCTAACTACCACTTTGTTATTTTACCTATATTATCCGATTTATTTTTCCCTTTAAAAACAACGTATCAATGTTGCATACGTCTGTTGCTACAAAAATCTTAGCCCATGCTGTCACAATGAAGTTACAAAAAAAATACCAAAGGGAAAAATACACAACATGTTGAAGAAAGACACCCAGAGGCAAGACCGAGCAAGAGCGCTTTGTCAGGAGTCCAGATTCCTTCCTCCTCTTTGGCTTTTGTTTCCAGTCACCTTAAGACTCGGGGGGGGGCGGGGAATATATTGGACGAGCAGTTCCACAGTGAGAAAGAACGGCCCTTTGCATGACATAACTTGGTATGGCTATATTTACAAGTTAGTTATATCAAATATTGACACATTGGGGTCACCTGATGGAGATAGGGAAGACAGAAAACAAGCCAGGTAGTATCCAGCCTAGTGCTCTGTTTCTATGATGCAGTCCTTCACCCAAAGTACTCTCTGTGGGAAAAAGTAGATGCAGCTGCAGAACTGAGAGAGGTGTTCGGGAAGTCAACTAAACACCTGGGTGGATTCTCCCCTTGCTTGCAACTACAATTTCCATGTCATTTTTGGTCACCATCCTATAGGGAAGGAGCATCCTGTGTCTTGAGCGCACACCAGTTCAACACGGGAACATCGGGCTGCGTCTCTCCTAGTAAGTTAGATGTACCCAGACATGTCTGTCATGTCTGGCACGGTGACCAGCTGGCATGGAACAAGCTGCAAGTTGTTGAGTAATACGGTTTATGTCACTTTATTAATTCTGAATAGACAGTGAACATTATCAAAAACTCTGCAATGAGGTAACTCCACCATGAGCCTGGGAATGGGATAGCTGGCATGGGCCAAAGACACACCAGTGACAAATTAACATCATAGACAATTTCATTCCAATGTTCAGGAATATTCCCTTTAAATTTACTAATATAGACATAGACTCAAAGTACAATGGAGATATTAACTGAGACATGAGGTAGATAAATGAACAGTCTGCTGCCTTTTTACGCACGCAGAAACTGAGGCAAGAGTATATCTGATTTGTTTACACTGAATTATACGAAGATATGTAATAGCTCCCATTACTTCAATGGAGTTAACTGAAATTCACACTGATAAATTTAGGATGATAATGTAATGTTCCAAAGGGTTACATTTTTTCAAGTATGTTTTCTTGTGACTCCATCTAAGCTAAACCATATAGATGGTAGCCATCTATATGCTACCAAGCTCCTACTCTGCATATATGTTGCCAAAAGTTTGATCCCCAAGACTTCCACCCACCCTCAGTCTGACTCCAGAAGCTTCTAAAGTGAGGAGGTGCACTGTTTGCCATGGCCGCTCACAGGTTCTTGGACTTCTTTCCTGGATACCAGGAAGTGCCTGACTCTTGTCAACACTAAGCAGCCAGAAGAAAGCATTTTTCCAGGATTTACAAGATGTCAGTTTTAATCTCTTTGGGCAGAGATGAAAGATGAACACACCTTCCCAGCCAGGAGAAAAATCTGCTTGCTTTTCTTGAAAGAAGGCGGAGAGGGCAACTATCAAACCCTGTCTCAAAAAGCAACCTGGGGAGAAGAGATCATTAGAGGTAATGCTATACAATGAGTATTTTGGCTTGTCCTGGAGGAGTGAGTTTCATTTAAAAACACCTGGTGTGATTTTTTTGTCGTATTGTACAGGACATCAAGTGAGTGAACTCTTCTAAAATCCAAATCTATGAATAGATCAATCTACAATGTTACTAAAAGTGCTCTGTCTTTAAACATTGTGATCCTCAGAATAAGGATCTTGTGAAGTAAGCGTGCATGGACGATAAGATCAAATGCAGTATTTGGTGGATAGTTTTAACCGGTGTACTGTTCTACTTTCCTTGGATGGTTATGAAACAGAGGCACTACATTTGGGATTCGGAGCAAATGCCAGGCAGAATTGCTAGCTTTGTTAAATAACACGCATTAGTCACTGTTTTCACTAATTCCATTCTGTTATGCCATGCTAAGACAGTAAAGGAAAGATATCTTGACTTCTATTACTGACATGGTGTATGTGAAAACAAGAAAATGTGTTCTCTTTGGTTCTGTCTTCTGACTGGTGAAATTTTCATGCTAAGAGCCCTACGGTTTCAAGCATGCTCTTGTTTCAGTTGATTATAACAGACATAAGGGTTCCTATGTATATTTAATAAAAGCAAGTGCAACATTTTCTGAAGTGATTGCAGAGCAGAGCTGATTGTCTAAATCAGGCTCATAACCAATACATGAACTGAGTGTACACTTAGGAGAAAATTCCAATGGACATTCATATGACTACACTATAAAAATGCTTCCAGCGTTCCTCTTTATTGACCTCAGAACAATGTTTTGAAATACATTTTTTCTTTAAACATCACATCAACTTACAGAAATCTTAAAAACTCCAAGTTGCACTGTTGGTTAAAAATCAGACTTTTCACTCCTCACAAAAGAAAAGCAGTATTTAATGTTCAGGTTGCTGTCAGTCCTGCTAGAGATAAATATCATGGAATGAGATGAGGCTGGTAATTCTGTTGGGTTAATTGAGTGGGTATCAGTTGGCTGACATGGCGACTGGACTTCCAAAATATTGACCACACACATGGAGTCTACATGTGTGATAGTTACTTTTAAAATCTATATAGAAAAATATATACATTGCATCCGACAGATGATACTTTCCAAAATCTCTGCTCCAAGTTATGAAAATGCAGAATGTGTTTTCAATATAATGTATTGTACGTAAGTATAAAATAATATTTATGCACCTGGCTCAGTCATCTCTGTGAGCCTCCAACTCTCAGAGGCAATGCCCAATGACAGCTGCTGGGGAGAGTGAAGATGAGGCATTAAGAATTCCTGTAGCACTGAAATCAGCCAGAGAACATATATAACTAAAACAAAAGCTTCAACAGATGTTGGGGGTATTAAAGCCAACTGAGCATTTTACGGGCTTTCCCCACTTCCTACCTGATGCAAATGCCAACAGGATTTAAATCCCATCAATCATCACTGTAACCAAAACTGAAGAACTTTGATACAGTTCCCAAATGTTTTATCAGTATTACAGCCAGGGCTGGCTTGATGTTTGGTAGAAAGTTTGAAAAAAAAAACCCACAACAAAAAAACCCAAACCAGATTTCTGGCTATAACTTTTCTCTGCATGTAAATTCAAGGCTAAAGACAGCTCTGGGTTGGCCAACACATCAATTATTGAGCCAGTTGCAAAATTATCTTCAATGAGCTTTGCAGTGCTGCACCAATGCAATGGTGCCGCACCAATGCAAAGCTACTGCGGAAATCCGGCTGAACCAGCAGAAGGAAATTTAAGTCTTACAAGAATAGTCTCACATTTTAAAGTTGCCTTTCATGGTCTTCAAAATATGCCCTGAAATCTCCAGAGAGCACCCCTCTGAATGAGTCCATATTTAGGTTTTCAGAGGTACTTTGCACAGTAAAGTTAAATTTACCAAAGAAGCGAGTCAAATCTCTCTTGACTGTAAGACTATGGCCTGCAGGAGGGTGCTAACATAGACCAGACCACTAACCTTTAAGCAGCTAAGGGAGGGTGGGGGCTTAATCCCATTCTAAGAAACGATCTTTCAGGCTGTAAGCAGTTCTATAGCTACTGTGCAGCAGTGAGCCTGCTATATGTGTATTCACTGTTGACTCCTATCTCTTCACTTAGAGCTATACAGCTGCAGCTGCAGGAAACTGCCTGTCCACATCAAATTAAGACTATGAGTAGAAGCCCTATTTGATGTCTCATTAGCTGATAGAGTGCATTACATTTGCTGGCCTGCTCTGATCTCTCTGTGCCAAAGGAAAGAAGATGGCTTCGGTGTACATAAGAACTCAGTAGTTTTAGAGGCAGAGTAGCTTCCTCTCTCATTCCCCACCATGGTTCTTAGCTCGAGGAGATAAGTGGATCACATGTGTTTTTTTAGAGCCATTGCTGATAGTGATAACATGTTTTCATAGTATAGCCTAAATTTGAGAATGTTATTTTGCAGTGTGTTTGCACCACTTTTTAAAAAATTTATGCTGAAAAACAAATGCCATCTTAGGCAATGTAAGGATATCCCATATGACTTACTATCAGCATCTGAATGCTAAGTGCAAGCATCGAGAACTTTAAAAAGCCGGGGCAGTTTTTTCCTTCTGTGTGTCATCAGCAGGCAGGCTTGTTGCTCATTCAGTGAGCAGGCCCCGTCGCTGTCTGGTGGACAGCTGGATGACTTTTTCCAGATCAGATGTAGAGCAGGCCTATCGGCAAGATCTTGGTCTAGAGGCTGCTCTTAGGCGAGCATACTCTTCAGAAGACCATGTGCCTTGACAAGCAGCTAGGGGAAGCAGGGCGGCGAATCCCATTCTAAGGAACTATCTTTCAGGCCGTAAGCATTTCTGTAACCTCCATGTAGCATTGAGCCTGCTATATGTATGTTCACTCTTCTCTCCTTCCAGAAACCAGTATTGCAGTCCCAGCTGCACCAGGGCAGCCTCCTCATGACCAACTTCATAACGAAATAAGCTGCAGAGAGTTTATTCAACAGCAGCAGAAGACTACAAAGACCAGTCTATAGATTTAGGATTTCAACTCCTAGCCTTTCCTGATTCTGCACTGGAACTGATAGAAAGAAATCATCCACTAGCCCAGGGCTGTGAATGTTGTCCCTTCTTGTATGGAAATCTGCCATCCTATAGAGGAGAGAACACATCATGAGTCAGCCAAACTGTGGGAAGCCCAGGACCTGGCATACACAGGCTACATCTGCAGAAGTAAATACAATGTGCTCAAGAGCATTGATAAAGTTTGTGGTGCTTAAGACAGCTGGCGCAGGATAGGCCACATCCATTCTCTCCATCCTTCTTGCTGCCTGTGAGAGGACAGCCTTACACAAACTACTCGTTAGGAACACTTCCTGGACTGCCTAGCTTCCCAATGGTACCCGGGAATCGACCGGGAGGGTTGTCACAGGCTAACTACATGCCCGGGACTTTTGCTCTAACAATTTAACAGTATCAGTGGCAGGGTTCCTCTGCCAGGAACCTCCTGGGCAGTGCTCAGTTTTGTGTTCTGGTATAGGCACAACCTGTGAGTCCCGCCTGTGTTGCAAGGGATAGGGGCGGTTGCATACCGGCCACCCTTTGGGGTGTCTTACCGGTTGGTAGAACTGACAGGAGCTTTTTTTCCATCATGGCCTAAACTGGAATAAAATAAGCATTGTAATCTGGGAACTGCAGTAGCTTCAAAAAGCAGCTTCAAAACTTGAAATCAGCTTAAAAAATAGTTCCATGTCTTTATGGTCAGGCAGCTGTACACAGCTTCCACTGGAGGCAGCAAAGAACCTATATAAATTGGGCAGAATCAGTGAAATCAACTTAGTTACACAACCGAGTAAAAAGATTTTTTTTTTCTTTTTTCCCCTCATGTGCATTGTCTGCATAAATGCAAGATCTTTTAGATCTTGTATGTCAATGGACCAGAATTGTCAGTGTCTTTAGTTTTAGCCCAAAGGAAAAGAAAAGGTTAAAAAATAAATTTATATGACCTTTACAGGCTGATCTTTCTCCTAAGACAGAAAATGACTTTGCCTCACATTACATTATTTTTAACAATCTATAACATACTGACTGAATATTTTGCTACTGCAGTTGCTTTCTTCAGCCTCTTTCCTGCCCTGATTTTCCCCCAAAAATTACTAGTCTATTTTTTAATGGAGAAATTTTCACACGTAACAAAATAATACCATTTTTAGACCTGTGAAAACATACCATTCATTTGAGGGGTTGCATTTTATTTTATTTATTTTATTTTATTTTATTCTATTCCCACTTTTTTGTCTTATTCTAAGCTAAAATGTCAGATTTGTCCAAGTTTGTCTCACAGAACGTTAATGCCAAATGGTTCTGAAAATGAAAACTGACTTGGATTTGACATTCATTACGAAGTGGGGCCAATCTTCAATTTTTATGGGTCATTTTATTGTTGATGGTGAAGTGTCATAGTAAAAAATTACATTGTAAAAGTCTTTTCTACAATTTTCACTCTAATTTGTTTCTGTTTAGGAAACACAGCTAGATGAAAAAAACCAAGCAGGTATAGCTTTGAGAAGACTTTATATTGCTGCATTAGTACCTATTTGTTATCATAGAAGATAAATATAATTGACCATTCACTATTTATGTTATGTTATTCATTTAGATTTGACATTGAGCTCAGCCTGGAGGACAGAAGAAGTGCAATTGCTTTCACCTTTTCCAGTTAGCATAGTCATCTGGAGAAGTCTTCATGCATTTTTATGATAGTTTCGTGACAAATACCACAAGGGAAAGGTTTCTGTCTTAAAAAGTTAATTTCTAATTAAAACATTCAACTGAGAGTTTATTTCTCTTGTATGCAAATTTTGTAAAATGTTCTTCTGATATACCAAAGAATTTGTCTCTGTAGCTAAAGGAATGCAGATGGACTTCTATCACTGCCATCAGGTACTGCATATAGATATGACTATTTATGCCCATCTTCTTCCTTATTTTGTAGTGCTAGTTTAGTGGAAATATCACTTTGGTAGTTTCACTTAAGTCGGAAATTGCAGTCAGATGTTTCTGTAAGAGGCTGTCATAGAGTGAGAATGTTCCCTGGTCAGTGTTGCCCCATGCAGCTGTGATCTCTGCAGTTACTCTATTTCAAAACACAGGATTCAGAGTAAAAAAAACCACCCTTGTTTCAGATGGAGCTATTTGTCTCCTTTTCTTTGTCCATTCCTCACTTGTTAGAGGAGCTAGAGAACAATATTCAAAGGAAAAGGGTTTTGATCATAGTAATAGTCATCAGGACCTAGATTAAATCCAGAACTTCCATTCTCTGTAAAAGTCCAACATTTCAAAACATCTTCCTTTTGATTTGAGACAATATAACAAGAAGAAGTAAAAACCTTCAAAAATATTGATGGTGGAAAGCAAATAGTAAAAGAATTTCAGGAAATCACAGAATATCCTATGATTTTCCCAAAATTAAATGGTGCACCCAGCTAATTCAGAAGTGGGAGCACTCTTGCAAGTCCCCCAGAATTAGGACTAGCACAGGGAACGTGTGGAACAGGATGTCTAACAAATCAACTCTTGAAGAGCCTTCCAGGGTATTTAAAGCTTGGATCTAACTAGATTTCCCAAGGCTACTATGTTCTTGGCTCCATGATGTCCTTCAACTCCTGACTGTGCCAAGAAACTTGATCTTGAGATTGGCTGTTCAGTCTGTTAAATCCCCAGTTGCCCGACTCTGAAGCAATCTGTTTGGTGCAACCTACTAGGGAGCTGCATATGTGATTTGTCAGAGGTTGATAGAAAGTAAAATATTTCTGCAGAACTTGGTTTTTAACAAAGGAGTGATCCTCTAATGAAATATTGTCGTGTTTGAAAACATCTTACTAGCTCTCTTCAAGTAGTAGGGAGTTTTCAGTCTGAGAAACTGGGTGAAGGAATAGAAAATAAAGGGACACAATCTATATAGGGTGTTTCTTAGTAGCAAAATGTGAAATATTGCCGCTTTTTTTTTTTTCTACATGGAAGGTAAAACTTGCTGTGTTCAACAAGCAAGGCTTGTGTAGGCAAGCAGTTACCTTGAACAGTGAGGCACAAACAAACATCAGAAAAAGTTCTGTTTTTTATGTTCATGGCAAAAATAAGTATTTTCATTTTATTAATCTTAATCTATATTCAAGGTGAGATGGCCCTGACAGCAGAACAGTTATCTGTCAGCAGTGTATCCCAGGAGAATGGCAAATGGATCTGGCAGTTTTCTGTAGCATACTTTGGAAAAGAAATGTTATTCCAACATTGATCATATATATGTGTCCAGGGTAAATCGATGCTCTGATTAGTTGCTCCAGATAATGTGGGAAACAGGAGTATTTTTGTTGCCATGAAAGGGAAATTGCACGATTCTTTGTTATCTTACCCAAAGGAATACATACGTAAGATCAAACTCAGGTGATATTTAACTCAGTAGAACCACATTAACTTTGGTCCTAGTTCTCTCAGTTGATGAAATATCCATATACCTTAGTTCTTTTGAAAAGGTCTTAATGAAGCCACCCCTAATTAACTATTCAGACCTCAATGGATTAACTATAGTTTAATGAAAGATAACAAAGGTAAGTTATATTTACTTGACCATTTTAACAGATTTTCATGTTATTCAAGGCAAGAACACCTGATTGCCAATATTTTTCCAGTTTATATTGGAATGTTTCTTTTGACAATTTCTACAGCCCTTAAATTATTTTTAAGTTCTTTTTTGTGGTCCTTCCACTATTTTCCCAACATCCTTTTGTAAAAGGAAACATCAAAAGAATTCATAGCATGCCAGTAACAGTCTCACCAGTGCTGCATCTGGATTTATGGTTGTATATCTCTTGTTAGTAAACTCAAGTACAAATTCATTCTATCATTTTGCTAGAGGATGGCATGGGGTTTTATATTAGTAGCACATATTTAACTCCTTAACAATATGATATCTGTGTGTCTGCTTTTGTCAACAAAAATCAATTGTCTAAAAAAAAATCCATCCCATCTTGTTTGAAAAAAACTTTTTTTTTGTAAAAACTATGTTGACTGAGATTAACTAGAATCCCATCTTTTAATTCTTTATTTATTGATTTTTTTTAAATCATTTTCTATTAATTTACCTCTGACTGGAATCAGACTAATCAATTATCATCCATATCACTCCATTTCCTCATTCTGAATGGTGAAAAAAAATAATAATCAGTGTTTTCAGTCTTCTCCAGTTTCATTGTCACTGTAATAAATAAATAAAATTAAAATCAGGAGGCCAGATATTTCCTCAGTGAACAATTAAGTGTTACGGGAAACATCTTATGTGCCTGTAAGATGCTTATCTGTTTTTGATGTTGTCTAATATCTTTCTCAGTTACTAGTGAATTAAGAATCTTTCCTTTATTCCTATGTGATCCATATATCTTATCTGGCTTCCTTCTAAAGACAGAACAGGAGTATTAATTGAATAAACATTCCTTTTCTGCACTATTAATAATTTAACAATTCATGTCTAGTTAAAAGGCCTGTTTCATTGCTATGATTCATTTCTTTTCCAGTGCATTAGAATTCCTCACTCTTAGCTGTGCCGCAAATAGATTTTTTTTCTGTTGTTGTTAGCTTTCCTATAGTTCAGTTGGTTTTAGCTACCTGTCATTGTGTTTCACTATTATTAACACAAGTTTTGTAAAGGAGAGTCATGCCTTACAAATCTATTCTGCTTTTTTGAAGGAATCAACATGCATTAGGGAAATCTGGCTGGTACTGTCAACAAACTCTCTTAAAAGGCTCCTACATAAATAAAGCACCCACTGAACAAGAACCAAAGTCCTTATGTAGGTGATTGCCTAGAATACAGAAAATGGAGATTGGAGTAAGGAGTCAATTTTCACAGTGCAAGAAGACTGTCAGCAGAGCCCTTCAGAGATCTGTGCTAAGATGAATAATTTCCAGCATATTCATAAATGAGGCATTCCTTGGAAAATGGGATAGTGTTTACTGATAGCAAGTTATTCAGGAAAGCCTGACCATGAAAAATCAGAAAAGAGCCTTATAAGACTGAATGATCACTAAGGAAACTCTGTAGATACATCCAATGTTAAGCAAAATACATGGGGAAAATAATCTAAATTTTACAGAGAAAGTAAGTTGACCTCTGAGCTCATTATTATGCTTCTGGAATGATGTCTTGGAATTATAATAGATAGTTCTATTAAAATGTCATCCTGGTGCTCAAAATCAAGTCGATACAAAGAACTATTTAAAAAAGAACAGAGAACACAGTAGAAACCACTCCTTCCCTCTCCCTGGAGGGGGGTGATCCGTCTGCAGAACAGTGATCCGTTCCCTCCTCCCTCCCCACTGCAGAAATACATGCTAGTACAGGAGGAGGTTCCAAAAAGTGTAACAAAGGTTATCAGGTACATGAAATAGCTTCTATACAGGGAACAGCTAAGTGGATTAGGACTTTCAACATGGAAATTGTACGAGTGAAGTGGTATGTGGTGGAGGTCTATTAAATCAAGAGTGCCGTGGGTAAAGTAGTAAAGAGGGAATGATTGTGCCTTCCAATGCAAGGTCTGGGGGCCTTACATTCAAAACAGATGATAGGAAGTGGTTCTTAAATAACGTGGTTTATCTGCAAAACACCCTGACACAGGATGTTCCAAATAGTGAGAGTTTGAATGTATTCAGAGGTGACTGGAAAAATTTATGGAAGAAAAAACTAAAGCAAAAGGCTGCTAAATTTAAAAAACTGACACCTCTGTCCTCTGACGTTTGTGAATGAACTCCTGGGGGTTCCAAGAGTAATCTTTTCTGATGAACATATCATTAAATGGATGCACTTCTATGCTATTTCCTATGTATCTTCTTGTCAGAGCCTGCATGCTGGTCTGTGTGGAATCTTGGTTTCAAAAGGTATGGCCACTCTTAAGGAATGTTACGGGTGAGAGCAAATAATTCAGCGTAGGGTATTAAGAAATTTAAAACACATTACAGTCCAGATCTGTCAGAATCAAAATTTACAGTTGTGACAGAAGTTTGGTGCTACATTTTAAGCCTATCCAGAGCCTGTTTGCCTTCAGTTACTTCAAAATCAGCTGCAAACTGCATCACTGGCTCTAACTTTTCTCCTAGCTCTGAGGACACTGTAAAACATAGCAATTAATTAAGCCTCTTCAGTCCCTATTTTTATAACTATAATCTTATTTCAAACCTAACCATAGTTTTTAACCAGTTTGGTTGATATCAACTGCAGGATTTAATCAATTCACCCTTGCTGGTGTCCAGCACCCTTGCTCTGCAAATTTCATAGAATCTAATAATAAATCTGCTTTCTGTCATCATTTATAAGATGACCTTAATCATAACATCATGCCCAGTGTCAGATTTAATAAAAGTCAGTGAACCATCTTGTCCCTATAGTTTTTAATAAATCAGTTGCCCATGTTGGATACAGTCCTCATTTTAATCCTGCAGGTTTTGAGAGATCCTGACATAACCTGAAATCCCGGTGCAACCAAGCCATAACACAACCCTCATTTTAGGTACAGCATGGGATACCAGCAGTCATAAACATTTTGGTCCTACCAGCACCAGCCCACTTCCTGGCTCTTGGGCTTTACCTTCTCACTAGTGCTGCCCTAACCTGTCATCTTAATCCCATCTCTCACCTAATTCTTAGTTACAAGCCTACAAAGCAGTAGAACTGCCAAAATGATAGACCTTAATAGAGGACAGCTGAGCAGTCAGCAGTGGAAGTTAGATAGTTTGTCTTCCAACACATGAGTCTTAATAAGTGTGTTTGCTACAAAAGTCTAGGCAGTACTGTGTAGCCTCCATTAACAAGATCTGTTCATGATCTATGGGACAGATGTTTTGGGAAACCCTCTGGTACCTGGAGAAGAGATACTTCAGGGGTCGGTCTGTGCATATTCAGTTTCTTTAAATTTGAAGTGTTCACCAGTTCAAAGCATTTTGTTGTTCTTGTCACCTTTTAAAAATGTTTCCTGTTCTTTAATTGAGGCTAGTAATGTCTCCACTCTCAGGGATTGCTGTTTCTGCACTGACTGGAATATTCTTTTATTTATCTTTCCAAGGACACTTCGTCAGACCTTCCATATCTTATTCTGTTGTTGTTGTGTGTCAGGAGTGTGAAACTACATAATGGAAGCTACTCTACTTATTAATAGGGAGAGAGGGAGAAATGCAGACACAGGTTATTTATGCTAACAGTTGCTCATGGCAGCAACAAGTTCCTTTATATTTAGAAGTCAATTCAGAAGATGTTAACCATGAACCATGCCTGTTAACTCCAGCCTTCACCCTACTCAAGCAAAGATTCGAGTTATAAGCATTTGTCCTAGTTCTTCACAGTTCTGAACCCTAGCCCATCTCCAGACCAAAGTAGTTGCTTAATAGTAGCCCAAGATCCCATCACATGCACTATAAGCTATTCTGAGTTGCTGAAAACCAACTCTATTTCTGACATGATATGATATCATGATCATAATTGCTTCAGAAATAAACATCAGTGTGACGGCTCTATACCTCCAGCTATTCCTGAAGATCTTGTAAAATCTGTATTTTAAAAAATATTTTTAGCGGTTTCTGTTAAGAAACCTTAACTGGAAGCAGTAATAACTCTATTATAGGCCACAGACCCATGACAGTTATGATCTCTGACCCTCATTATAGTCCTGTAGATGATTGCTTTGCTCTTCAGCTCTGATACCCTTATAAACCACCTATCAATACTTGCCAGAAAATAAAAGTCATTATATGCCTGCTGGTTCTTGGTTTTATCCTAGCCGTGCAAGCTTTGCAGGGTTCAAGTTTAAAGCTAATTAATCTATTCTTCCTGTTCTGAATACTTTCACTTTACCAGCAATGCAGTGATGACTCACAAGAACTAATTTTGTTAGCTCCCTCAAATAGAGTTCATGTGTCTTTTTTTGAATATAGCAAATCGACTGCTTGTGTTCCATAATAAAACGATACACACGTGCTTGCAATAAGCCCAGGAGGTTAATTCCCACCCCAGTGAATTAATGTCCAGACTGGAAGGAATAGGAGATACTGCATACCAATTTTTTCAAGTATTTGTGGATTGTAAAAGAGTGGGGCTGCCATTGCGTGTGTCCTAATTCTTCTGTAATAACTAAAAAAAACTTCTTGTTTACTCAAGGAAGAGGGGCTTCGTTGTCGTTGTTCCCTGGGTGGAATTGCTACATTTGCTTTGTGTTGAAACAGTGATCAAGAGTTGTCCAGGGGAGTGATACCAGTAGTCCTCCTGCAATGGCCGTAGGCAAAGCCAGTCACCTGAGATGGAGAATGTGTGCAGCAAGGCTGTTGCCAGTAGGAAACACAGATACAGAGTTCCTTAGAAAGAAACAAGGAGCTAAGCTAGCAGCACACCACCAGCAACAGTTGCAGCAAATGCACCTATAGCAACAGTTACAAAGGTGGCAATCCCAACAGAAGCCTCAGGAAGAACCTGCGAGCAATTGCAAGAACTTATGGCACAGCAAGAGCTGCAACTGCAACACTGAGAACAAGAGGCTCCAGCGCTAAGGAAAAGGATTAAAAGCTGTTGCTCTGATCAGTAGACCATGATAAAAAGAAAACCAACACATAGGGCAAGTACAATGATGGTGAATCTTACAGGGAATGATTGACTCCCAGTATAATCAGCCTGAGGGTAACCTAGAAGCATTGCTAGAGCTTTCAAGTGTCTTACTGAGATCCAGACACCCTTGAGTTGTCAAACCATCCAATTTGTGGAAAGCAGCTTAGGAAATCCCAGACCTGCTGCAGGAGTTCTTGCAGGGATGGAAGGCCTCAAGTTAAAATGTGGTCTAGCATTCACTGAAACTGAAGGATGATCTTACTAGTTAGTTGATATTAATATGATATGAAAAGTATTCTCAGCAGCTATATAAAAGTATCCTCAGCATCTCTGAACCAATACTGTATTTTACTTCATTAAGAGAGAACAAGTTATTAGTGAAGTTGTTGATCTTCATGGGATTCTGCAGCATGTTGTGAAGGATGACTACAATCAACAGGGCCTGGATCTAGTATGTTTAGCGAATCGTTGATGCTTTCAACTGGCTCCTGATTTTCAGGACTGAAGCACAGTAATGGACATGGAGATTCTGTCCTCAGGATAACAGGGGAAGATAAGCAGGTGCCTGGAAAGTTTTCAGAGATGTTTGTTTTATTATTAAGGACATGCATTTCTTTGGACACTTCTATACAGGTGGTTGCAAAACTTCTGAATATAGAAAGCCTGCAGCATACAGTAAAAGAATAGCAGAGTGCCACAACTGTATTTTGTGGGTGTAGGAACATTTTGATGTCTTTATCTCAGCTGAAATATCAGCAGTGTCTTTATCTCAGAGAATAATACTGCAAGCATAACTGAGAAATCAACTGAGAGGCTAATCTGCTCTCTTAAGTCCTAAAACATTGGACAGGTGTTCCCTACGACCCTTGCTGTCAGCGCCCTGAGCGCACCAACAGCCCCTGCAGTCTTTTCCCCTCTCCGAGGTGTTTGACGAGCTGTGATCAATGCCAGCTCTAGTACAATGCAGCCGTGTAACCTGGGATCAGACAGCTGTGAAAGGAGTTGTGAAAGAGCTGTGAGAAGCTGTGTTGGAGGCCTCAGCTAGCTCAGGAGCTGCATTTCAGTTCAGGCCATTGCCCCTGGTCCTTGTCTGACCTACAGCATAGGTTTGCATGTGTCTAGCTGTGTGCTTGACTGTATACTTCATGCCGACTTGACTTTCTTGCTTGACCTCAGACCTGCCTTGTCATTATGAACTTGTCCAGTGATCACTGGAGTGTTGGTTGACCTTGGTTACTGTCAGTGGACCTCTTCTGCTCTTGGGTTCTGTGGGACTGTCTCTTCTTGTTAGTTAAGTGTCTGCTCCACCTGCCTTGTTCCTAAATTGCCTTTTCCTGCAGAGCAGTTGTTACTAGACACTGGTCACAGCAGCCCACTTCTGCTGCTCCCTGATAATTTCTTGCAACACTACACTACAAGTCCCCATTCAGAAGCATCCACCTGTCAAAACAAAAATCTTTACTGACATATTAGGGCAATGCAAAGGGTACATTTTATGTCCCTAGGTATGTTATGTCCTATGCCATCCATTGTATTGCTTTGTAAACTATTCATTGGTGGATTGTGAAAACGCCAAGGAACTTGTATGGTCCAGCAACATACTTATTATTCATCTCTTCACTCTTGATTTACAGCCTGAGCCTAAATACAACCTCAGTTCTTCTTTATTCACAACACGATAGCCTACTTTTGGTTATCTTCTGTGAAGACCTTGGCCCAGTTTTTTGTTCTTTCTAACATCCTACAGTAAACATAAGTTTTGTCACTTCTACTGGCTAGAACTCAAACCTTAAACTTCTTAGCAGAGACCTGTAGCAGAAACATAATTCACTCTGTCTAACTGTTATAAGAATGTAACAGTTAACTGTTCACGAGTCCTTGCTGTTACCCACTATTATTTTAACTATAGACATAGGTGTAAGCAGGTAACCAATATTCAGCACAGAACTAACTTTGTCTCATTATTTATTCCTGATACTTTTCCTATTCAGTGGACCCCGTAAAACCCACAAAACCCCTAGCTTTTCAAACTGCCTGTGTGGAACCCTTACATTCACCCCAAACCTCTCTTTACCATACCAAAGGGTACCTGTAGTAGCTAGAGAAACAGCTGTAAAACGTTTACCTGCATCACATCCAACACTTGTCTTATTTGAATTTATGTCTGTCATACTCCCAAGTGGAACCTCTATTAAAACTGTAAACTTACAATTTTCAATAAATCAATGATCCTGAGGATTCAGTAGATGGGAATTTTAGACTGGAAGTAGCTGCACTGAACCCATCCACCTCTGTCAGTTGAAGTTTTACTTTTGCTGGCCTCTGAGAACTCAGGAAAAGTTAAGTTTTTACTGTGTCTTATATAAGAACCTCACAGCTTTTTCAAAAGCCTGGACACTTAACTGTGGCTAGGAGATTTCATTCCTCCCTAAACCCTTAGGTAAGATATTAGTGCCCACCAGTTTCATAACATTATAAAGTGTTATAAAGTGAGACCAAAGAACTGTTCTTGAACAGAGGCTCATGGTATTGGAGTAAAAGCTGGTGCGAACATGAGTGGGGGAGTCATGGTTCATTCTGTGGCAGTTATGACTAACAGATGAAAATTGAAAGCCAAGATTAGGAACAGTGATGCAGTTAATGCTGGCAGAACAGACACTGAAGAACTTGATCTTGCAGGCACCTTGCAAGCCATGCAGAGCTAATATGAATATTGAAACCACCAGGGAAAACACTTTATTTTTGTTTCTGGCTAAAGGTAGGTGTATGCTTTGATACCAGGTTCAGGTTAAGGACATAAAGCATATGTCCTTAATTGCAGACCCAGCCATCATCCAATCTAGCAAGATCCAGCAATGACCTTAAGAAATTAATCACTCCTATTCTTAAATTCAATCTCAAAATTGTAGGGGGGGAGGGGAAGGCACAAGGAGTGAGAGGAGGGAAGGTAAAAACGCCATGCAAAATATGGCTGTATCCACAAATTTCCATAATCTCCTCTCCCCAATAGTACTACCAACACCAAACTCAAACCTTATTTTCAGGCTCATTATCAGCCTACAATAACCTAGGAATTAACTGTAAGATACTAGACCTTGCCAGGTCCAGCCCAAGTCCCAGTTTGCCAAGTAGCATGCCTTGGCAATATAATGCAGTAAGCTTTTTATTTTGCCATAACTGCAACTTTTTCGTTTGTCTTAACTGCACACTAGCAGGCTAGGATAGCCGTAGAACTATCTCCTAGATGATACTCACTAGACATTCCTTCCTATGGATGAGACTACGATTAACAGATTTAAAAATAAAAAGCAGGATTATGATAACAGGCAGTTGGGGTCATGGCTTTCTCTTTCCTGCAAGGTCTGTAGGACCAGAATTAATTATAGCTGATTTAGGTCTGAATAAGAAGTTAAGGTTCGTTCTGCAAGGGAAGGGATCATAGTTCCATGGAAAAGGTAAAGCCTGGGCCTAATTTTGTGGTATGGAGTAGTATTAAGAACAGGGATTGAAGTTTTTTTAGATATATTTTGCAGAGGAAGAATGATGATGAATGGTGTTAGAAAAAATGACTTCTTTTGAGTGTTTAGGTATGATGGTTGCGTTGGAGGATTTCCTGTTTTAATGAGGTTTAGGAATATAAATAAGCGTAAGGTGAAAGAATCAGATGAAGAAATTGAGTTTATTGCTAGACTGAGCAGAGCATTCAAGGCCAAGAAGTTCTGTTAAGGAGATTATGAGCCCTTAAAGCATAGTTGAAGGAAGGGCTAGAATTGAGGCTAGGGAAGGGTTAAATGTGGGTTCTGTAAAAAAGGTGCTGAAAAGTTTTGAGGATTTTGTGTTTTCTAATGCCTGTAGTATTAGGATGATCCCACAGCTGGCCTGCGTAAATGGTTTTATTTCTGGTTTGAATATGCTTCACATAAATCTAGGACGGGTGCTGTAATGGTTGTAAGGGAGTATAACAGTTCATCAGTGACCGAAAGAAGTTAATTGTTGCAGCCTGTGTAGACTAAAACAAAGACTGGTGTTTTTTACTGGAAAACTGTGGTTAAGATTAGAGTAAGGGCTGATGTCTTGGTTAGGGACTGGTACAGAAGAGGCCCCAAATCCATGTTTATACTGGAGCTGGAACTACAAGTCTCACAGAGCTGAGCTAAGAGTTTACCAATAGAGGTGAATGGGTTTGCCATAGATTTGAGGGAGATTTAGGTTGTGTATCTTATTTAAAGCTATATTTATGCTTGTTTTAAAGATTAAGTGCTATAAAGTGAGGCCTTAGAGCTAAGCTGGTTACAATATAGTTCTGCTGAGACAAGATGAGGGATGGTCTTGGAAAGCCTAATGTATAATATTGATGTGGACATTGATTGTTGGTAAAAGGAGGTTATTTATTACAGTTATGTTTTTTAAAGACAGGAGATCAGCTCTAAGAGTTTTGTTTCTACAATTTCCAGATCTTGTTTTCTGCATTTTTGCAGCTTCCAAAAATAGTTTTAGCCATTTAACACTTTCCGTCCCTGACTAGGAGTGTTATGGGCTACATGTAGCCCACATCTTCGTACTTCCTAATTTTAATCTCCAAACTGAAATGAAATAGAAACCGAACTTTAACAATCGACTTGCTGGTCTGGTCCATCTCATTATGACCTATTTGACCCTGATAATTGCACTATCTTAGGCCTGCAATTCATACATAACAAACTGAAAGATTCAGTTCCTCCTTTGCAAAGTTAAACTGCCACCAAAGAGGGAAATTTTATTGGTACTCTCCAGCTGTGGGCTCTACCATGCCATGTATGTGCCCCACTTCAAGCATTTGGTCCTGTGCATTCTGGAGCGCAGGCTACAGGAACCTGAAAAGAAATCTTGTTCATCACTTCTTCATATTTCAAAGTTAAATCAAACGCTTTCTTCCGGTATACTCTAGTCCATACTTGCTGTAGGTAGCATTGCTGGTAAGCTATTCAGATGCTGGAGAATTCTTAGTTTATGTTCTCAGGACTGAACTTTATGCCTATAGATAGCTATACCCAGAATGCCATAATATCTAGAAAACTAACAAGAACAAATTTGTTCCTCCGACCTCCAGGTCTTTCACAGCCCTTTATGCTTCTCAAGTTGTGTCAGTAACACTCTGCTCCTTCATCCCTTCAGGTCCTGATCTGAGACCTTTACTTAAACTAGCATTCACATCTGCCTTCAAACTAAGCAGAGCCATTTTCCCTGCCACTTATATGCCCCCTTGTTAGCTCTCTAGACACTGAATTATCCAGAAATTAACCTAGATCTTCAGTCTTTCCTATCTCAGACACTAAATCAATTTCTAATCCAGCTTTAGCCTTACTAATAGGCTGAATTCCCTTCCCTAACTCGTTTAATACTGTTTTCTCATGTTCTCATGTACCTAAATGCATTCAGAATCAAAATTAAATCCCTTCAGTCCAATGATAATTGTAATCCTAAATTTAGGCAAATATCTTAAAAAGATAAGGAACTAACTAAAATTATTGTTGGCTTCCACTGTTGTACCAACTCTACAGGCCTTGCAAATGCAAATAAACTTTTCAGATTCTTCTCTCTAGGACTTTGAAATGTGTGATAGTATAGGTTTTTCATGTCTAATGGGAAATTTATTTTAAAAATGGTTTAGGTTATCATTATTGGTGCTAGCATAAATCTCTGCTGGTGCCAAACCTGGCAGCAGTGTCAGGAATTTGCCAGTGCTATTAGGGAGTGCAGCACTGCGCTAAGCCTGGTTTATGTTCTCAGCCACAGAACTTCCTTGATATATGACCTGTTGTAAGTTTACTTCTGAAGTGTATCATGAGCTTCCCCCCTCCCATGTGGTGACTATTGAAGAAAAAGCTATATGAAGTAGGGGCTATCTTATATATACATCTTTATAATATATATAGTTATCAAAAATACATTAATCTCTCTTCCTAATAACCTGATTAAGTTTTAAAATATTTCATGGTCTGAAAGAAATTTTGTAAAAGATTCTCACATGCATTAAACAATAGACTTTGCATGCCCAATTCACCGTATAAACAAGGCTGCTGCCCACCTCCAGAAAGAAAATTCAGTATTCAGTTGCCAAACCTTATTAAAATTGTGTTATGTTTACTGTATCAGAGTTAAGTTTTTATCTTTTCACAGATGCTTCCTTGTGTTTTCTATTCATAACTGAGTTCTTAAAAGACATAACATGCCCAGGGGATTTTGTAATCCAGAATTTATGCTTACTAAAAATACTTACATTCCTTTGCTTGCTTATAAAAAAAAATGTTACACAAATCTGAGAATTTGTGGACAAAAATCAAGAGTTTTTTTTGTTTTCAGTCTAAATTGTTACAGGGTAAAATGTTAAAATAAAGTGTTACCTCTCACTTCACTATGGTAAAGTATATACAAATACAAATATATATTATCTGCCGTGATAAAATACCAGGTTTTAAATTACTTCCTTCATTTCCATAAGTCGTGTAATTAAAACAGTTTTGGATTTATTATCTGGTTGTTCAAAAAAACCATTGATTTTTGAATAACTGAGAGCAAGAGCTTTAGATTCTGAGATGCTAATTTATGTTGCCAATATATGTTACATTTAAAATGATGACTTACTGGTGGGTTGAAGTAACTACTGAAAAAAGTTACTTGTAGATCTTATGAAAAATTACAATGCTTTATTAAGATTTTTTTTTCTCCTTTTTGCTTTACAGTTATAGTGTTTCTCTACCTCCCTTTCCCTTCCTTAAAAATAATCCCAAACAACAGAACATAGTTGTAAGAAAGATCTATTTCATATATAAACTCAGTCCTAGAAATGGCTGAAACATTTTAACAGGTGCTGAGAAGAAAGTCGTCCCAAGACTGATATTCTACCCACAATTTCAGTGTCAATAAACAAGTAAAATGAAGTTACTACAAATATCCATTGGTTCTGTACTTAATAATAAATGGATGTATCATTGCATGTTTGCTCATTTAGGAAAAACACAAATGAAAATGTAATAATCATAAAGAAGTTAGACTGACATAACCCAGGAAACATTAATGTAGGTATTTCCCAATTTTTGATTACATGACTTTGAAACCAAATTAAGGTTATTTTTCTGTATTTCTTTTTAGATACCTGAAAGTAAATTTGTAACTTGTATTAGATCGTCCTGAATTTTTAACTAGAACTTGTTTTTTGTACAACAGAAGAATTAATCTTGGGGAGATCTGGGTGCAGTTTTTACGTTTACCTTAGACCCCCTAAGACACAGCGGTGCTTCTTTATGTCTTTATTCCTCTGAGCATGATGAAATTCAGTTATAATTGGGATCTCTTTGGCACTTATCTACAAACAGTCTTTGGTCTTGAGAGCATGTCCTGGTTTTGGCTGGGATGGAGTTAATTTTCTTCCTAATATCTGGTATAGTGCTGTGTTCTGGATTTAGTACGAGAATAATGTTGATAACACACTGATGGTTTTGGTTGTTGCTGAGCAATTGTAGTGCTAATACACAGTCATTCAGCACCCCGCGCTCTGCCAGTGGGGAGGTGCACAAGGAGTTGGGAGGGGGCACAGCCAGGACAGCCAGGACAGCTGACTCAGAAAAGGACATTCCATACCATATAACATCATGCCCAGTACATAAACTGGAGTTGGATGGGGCGGGAATTGCTGCTTGGGGATGGGCTATTGATCACTGTGTGGTGAGCAATTGTTGCACTGTGTATCACTTGTTTCTGTATATTCATTTATTATTATTATTATTATTATTATTATTATTATGTCCTCTTTCTTTGCTGTCCTATTAAACTGTTTTTATCTCAACCCACAAGTTCTTTTTTTCCAGTTCTGTCCCCCATCCCACCTGGGGGGCAGGGGAGGTGAGCAAGTGGCTGTGTGGTGCTTAGTTACTGGCTGGGGCTAAACCATGACAGAGCATTTAGTAAAACGTATAGCCCTCTTAAGCTTAATAAAAAACACCCTTTTCCTACCAAAGTCTATTAAAAAAACTTCATCTAACCTTCAAAAACCCCTTAGACTTGAGAGTTCTTCTTTAAAAATAAAAGCATAGAAATGCTTCTTTTTATTATTTACCCCACACTTATTTCAATAATACTTGTGCTTTTTCAGTTGTATTCAAATGAGATGAAGGTTTTAACACTATTACAGTCTAAATGTGCAAAGCCCTCTACTAAGAACAGTAACAACTGTCATAGTCTTCACTTGTAAAATAACTGTATTAGCTCTACCAACTGCCCTACCTCTGTATAGCCAATTTCGCTCCCCACATTGACAGATTGACCCTATCAAATTTTTTGTATTTAAATTCACAGTTGCCCCCAGTTTTGCAGTCAGTAGCGTAGTGCCAAAACTGCTTTTTCATATAAACTTTTTCCACATTGTATTTATTCATTTAGGAAAGACAGTACTTAACGGCCTAAATGCTAAATTAACATGCAGCCCCCCTTTTGCTACACTTTGCCCATTTTTTACATGCTTAAAACATTTAGAGGAAGCATGGAGAGCTCTGAGTACAAATCTTTTACTTCTGTTCCACCATATGGCTGGGGTTGATGCTGAGCTGGCACAAGGTGCCCTGTATCCCTGTATAAACAGAAGCCTTTGCAAATGTGAGCACTATTTTGTGCCAAGCTCAACCAAGCTCGGTCCAATCCTTCCCCTTTATATAGTAGCACATAGTTGCAGCCTCCATCAAGAAAGCAGAGAACCTGAATTAATGCCATATGCAGCCCAAGGGGGATCATGTGCTCCAGGAGAATACATCTCCATGAGAATACTATTTTAAAGCCACTTTGAGTGGTGCTGTACAGGCATTTTGCATCTCTTCAAAAGTTGTGTTGCCATTCTACAAAGAGTTCAAGATTAAGAGAGTAAAAGAGAGACATAAAGAGAGAGAGCCCAGAGGAAGGACTTTGACTTCATAGCCCAATGACCAGGCATTTCTGCTGAGAAGGCAGCTCCATTTTAATCCTGCTCCTTGTTCACTTTCTACATTTTATACTAAACAGTTACTAGTTTGATAAACAACCCTGCTCTTATCCAGAAGATTGTCATAGCCACCTGGTAACAAAGTTATGTCTTCGCTTTCTTTGATGAAGAGTGTCCTTCTTGCAAAGCAACAACTCTTAGCAAACCACCTGAGTCACTCTAAGGTGTGTGTGTCTGTGTGTGCATGTGAGACCTCTTCAGACTGAAGAACAAAGTGAAGGCTTCCCAGACTTCACAAGGGGCGTTTGAATGTGGACGTTGTCTACCTGGACTTTAGTAAAGCCTTTGACAGCGTCTCCCACAGCATTCTCCTGGAGAAACTGGCGGCTTGTGGCTTAGACAGGTTTATTCTTCGCTGGGTGAGGAACTGGCTGGATGGCCGAGCCCAGAGAGTTGTGGTGAACGATGTTAAATCTGGCTGGCGGCCGGTCACAAGCGGTGTTCCCCAGGGCTCGGTTCTGGGGCCGGTCTTGTTCAATGTCTTTATTGATGATCTGGATGAGGGAATTGAGTGCTCCCTCAGTAAATTTGCAGATGACACCAAGTTGGGTGGGAGTGTTGATCTGCTGGAGGGTAGGAGGGCTCTGCAGAGGGATCTGGACAGGCTGGATCGATGGGCAGAGGTCAACTGTATGAGGTTTAATAAGGCCAAGTGCAGGGTCCTGCACTTTGGCCACAACAACCTCATGCAATGCTACAGGCTTGGGGAGGAGTGGCTGGAGAGCAGCCCGGCGGAAAGGGACCTGGGGGTGCTGGTTGACAGCCGGCTGAACATGAGCCAGCAGTGTGCCCAGGTGGCCAAGAAGGCCAACAGCGTCCTGGCCTGTATCAGGAATAGCGTGGCCAGCAGGAGTAGGGAAGTGATTGTGCCCCTGTACTCAGCACTGGTGAGGCCGCACCTTGAATCCTGTGTTCAGTTTTGGGCCCCTCACTACAAGAAGGATGTTGAGGTGCTGGAGCGTGTCCAGAGAAGGGCAACGAAGCTGGTGAGGGGTCTGGAGCACAAGTCTTATGAGGAGCAGCTGAGGGAACTGGGGTTGTTTAGTCTGGAGAAGAGGAGGCTGAGGGGAGACCTTATCGCTCTCTACAACTACCTGAAAGGGGGTTGTGGCGACGAGGGTGTTGGCCTCTTCTCCCAAGTAACTAGTGATAGGACAAGAGGAAATGGCCTCAAGTTGCGCCAGGGGAGGTTTAGATTGGATATTAGGAAAAATGTCTTCACTGAGAGGGTGGTCAGGCATTGGAACAGGCTGCCCAGGGAGGTGGTGGAGTCGCCATCTCTGGAAGTGTTCAAAAAACGTGTGGATGTGGCACTTCAGGACATGGTTTAGGGCACATGGTGGTGCTGGATTAATGGTTGGACTTGATGATCTTGAAGGTCCTTTCCAACCTAGTGATTCTGTGATTCTGTGATTCTGTGTGCACTAATCAGGAAAAGACAGAAGGATTGCATTCTTAGTATTTCTCTGCAAGAAGACACAAAATCCCTCTTAGCTCCTTGGCAGCACAGAAATAAGCATGTCAGGAACAATTCAGGCAATAGAGGTGTTCAAAGAAACATTTTCCTCCTCATAGTTTTTGTAATAGCTGCTTTGAACTGGCTTCTTCTGTGTTATTTGGTTTGGGTCCTGTTCTGAGGTGCACAGCATCCACAAATGCTATTGAGAGACTAGATCTGAGTTTAAGTTTTAGACCTCTGAAAGTTAACTGCAACATGTAACTTTATTGAACCTATCCTAAGCTTGACTGTAAAAAATGTGCTTTTGTTTATCTAAATGCAAATAATCAACCTAAAGTCATTTTCAGATTCATGTACTTTTTCAAGTTACTTGGTTAATAGCACAAAGGGAACCTTACTAACTGATGTATTTACTTCCTTCAATATTTTATGTCTTCTGGAAGGTTGGTTTTTTTTTTCAGGTTTGTTTCCCTCATTCCTGTGTAAATTTTCACTGAAGTTCCATCACAAAAAAAGAGAGAGATAATCCTGGCAAAGTAGCTGCATCCCTTATATGTCCATATTTAAAGAAGTCTGACTAGACAGGACTTACACCCTACAGGCATTCTTCTCCTAATAGAAGACATCTGTTGAATGTGTTACAGGAGCAGGACTCTGTAAGATTAACAGGGGTTTTTCTTTATTTAGTATGAAAAAGTATGGCAGAAGCCATTTGCCAATTCAAAATGCAAGAATATATTTGGATTGTTTTCTCCAAATCCCTCACAGTATATGATCTAATTTTCTTTGGGAAGTAATGGTTTTTAGCTGCCTTTTAGTTAAACAAACTGTTTTATTTGGCTTTATACTTTTTAATGGGAGAAAAGAGACAAAATGCAGATGTGAGAACCATACTTTAACACCTCAAGATTTCTCTATCTGCAGTTTGATTATCCCAAAATATTCCAACCACCTCAGCTATTCTGGGTTACATGGTAGAAACAGTAGGGTAACCCTGTATTGCCAGATGACTAGTCTCTTGCGAAACTCTTTTATTTTGCCCCCTCTCACATAATTGGCTATATTTTGGGTCATGCAGGGTGAAAAATTATCTCTGCAGTTTTTTTAAACTACATTCAGTATGAAACAGGGAATCATTAAACCAGAGCCATCAAAGAAGGTAATAGGGAAATCCTGCACTGTAACTCGTAACTCAGGGATCACAGGGAAGCGATGAGAACTCTAATACTGCTTTTCCTTCTCTGTCTATTGCTCTCCAGTTGCACACCACAGGGGACGGGTGTCTACTGCATTCTTTGTGAGCTGGTGAAGTGACAAACTTCTGAAAGATCACTCTTGTGAACGCAATTTTCATCATAAAAAGGTCATTAGCCTGTTATTAAGGGCTCAGAGAGATAGCTAAACTATACTGACTTTGTAAAGAACCTATTCTGTTATAACTAAAGAGAACTAATTTGACCAAGCTTCGCCCTCATGGAAGAAGATTGTCAAGTTACCTTACTAACAATATGTACTTACCTGACTTAGAAAAAATTGCTTAACAAGGCAACTTAAACATGTTCTGAAGTACTCGGACTTGAGTCAACCTCTCATAAAAAGGGATTTTGACATAGGGTTTATAGACACTATTGCTTTGAGAAAACTCAGCATGGGTGAAGGGGGAGACGTGTATTGCAGCCATATGAGGGTGTATTTGATGTAGTTTCATTAGGACTGTTACAGTTAATGTCACTGTCTTGCAGTTAATGGAAAATGACTGGTATAAACTACTCTGCTTTGGAAGATGGCAAGCTGCAAATACGGATGAAAACATGTTTGACCTCTTACCTTGTTGGAAGAGGTTTCACTGTATTGGTTTGAAACTGCCTACTCATAAAAATATTTGAATTTATTTTCACAATTTTATGCCATTATATAATTCTTCAAGCCTTTATTGAATGTTAACTTTAGCTTATTATATATGGCACATGAAGATATATGGCTATTATTGCCATATACTAGTATTTGCTCAATTTTTTGTTAGTTTTTATTGTTAAATGAGATATTCAGAGTAATCAGTGAAAAACCTCAGTTGTCAAAGATAACAATAACTTTGGTTATGAAATACATAGAAGTATTTACAGAGAAACTGAAAGGCAGTATTTAAAAAGGCAAAGGACAGCTTTTAAAATTTATGCCTTGTTTTAACTTTTCAGAGTTTTCCTTCAGGCTGTTTTGGAAACTGAATGCAAGAATGAGGTACTGGGATTCATACCTTTGTGTGCAATATTGGATTAAAGTGTAGAAGGCAAGGCTGTGCAAAAATGTAGAATGAGAGTCTAGGAGCTATCTGATAAAGAATGAAGCCCATTAGAAACGAGCTGCCTCAAAATCTAGACCTAATCTGTGAAAACCCTGTTTTTTTTATAGATGTGACCTCTGTCTTTAAAACTGAACTTTGTGTATCTTTACACATCTTTGACAGTGTAAATGGGATGAGGTTGTTTTGCTTAAGGATTCTAGTTTAAATCTGAAGTAAGATTCTTGTGACTTAACATTTTTTGAGTTATATTGTAGTCCTCTTAATTTTGAAAGGATGCTGTCTCTAAGGACATGTGTTCTTTTCCACTCTTTCTTCAACCCGACTTAACAACACTCATACAGCTCATCCTTAGCAGAAGCCACAGAGAAGTAATTTGGAAAATCAGAGAACAGAAGAAGCTAGATCACAGTGTAAGAAGTTGCAACTGTTCAGCTAAGCACCACTTCATCATTGAGGTATCTTCAAAGCAACAGCATCATGGATGAGACAAAGTTATAAAGTATATCTGAATCATCAGAATGAGTGTTTTCTTTTAATGAGTGGTGCAGAGGCCAAGATATAATGATCTTGAAAAGAAGATGCACTGAACTTATGTAAGTAGAGACAAATGATGAGATTTAATCAGAATTAAGGTTCATTAGTTTGCCTTTCTTAAGACTGTTTGAATGCTGTCTTATGAGTAAAAGATTTCAATACTTCCACTGGGTTAACACTTTGTTAAGATCACACGCATATGCCATTTATAAATTTGTTACAGTTTCCTTGATATTCTAGGCAAGATTAATCAAGCCTTAATTGGCATGACCTGCCCATAGAAAACTTGAATCCTAACAGTCTTTATTTTTTATTACTGTGATACAGAAAACTGTGTAACAACTGGAGGTAGAAGCATACATCCTTTCAGAGCAGAGGAAAGTAGCTCATTCTTTACGAGTCCTTTACTAATAATGTGTTGAAATCTCTCATGTATAGCTTCTCTCATGTTGGTAACATGCTGTAGTTATAGAATTGATAAAAATTATGAAGTCTGAAGTTTTCTTATGATGCATGACTTGTGGAAGACTGTAATTAAGTTTTAGGAATTTTCAGTGCTCAGATAAGTGCACCAACAGTCAGGATGTCTAATATACAAAGGACTTATAATGTAGTTACAGTTAGAAGGCACGTGCTAATGGAAAAGCACAACAGAGCTGTAAATTTAATGGCAAAATTTGTTAACCATAGTGTCCTGGTTTCAACTGGGTTAGAGTTAATTTTCTTCATAGATGCTAGTGTGAAGCTATGTTTTGGATTTGGGATGAGAAAATGTTGATAATGCACTAATGTTTTGGGTTGTTGCCAAGCAGTCAAGGACTGTCTGGCTTCTCGTGCTGGCCTGCCAGCGAGCAGGCTGGGGGTGCACGGGGACCTGGGAGGGGACACAGCCAGGACAGTTGACCCAGGCTGGCCAAAGGGATATTCCATACCATACCATGTCATGCTTGGTATATAAAGCTGGGATGAGGAAGAAGGAAGGGGTGGAGGGACATTCAGAATTATGGCATCTGTATTCCCAAGAAACCATTACGCGTGATGAAGCTCTGCTTCCCTGGAGATGGTTGAACACCTGCCTGCCCATGGGGAGTGGTGAATGAATTCCTTGTTTTGCTCTGCTTGCGTGTGCAGCTTTTGCTTTACCTATTAAACTGTCTTTATCTCAAACCGTGAGTTTTACTTTTGCCATTCTCTCCCCCATCCCACCGTGGGGGAGTGAGTGAGCGGCTCCGTGGTGCTTAGTTGCTGGTTGGGGTTAAACCACAACACATAGGCATAAAAGTAGGTATAAGAAAGAAAAGGACTAGAGAAGCCTGGGAAAGGTCATAAAGCTGAATTTTCATTGGAATACCAGAAGTTAGGGAAGTATAGGGTAACAGAGTAAAAGAGTTTTTTGATTGTTTTCAGAGAAGGCAACTTGTAGCAGTAATGTTGCATGGAAATGAAGGCCCAGTTTGTCCATGCCTCTCTTGCACTGGGGAGCCCAGAATTAGATACAGCACTGCAGATGTTGTCTCACCAGCGCTGAGTAGATGGGAAGGATCATCTCCCTCAACCTGTGGGCAACATGTACTCATGCAGCTCAGGATGCTCTTGGCCGCCTTTGCAGCAAGTGCCCATTGCTGGCGCATGGACAAATTGGTGCAGCCAGAACGCCCAGGATATTCTCTGCAAAGCTGCTTTCCAGCTGGTTGGTCCAGTCTGTATTGGTGCCTGGGATTATTCCTCCATCGGTGCAGGATTCCTCATTTTCCTTTATAGAGCTTCATTGACATTCCAGTAGGACCATTTCTCCAGCCTGTCAAGGTCCCTCTGAAGGGCACAACAACCACCTGATGAACCAACCTTTCCTCCCAGTTTTGAAATGTCTGCAAACTTGCAGAGGGTGCAGTCTGCTACATCATTTAGGTCAATAATGAAGATGCTGAACAGTAGTGGACCCAGTATTGACCCATGGGGTACACCACTAATGACTGGCCTCCAACTGGACGTTGTACATCACAAACCCTTTGAGTCCAGCAGTTCAGCTAATTTTCAGTCCACCTCACTGTCCATTTATCAAGCCCACGTCTCATCAGTTTGTCTGTAAGGATGTGATGGTGACTGCCAACAACCCCACTAAAGTAAAGATAAACAACAGTCACTGCCCTCACCTTATCTACTGAGCCAGTCATCTCATTGTGGAAGGCTATGAGGTTGGACAGGGATTATTGCCCTTTGCAAATCCATGCTGACTACTCCCAATCACCTTTCTGTCCTTCATGTGTTTGGAAATGGTTTCCAGGAAGGTTTTCTCCACCACCTTCTAAGGTATTGAAGTGAAACTGACTGTGCCATAATTCTGTGGATCCTCCCTCTTGCCTTTATGGAAGAAAGGAGTGACATTTTCTCTCCTTCAGTTCTCAGGAGCCTCCCCTAGTTACCATGACCTTTAATTGAAATTGACCTCACAATAACATTATCCAGATTCAACTCCAGATGGGCTTCAGCTTTCCTACCCTCACCACTGCACGCTCCAGCAGGGTCTCTGCTGGGTGATCTTCCATCTCCTATATGCCTCCTTTTTATTCTGGAGTTTAGTGAGGAGCTCTTTGTGCGTCCATGGAGGCCTCCTGCTGCCTTTGCTGCTTTTCCCATTTGCCAGAATTAACTACTCTTGGGCTTGGAGGAGATGACACTTAAAAGTCAACCAGGTCTCCTGGATCCTTCATCTCAAGGGATCATTTCCCATGGGATTCCCCCAGGCAGATCCCTGAGCAGGCCAAAGTCTCCCCTCCTGAAGTTCTGGGCTGTGATCCTGCTTTTTGCTTTGTTATCTCATCTCAGGATCCTAATCCCCACCATTTTATGGTCATTGCAGACGACGCTGTCCCCGACCTTCACACCTCCCACTAATTTCTCTTTGTATGAATCAGGTACAGCAGAGCACCTCTCCTCATGGACTCCTTGATCACCTCTAGTAGGAAGTTATTATCAATGTGCTCCAGAAATATGGATTGCTTCTGCCATGCAGTGTTGCCATTCTTGGAGACACTGTGGTTGATTAAATTCCCCCATGAGGACCAGGGCTTGTAAATGTGAAACTTCTTCCAGTTTTCTGAAGAAGACCTCACTTCCTGATGAAGTGATCTGTAGCAGACACCCACCACAATGTTGCCCATATTAGTCTGTCCTCTTACCCCAGTCCATTAGCTCTTGGCTGGGTTATCACCTGTTCCCATGCAGAGCTCCATGCATTCCTGCTGTTCTCTGGCATAAAGGGCGACTTTCCAGCTCCTGCCTTCTTGGCCTGTCCTTCCTAAAGCATCTGTATCCACCCATGGCAGCACTCCAGCCATGTGAAATATTCCACCACGTCTCCAGTGAGACCACACACAGACCTCTAATTCCTCCTGTTTGTTCCCCATGCTACATGCATTAGTGTACAGCCCCTAGTTATGCTGATTTCCCAGAATTGAGAGCTTCTCCCATAGTGCTGCCCTCTCATCACTCCCTTATTTATATGCATATACTTCAGTCTCTCTTCAGCCCTGTTTTCATGCTTACCACATCTCTCCTGTCCTCATCATCCTGCATCCTTTGCGTGCCACCCCAGTCTTTCTCATCTGATTGTTGATCATCATCTCCTTCCCTCGTCTTTCCTATTGAAAGCTCTTTTCAGCAGGTTGGCCAGCTGGTTGGCAAAGATGATTTTGCCCCACTTGCTCAGGTGGTCCCATCTCTTCCTAGAAATCCTCAAATCCTCAAAAATGGTCATAAAAGCTTAATCCCTGTTGTTGATACCAGCTGTGCAACCACCTGTTGCACAGGATCCATCCACTCTTCCTTCAGCTCTTCCCTCTCACCAGCAGGATTACAGAAGAAGAACCCTGTGCCACCATGCCTTTGATCCCAAGGATCTTGATGCCCCAAGAGCCACGTAGTCGTGCTTGATACACCCCAGGTATTCCCTGGCAATAACATTACTGACCACCATGGCCATATCACTGGAGCAATCAGGGGCTTGAGGGCCAGACAAGCCATGACAGTCTCTTGACAACATCCTGGACCTTAGGCCCCAAAAAACAGCAAGCAGTGCCATTGAAAAAAATCATGCTAGTTTTTATTGCAGAGCCTCACTTCTCTGGGCACCAGTGACTTGTAGGTGCATTGTATCCATAGTGACAGAAAATTGTTAAGACATCTAAAAGAAATGTAGCCTTCAAAGGTATTCTTAAAAGAAGCTCTACTAGCCAAGGAAGTGGCTTTTGCCACTCTGAAGAAGGTGTCTGTGTTGCCAGCTGCTGGTTGTAGGCAGAGTTCTCCAGAGATATTGTATGGGGTGCCAGCGGTGGAGGGGGCTGCAGGGGCGTCTCTGTGAGGAGCAGCCGGAGCTGCCCAGTTCCAGTTGGCTCCAGCCCACCCACTGCAGGGCACAGCTGAGCCCTGCAGCCAAGGTGGTGGTGCCTCATATTTATGAAAACACTGCACAGGCAGAGGAGGAGGGGAAAAATAGAGAGTGAGAAATAGCTCCATGAGCACCAAGGTGAGAGAAGCAGGAGGGCCAGGAGGTGCTCCAGACACTGGAGCAGAGATTCCCCTGCAGCCTGTGGAGGAAACCATGGTGAGGCAGGTTGTTCCCCTGCAGCCCATGGAGAGGACCATGCTGGAGCTGATATCCACACTACAGCCCATGGAGGACACCACACCAGAGCAGGTGGATGTGCCCTGAAGAAAGCTACAGCCCATGGAGATAGAATGCTGGAGCAGGCTCCTGGCAGGAATCGCAGCCTGTGGAGGACCCATGCTGGAACAGTTTACTCCAAGGTCTGATACAGGCGACGTTATGTTTTGCACATAATGGCAGTTGGTAAGAGATCTCCTTGTTTTTATTTTGACCCATGAGCTTATTTTCTCTTATTTTCTCCCTGTTTTGCTGAGGAGGGGGAGTGAGAGAGTAGCTGGATGGGCATCTGGCAGCTGGCCAAAGTCAAACCCACCATAGTCCTTTGTCTTCCTGCACCATGCAGATGGAAACAAAGTTCCCTACATAGCAGACAAAGTAGGGAGCAGCTTGTAGGCCGAATTACTTATTCCTTATACTTGACTTCCTATAAATTCCAAGTATGTATATGTGCAACAAAGGCAAAACAGCGTGTTTTTGTTACAGATGCATTGATCAGACACGCGTTACTGCTATATACAATTTTTAAGAGGAAGGCCTTTCCAAAGGAAGAATTCCTGTCTTGAAATATGACAGGGTTTCATGTCAGGTTTTGCTATCTATCATAGATAGATGAATCAAAAGTTTGTGGCATAGACAAGAGACAGTCCTGTGATATGACTCATTGCTCAGAGTAGGCAGTTGTGGTGGGTTGACCTTGGCTGGATGCTGGGTGCCCACCAAAGCCAGCCTGTCACTCCCCTCCTCAGCTGGACAGGGGAGAGAAAACATTACAGAAGACTCATGGGTCGAGATCAGGACAGGGAGAGATCACTCACCAATTACTGTCATGGGCAAAACAGACTTAACTCGGTGAAATTAATTACATTATTGACAATTAAATCAAAATATGGTAATGAGAAATAAAACAGAATCTTAAAACACCTTCCCCCAACCTCTCTCTTCTTCCTGTGCTTAGCTTGTCGTGGTTTAGCCCCAGTCGGCAACTAAGCACCACGCAGCCGCTCGCTCACTCCCCCTCCCACAGTGGGGTGGGGGAGAGAATTAGGAAAAAAACCTCGTGGGTTGAGATAAACACGGTTTAATAGGACAGAAAGAAAGAAGGAAACAACAATGATAATACCAACAAAGGAATGTACAAGAACAAGTGAGGCCCAATACAGCAATTGCTCACCACCCGGCGATCGACAGCCCGTCCCCGAGCAGCGATTTCCGCCCCCCGGCCAACTCCAGTTTATGTACTGGGCATGACGTCGGATGGTAGGGAATATCTCTTTGGCCAGTCTGGGTCAGCTGTCCCGGCTGTGTCCCCTCCCAGCTCCCCGTGCACCCCCAGCCTGCTCGCTGGCAGGCCAGCACAAGAAGCTGGACTGTCCTTGACTGCTCAGCAACAACCCAAAACATCAGCACATTATCAACAGTTCCTCATCCCAAATCCAAAACACAGTCTCACACTGGCTTCTGTGAAGAAAACCAGCTCTATCCTGGCTGAAACCAGGACAAGCTTTACTCCCAGTTTCTCTACCTCCTTCCCCCAGGTGGTGCAGGGGAACAGAGAACAGGGATTGTGGTAGTTCATCACACCTTGTCTCTGCCGCTCCTTCCTCCTCAGGGGGAGGACTCCTCACCCTCTGCCCTGTTCCAGCTTGGGGTCCCTCCCACGGGAGACAGTCCTCCATGGACTTCTCCAACGTGAGTCCTTCCCACAGGGCTGCAGTTCTTCATGAATGGCTCTAGCATGGGTCCTTTCCATGTGCCCTTTCCACAGACTGCGGTCCTTCAGGAACAGGCTGCCCCAGCATGCTCCTCTACAGGGTCACAAGCCCTGCCAGCAAACCTACTCTAGCGTGGACTCCTCTCTCCACGGGTCCACAGGTCCTGCCAGGAGCCTGTTCCAACATGGTCTTCCCATGGGGTCACGGACTCTTTTGGGCATCCACGTGCTCTGCGGTGGGGTCCTCCATGGGCTGCAGGTGGAGATGTGCTCCAGCGTGTTGCACCATGGCTGCAGGGGCACAGCTGGCCTCACCATGGTCTTCACCAGAAGCTGCTGGGGAATCTCTGCTCTGGTGCCTGGAGCACATCCTGCCCCTCCCTCTTCACTGAGCTTGGTGTCTGCAGAGTTGTTCCTACATATTCTCACTCTGGTCTCCCAGCTGCTATTGGGCAGCAATTTTTTTCCCATTCTTAAATATGTTATTGCTATGTTATGGCTACCACCATCGCTGATGGGTTCGTCCTTGGCCAGCGGTGGGTCCATCTTGGAACTGGCTGGCGTTGGCTCTGGTGGACATAGGGGAAGCTTCTAGCAGCTTCTCACAGAAGCCACCTCTGCAGTCCCCACACCACCAAAACCTTGCCATGCAAACCCAGTACAACAGTTTTGGTTGCTCATCTTCCAAATTCATGGCTACAGAAAGTATATACTAATGTAACTATCATCCATGGAGAGATGACCAACAGTTTGCAGCATTTGAGTGTTAAAGTAGATTTGGTGTCCAGTATATCATTTTGCTATTGCTGTTCTGAATGGAATATGTAACAAATGACCATGGGAAACCCTGATTAGGTGATGAGACTCATGGGGAAATTTTCAAGGTCACTAGAAGAGCAAAAGCAAATTATATGTCTCTGAAACAGATTTCACTTGCAATGATGGCAAAAACCTTGGTGATAAGTCACAAAATGAGGACATATTAGTACACAAAGAGATAAAGGTACACGGAGATGAATTGCCTGAGATAATATCAAGCAGTTACATTTGCAATTATGGTCATAAGTATGTTAAGGTGGGCAATAAATTATTCTGGGGAAGAATATTTTATATTTCTTAATTAAATGTCTTTGGAAAATGGGTATTTCAGCTGATACTAACCAGGGACTTTGGAAAATATTTTACTTCTGAGCTTGCAACATGAGAAGTAGTCTAAAGGATGCAACTGATTTTGTTATGCAAAATATTAAAAGGTGCAGGGGGAAAAAAGTAGAAATATGATTATTTTCTAAAGAAGGAAATACAAATGCACAACTAAATGCAGCAGATATGGTGTGATTCTGGCTGCACTGAAGTAAGCAATAGTTTTCTCTTTAGTAGGAGTTTCATTTCTTGATAGTTGTCAAGGAATCAAGGGACTAGTTGGAACTAAACAGTGCTCTTAAATTCCTCATGTAGCTTTATTGATTTGCAGTAGGTACCTCCCTAGGTAGGTAGATACCTCCCTACCTTACAATCACAACCTCTAAAATGCACTATTTGGCCTAGTAGCAGCCGGTTTTGCGTTCACAGTGAAAACCGAGACATCGAGCTTATCTAAGCCACTATTTATGATAGAGGCCAAGAGTGGGTGCTTAGGAAATAGTATTCCTATGTCCTCCCACAAATGTTTTTCACAGAAACTTCATGAGGCTCAGTTGTATCCACACCATTATTTTTAATACTGCTGGATGAGCATTTCTTCCAAAAATATGCCTAATTACTTTTTGAACCCATTTTTATACCTTTATTATCCAGAATTTGCTGTGGCAATGAGTTAGCCTTGTGAGAAAATAATTTTTTTTTAGACTTTAAAGTGATCAGCTATGATCACTTTAGCTACTTTTAAGTATTCATTGGTGATTTTCCACTTAAGGAATAGCACTGAAATGCTTAAAAGCCTGTAGGCATGGTCCTGACAGACAAGAAAGAAATTTCAGTAAATTTCAGGCATTATCTCTCTTCTAATTCCTCTCATGGATTTGCCCTTAAGAGAAATTATTAGGGAGTCAATAGAAACTCATCCATCTAAATCCCTCTGGATTTTTAGAGTATAATGAGCATTTTCATTTCCCATCTTGAGACACTGTGGGATATCTCTTTACATTCCTCTGTAGTGGCCCTTCACCCTTGTCAGAAATGGATGGATGAAACAATATCTACTGTCTTTCTAAGAGCATTGTTCAACTCATTAACATTTGTACACTGGCTGATTAGGACTACTACAGAAACTTGAAGTACTAATCCAAAGCTCACTGAAGTTAACGAAAAGATTTCCATTGACTCCACTGGGTGCCACGTGGTGCTCAGGCTCCAGAAGGGCAAGGGCCTGACTGCCTTCTTAAGAACATTTCCTTTTATATGTTTATCATAGGCTAGAGGCTTTTGTTACAAGGCTAGAATGTCTGACATTCTAGCTACCCTTGAAGATACTGCATGAGTGTAAATAATGACATACTGTAAAGGCGGCTTAGCTCACAATAATACTGAAAATGTAAAACTGTGCTGAGACAATAGTGCAAAAAATAGTATATCTCTTATCTAATGAGTCATTTTGTTGCAGAAGCCAGACTGTTAAGGGTGCAATATCTTTCCAATATGTTCAATTGTATTATCTGCCAGCTAGAATGTTATAAACACGGAATCAGTGATCACAGTCACAACACAGCTGATATTGTAGTATATACATGTAAATGATATAGCTGATGCCAGAGCTGTAAATTTACCTTGATGTTTACCTGGAAGGAGAAGAAACCGTGCACCCTGAAATTCATAATATCTCTAAATAAGGAAGTAGTAAAGAGGTAAAAGGTATAAGGAAGAACAGTTTCACAGATAATTTCTTACTTGTCCTATCTTGACTCAATGGAACCATCTGCTAGGGTTGGCTGTCTTTAGCTCCACAATAGGAAAAATACACATTTAGCATGTAATCCCAGCCTAGAGTCCAACACAGAATGCACAACGCTAGTGTTTGTCCTTCAGGAAGGTGCTAGATGAGGAGGGGAAAAGAGCCATCCATGTATTGCATAGGAGCCTGGCACAAGAGTGCCCAGGCTGAAGGTT